>NC_141575.1:2343989-2974734 GCF_036417535.1 Chlamydotis macqueenii | reverse complement strand
TTTTTCCTTTTGCACGACATTAGTATTGTATGCTGGCTTGCCAGACGTAGGATGTTCTGAATCTCTCTGAGAGAACTTTGCTGGCTGTGGACATGATGGCAGGTCTGTGGATGTAGGTAATGTACGAGAAATCACTAGCTCATCTGAATTATTTTTTGCTCTGTGTGGTTTTGGTTTTGGATTTTTTCCCCTCAAACTTTCAGTGTTTTCATGTAGTTATCTGTCTCTCTTTCTTTGGATCTGCTGCATTCATGCATCTGTGTGGAAGGATTTTGATTTAAATTGCTTGTAATAAGTTAATATGTCTAGATTAAACTAGGAAATTAGCAGCACAGGGAAGCACCGTATTCTTCAGAATTGGCTTCCATTGAGAGATGAAATTATAACTTTGTAAATTGTTTTTAACTTAGAGCAGAATGCTATAAAGGATCCACTGTAAAGAGTTTTCACAGCTTAACAAAAATTCCTTTTTTTTTTTTTTTTTTCTTCCTTACTTAGCTTCATATGAACACTTGTTTTCTTTTGTTTAGGTGCGTTACCGAAGAGACCATCTTTCAAGCAGGCAGTTACCTTACTTTCCTTTACTTGAAGATTTGATGAAGGATGGTAGTGATGGTGCTGCTCTTTTAGCTGTGATACACTATTATTGTCCAGAACACATGAAACTGGATGGTATGTAATAAAGGTTTCTAAAAAAAAAAAAAAATAGTCTTCAGTCTTTGAACGTTGAACTAGAAATACAGTATCACATAAAAATGCAACACATCTAATAGGTAGTGGACTACCGCAAGTTAGTCAGGTCACATATGGAATCCGCACCCGTGTATTTAAAAAGTAACCTTTTTTTAACTTACTGTATTTAGAAGGCTCTGCTCTGTGTATTACAAGCTACAAAATAATCCTTTCTTTTATAGATCTAGGTAATGTGGCTTTCTTTGTTCAAATAACTGAGCTTGGTTTCAGTAGACCATAAAAGAGGAGTATGTCTGCTACTGTTAGCTGATAATTCTCATGTTATTCAACAGGAGTACATAATTTGGCATTTTAAGATCTAGATTTTAAAATAGTTTCTCCCAGTCTTCAGCAATTGTCAGTCTTCAGCATTACAAACATGAGTTCTCTTTCCCAGAAAATGTTTTTCTTAAAAATTCAATGTCCTTGTTGCATTTAATTCTACAGATCAACATTTTGTATTGATTTTTAAATTCTCAGATATGTGGTACCTTGCAGAGCTCCTGAATGTTTTCAGAAGGAACCAACACTGTGAATCCTAGGAGTAACCTTTTATTGTTTGCAAATCAAGATGTCTGGGTTTAATTGCTTTTGTATTTTGTCATTATGTGTGTTCTCTGTAGCCTGCTTACCTTTTCTGTTGCTGTGATAGACAGAATCCTATATGGATTCCAAAATGAATGCAAAATTGATGTTGTTTTATCTCTGTGTTTTTTCCTCCTTTTCCTATCTCTCTGATATTTAACAGGTAGAGAAATGTCACTGGCAGCCAATAAATATTAAATGATGATGTATAAGTGGTCTGTGAAGTTCCTGTATGTAGTGTTTCTGTTAGTTGTGGATAGAAGGTTAATACATTGGAATAGTGTCGTAACTTCCTCATCTTTCTCACCTTTCTAGATATTTGTTTGAAGGAGGTAACATCAATTGCAGACAGCCTCTATAATATTCAGCTTTTGAGAGAATTCTCAAATGAATATCTAAACAAATGCTTTTACCTCACATTGGAGGACATGTTATATGCTCCTTTGGTTTTAAAGGTAAGAAACATAGTGAAGGATATATTTTTGTATAAAATGTGGGTAAATCAGAAGTGTTTTGTTATGAAGTGTGTTTTTTTTTCTTTTTTTCTATTTTAGCCTAACGTAATGGTGTTCATTGCGGAACTCTTCTGGTGGTTTGAGAATGTCAAACCAGACTTTGTACAACCAAGAGACATTCAGGAAATAAAAGATGGTAAGTTTTTAACTCCTGATAAATGTTAGCATGGTATATAAAAAATACTTATATTAGAATGAAACTGTTGCTCACTGATGTTTCCTTTGGAGTTTTATTTCTACTCCAAGTTTTTGCTTGCTCAGGATCTTTAAAAGCAGTAAGATTGAAAGGAAAGCTAGTCCTAGATTCACTCGAGTTCTGTCCCTAAAACTGTTGATTATTTACTTGTAACTTTCTTTCCGTTAAAGTCATCGAAAGCTACATATTTTAAATAAAGACCAGTACTTAAGGTTTCATTTTAGTGTTGTGTCGTGAAGTTTGCCTTCTAATGTACTGAAATCTGAAAACTCCCTGTTCTGTGTTGTTACTTTAATAGCCAGTATAAGTTGTATTAATGTCATAAATATATGCACAGTTAAAACAGTGTTGCAGCAGAAGAGCAGTCGTCCCCCTGTTCCGATTTCCAATGCGACTAAGCGAAGTTTCATGGCTAGCCCTGCTAGTGCAGGCCCAGCAGACGTGCAGCCCTCGGTTCAGACGGGCCCTGAAGCTTGCAGCAGGTACTACCTGCACCCTGAGGAGCCTGATTATCTGTAAGTCTGTTGTCATGTTGTTTAGACCAATCTTCAGTTTATGCTGCCGTTTGGATGTCCTAGGAATTTCTGCTGCTGAATGTTCTGATTTTGCTACAATCTAACTGCACACAACTCAAATTCACTCAGTCTCTGAAGTGTTCTTAATTCTCAAGTTCAAAGAGACACTTTGCAGTGCTATGTTTGATCTTTGGTTGGCAAATGTCAATAAGCCCCAGCAGTAAATGTCGCCGCTGCATGACAGGAGGAGTTAGTCTAACTTCTATTTGGAAAAAAAAAGGGGAACATGAAAACTGTTGAAGCAGCTCGTCTTTGCTAGCTGTATTCTGTAAATGGTGATATGAGAACCAGCTTAAATAGGATCTAATGTACAAGAAGGTTAATGACAAGTTTTTTCAGCTGACCCAAGTTTGACGACAAGCAATAAGTTTTCAGCCTTTACTTTGTCTGTAATGTGGTTTACACCAGCAACGTTTTAAGTCAGCTCTATTTAGAAACTGAAACGGTTTGATTTCAGGTGGTAGGTTTACTTCTGTATTGTTACATGGGAAAAACTTTTCTTCTCTAAGTAACTTCTAAAATTAATGATGTGTTACTGTGTTTTAAAGAGGATGGGGGTAACTATTACCAGTGTAACTTCACAACTTTGTAACTTCTGTCATTATAGACAAAAATTCTTGTAGTAATGATTTTTTGCTTTTCTGAATTAGTGTCAAAGGAGGAAGCCCTGCCTTTAGCCCTTCCCATCCGCTGCTCCCTTTGAGACAAAAGCAACAAAAATCTTTACAGGGAGAAGACAGCCCTGGTAAGTCTACTTTGAATTTGTATTTCAACTGGCAATGACTATCAATGTCAATACAGTAATGAATAAAAATGTAAGTTCATATACGCGAATGATTTAAAATGGAATTAAACTACAGTCAGCCAAACTACTCAAACTACTTGTCTGAGTAAATAATTTTTGCGTGAAAAGATTTTGAAGATCTTTTGAGGAAGTTACTGGATAGGTTTTTTTATCTCACAAATAAGCTTATTTCTCAGAATCTCAAGTGAAGAAATTAAGAATAATAATGTCAATTCTGTGAAAAGAAAGGAAAAAGTCAGTTGTCAAATGTTCATAAGACTAGCAAAAGTCTTAGGAAGTAAAATTGTCATCCAGAATTACAAACTCGCTTTATTATTGACATAATTTGCCTAAACATTTTTTTTTAATTTACTGAAAACCTAGGTTTTATACTTACACAGAGATGCTCAGAATTTCTTTTATCAGCTAAGGTACCAACTAAACATTCCAACTGCTTGGGCTCTAACGACATGCAAGCACAAGCAGGACTGGTTTTTTTAAATGGTTTCATGTTTGGAAATCCAAAAGTCAGATATGGATATGTGGTCACTTTCCATTGTCCACTTTCTCGGACTTGAACTATCAGTCTGTCCTTGGTTAATACTTGAGCAAATCTATTTTCTACTGCCATCTCTTGGTGAAAAATTTTATTATGTTTGCTGTTAAGTAAAGGAAAAGTGCTGGTTTAGAGACTCATTTCTAAACCATTAACAATTCAAAAAATATTTCAGGTCATCGGCATCGTTCTAATTCTCTGACCCGTGTTGATGGGCAGCCACGAGGTTCAGTTCTTGCATGGCCGGAGAGGAAACCCAGGTAACAGATGCATTTAAATATTAAAGTTCTGTTTAATGAAAGCATACTGCGACAATTTCATTGTAGTAATGTGGTATCACTTCCTTAGAACTAGACTGAGTCTTGCTTAATTTTGTTTTCTTTTAATGTACATTTTCAGAGGTGACTGATTTTAGGATTGCAATTGAAAATACTTTAAACACGATTTTCAGTAAGCACTGTTGAAAATTTAAGTATCTGAAGCTGCTGTGTAGTATTGCTGGTCACTTCTGATACAAGATACTTTTTTTCAAATGGAGCAAAAATTGTAGCTGTCTATGTCATGGTCCTTAGTTCAACAAGCTGTAACTCTTTGTGCTTAAGCATCAGTAGACCGTATCTTATCTTTTCTAGGCCTCTGTCTCAGCCAACACCATTTGCTCTTCATCATTCCGCCAGTAGTGATGTGGACCCTGGGTCTGGTGACAGCATTAGTCTGGCTAGATCAATCAGCAAAGACAGTCTTGCTTCAAATATTGTTAATGTAACTCCAAAAAATCAGCCTCATCCTCCGTTACTGAAAACTAATGGGAAGAGCTTGCTGAACAATGTTGAAATTGAGGATGAAGATGAAGAGCTGATTGCAATAATCAGATCTGAAGAAAGGCCAAACTGTGGTGATCTTGAATTGCAGAATGCGTCAGCCAGGGTGCCCAGTGTAATTGCAACTGCATGGTCTTCAAAAACAAATAGCGAGACTTCCGAAAGCAAACCGGACAGTTTTTACTTGGAGCCTTTAATGCCTGCCATTCTAAAACCAGCAAAGGAAAAGCAGATAATCAATAAAGAGGATGAATGTGGGGAGGGGAAGCAAAGGAGTTTTACTGCAAAGAGACTAAATGAAGGACACTTGCCTTTGATCCGCAAGAAAACGAACAGCACTCATGGTGAGCATGACCTCAATAGGACTTTTACTCCAATTTCTAGTTCTGATTTCACTCCAGTTGCAGGTCCTAGTACTGTAGATTCGGTGGCACTGGTGGAGACAGGTTTAGAACCTTCCAGACCTTTGGCTAGTAGCAGTTTAGATCCTTCTGCTCAGGAGCTATCCGCTGGAGGATTTTTTCTCCATGCTGCTAAATCTGATGATGACATAGCAAGTAAAGTCAACGTAAGTTATGTGAAAAGTCTCAATTCGCATCTTCCGGATACTACGTGGACTATGGTGAGACAGGACTCTGATTCAGATCTCTTAGACATAGAAGACACTGAACAGGATTTGGTAGTCATAGACGACCATCCTATAGTCACTAAATACATTGGTGAGGAAGAATCTGCAAAGTTGCAAGAAGATATGAAGGTAAAAGAACATGAAGATAAGGATGATGCTAGTGGGCGTTCCAGCCCATGTTTGAGTACAATTTCTCAAGTTAGCAGTGTGTCAATGGCTAGTGGCAGTGTCCGAATGACCAATTTCGCAGAACGAAAGCTTCAGAGGCTTAATAGCTATGAAACAAAGTCCAGCACAAGTAGTTCACAAAAGACCACGCCAGATGGATCAGAAAGCTTCCCAGCACCACTGACCACATGGAAACAAAAGCGAGAGCAAAGCCCCAACAGGCAAAATAAAGATAATGTTAATCTTTTAGCTTCTGAATTGGTGCAGCTTCATATGCAGTTGGAAGAGAAACGAAGGGCGATAGAAGCTCAGAAGAAGAAGATGGAAGCCTTATCAGCAAGGCAGCGACTAAAATTGGGCAAGGCAGCTTTCTTGCATGTTGTTAAAAAAGGGAAATCTCCTGATGTTCCACAGCCTCTTAAACCAGAACATTTTGCAAAAGAATATTCTCGGCACAATGGTGAAGACTTAGATGAAGTTTCTTTGGCTTCCAAATCTGAGGAGTTTCTTGTGAAGGAGGAGGAGAGAGAAGAAATGCTTAACGATTCTCAAGAAGTAGCAAAAGTAAAAATGCAAGAAAGCCTAGCTTTTGCTGAGCAACATAAACCAAAAGACACTGCTGCTATACATGATTTGGAAAAAAGTAAAATTATTTCTGTTGCCCTCCTAGAAGACAACGTTACTGAAGTGGATATAAATGAATGTGATCTTTCTATTGAAAAACTAAATGAAACAATCAGTACACTTCAGCAGGCTATATTAAAGATTTCTCAGCAACAGGAACTACTTATGAAATCTCCATCAGTGCCAACACCAGGAACCAGAAGTAACTCTCAGGACCAAAAGGTAAAACCGTCAATTCATTTTGTTGAGCCCTTGTCTCCAACTGGAATGAACAGTCTTCGTAAACCACCTCGATTTGGTCAAGGAAGGAGTCCTCGATCAGGAAGACCAGCTGATTTGAAAGTCACTAAAGACAGACAACAAAACTCAGCACGTGTTAAAACCCCAACACCAAGTCTAGAAACCTTACCACATTTAAGACCGTTCCCATCCAATAGCTTGTCAAAAACACCAACAGAAATCAGCTTGGAAAGTAGTCCTGACCATGGAAACGGTTCTCAAGAAAAGTGTTTCTTTGATACCTATAGACTTCATGATGAGAGTAATCAACGGGCACTTGTTCTCTCCACCTCCAAAGATGCAAATATTATTTCTGAAATGAGCAAAGAGGTGAATAACAGCTTCAAGGAAACAGGGTTGAATTCTTCTGATGGCTCAGGAAAAGAAAATGTTCCAGTGGATGAGCCACTCAGAAGCAAGGCTAATCTCATTGAAGTGGACTTGTCTGACTTAAAAGCTCCGGATGAAGGAGAACTCGAAAACCAGGATAGCTCTACGGATATAATTAGTGAAGGTGATCAGAAGTCTGGTGTGGGATTTTTCTTCAAGGTAAATATATTGCCTTTCTGTATCTGGTTATTGTTACACATTTGCCCAGCGTTAGAACTATTCTTGTCCACTTAATTCTTCAGTCTCCTGATGGAATGCGGTACGTTTTGGTTGCAATATTAGGATTTTTAAAAACTGTTTTGGAAAAGAATTGCTGATGGAGAAAAGAGTTTTTGACTCTTGTATGTCTTTGACTCAGTATGAAATCCTGGTTCTTGTTAACTTTACTAGGAACCAGGATTAATCTTTCTTTTCTTCTCTTTCCCTTGTTTTTTTTTTTTTGTCTGAGAAACAGACACATACAGTCATGTTGTAAAATACGTAGCACAAAAAAAATCACAGAATGCAAGGGAAGAATTTACCATTTTGAAATCCCAGCATTCTGTGAACCTCTATCAACTGAAAGAAACGGTTCTGACAGAAAACAGGTTATCTAGTAAAAGCCTGCTGAACAGGTTTTAAAACTTGTCAGCGAGCTGAGAGTCAGTGAAAAATTAGATACTTTAGTGCACTGTTGGAAGAAGTTACTGTTACAGCCTAGTTGAGCTGGACTGTCTCAGTCTCAGGGAATTTAGCTTCTGGTTTTAGATGGTGTGATTAATGTTGACTGACTCAAAGGTTATTGTTATGCTGGGGTTAATTGTGCTGGCCATCCTAGCCCACGTGGTAGTTGCATTGTACTTCGCAGTTCTAGAAGGTTTTATGATGATTGAGCATACTTAAAACAAATTAGAGTAAGATGAAACCCTCCTTTTTATTTTTTTTTTTCTGCACATGCTTAAGAGAACACTAAAACTGTATCTTACATTTTTTTTAGCAACAAAAAGTTCAATAGAGTTCTGATTTGCACTCGTAATAGCTTGTTTTCCTAGAATCTTCCTGGAATCCTCAGCAATCTTGTGATGTCCAGCTTTATATATTTTCTTCTATTCTTTAAAACTCTTCATCCCTATGAATTTTGCAGGACGAACAGAAAGCAGAGGATGAGCTTGCAAAAAAACGTGCAGCATTCCTTTTGAAACAGCAGCGCAAAGCTGAGGAGGCTCGGATTCGGAAACAGCAGTTGGAGGCCGAAGTTGAACAAAAAAGAGACGAAGCCCGGTAAGAACATGTGGAAAAGAATACTTCTTTTTATCTTTAAGATGAGGAAAATTATTCTATGTTGAATATAACACTGTGTTTGTTTTTCAGTCGCAAAGCTGAGGAGGACCGAATACGGAAAGAAGAAGAGAAGGCTCGAAGAGAACTTATCAAGCAAGAATATCTAAGGAAAAAACAGCAGCAGATTTTGGAGGAGCAAGGGCTTGGAAAGCCCAAATCAAAGCCCAAAAAACCCAGGCCAAAGTCAGTTCATCGTGAAGAATCTTACAGTGATTCAGGGACAAAGTGTTCTTCCACACGTAAGAATTTTTATTTGTTTGCCCTCACTGAGTCGGCAAATCTACGTTAACAAAAGGTGTTTCACATTTTCCGTTTTATTTTGTAGCTGATAATTTGAGCAGCGCTCAGTCTGGTTCCAGTCTGTCTTTGGCCTCAGCAGCGACAACTGAACCTGAAAGTATACACTCTGGTGGCACACCTTCTCAGAGGTAGAGACATAAGCTTCATGTAAATTTATTTTTGAAAATGTTATGAAATAGGTTTGGGATTCAGTGGTGTTTGCTTCAGTTCACTGGCATGGAGGCACAACAGTAATTCATGAACTCGTCTTCCATTTTATGTGGTTGCCAACTCCGATGTTCTGTACAAACTTGCAATTTTGTTTCGTTTTCTCCCAAAGGAATAATAGAATTTTGCTTTGATAATCTAGCAGGGAGAATGCCTGACTGCTTTTGGGGAAGGAAAAAGGACAATAGCCTGTTCCGTTCAGGGCCAGCAACTAGTGAATTTATTTGAGATTGGAGGGGGGGGAAACCCCAAATCTTGGCATGTCTTTTTATTTCCCCCAACAGAGTTGAATCTATGGAGTCCTTACCAATACTGAGCAGAAATCCTAGCAGAAACACAGAAAGAGACTGGGAGAACGCTTCAACAGCATCTTCTATTGCTTCAGTGGCAGAGTACACAGGTGACTTTTGTTTTAGTCTGAGCATTTGTTACGAATAACAGGTCATAAAGCTGTGGTATACTTATGTGACACATTATTTTTGAGAAGTTGTCAAGCGTATTCTGTTTCATATCGCTGAAAGCAAGTTATTGTAGAAAAGTATTTAAAGGTTTAATTCCAGTTTTGATGAATGAAAAACTTAATGTTCATAAATAGTAGAGTAAATAATTTTACTTATTTCTCTTCCTTAGGTCCAAAATTATTTAAGGAACCCAGCAGCAAATCAAACAAGCCCATCATTCACAATGCTATATCTCATTGCTGTCTTGCTGGAAAAGTGAATGAACCACATAAGAACTCGATACTAGAGGTAAACATTAATAATTTAGTAGTTTAATGCACTCACAATAAAATGTATCTGTAACGCTCAGTTCATAGTCCCACTGATGCCTTGTAGTGAATGCCGTTCCCTAAAATGTGCTTGTGTTGAAAATCCTTTACTCCCTTACAGAAAACATGGTCCTGTGTTAAGAGTTCAACTCAAAATTTATAGAAAGGACTGAAAATCATAGTTACTGATCTAGTGTTTCCAAAAACTTTAAATGCTTATTTATATGTGAAAGCGTAAAGCTTTTTGTAATACGAGAATTTTCAGTGTGAACAATCTACGTATATGTTGGTTTATTTCTGATGCAGGAACTGGAAAAATGTGATGCCAACCACTACATCATTCTGTTCCGTGATGCTGGCTGCCAGTTCAGAGCACTTTATTGCTACTATCCTGACACTGAAGAAATCTACAAGCTGACTGGAACAGGGCCAAAGAGCATCACCAAGAAAATGATTGACAAACTTTATAAGTACAGTTCGGACAGAAAACAATTTAATGTGATTCCAGCCAAAACCATGTCCGTCAGCGTGGATGCTCTCACTATTCACAACCACTTGTGGCAAGCCAAGCGACCTGCAGTGCCAAAGAAGACTCAGACTCGTAAATGACACTGAGTTCCCGGGGAGGAGATTGCTGAACGGGATTGCATCGAAAGAAGACATGTTTACCATTTTCCTCCGGTTTGGTATGAAATGTGCAGAACCATAAACGTTTTTTAAGAAGCTTCTAAACAGAAACCGTGGATGCAAGTCATTAAAGAATGAAGGAACATTGCCAGTGTTTTTTATGAATGATAAATCTGCTGTTACACCCAATGCTAACTACTGTGGCTTTCAACTGATGAGGGACTGTGCGCATAGCAAGATCTTTAACAAGTGGATCTTTTACTTGAAGCTTTTCATCGGTACAAATTGGGAATAATTTAGTTCTGTTTCCTCTCCACCTCATTCCCTCCTTTTCCCTGACGTTCTTAAAGTTGGCAAGCTCCGAACTTCAGTAGAAGGATTGAACAGATCTTGGGTGAAGTGTTTTGAGTTTGGTTTGGTTTGGTTTTTTAAACAGTCTTTAGGGAAATCTTCCTTTCAGACTTTTTTGAGGAACTGTTTAATACATCAAATTGTTGTACTGTATCTACTGCCAACCTAAGTCCAGCTCTCAGATTTCTGAAAAAAGCCCCAACTTGCGCTGCTCAGAACAGAGTTTACTTGCAGTATGTGTTTAGGATAAGCATTGCAAGGATTGCAAAAGCCAGTCTTTTTTTTAAAAAAAAAAAAGTTTGCAGATGTAAAGATTTCTGGAATACAATCATGAAGAGGCATACAGGTGCTACTAGCTGGAATATGCCTGACTGAAACTTAAGGCGAGCTGAAAGGAGCACAGTTATTACTGGTTTCAGTTTCAGGTAGTGTCCTAAAGATTTGTTTGCTTTAATAAAGATGGATCCTGGTAGGTATAGAACATTTCCACTCTGAGCACGCTACTCCTGTACGATGGTGCACTTAATGATCACAAATTTTAATGTTTTTATTACATCATGAAATGTAATTCTACTTTCTTTGTCCTGTCTTTATTCTGAATGAGCAGCATGCTCTAAAATGAAGAGTGTGTTATTTTTTTTTATTATTTTGGGTGATATATTAATATATATTGATTTGTTTTTCTCATGTAAAAGCGATTTTTAAACAGAGACATTTGCATTTGTTTCAAAAGCCCAGATAAGTCGAATGGCTTGGATTTCTTTTCATGTTGAAATATTAAATCTTGAGTTATGACCTTAAAAGTCGTTGTGTTTCAGCAGATTAAATTTTTGTCTGTGGTAACAGGGTATATTTGCAGTTCAGTTCCTTTTTTTTTTTTTTTTTTTTTTTTTTTTTTTAATAGTTCCATTTCTCATTTTTGGGCCTGGCTAGATTTCAAAATAGGTTTCTGTAGGTATTGCCTAATTTAATCTGCTAACGTGCGCCTGCTGCATCCAGTTTGACACTACTACCTGAGGGTCATGTAGGCTTATAACTTTGGTTTGCACATGTTTACTTTTATTTGAAGTGTTACTTGAATATATATCTCTTAGTGCAAAAGGCACTACACTATCCTAGAGATGATCTGAGCTCTAAAATACAATACAGTGTAATTATTAAACTTTGAGAATGATGGAAGTTACGACGAGTTGTGTACATAAGGGGAACGTAGGGTACGTAATAAAGTGCTGACTAGCTAGAGCAAAGTGAAGGTCTTCCATTGCGGTCTGTCCGTTTTTTCCCCTTCCAGTACTCCTTGACTAGGCTGCTGCAACTTTGTAAATTATGTTAGATAGTTTGCTGCTTGTAAATAATTAAAGGCTTTATGGTTTCTAAAGTGCTAAGTATTAAACACCGTCATGAGTGTAACTTTTGTTACCATGCTTTTCATGCTTGTGCTTTATTTCTCACTGTTTGATATTATATACCATATTTATTTTATGAAACACTGAAATTTAATAAAAATCATTAACTGATTTCCTTTTTATTTCATGTGTACTTTTGTTGTTGTGACACTTCATCCTCTCAAAGAACTAATATGCTTTAAAGATGTGCCATTCTGTGTTTAGGTGTGCTCTTAGAAAGCCTCACCTGTAAATAACTGTAATAACTTCATGACAAGAGCTTGGTTCTCCTGGCCCTGATTGCAATGTGCAAGAATTTGAGCAAAAGGCTTTCAGAAAGTTGGGAGGTGACTTAACAGTCTCCTTAAGGATTTTTTTAGTCTGCCTTCAGAGTCTTGAATCTGGCTGGTGGGTTTTTTTTGGGCTGTGCATTCAGTTAGTGATGGAATTTTGGAAGCACCAAGAGAATTCCTTTTGTTGGGCTCTTCAGTATTGTTTGTGATTTGTAAACACAAGTTGCCTCTAGAATTTAGAAATAAGCTGGTTGTTTAAGCTTCATAATGAATCCATATTTGTTGCACAGAAGTGAAACTTGCATTCTCAAAAATATAGACTTTTCCAATGCGGAAATAATTTTCTGTGACTGTGCAATAAGTTTTTCAAAGATGATGAATCTTTACTTGTTTGTAAAGATGAAAAAAAACCCCAAACCAAAAAAACCCAACAGTTATTCCAGTGATTTGTACTTTTCTTTATTTCATTCAGGCTGAAATATCGCTGCCCATAGAAAGAACTGGACTAAAAGTTCCTCTGAAAAGTTTCCTCTGAATCTCATTGCACAAGATCAGGTCCCTGTTTTTCCTGCTGTAGCATGGCTTCGTTTGCTACTGGAAGCAATCGGAGGGGACATCCATTTGGAGAGGGAAAGGAGGCTGGAGGTTCTTCATCTGTAGGCAGTGTGTAGTCCCAAGTCCCAAGCTGAAGATCATGAGGAAGTAGAGGAGTAAGTCATTTTCCAAGAGGTTAATTTTTTTCAGTAAGTAAGACTCAAGACTATTAGTTTTTCAGAGCCAGGGCTGTTCCCTCCTAGCCATGTAAAAGCAAGCAGAACTGGCTTTGGCTGAAAAAAACCTTCCAGCTGCTCACAAAGGTTCTCGTGCTTCCTGAGGGTTTGAATAGGAGGAGAGAGTTGACTGTAGAAGGGAAATAAACTCTAACAGCTGTCTAAAAGCAAGTGAATTTTTTTTTTCCACTGAATTTTCTGGAGATGTGCAGAAGCCAAACAATCTAAGCCTTCTGTAGCGCTCCTGGAAACGGACCGCAGCACTTCCGCTGCCTTAGCTTTTGAGCTAGAAAATCCCGTCTAGAGTAGTGTGAAACTAGATCTGTCTTTGACCTCTCTCAATTTCTTACAGTTTCTTACACATATTAAATACAAGAATGTACATCTTTAAAGTGCTTTTAAATGCAGTTTCTTTTTCTCACACTTTCATACATCACTCTGTTGTGTATTTACTCGTGCTGTTTGCATTTGTAGTTAATGTCTTTGTCTCATTTTCATCACGCGCTCTGGCAGAGTAAGAGTTAAAGCAAGAATAATCTGACTTTTGAAAATACTGCCTTGTTTTGAAAACCTCAACACAGTTCAGCACTACATGCTGGGCTGCTAGAACAGTTGAGTCTGGAAAAATAAATAAAAAAAATCTGACTCCTCCTGCTAGACTGGAGAGGTAAGAGCGTAGAAGCTGGTGATCTCTTTGAAGTTTTCACTTACTATGGCCAACGGTTTGGGGCTGTACTATAAAGTAAGAGTAACATGAATGAGTTCTCAGGACTTGAATTTTCCATTCATTTTTATTTTTTTCCCCGCAAGTCTTCAAAAATGATCGCTAGAGGCAGTGTCAGAACACTCGAACCCCCTTAACTTTTTTTTTTTAACACAGCAGTAAACAAGATAGGTCCCCATTGCTCTGAACCATCCTTGGACTTTGGTATCTGTTGTACTTTCTGACAGCAGGATCACCCTGGGGTTTTTCTTCCATTGTGCATTAGTATAGCCAGTCTTTATGGTTGTATGTTAAGCTATTATCCATGCTATGCTTATCCAATTAAATAGCTTTCCGTTAATTAGAAGTTTAAATCGAATTAACTTAATGCAGTTCAATGAGGTGCAGGTAGCAGATTGGTGTGGCTGAGGCTGGCAGTGGTGGGGACGAGGTTCTGTGGTTAGGGTGCCGCACAGGAGATGAAACCTCAGACTTCAGATGACTCTTATTTCTGTGACACTCCAAGGACACCACTCCAGAAAGTGACATGTTTTTGAGAGGTTGGTTTTGCACCCATTTTTACTGCGATGTTACGGATGCAGAACTGGAGAAACCTGTGCAGTATTTTGTGGGGGAGGTGTTATGTCTGTGCTTCTGATAAGTGAAAACTTTATATCATATTCTTCAGGACAGTTTGAGATATTCATGTGGTCGACCTGAGTATATTTTTCAGATGTCTAAAATACGTCTTTCAATACATTAAAGCCGAAAGATTTGAATTCTCGTCCTCGCATTGGTCAGATGTTCAATTGTTTATTATATATATGAAGACTGAGTATTAAAAATGGGAGAAAAACTTCACTTCATCTCATCTCTGTAACTTTTTGGTGGTGTTACGTGTATCTTATGATACACTTATGATATCTATTCCATAGATATTTTGACTTTAGCTTTAGTATATTGTTGCAGCAACCAAGGAGCACTGATGTGACTCATGGTAAGATTCTCGACAGGTAATCATGAGTGGTCACAGCAAAGAGGCACGTTTAATCTGCCTCTGTCGCAAACTTCAGAAACTGAGAAGAAAAGAGTGAATCTTGACTTGTTTTTTAACAAAAGGGCTTTGTTGTAGTCCTTTATCTCACACACATTGTCAGGACAAAAATACCAGAGTTCCAGGAAGAAATGTAAGTATACTGCCCACACTGAATTTGAAATTTTGCATTTGACTCATGATCGCTGTTCGGACAACGGACTCCTATTATCAGGTAGTAAGTAAAAGAATTATGGTTTTAGAAATTTTGCTTGGATCCATTATCAATATAAAATTCTTATATAAGCAAAATCTTTTCCTCATGGTTCTGAGCTTTTTTGTTTGCCGGTACATTCAGGCTTATTTTGGTTTTAGGGATTTTGAAGATCTCAAGATTCCAGGGTGCATATGAAAAGATGTATTTTTGCTCTTCTGTTCCAAGTGGTAAGTTAAATTCTTATTTTAAAAATTAAACCAAACTTTTATCAAAAATGCAATTCTTACCACTTAAACTTTCCTAAATAGGAATATGTTGGTTGCTTAATCTTGGTTTGGTCTGTTAGGGTGACCATTTGTCAGTAATGTGGGGTTTTTTTTGGTGTGTATGAAAAGAATTGAAGACTGTAACTACAGCGTTCTGTAGAGTTAAGTTTTTTGCAATAGACTGTATTAATCCATGTTAATACAACAGTATTTTAAAGACCTTTCTTATGATTCCAGTCTACATTTCACCATTTATTTAGTACTTATATCAGAATTGGCAAAATTTTACTATTAAAAAAATAAGCTTATATGTTAGTAACGAGCTTAATTTTTCACATTCCTGTTCACATTTCCCAGCTTGGCTAGAACATCTTTAATCTTTTGTGTCTAAAACCGTGAGGAAATTAAATCCTGATACAGGAAAAGAAACTATCTGCCTGTACTCACGCAAGCGTTGCTTTGCCTTTGTCCTGGTTTCAGCAGGGATGGAGTTAATTTTCTTCTCAGTAGCTGGTGTGTTTTGGATTTTGTGTGTGAAGAATGTTGATAAAAACATTCTGATGATACGAGTTGTTGTTAATGAGACCAAGGACACTGTCTGGCTTTCCAAGTCTCGTTAACGTGCAGATGCGGGAAGCTGGGCAAAAGACAGACAGAATAATTGATCCAAACTGGCCAAAGAGAGTATTCCATGCCATAAACGTCATGCTCAGTATATAAGTGGGGGTTGCCCATGGGAGGGGGCATCATTTTCAGTTATTCCTTTTCTTGTCGGGTATCCGTTCGGGCACCTTTGGCATCCTTTTCTTCTCTCTTGCTTGCTGGCATCGTTCCCTCTACCTTGCTAGCTTGCTCTCCCCCTTGCTTGCTGCTCGGTGTTGTTCCTGTGATCGCTGCTCAGGACGGGCTGCGTTGGTCATTCGGACATCGGGTGGTGAGAAATTGTACATTGTTCATTTTGTATATTTTGTATATATTAATATCCTTATATCCTGTTAGCTTTGTAGTTTTTAGTATTTTTAGTAAACTGTTTTTATCTCAACCCACGAGTTTTCCTTTCTTCCCAATTTCTCTCCCCTGTCCCACTAGGTAGGGGCAGGGTGAATAAGAAAACTGTGTGGTGATCCGGGCTAAACCACCACAGTCTTTTTGGCGCCCAACGTGGGGCTCGAAGGGGCCTCACTAGATCAGTCGTGAGATCATCGGACCGTAGTCGGAGGATCCAAGGTTCAAGCCCCGGTCAGTCCCGAAGGGTTGAGATAAGGACAGGTTTGAACACAGTGTGTTGAAAACAGATTTGTTACAAGTGTTCATTAAGTCGGTTTGGTCATCGCTGGGCACAATGTTATTTTATTTGTTCTCGCAGTTGTTTTTAGAGCTGTACTGGATAGCACCCTACTTGCCGTATTTTCTGTTTGTCGGTGTTTGTGCACGCTTTATCAATGATGTGTGTTGGATCAAAGGTATCGTTCTGCTGTGCTATGCGGCACTGATTTGTCTAGTGAGATTGCTGGTAACGGGACCATTTTCATATCTGTACTCAATGGCGGCGGGCAGTGTGCAGAGCGAGGAGGCAGAGGCAGCTCCACCCGGGTATTTCGGGAGCCATCTTGTGGGTGTTGTTTGGAACTATACCTGTTGTTTTGTTCCGGGAAGCCAGGCCGCGGGGGGAACATCTGTTTACAGCTTTCCCCACCTCACCAAGCTAATTTCAACAGCTTTTGAGAATTTTGAATACCCTTTTTATACCCCTACCACCATGTTCATGGTGACAAGTCTCTTGCAGCTATCTCAGATCTTGATATTGATGAAGTTTAAACAGTTTTTTAAAAGTATTATGGCTCCTCCAATCCCCGCAACAGACACTGTGGCTACTCAAACTGCTGCTACAAATACTGCAGCTACTTCGGCTGCTACAGCAGGCGCTGCAGCTACCCCAGCCCCTGCTACGGGCACTGCGATTGCTTCAGCCCCCACGCCAGACACTGTGGCTACTCAAACCTCAGCAAGCAGTACCAAAGAGAAACCGAAAAACCAATCATCTACACCAGTATCAGTTGCCCCTGTACATAAGAAATACACCAAAAAATCAGTTCGCATAGTGAAAGATGATGATGAACCAGGCCCATCACATGATCAGGGAGACACAGAAGGGGAGGTAGTCACCCGATCCCTATCCCTGAGTGAGCTGCGAGATATGCGAAAAGATTTCAGCCGTAATCAAGGTGAGCAACTTGTCACCTGGTTGCTCCGATGCTGGGACAGAGGGGCCAGTAGCCTGGAATTAGAAGGCAGGGAAGCCAGGCAGCTGGGATCTCTGTCTAGGGAAGCAGCCATTGACAGGGCAATTGGAAGAGAGTCAGCAGCCTGCAGCCTCTGGAGGCGACTCCTGTCAGGTGTGAGGGACAGGTATTTCTTTAAGGAAGATATTGTATGCCACCCAAGCAAGTGGACCACCATGGAGAGAGGTATCCAGTTTCTGAGAGAATTAGCTGTTCGGGAGCTGATTTATCATAACCTGGATGACCCACGGACATCCGTAGATCCAGATGAAATTGAATGTACCCGACCCATGTGGCGGAAATTTGTACAGAGTGCACCATCATCGTATGCCAACTCATTGGCAGCAATGAGTTGGAAAGATGATGAGATGCCACCAGTACGTGCAGTGGCTAACCAGCTCCGACAATATGAAGACAATCTCTCTTCCCCAATGCGGGCCTGTGTCTCAGCTATAGAAAGACTGACTGAGAAATCTGAAAGCCAGTTTGAAAAACTGTTAGAAAAACTATCTGAGGTGTGTGAGAAACTCGAAGATTCTTGCTCCCCACCTGCACGGACTAATATCTCAGCTATTAGAAGAAGACCTCATCCTCCTCCTGCTCAAGGGAGACGGTACACCCGACGAGATGACCTATGGTTTACCTTGCGTGACCAAGGAGAGGATATGAGGAAGTGGGATGGAAAGCCTACCTCGGCCCTAGAGGCACGTGTACGTGAGTTGCGAGGTAAAACAATCACAAAGGGAGGTTCTTCCAGGCAATCTGCTGCTCCAGTCTCCAGTGGGCAGTTCCCCAGACAGCGTAGAAGGGCTGATCTCACCTCTGATCCTATGGAAGGAACTTCTGATTCATATTCACAGAAAGTGAATAGAAAATATTACAAACAGGACTAGAGGGGCCCTGCCTCCAGCCAGGCGGAGGAGAGGGACAACAGAGTTTATTGGACTGTATGGATTAAATGGCCTGGCACATCAGACCCACAAAGGTATAAAGCTCTAGTAGACACTGGTGCACAGTGTACCCTAATGCCATCAAGCTATAAAGGGGCACAACCCATTTGTATTTCTGGAGTGACAGGAGGATCCCAAGAGCTGACTGTATTGGAGGCTGAAGTAAGTTTGACTGGGAATGAGTGGCAAAAGCACCCCATAGTGACTGGCCCAGATGCTCCATGCATTCTTGGTATAGATTACCTCAGGAGTGGGTATTTCAAAGACCCAAAAGGGCACCGGTGGGCTTTTGGTATAGCCACCGTGGAGACAGAGAAAAATAAACAGCTGTCCATCTTGCCCAGACTTTCAAAGGACCCTTCCATTGTGGGAAAGCTGAAGGTTGAAGAACAAAAGGTACCAATTGCTACTACCACGGTGCACCGGCGGCAATATCGCACCAACCGAGACTCCATAATCCCCATCCTCAAGCTGATTCGTCGACTGGAGAGCCAGGGAGTGATCAGCAAGTCCCGCTCACCCTTTAACAGTCCCATATGGCCAGTGCGAAAATCTAATGGAGAATGGAGACTAACAATGGACTATCGTGGCCTAAATGAGGTTACACCACCAATGAGTGCTGCCGTGCCAGACATGCTAGAACTTCAGTATGAACTGGAGTCAAAAGCAGCCAAGTGGTATGCCACCATCGATATTGCCAATGCGTTCTTCTCCATTCCTCTGGCACCAGAATGCAGGCCACAGTTTGCTTTCACTTGGAGGGGTGTCCAGTACACCTGGAATCGACTGCCCCAGGGGTGGAAACACAGCCCCACCATTTGCCATGGACTGATCCAGACTGTATTAGAAAAGGGTGGAGCTCCAGAACATCTGCAATACATTGATGACATCATCGTATGGGGCAACACAGCAGAAGAAGTTTTTGAGAAAGGGGAGAAAATAATCCAAATCCTTCTGAAAGCCGGTTTTGCAATAAAACAAAGCAAAGTCAAGGGGCCTGCACAAGAGATCCAGTTTTTAGGAGTAAAGTGGCAAGATGGACGTCGTCACATTCCAATGGATGTGGTCAACAAAATAACAGCTATGGCTCCACCAGCTAACAAAAAGGAAACACAAGCCTTTTTAGGTGTTGTGGGTTTTTGGAGAATGCATATTCCAAATTACAGTATGATTGTAAGCCCGCTCTATGAAGTGACTCGAAAGAAGAATGATTTTAAATGGGGCCCTGAACAACGACAAGCCTTTGAACAAATTAAACAGGAGATTGTTCATGCAGTAGCCCTTGGGCCAGTCCGAACAGGACAAGATGTGAAAAATATCCTCTACACCGCAGCCGGGGAGAATGGCCCTACCTGGAGTCTTTGGCAGAGAACATCAGGAGAGACTCGAGGTCGACCCCTAGGCTTTTGGAGCCGGGGATATAGAGGATCCGAGGACCGCTATACTCCAACTGAAAAAGAGATACTGGCAGCATACGAAGGAGTTCGAGCTGCTTCAGAAGTGATTGGTACTGAAGCACAGCTCCTCCTGGCACCACGATTGCCAGTGCTGGGCTGGATGTTCAAAGGGAAGGTCCCCTCTACACATCATGCAACTGATGCCACGTGGAGTAAATGGGTTGCACTGATCACACAGCGAGCCCGAATAGGAAACCCCAATCGCCCAGGAATCTTAGAAGTAATCACAGATTGGCCAGAAGGCAAAGATTTTGGAATGCCGCCAGAGGAAGAGGTGACACGTGCTGAAGAAGCCCCACCATACAACAACCTCCCAGAAAATGAGAGGCGATATGCTTTGTTCACTGATGGATCCTGTCGTATTGTAGGAAAACATCGAAAGTGGAAAGCTGCTGTGTGGAGTCCTACACGACGAGTGGCAGAAGCCACTGAAGGCCAAGGTGAATCAAGTCAGTTTGCAGAGGTGAAAGCCATCCAGCTGGCTTTAGACATTGCTGAACGGGAAAAATGGCCAAAGCTCTATCTCTACACTGACTCATGGATGGTGGCAAATGCCCTGTGGGGGTGGTTAAAGCAATGGAAACAGAGCAACTGGCAGCGCAGAGGCAAACCCATCTGGGCTGCCGCACTGTGGCAAGATATTGCTGCCCGGTTAGAGAAGCTTGTTGTAAAAGTACGTCACGTAGATGCTCACATACCCAAGAGTCGAGCCACTGAAGAACATCAAAACAACCAGCAAGTGGATCAGGCTGCTAAGATTAAAGTTTCCCAAGTGGACTTAGACTGGCAACACAGAGGTGAACTATTTTTAGCTCGGTGGGCCCATGACACCTCAGGTCATCAAGGGAGAGACGCAACATACAAATGGGCTCGTGATCGAGGGGTGGATTTAACCATGGACACTATTGCACAGGTTATCCACGACTGTGAGACATGCGCTGCAATTAAGCAAGCCAAGCGGCTAAAGCCTCTTTGGTATGGAGGACGATGGCTGAAATACAAATATGGAGAGGCCTGGCAGATTGATTACATCACACTCCCACAAACTCGCCAAGGCAAGCGCTATGTGCTTACAATGGTAGAAGCAACCACTGGGTGGCTAGAGACATATTCTGTACCCCATGCCACCGCCCGAAACACCATCTTGGGCCTTGAGAAGCAAGTTCTCTGGCGACATGGCACTCCAGACAGAATAGAGTCAGACAATGGGACTCATTTCCGAAACAACCTCATAGATACCTGGGCCAAAGAGCATGGCATTGAGTGGGTATATCACATCCCCTATCATGCACCAGCCTCTGGAAAGATTGAACGGTACAATGGACTGCTGAAAACTACACTGAAAGCAATGGGTGGTGGAACCTTCAAAAACTGGGACAAACACTTAGCAAAAGCCACTTGGTTAGTCAACACTCGGGGATCCATCAATCGAGCTGGCCCTGCCCAATCTGAACTTTTACATACTGTAGATGGTGATAAAGTTCCTGTGGTGCATGTAAGGAATATGTTGGGGAAAACAGTCTGGGTTATTCCTCCTCTGGGCAAAGGCAAACCCATCCGTGGGATTGCTTTCGCTCAAGGACCTGGATGTACTTGGTGGGTGATGCGGGAGGATGGGGAAGTCCGATGTGTACCTCAAGGAGATTTGATTCTAGGTGAAAACAGCCAATAATTTGAACTGTATATAATCATGTCTGTAGTTCTTTTATGCTCTATCAGAGGTAGTGCAGCAAGAATCACACTCAACAGTGAAGAACAAGCTTCGATGAAACCGAGCGATGTGCAGCAGTGATGGAGTCAGAACTGGTGACCAACAACTTCCTCGAGATCAACATCTTCAACTCGCAGACCATGGACGTGATACACCAGCCGCGCCAGAGGTACCAGCTACGAGTTCCAGATGCAGTATGTAACAACTTCACACTACATACCATCTCTCCTGCCCTGAGAGACTGCTATCACAGATGGGGCCCAAAGTCATGGACTAAATTAACTCAACAGACTTTGGAGGGATGGCTCATAGATTGAGATAGTGATATCTGTGTGTATATCTATAAGCATGACGTAAATGGTATGGAATAAGGGGTGGATACTGTCCTGGTTTCAGCAGGGATGGAGTTAATTTTCTTCTCAGTAGCTGGTGTGTTTTGGATTTTGTGTGTGAAGAAATGTTGATAAAAACATTCTGATGATACGAGTTGTTGTTAATGAGACCAAGGACACTGTCTGGCTTTCCAAGTCTCGTTAACGTGCAGATGCGGGAAGCTGGGCAAAAGACAGACAGAATAATTGATCCAAACTGGCCAAAGAGAGTATTCCATGCCATAAACGTCATGCTCAGTATATAAGTGGGGGTTGCCCATGGGAGGGGGCATCATTTTCAGTTATTCCTTTTCTTGTCGGGTATCCGTTCGGGCACCTTTGGCATCCTTTTCTTCTCTCTTGCTTGCTGGCATCGTTCCCTCTACCTTGCTAGCTTGCTCTCCCCCTTGCTTGCTGCTCGGTGTTGTTCCTGTGATCGCTGCTCAGGACGGGCTGCGTTGGTCATTCGGACATCGGGTGGTGAGAAATTGTACATTGTTCATTTTGTATATTTTGTATATATTAATATCCTTATATCCTGTTAGCTTTGTAGTTTTTAGTATTTTTAGTAAACTGTTTTTATCTCAACCCACGAGTTTTCCTTTCTTCCCAATTTCTCTCCCCTGTCCCACTAGGTAGGGGCAGGGTGAATAAGAAAACTGTGTGGTGATCCGGGCTAAACCACCACAGCCTTGTTCCCTAGGTTTCGCAGGAAGCCTGGCCTCGGCTGTACTTGTTGCAACCCAGACTGGAGTGACCGTTCTGCCGCCCTCGGCAGCCCCGGTGTGCAGCCTGTCGCAAGCCTCTGACAGCAGCATCGCAGGAGCCGAACCTGCAGCGTGCTCTCCCTGCAGCACCCAGCTAAAGGTCAGCCTGTACGAAAGCAACCTCAGCTACAACTGCTGCTTCCTGGCTTTCCAAACCTGCTCCTGGTCTGGTCAGAAAATTGTCCTGTGTCTCAGAATGTCGCTCAGGAAATGAGACCCAATATGTTACCCAGTTTCACTAACCTGACCACGCTGAATTCAGCAGGCAATAAAATTAAATAAGATTGCAGGTGAAAGGCTGAAACATTTATCAAAGCTAACTTTGATTTATCTGTCTGGTGATAGCAGCTTTGTCAAGAATTGTGTTCAGCGGGATATCCCCAACAGTGAAACTACAGTCCAAGGAACTTTTCATGTCCTCTTCAGCATCTGGGATTCTTTCTGCTAGATAATACATAATGCAAGTTCAGTTTTCTAAGATAAATAGGCAACACAAAGTAACCTCAGATAATGAAAATTCACAAAACAAGAGTTAAGCACTGCTATAAAATGTCCTGTATGGTCCGTGCAACAAAGACTTGGCGATTCTAGGGACTGTGACTTCACTTATGGTTTTATATGTTAATTCCTCATAATTTAAAGTGATTTCTGATAATGTTACTGTGTATAGTACTGAGCATTAAAGGTCACAATATTTTCGGGGAATAGCTACAAAAACTGGATTTACAGTAAAATAAAAAACCTTCCTGGTTTTGGTTTGCTTTTTGCTACCCAGCCACATCAATACCATTCTTTTTTTTTTTCTTTCTAATGTATATTTTAGTGCTCTGGATTTTTCTCTTCTAAAAGAAGTTTTTGGTTTTAGAAGCTGATTTTTCTCAACAAGGGCAAAGTTTTAAATGAATCTTGGTTCATTTTGCAGTATTATTTCCTCTTCTTGGTTTCTGCTGCCATGGAAGGTGAAGCAGGATAAAAAGCAGGTGCAACCAGGTAACCCACTTCTGCGAGCAGCAGTGAAGTCCTCTTGGTGTGGTGGCAAAGCAACCGAGAAACAGCATCTGGTGACAATGACACAAAGACTGGTGAAGGAAGACACAACCCTGGCAATCATAACACTGAATGGTTGGGTTTGTTGAGAAATGAAGGTAGGGAGGGGAGATCTCACAGCCAAGGAGCTGTAAGTGGAAACTGGAAGCAATCAAAACCAAGCCCACCTAAGAAATGAAGAGTGCTGCCACACTGTGGGCACCGGACGAGCTTTCACAACTTCTCTAGAAAGACCACTGTCAGTAATAACCATTTTTTTTTTTTTTTTAAAATCAACTACCCCAACCATCTCAGCAAGTGCAGAGGTGTTGAAAAAGAAACACTGAGGTTTTTGTTGTAGCCAATGAACCAGGTAACTGGGAACGCTTGTTCGGAATGAGCCGTTACCCGTGACTGCTTGGATGGAGAACAAAATCCTGTTCTGCAGTCTGGGTTTTCATTCTGGTGAGGGCTGCTATTGGTGGTGCTGAAATCAACTTCTTGTGGTTGTAATCATTATAACTCAGCTGTACTGGAAAATCGCAAAGAATTTGTTCTCCATGTATAGATTTGTCTCGTTTAAAGACAATAGGTAAAAAGTAATTTTAACAGGGACCTGGCTTCCTGCAGTCCTTGACTTGGGTAACTTTACAGCAAAATGACTTGATGGCTTCCAAACTTCTCACGTGTACATGTATGTTACTCCTAGGATTATCTTAACTATTTTCAGGTATATTGATTGTGCCTTTCTGTATGTTTTTAAATAAATGTATTATAATTTTTACAGTATTTTATTTAATTTTCTAATAAATTTTCTTATTCTTTTTCTTATAAATGTCTTAACTTTTCTAATAAAAACAATCTCTAATTGCCTGCTGTTTGTATTTGATTGCAAAGTTAAAATCTCTGTGTAGGTGTGTAGTATGCTCTAGAAATGGGTTCTTCTTCTGGAAATGGTGGGATGGAGACTTGAACCACAGAGTCAATGAAACATTTTGAAGTGTTTGGAGGTAGAAGAATATGCACTGCGTGGCTCATCATCACTAAAAAAAAGTTCTGTTAAATAGCCACAGACTTAAATGCATTCATTGACTCATAGAAAATAAGGATTAAATAAATCAAATTACCTTTAAATACAATGTAAGTGTAACTGTTACAACACAACAGCACATTTACATGCCCTGCCTACAGTCATGCTTAAAGAATTTTGAAAATGAAGGTTAAAAAGACATTTTCCTGTGCCCCCAACTTTGGAAGAGATGACTTGATGCACGGGCTCATAAGTGGTGGGACTTTGGTACTTTGAAGCCACATTTTGCTGTGGATTTTAAAATAAAAGGTTATTCTTGGGGGGGAAAAAAAAAGACAGCACGTTCTACTGTTGCTGCATGCAGCTCTTTTATTTTCATTTGTCTTTACAGAACTGTGAAGCATCTTCACAATAGTTGTACAAAAACATCTCCAGTTGGCTGTCGGCAGTGCATCCCAGCAGAACATCGCACAGAAGTAGGGCTGGGAGAGGAGAGGGGAGCTTTACCTGCTGTTGCTGACCAAAAATCCATGCACGAGCTGACCTTGGGAGACGGCAGGTCCCTCACCCAGGGGAAATAAAAATGCCGTGTTCTATACAGATTGAAGTGAAAAGGGGAGTAAGGGGAAATCAATCTACTCTAACACTGCTTTGGGTATTTGATTTTGCTTTAATGCACGGCATAGGGATTCAGTCCGGATGCAGCCTATGGACCCGGTAGTGGACAGGTAACATGCGCTGGAGCTGTCTGCCGACAAACCTGAAACTGTTACAGCTGTCCTCGACTGCCTTCTCCCAGGGCCTGGCGTGTCCCTGCAGTGAACCGCGACTGTTTCCTTCAGAAAATTGTATTTTTCTCAGTTTATTGTCAGGAATTGGAAGCAATTGATTTCCCCTGCCGCAGGCAGTGCAGGACAGGGGTTGTACCAGGCGGCTCCCTGGGGCACCCCCCCCCCCTCCAAGACAGCCCCTGCGGAAGCAGAAACAACTCCTTGATGCATCAGCCTTTCCAGGACCATTACAAAAATAAAATACTTTTGTTTTTTACATTAGTATTGTAACTGAGTCAGAAGAATTAGAAAAAAAAAAAAAAAAATTAAACATTTGTTCTTAGACTTGCATTGACCACAGGTAAGTATCTACAGAATTTATTTCAACATCCCGGTAGGATGCCCACTAGAAATGTACACCATAGAAAGAACGTATGCAAAACGCGTATGGTTTATACACAGAGCCTTCTTTTTACAGACAGAGGACAGAGCTTCACACATGAGACAGACAGAAGCAGTGTCAGAACACAGTAAGATGGAGGGCTGTTTTTCAGTAGTGGCACAAACAACCCCGAGGCTGCACGTCTTTTGGCGTGTGGGGTCCCTCGGATGTCAGTTATCGCCTCAAATTGAGAAGAGAGTGCGGCAGGAGAGGTGCCTAGAGCATTTCTGCAGTTAGCTGAGCATCTTGAGGCTTTGAGGTGACACAGCCCTGATGTGGGTTCATACTTCAACAGTGCTCACTTTTTTTTTTTTAGCCTGCAAGATCTTTCTTTTTTAATGATACTGTTTGGCATGCTACGTTACAAATGGAAATAAATAAAACCTGTATCTGCCTTAACTGAATAGATTAAAAATTAAAAATTAAAAAAATACCCCAGAACAAAAAAAAAAAAAAAAAAAAAATCAGAGATAGTTTTGGCTGTGCATAGCTGAAGGGCCGAGCACGTTCCTCTCTGAGCCCCTGATGTGTTGTCGGCTGCGGTGCCTGGTTGCCTCATGGCCAGCGCATCGGGGGGGGAAAAAAAAAAACCCAAAAAACCAAACCAACCACCAATAAAAATGAAGGGCCAATCCCAAAGCCCATCCAGGAACAGATGATCTTTCTCAACAACGTCTCGAGGTGACGCCAGCCTCAGCGTGGCCCCTCCCCAGGCACCCTCGCACCTCACACACATTTTGCACCCGTTGGCTTTTCCCCACACGACAGGCAGCGCATGCCCAAGCCATCTCATCAACTGCTTAAAATTGCAATTTTAAAGAGGTTTGGTTTGTGTGCGGGGGGGTTTTGTTTGGTTGGTTTTTTTTGTAAACAGCTTTTACGGGGCCGGGGGGGTGGTGTCACAGGGAAGAAATGGCAAATGTTAATGGCAATAACACGTCCAGCAAGACCAGGATGGCTGATGGGGGTCTCATTGTGCTTCACAGGCGTCACATTTAAAAAAAAAAAACCACAACAAAAACAAAACCCCACTGAAGTTTTAACATATGAATGCAAAAGTATATAGAGTTAACAACTCCGTTATTCACTCGGCAGTCAGCTAAACCCTTTCCACATCAATGTTGTGAAGTGTGCAAAAAAAATAGACGGAGAACACCTCTCGGGGTTCTGCTAGCAAAAGGTCTCCCCAGGTCGGCCGAAGCCGGATGAAATCTATTGGCCGACGTACGCAATGCCGCGCGGCCCGGCTTCACGCCGCGCTGGACGCTCGCGCACCTCTGCTGCAGGCGAAGCCGCGCAGACGCCAGCTCTTGTTGGGGGCTAAAGGCGAGCGAGGGCAGAGCCGGAGCTGCTGGAGGGCACAGGCTGGCCCCAACCTGCCCTGGGAGCAGGGGAAGGGGCTGAGCCGAAATGCTGACCCACAGCGTGTACCACACAAGCCTGCCCCATCCCACCTCCAGGTACGGGGACCTCCAGGGCCCTGTACAGTGGTGCGGGGGGGAAACGCAAACCTGGGGGGCACCATGCCCACAGCCGGGGCTCGGGCTAGAGCTGGGCACGTGTGATGACAGGCGTTGCTGCAGGGCAGGCCCGGCTTTCATTGGTGTGTTCCGGGTTTTGAGACGCGCAGATGGGCTGGAGGGGGCACAGCCCCTGCTCTGGCACTGGAGGGGGCTGCAGTGGCCCCTGCGATCCTGTCCCCTCTGTCCCATGGCCACCGGCGAGTCCTTCCCTGCCTCCCAGCGCAGCTCCGAGCGCTCGTCTCATCAACATCCGTCACAGACAAGCAGACCAAGAACATAAGATGGGTGAAAGAGCAGAAGTTTGGTATGCCAGGGGTTACCTGGTGGAGGAAGAGGAGGAGGAGGAGGGTTTCGGTGCAGTTTTGCTCTTGTATGGACAGCCCCATTCAATGCAAACAACCTGCATCATCTGGGGGCGATATTAAACGCAGTCCCCCTGTCACACAGGGTCAGCTGTCACCTGGCCTCGGCCACGTCCCACCAGCACCAGCGAAGACGTTCTCACTAGTTGCGGTATTTGTAGAAAAAGTTAAAAGCCATGGGGAACACAACCGCCCGCCGTCGGTCTGTCCGGCCGCCCCGTCCCTCTGAGGGGGGTCCGGGTATCCCTTCCGCAGCGCAAAGCCAGGCTGGGCATCGCCTTCCCCGGGCGACGGGCACCCGTGGCTGGCAGCCTTCCTCTTCTTCATCGCCTCCCCTCCGGAGCCCGCCGGCCCCTGGCAGGGCCGTGGGGTGTGCGGGGGGGCTGCTCAGAGCTGGGTCTCGTCCCGCGTTTCGGGGTTGCAGGGGCCCAGCTTGTTGCTGCAGCTGCTCTTGCGGCTGTGGCCATCGTTGGCCACGTGGGCCAGCGGGTCGGAACGGATCAGGTACCTGCGGGGCAGAGCACGGTTATGCCGCTGGGACCCCCACTTTGATTTCCCAATGGCAGGAGGGAGCTGGGAAAACCCTCAGTTGGGGTCTGGCCCGTCTTTGGGGATGGGATGTGTGAGGACGCCCCATGGCGCTGTGCTGGGAGCTGCTGCTCGCAACGGTGCGGCAGCTGTTAAAATAATTAGGAGTTATTTCTCCCGGCGTCGCAGAGCGGCAAACGCCAAGGGGAAAACTCCGCGCTGCCGATTGGAGCAGCGATGAGCAAAGCCGGGGCTGAGGTGCTTTGGGCCCTGCCCAAACATGGGGACGGGGAGGGGATGGCTTGGGAAGGAGGCAAAAACCACAGCTCTTCATGAGAAATCATGGCAAGCAGTGAGATGGGGGCAGCCCAGGCCAGTGGGGCAGGTCGGGGGGGCACAGGGAGCGCTCCTGCCCAGCCAAGCGGCTCCGCGCCCCGGGGCGGGCAGGGACAGCACCTACACGATGTCGTTGAGCTCCAGCCGCGTGTCCGGCGGGGGATTGATCAGCACGTAGGACAAGGTGTTCTGGTGGTCGTTCATCTCGTCTGCGGGAGAAGGGGGAAGCGCTGGTGAGGGACCCCCCCCGACAGATGCCCCCCGCTCCCACAGCCCCGCTGCAGCGTCCCCGAGCACCCAGCTCCGAGGGGTCACGGCTCATCCCCACGGACAGCAAACGGAGGGAGGCCACGGGCAACAGCGTTGCTGCCAGGAGAGCACCAAGAGCATCGCTGCTCCCCTCCTCCGCACCTCCCCAGCCGCTCCCCACCATGCCCCCGGGGACCGGGAGACACAACCCTTCAAAACACCCGCTCCCTCCCCAAAAAAAGAGAGAAAGATATCTTACCTTGGTTTAGTGCAAAAAAAAAAGGAAGAGGTTAGTCTCGCCGCGTTAGGTACAGCACAACGACTCCAACCACCGGGTCAGGGCAGCCAAACCCGCCCCCGTGCCGCTCGAGTGCTCTGCCCACCTCGCCCCTTCTTGAACGACTTAATTTAGCATCACCCAGCAACAGCATTTAGTGCAACGATTGCTTCTCTCTCCTGCCCAAGGGAAACCGCCCCGGTGGGGTTTTCAGCGCCGTCGATGCCGTTTTGGGACTGCTCTAAACCACGGTGACCTCCCGGGGGGGCTCAGGGCCCCCAAGAGCTGCACCCCTGTGTGCAGAGCGGGGCAAACAGGTGGCCTCGAGGCTGGGGGGGGGCCCTGTGCTTTCCGAAATAGCTGAGAACAAGATCATGGGTGAAATGAATGGGGGTGCAAGGCTGCAGGCGGCCAGGGAGGAGGTGGAAGCGGCGACAAACACCACCATTTACAGACGGAGCGAGCGGGCGTGGATGGACAGGGTGGCGGGGGAACAGACAGACGGACGCGGGGGCAGCGTGATGAGCGCGGCGGGACACCAGCTCACTGCAAGGCTTGTCACTGGGACGCCTCTCCGGGCTATCGCAACGGCTGTTTGCCGATCTCGGACAACTGGAGCTCAGTTTGGTGGGACCGGCATTAACCGGGGGCTGCTCCCTGCGACCTGTCCTGCGGCTTTCACCGCCCCATCCCTGCGGTTCCCCCTGTCCCGGCTGCGATGCGGAGCGGGTCTGGGGTCAAAGGCTGCCCTGCCACCCCTCTGCCATAAAAGCACCCTCGGGTGTGCGATCAGCCCAGGCGTGGGGGGGATGGACGAGCCAGCCCACGGGTGAGGAGCACCACTGCCCTTCGGCCTCAGGACTGGGGCAAAACCTCCGAAGCTGGGCTTTTCTCCAGCTGTGAGATGAGCCACAGCGGCTCAGCCACCGCAGCCGCCTGGCCTGGCACCCTGGACGGGAATGCACACAGGTCCCCTTCCCCCCGGGCTGCCTTCGCCGTGCATTTGGCCAACACACATCCAGATAGGCTCCAGGGCATCCCTGTGGCTGGACCACGCCGGTACTGCGTGCAGGGACACCAGACCCTTGTTTTGCTGCTCATACACCTCCCTGACACCACAGAGGGTGCCGCCGCCAGCGGAGGACAGGGAGATGCTGTGCGGGACCCCCCCCCAGTCCCAGGCACCGGCCGGTCCCTCGAGCCGCCGCGGAGCTTTGGCCATCCCAGTGCTGAGCCTTACAGCGAGGAGGGGACAGGGGGTGGCAACGCTGGGGCGCGGGTGGCACACGGACGCAGGGACCTGACAGGAGACGCGGGGTTTGCCATGACGGGGAGGCGGGGAAGGGCCCTGGCAGGTGTCCCTGCTCCATGGAAGCACCTTTTCCTGACCCCCATGCAGAGCCAGGCACTGCTGAACCCACCAGGTATATTGCCACGTCGGCCCCTGCGGCGCAGCGCCGGGGCTCAGCCCAGACCCACGCTCTGGAATATTTTGTTTGGGTTTTTTTTTTTTTGGGAGGTGAGCACTGAGCTCCAGCTCCCGTCCCCACGCAGCCCCCGGCAGCGCCGCCGCCGCGTCGGCCGTTCCCCCGCGGGCTCTCCCGGCCCGGCAGGCGGCTGGGGCACGCTGACGGCGCCGGGCCCCTCTGCGGCAGGACGCGGGCTCTCGGGACGGCGAGACACCAGCGGGGCCGGGCTCTGCCCCACTGGCAATATACTCTGCTGGCGTGGGGCTTCCATGAGCCCCAGCTGGGGCTGCTGCTGGGATGGAGGACGCAGGCCGTAGGGAAATGCCGACTTTTCACCTTACGCGTGGGCTAGTGAAGCCTAAAATACAGCTGGGGTGGGCTATCGCTGACCTCCAGGCTCATCCAGGGGCCCCGGGAAGCTGCTCCCACCGCCTCGTGCTGAGCCTGGCACCTCTCCAGTTGGAAACTGGGGCCGCTCCCGCGAGAGTTCTCCGGTAACGCAAACCGAGGACTGCGAGGGGCTCTCCAAGCGCTGCCCGTCCCCACGCTGTGCCTGACCCCACGGGCGGCCAAGAGGCGAAGGGGCCGGCGCAGGCGCTCCAGCGTCTCATCACGGCACGCTCCGCTGCGCTCCTGTCCCCCCCCAGTCCCCTCCTCCAGTTCCCACTGGCCTTACAGACCAAACCCAACTCGCAGAGCAATGGAGGGAGGGTTCCTCTCACAGCCGGGGGCTGCGATTGCCCTGTACGGATTCAATTGGAAAAGGGTCCCTGAGGGTTTTAATCTCCACGGCTGTGCGGAGCCCTGCGCTCGCACCGTCGTCGCAGGACGGTCTTTAGTTTTCCACCGCCACCCAACAAATCAGCGCTGGAAAGGGTCGGGTATCTAAGGTGAAAACCGGCAAGGGTGTGGATTGGGCTCAGCCGCCATGATCTTGTTGTACGCTGCACGCCGTGAGTCACGCGGGACTCCCAGGGAAAGGGAATTACCTTGCAAATATCCCAGGTTTACCCGATTCATCACATCACTGGCTGTTAAATTTGCTACATCCTCTACAGAACATACAGGGAAAGGCACAGACATAAACAGAGAGAGAGAGAGAGGTCAGCAAGCCATGATTCGGCAAATATCAGAGACGAGCTCCTGCGCTGCGGCAATAAAATGAGCAAAAGAAAAAAGGAAAGGGGGAGAAGGCAGAGCAACGTGTTCTTCCAAAACGCCATGGGTGTCCAGACACTGACGGTGACACACGGTGACAACGCACACTCCGGGCACAGCCGGCCGCAGACAGGGGCCAGGGAGCCGCCGGTCCCCTCGCCGTGCACAACGCCCCGGGCCCGGCCAGGCGTCGCCCTCCCGCCCCGACGGGAGATGAGTCCTGCACCCCCCGCTGCCTCTCCGCTCGCTGGAGCTCCCCCGGTTTGCCCCAGCCAAAATCTGCTGGATTGGCTGGAAGAAGGATGCAAACTCTGGCGCTAAGCCACCCAACGGTGCCCGAGCATCCCAGTGGGACCGGGACACAGGGCGGCCCCTCGGCATCTCCTCCGAGGCCGCAAAGGACGGGAAGGTGCCTCTGCCATCACCTCTGCCTGCGCTTGCGGGGGGTGGCATGCCACGGCCCGCCCTGGGCGCCGCACGCTTGTCCTCCGGTTCCAAACCCCCCTGCACTGCATCTCTTTGCATTTCCTTCTCCTCTTCCTCACGCCTGAAGGGCTGTGAGGGGGAAGCCAAGGTGGGACAGGAGGAATCCCCCCTCCCCAGACTCCCAAAATCGGTCCCTGTCCCGGCCAGGGCGCGGTGCCAGCCCGCGTGCGGGGCAGACGGACGCTCTTTGAGGATGGAGCAAACAGGCAGCAGCACAGGATGGTGTAAAAGAAAGAAAGGAAAAAAAAAAAACCTAACAACAAAAAAAACCAAACAAACCAAGGAAGCTGTGGGCTACAGACATTTTCATAACCAAAGGGCGGGGAATCGCCCACAGACGCCAGCACCAACGGGTGGGTGAGAAGCTTCACGAGAAATGGGGCTGCACGAAGGGACCCTGGGGACGTCCCGGGGCCGCGCGGGCTCCTCAGCCAGAAACCGGTTTCACACGCAATGAAGCAAACCACTCAACCCTGCAGCTACCGAAATCTTCTCCACGGAAGAGTTCTAGGAAGGATTGAAGCCGATAACCAAAGGGGTTTGCGCCAGCTGACGGGGCTTCACCTCTCCCTGCCGCGCTACGGGGGCTGGTGGGCAGAAGGGTTTTGCTGACTCAGCGTCAGCGCGTCCTGATCCACCGCTCCTGCGCGGCCAGAAAGCGGGGGGCACGCAGGGCATCGCGGCCCAAGGCTGCGTGGTGGCACCCGCCCCGCTGCAGGCAGAAGGGCGAGAGTTACTCTGCCGCTGCAAACTCCTGCCTGGACCCGTCCCAGAGCCCCGAAACGGGGTGGGGGGGAACAAGAGGGTGAGGGGGTTCTGCGCTGCGGGACCCCAGCATCGAACGCGCTCGTCTGCAGAAGCACAAGCAAGCCGAGGGATGATGCGCTGCTCGGAGCTGGGCCCGGCAGCCCCTGCAGGGTTAGGCTTGGCTCGGGGTTAGGCTCGGCTCGGGGTTAGGTGAGGCTCAGCACAGGGTTACCTGAGGAGCCCGCGAGCGGGATTGCACCACCGCAGAGAAGCGCAGCCGAACGGCACTTACCGTACCCGGTGGTGGGCAAGCCCAGGTGCTTCATACGGTTTTTGACGAGCTCGGAAAGCTCCTGCCTCTCGGAGCGGCGGTACAGGCTGAGGCGCTGCTGGCTGATCCACTCGGCCGTCTTGCTGGAGTGCTTGTTGCCCTTCCTGCTCAGCCGGCGCGCCCACTGCATGCTCTTGCGCCGCAGCAGCGGGTGCTCGGACTGGTCGCTGGAGCAGGAGTTCCTGTGGTGGCCGGTCTTGATGCCCCAGTGCTCCTTGACGTCCCTCGTGTCCTCGCAGTCCTCCACGTTGATTGAGATCTGTGACTGGAAGCCCAGCAGGTCACGAGGTGGGGGGTGCCAAAAAGAGTCTGTCCTGTGTCTGACGGGGTGGGAGCTCTCCCGTGGGACGGGATTCTTCCTCCGACCCCCACGCGCTCTCCCAGCACATCACCTCTGTGCCGCTAAAACGACCCGCTCGGCAGATTTGGGATAAGTGCTGCCGAGCGGAGCCTAACGCCATCTCGAACGTGATTCATCCCTGGGCTGCCCAAGGGACAGCCGTGCCCTTGTCCCCTCTCTTCCATCTTACGGCAGGCGTGCTGCCACGTCCCCGATACGGCAATCCCCACCGGTGAGCAGGAATTTATTAATGAAGTGGTTTAGAGCATCTCTAAGAAAGAGGTGGGCTGCATTTAATTAAACCTCAACTTCTGGCTCCCTGTAGCTAAACTAAAGGCATTTAGAACGGGGCCTGGCTCGCTCCCCTGCTCGTTATCCCAGTTAATTACACTGCCGAGGACTTTTCCCAGCCTGCCGAGGCTCAGCCGGCATCGCCCTTCCGTAGGGACAGGCACAAGGCAGCCGGTGGCCCTCGGTGGCCGGTGGAGCCGTTGGCACGAGCCAGCCCAGCCTCCGGGTCGGGGGGACCGGGAGGCAGCGCTGGCAGCCGGCGCGATGCCCGGCACCGCGACGTGAGCGGCACTCACCTGCGCTCTGATGTCGTGGGGCTGCAGCGGGGGAAAAGGAAGGAAAAAAGAAAGCGTCAGCCCAGCAAACGGGCAGCCCTGCTGTGCCACATCCCCCCCCGCGCCCCGGGGACACGGTGCCACACGGCACCTCCGTGAAAACCCCTCCGCCGGCCCGCAGCTGGGAGAGACGGGCATTGGCACCCACCCCGCTTACCGGGCTGGGCAACCAGGACACCACCACCGTAACACGGACACGGGGCCGCTAACGAAGTGAAGACAGAGCCCCCCCTCCCCTCGCTCCTCCCCACCGTGGCTGCACCCAGGTCCGAGGGGCCTCACGGACCCGGCCAGCCTCATGGGCTGCATCTCTGCCGGGTAGCGATGCTCAGCTGGGACGTGCCACCGCCGTGCCCCTACCTCAGAGGTTGCGAACATGTGCGACTCTGTCCTATAAATCCCGATGGGAATCTCCGCACTGGAGGAGCAGAGCTTCTGGAAGAGGCGGCCGTATGTCCGGATCCACAGGTCGTCCTCAGTGATCTTCATCTGAGTGACAGAGGACAAACAAACATCAACCGCTCTGTGCCGTGCAGAACCCACTGAGCAACATCTTGAGGCTGCTCCTCAGCATCCCCGCAGCTCATCCATCTCAATTCCAAAAGTCAGATGGACTCCACAAAAACACCAGAGGCAATTTCCAACCTTTCCAGCCTTCAGAACAGGGACTTTGGTCCTTGGTAGCTCTTAGGCTCTTGGTAGCACTAAGGTTCCTCACACACAATGCAGGGGAGCAATGACCTGGCATGCTCTGCCCAATGTAGCCCCTGCTCCGATTCCCCAGAAGAGGGGAACATTCCACCCCCATGCACAGGGTGACGTGACAGGTCCCACCAGATCCACAATGATGGTTTCTACCCGCAGGGACTGGGCACCTACCGCACAGAGGTAGCCGGAGCCCGGCGTGGTGTCGAGACCCAGCAGCAACCGAGTGATGGTGATCATGTAGTCCTTCACAAACGACTTGGGGGAGATGTTTGAGCAGAAAGTCAGAGGAAAGGTTTGCTCGGTTATTGACTGGGAGATGCAAAGGTGCTCCAGCCCACGCCAGCAGCTGCGGCCACAGTGGGGGCTCCCCACGGCCCCTCGCCGAGGGCCCTCACCTGGTAGAGCAGCGTGTCCAGCATGCTGATGCTGAAGACCCTCCCGGCCGCGAAGGGCAGTCGGAACATGAACGCCAGATTGGAACCATTCTCTCTTTCTCTCTGGAAGAGGAAGGAGAGATGTCAGCGCTCACGGGGTCTCGTCCACATCCTTGCAGGGTGCGTTCCCACGCCCCAGTGTCTGATTTGGGGGTATTTTCTCCCTTGCCTCAGCACAGTGACCCCACCGCCCCCCAGCCACAGCATTAAGCCAGATCCAGAGGACCAGCGTGCCCAGCACAGCAGCAGGCAAAGCAGCACAAACTGCAGCCACCACACAGACAGGTAAATACGTAGGAGGAGGCAGTTACTCCAAAGGTCAACTGCACACGTATTTGTTTGCCACAGGTTCTCTCAGGTAGACACACTATGACAGCTGCAGCAGGCAGGAGAGCTCAGGACCTTGAGGAGCTCAAACGCAGTCACTCTCAGCACTGACTTTCCAAGGGAAGACCTTCTCTTACCTTCTCCAGCTTGGAAAGGGCAAGAGAGTAACTGTCCTTCGCTCTGAACTGCATGAACCTCATGTTGGAGGGGTGGGTCAGCTCGGTGATGATGCTGAGGCTGGGGAAGAGCCTGCAATGGGAAGAGACCTGCTGTCCTGCAGCTCACTCAGAAGTGAGAGCACTCCCTGCGTTTAAAGCCTGAGGAAGACCAAAACCATCCCTGTGCCTGTCCGAGGTCAGAAATAGCTGGATAGATGCCGTTTCCTAGAGTGAGCCCAAGCGCAGAGGTGTCCCATTGCCTGTGGCCACCACCCCAGCCACCTCCACCTTCCTGCCCTTGTCTCTGGCAGAGGCCAGTGGCCGTGACAGAGCCAGGGCAGTGGTCACCCCTCACCTGAACATGGTCTGGACATTGACAATCGTCTTTGCATCCGCCATGTAGTCCTCCTCGGCGCTCATCGTGCTCTCCTTGTCCACAACCACCAGGTTGTCGGCGTAGATGATGCCGCACTGCAGCAAGCTGTCCAGGCTGGGCAGTTCCCAAAGAGAAGAGCGCAGGGTCAGCCCTTGGAAACGACACAGGCAAGCAGCACGCTGCGACGCGCAGCGCTACAGCAAGCCCAGGCTGCTCCCAACCACCAGCTCTCCGCCTGCTCCCATCTACCAGGGCGGGGTCGACCACCCGAAAAGCCAAGAGCGGGCTCAGCTCCGTGGTACCAACCCTGGGGCTTCTCATGGGATGAAGCAAAAGTCGGGGCTGGGGTAAGTGCTACACATTTTAGGCATCGCTGTAAGTAGGAAACCGTGGAAACACCTACTTGTCGATCGTGCCCTCCATGTAGTAAACCATGGGGAAACAACAGATGGCTTCCAGAAAGTGATGCTCGGGCCTGGAGGAAGAGCAACGGAGAGCAAGGTGGTTCAGCAAGTCCAGGGGGCAAAGACAGACACAAACCCCACACAGGCATCCCCGGGGCCAACACCAGCCAGGGTTCCCAGCAGTGGCACCACCCCCCGCCCATGAAAACCCCGGGGAGGGCTCGGTGCGACACAAAACATCGGCGGAAAAGTACTTGCTTGTTGTCCAGCAGCAACACGATGGGGTTCAGCTCTTTGCGGGACCGATAGTAGGCACGAAGCGGGACGATGAAGTTATAGAGTCCGTTCCCAGCCGTCTCTGCCGAAACGATAATCAGTTTGTTCTTAAACCCGTAGGCTTTGGCGTCCTCAAAGCTGTTGTGCTTGCAGCCCTGTGCGGCGGAAGGCAGTGCAGGGACTCAGCGTGGCTCTCGGCTGCCCACCATGCACGGAGCCGTCCTGCTCCCGTGGGAACATGGCCCCGGGCAGCCGCCCGGGTCCCGTCGTACCTTGTCCAGCCTCAGGCAGCAGAAAGGGGCTTTCTCGGGTAAAAGGTGGCACAGAGTCGGGGAGCTCCCGATGTAGGGGGAGTTGGGGGGGTAGCCCTTCACGTACCTGCGGCAGAGAGAAAATCCAGCGGCGTGAGGACACGGGGAGAGCTTTCCACACGTACGACACTCAGGCACTGGGAAAAACATTTAAAAGCAGCACACCAGGGCCCAAGCACATCACGGGCAAAAGCTTTGCAAAACTCTCCCACAGCAGCTGGAAATTTTACAAGATACGCATATTTAGGAATCTCTTTTGCTACGCAACGGGTGATGAGACTGTAGGCACGCAGCATTCCCAGCACGGGTGGAGAAGGCAGCAGAAAGGACCACTGAGCACAGCTGAAGGGAGGGGAGGGCGACGCTGAGCCAGATAAAGGAGCAATAAACCGCATGGGCGTTTTTAGAGTATGTTTTTGTGAATAGGCGTTTTTTAAAAACCACCAATTGTATTTTTGATGGAACCAGAAGCAGAAATTTTCATTTAAGGAGCAGCTAAAAGTGGACGTGAGTTAAAAGGCAACTGGTGAGAGTTTGCAGATACTCAGCAAACTCCCCGCGTCGCTGCGGCAGCACCCAAACAGCTCACCAGCAAAGCAAGTGCTTGTCTGCCTGTCACAAACCAACGGCTTTACAGCTGCTGTAAACATTTCTTCTGCATTCTTTATTTATGTGCAAAGGAGAACAGGATCCTCTACATGCCGGCGAGCGAAGGGAGGCGAGAGGACTGGCGGACCCTGCCCACGCCCAGCGGCGTCTGGCTCTGCGCAATTTCGCCGATATCCAGAGGAGACTTCTCCAAAGCAGCAGGAAAGGCTTGCGGCCAAGCAGCGATTGCCCGTGTTACAGACGCTGGTGTGCTCAGAAAAAGCCGAGAGGGGCTCAGCCAGAGCGCCCCTCAGCCACCACTGAACACCCATCACGCGCGATGGTCACCATCTCTCCGACACAACGGATGGCTCGACCGAGGGCAGGCGACTCACTCCACAACCGCCGACCCCTCCTCGTCCGACTGCGTCATCTCGTCTTCCGACTGGTCGCTGAGCAGGTCGCAGGGCAGCAGGGACGAGGTGTCGGCCAGCTCGAGGACGGGCGCGATGCTGGGCCGGCGGTTGCCCGAGCCGTTCTCCGCCGGCAGCGTCAGCTTGCTGCTGTTAGCGGGGCGGCACTCCGTGTTCTGCAGGTCCATGGCTACTGTACCTGGACATGGTGGGGAGGGAAGCACAGCAAACCCGCTATAAGGAGGTGAAGAGAGCCACGACGGCAAAGCATCGCACCTTTGAGCCCTGTACGGGGACAAGGCGGAGCATGCAGGACCGTGCACCGTGCCTGTTAAACGCAACCCAGATAAATCATGGAACCATAGAATCTTAACGCTGGAAGAGACCTCCAAGATCATCAAGTCCAGCCGTCAGCCCAACACCACCATGCCCACTAAACCGTGTCCTGCAGTGCCACATCCACACGTTCTTTGAACACCTCCAGGGATGGCAACTCCACCACTGCCCTGGGCAGCCTGTTCCAGTGCCTGACCGCTCTTCCAGTAAAGAAGTGTTTCCCAATATCCAACCTAAACCTCTCCTGGCACAACTTCAGGCCATTTCCTCTTGTCCTATCACAAGTTATTTCGGAGAAGAGACCAACAGTCACCTCCCTACACCCTCCTTCCAGGTAGCTGTAGAGAGCAATGAGGTTTCCTCTCAGCCTCCTCTGCTCCAGACTGAACAATCCCAGTTCCCTCAGCTGCTCATCAGACTTGTTCTCCAGATCCCTCACCAGCTTCATTACCCCTTTTTTGGATGCGCTCCAGCCACTCAACGTCCTTCTTGTGCTGAGGGGCCCAAAAGTGCACACAGTACTCGAGGTGCAGCCTCACCAATGCCAAGCACAGGGGCAGGATCACTGCTCTACTCCTGCTGGCCACCTGCTCCTGACACCAGCCAGGATGCTGTTGGCTCTCTTGGCCACACTGCTGGCTCAAGTTCAGCCAGCTGTCAACCAGCACCCCCAGGTCCCTTCCCGCCAGGGAGCTTTCCAGCCGCTCTTCCCCAAGCCTGCAGCGTTGTGTGGGGTTCTTGTGACCCAAGTGCAGAACCCGGCACTTGGCCTTGTTGAACCTCATCCAGTTCACCTCAGCCCATCGGTCCAGCCTCTCCAGACCAGGACAGGCTAAACCAACAGGCACAGGGAGCGTTGGCACAGCACCCACCAGCAACCCCACCTGGGCGTCGCTGCGGGGAGCATCTCCCGGGGTCACAGCTCAGGGTGCTCCCACAATGGGCGCATCACCCTCCCTGGCCCCCAGCCATGGCCACCTCCTGCTGAGGCTCTCATCCAGTCCACGCCAAACAGTGATTTTTAGGTGGTCAGGAACGCGGGGAGCTTCACAGCAAGCAAAGCCCAGGCGTTGGGCTCATGCGTTCTCTCTCCCTCCCGTCGCCAAAAGTCCCCCCATGAACGAGCTGTGTAACGGGAACACTGACAAACGCTGTTCGGCAAAGTGCTCTGTGGCTTGCTGGGGGATAATCTATGCAAATTGCTGCTCATGAGTACAAATGTATAAATTATTTGCCTGGCATGTAATCTGCTTGTGCAGCACAGCCGCTCCAGGCAGCCCCAGCACTCGCTTTCCCCAGATACGCGCTGGAAGTAATGACTCATGGTATTTTCCATCTGTGAAAATGCACCACTCGCTGCAGAGCAAACTCGGCTCGCCGTCGGGCTGCGAATCATAAACGTGATTTAGGATGCGGCCAGCGGCATTTATTCCTCTAGCCAGGGCCTGGGGGGTTTATGCAAATACTGTTAATGATAACAGACGTCTACGTGAGCTTGCTGGGAGCAGCCGGGGTACGAGGAGCAGTCTGTTATTTTACTGGGGAGGCGACTGGGACAGGGAATGGGAAGGGATTTTTTTCAGTGGCTCCCAGCAACACCCAGGCGGGGGGCATGGCAAGGAGTCTGCGAAATAAAATCAAATCTGGGGAAAATGATGAAACTGAACCTGGGGAAGGAGCCGGAGCGGTGTGTGTGGGGTGCTGCCCTTCCCTCCCGCCGAGCCCCCCGACTCACCCATGCTGGCGATGATGCTGTGCACGGGCAGGCGGGACGGGCCGTCGTAGATGCCTCTCCCCGCAAAGCCCTTCTTCTTCTGCTTCTCCTCCTGCTTGAAGATGAAGGCGGAGTTCTCCTCCTTGGTGATGTTGATGTAGAAGCAGGTGTCGGACGCCGCCATGATGTGCCGCGGGCCGGGGTTCAGCAGGATGCTCTTATTGTCCTCCCTCCGGATGCCGATCAGGCAGACGCCGTACCTGTGCCGGGAGCACAACGTGGGCACTCGCAGCTGGAGAAAAGCCCCTATGGAGCTTTGTCCCTGCACAAGGGACCTCACGGCACCCTCCAGCCCCAGCCCCACGCCCTCAGGGGACACAGATCAGGAGATACGCCCTGCCCGCCACGGCCTGTTGCAGCCCTGCCCTCACTTCTTGTGTGCGTGGAAGGCAGCGTAGGTGAAGCTCTTCCCCTCGTACTCCATGAAGAACTTGCTGTCGCCCATTCGGATGTGGTAGACCTCGTTGCCCGAGCAGCGCCCGTACATCCGCTGCCACTGCTCCGGGGACTCCTGGCCCTCCCTGCAACAACAGCAGCAGCGTGCTGGGATGGGACCTCCCCCAGTGCTGGGATGGGACCCCTCCAGTGCCAGCATATGACCTTGGCACAGACCCCAGCACATCAGCCAGCTCCCGGAGCGGAACGGCACGGCGGGAGTGCTAGGACCCACACCACTGCTTCACCGGGCTGGCGGAGCTCCTTCCAGCTGTGCTTTATATAAACCCACCCAACAGCCTGCAGGGTCTGGGTCTGCACGGGCTGTCAATTCACCGTCCCTCCAGTGGGACCGTGCAGGTATAAAGACGACATTTTTATTCCCAGTCTCTGGAAAGGCGATATTGGCCAGCCCATTTGCACTGGTATTTTCACCCTACAATATCAGCTTTTGCTCCTAACCTGGTTAGGGGTCCCAGTGTGCTCCCCCAGACCCCTCACCCTTCCCTCTGAGCCCAGAGCCCCTGGTTCTGCCATCCCTCTGCGCTCAGGCTGGGCAGGGACGGGCAGGGACGGGCAGGACTCACTGGCCGCGGGAGGTGTGCACCAGCAGCGTGATGAGGGTGGAGGTGGCGGGGCAGACGCAGTTCAGCGCCAGCATGGCGTATTTGCACTCCTCTTCGCAGACGACATGATCTGAAAGGCAGAGGGGACCATCACGGCGGGGAGGGAGATGGATGGGTTCCTTGCACAGCGGTGCCCAGGGTTGAAGTAATTTTTGAAGTGGTGTTGGGTGCTGGGTGCTCCCTCCTCCTGCCAGTCCAGGAGGGCTTTCAGCCAGTCAACAGCCCACAGGAAACACCACAAATGGGATTAATGTGGGCAGGAAAACAGGGATGCAGGCTGAAATTCAACCACGTGGACATCAGCCCACGGCTGCCACATCCGCAGGGACGCATGCCCAAGCACACATGGGACTGGTGCCCCCATCCCGGAGCAGCCTGGAGCCAGCTCTCCCCTGGCCCCAGGTGTGTTGTCACAAAGGGGCTGGCAGCCCCAAAATCTCTTCCAGCAATCGAGAGGAGTCTCAGCACCAGGCCACGGACTCCTCCGAGATGGAAACACCGCTGGAAACACCTGTGATGGCAGGTAAGGCGGCCCAGACCGATGAAGTGAGCAGTGCCATGCAGCCCCTCCGACTCACCAGCAAACTTGACGTGAAACTTGTTCTCGGGCTTTAGGATCTGAACGTAGAGAGGACAGTTCGGAGCAAAATCTTTCACAGCCCAGGCTCTCAGGATGGTCTGGTGGTCCTAGCCAAGGAGAAGAGCAAGAGCTACTTGCCTGATGGCTTATTTTCCCCAATGTTTCTACACCCGGGATGAAATGCAAAGCACCCAGCCGCCGTGGAGACGAACAGCAAGGGCTCCTCCAACACCCACTGCTAACGGGGGACAATTGTCCTCTCCTGCTCCCCAAAACCCGGCACCAATGGGAAACTGGGACAGCAGATGAAAGGCGAGCTGCATGGGCAGCATCCCTGGCACCGGCCGGCAGCAAGAGCTGTCACCACTGCCACCCCCTCCCTCTCCCAGGGCCCCCAAAGTAAAATCTTCCCAGTAAAGTCCCTGCCTGGGCTGGGATAAGATTGAATGAGGCGAGGAGGTTTTGGGGTGAGCTCCCCGAAGGAGTGCGGGGCGCACTGCCTGTGCACGTGCCCAGGGGACAGAGCTCAGCACTCCAGCACCACGCTTTTGCCCTGCTGCCTCCTGGCACTGTCCTGTGCCGGGCAGACGGGAGATGCAGCGACCACCCCGGACCCAGCTGAGAAATGAATAACCTACCACCGTGCCACCCCCCAGGCCTGGCTTACCGCCGCGGTGCGGTCCACCTCGTTTCGGCTGCTGAGAATGAAGCAGGCTTCTCCGTTGTCCATCCTGCAAACAGAGAGCAGCCACCCCGTGAACTGCATGGGGCCAGCAAAGCTGAGCACCCGCCCGGACCAGCCAGGGCACTGCCAGCCCCCACTGGGACCCCAGCGAAGCCATGCAGGGATGCCCATCATCACATCTGGGCATTACTGGGGACCCTCCTCTGCGGCTCCGAGGCCCGCGGGCAGCACGGCAGGACCGGCCTCGCCACGGATGTGCAGCGTGTCCCTCTGCTCACTTGGCTCTCATCAGGTCCTGGTCCTTCAGCGCCGAGCCCTGGAGGTAGATCACTCGCTGCGACCACAGAGGGATCTGCAGCACCCGCCGCACCTGGATATCCATCTCCGTCGGGCAAAGTATCACCACGTAGTAATCCTGAAAGAGAGGGGCTCGTGTGGGTCGGCGGTCCCCCGAGACATTGGGTTTTGTATGACACCCCCTGCCCCTGCTCCAGGGTCCTGCAAGGGTTTTGGGAAACCCTGCAAGGGTCATCAGCAGCTTCTCTGCATTGCTGCTTCAATAAAGCCGACGCAGGCACAGCTGACTACAGAACCAGGAAAGAGCCGCACGCTCACAGCAAAGCAGAGCCTCTTATGGATTTTAAAGCCTGAACGTAGGGAGTCAAGGCTGGGTGACGGGAACGAAGTGCATGTGAGTGTCGGAATGAAACGGAAACCTGCAACGTGTCTGTGATGCTCTCATCCTGGGGAGCAGGAAAGGCACAGGCATTTGCAAGAAGATGACTTATTATGTGGAGATACTCCAGTAAGAGCCGGGTAAATCCCATCGAGGTTTAGCAATTACACCTTCTGTTTCTGTCTGAGCTTCTTCATTCACCAAAGGCATCCTTGCATTTAGAAAAGCCCCTCTGGTCCCTTTCCATGTGCTTACACGGTGTTCTAACAGGCCTGGCCAGAAAACGGGGTGGATCAGGCAGAGAGAGACCCATCATGGAGATGGCAAAGCAAGGTGGCCCTACCACTTCTCACCTCTCCTTAGCCAGCGCAGCACGTGCTTCCCGGTGCTGGGCTGGATGGTTTTTACCTTACCCTCACCAGCAGCAGCGACCCAGCCGTGCCCAGCAAGGCTGCGAGCCTGGCAAGGGCAAGCGTTGCCCAAGCACAGTGTGGCAACACGCCTGGTCCTCACCTGCAGGCGCGGGTGGGCGTAAAACTCATTGAGGAAGTCCATGAGGAGATCAATCTTGAGGGAGCTGACGCAAAGGACGACGTGTTTCTCTGTCTGTGCACGGTGACGGCTGTAATTGCCTCCCGACTTCTGCCGCTCCATCCACAGGTAGACGAGCTCCTCGAACTGCAGAGGAAGGCGGAGGGCTGATGTCCCCCTCGGCAGGGCTGCCCGGGTGCAGGCTCCGCATCCCTCTCCGCCCTCGGCTGCGCAAGTCTAACCTGGAGTGGCAGCACGACCAGGGCGACACAAATCATTATCACGACGAGGAGCTGGGAAGGCCAGATCTTTGGTGTCACGTCTCCATAGCCCACGGTGGAAAAGGTGACGATGCAGAAGTAGAAGGACTTGAAGAGGGAAAGCTTCTCACCTGCTCGTTCTAAATGCTGGATGCCACAGGTCCTGAAGGGAGAGAGCAGACATCACAGCGAGTGCTTCCCCAGTTGGGCGACGGGCAGTGCCCATAGCGCCTGCTGAAGCCAGTGGGCAACCCTAGAAGGTGACTTACACCATGTCCATGGAGGAAATTTGTCTGTAAGACGCTGTCAGCATCAGCACTGGGTTTATGTCCCCAACAGAAATTATTCAGCTAACAGCGTCTACAGGAGGAGTTTGTTTGATGTGCTTGCTCACCAAAGCAGCACAGGGGTCCAGGTCCCGGGCCATGGACACAGTGTTGAGCATCACCCAGGGGCTGCCCTTGCGTTGCAAAAACGCAAAATGTGGAAGCGATCAGCTGTCCCAGTCAGGCTCTGGGGGGACTCAGCCCGTGGGAAGGGCTCTCAGTTACAGGGGCACACGCTCCGGCAGATCCCGTTGCCCAACCTTGGCCCTTGCAAAGCCGTGCCACAGAGCCACCTGGCTCCCCACGGACAGGCAGGCAGCACAACTCCACCAACCCGCAGTTTCAAAGTCACTTTTCTAAACGCAAGCATCACGTAAATTGTTCTGGACCCCAATTGTAGCCCGGCGGCATCCGCCAAGCAACACGTCCACGGTCCCAGCGGGCAGGAGGTGCCCCGGGTGGGGAGCACTGATGAGCTCCAAAATTGCATTAGTCATTCAGATCAGAGGACTGTCTTTATTGCCAAAGACTCACGAGCCTAAAAGCTTCATTTCCTGTCTGTTCAGCAACTTAAGGGTATTACATGTCTCAAATCCTCTCGCTCCTCACGAGCCAGAGGGAAGATTCAAGCAGCCTAATTCAAAGCTAAGTACCAGTGACGGGAGCTGACTCCTTCATAAAAAGACGCCCTTGCTGTTGGCAACGCGTGGGGTAAAAGGCCCGGTTAATTAGCTGGAGCCCCAGTGGCCTGTTACACAAACGAGCTCAGCAGCCACGGTGACTTGGTGAGGAGGAAGAGCATGGTGGGAGCCAGCCGGTCCAGCGGGACCCGGTGAATGAGCCGTCACACACGTCTGAGCCCACGTCCCCGCGGGAAGCTGCTGTCCCTGCCCTTGACCCTGCAGCACTACTCCTGTGTCCGCATCGCCCATCCCTCTCCGACAACGCCCTCATCCTCACACACATCAGTTAAAAACCATAGAATTAGGGAGGATAATTGTCTTCTAAAATAGGAATTGATCTTCCCAGCGTTCAGTGCTGGGAGGAGCCCAGCGCCGAGGGCATGAGGGTCCAGGGTTTTCCCCCGAAGCTCCAGCAGACGTGGCCGTGCCCAAGCCAAAGCCCAGGGATGCATGTGGAAACCTGGGGCACGCTCCTCACCACGGCTCCCCCGATCCCGAAGCTCAGCCCGAGGAGCTGAGATCTGTCCCGTTAGCAAAGACGGGATGGCAAAGACTTGGGCGTTCAATCCGACCAGCAGCCCTAAGCAGTTACGCTTTCTTCAATGCCCACAAAGCTCTCAGGCTGAAAAATCAAGCTAGAAGACACCACTTAAAGGCAGAACCTCCTCCAGCTTCCCAAATCACCACGTGATGTCCTGGCCATACCACCCCACCACAGCTGGGCAGGTCCCATCCCACCTCCCTGCCCTGCAAGCCCTGTGAGAGCCCGGCTCCACCTGGGACCATCAAAGCCGATTCCCTGGATGAAGAGGGTGGCTTAGCGAAACGGAGAGCAGCACTCACCCCGTGAAAACGAGACACAGGAGGGTGCAGATGAGAATGAGCACCTGGTTAAACATCGCAGACTGGGTCCTCTGTATGGCTCGGTGCAGGTCGTTCTGGGAAGAGAGAAGAGGACCCACCAGCTTGAGCAGCCCCACGGCAGAGTGACCAGGGGCGGAGGGGTGGGATGCGTCCCATCACTCACAATCATGTTCTCCAGGGCGTACTTGGCAAGCCAGCAGTTCAGAAACACAGGAATGAACAAATTCCGCAGAGGAGGCCAGAATATCTAGGAGAGCAAGAGTTACTCTCAGAAAAATCCATGTTCGCTATCAGAAAAAGCTGTAAACAGCCAGCTGGAGTCCTGTTGGGAAGGATCCATCTCCAAACCAAGCACCAGCCCCTGCGAGGCTGCCTCCCAACGCTGCCCCACTCCCCTTGGCTGCAGCGGAGCAGCCGCAAAGGGAGGGTGGTTTGCGGGATAACACTCCAGAGAAAGTCATCATATTGAAAAATATTGAAGGAAAAATATCCTGCCAGCTTTAACTACGACTTGGCCAGACATCCATTTTTCTTTATTTCACCACCAGAACTCCAGTACTTATCAAACTTAAAGCTGCTTTAAAATGTCACTGGGAAACACTCACCGTGATAATGAATGGCACCGTGTTGATCATCTCAAGGATGAATGAGATGCGGAAAATCTGTTCCCAGATGTTCCCCTGAGGAATTAAAACCAAATAATAATTAAATAAGCTTAAAAATGTGCCAAATGCTAATTAAAAAGCTCCCACTCCACCACAGAGCCTGCTAAGTAAGGGAAGCACGCCAGAGCAGGCAGAGATGCTCGGGTTTGCCTACGGCAGAGTAACGCCTTCCCAAACCATTCCGGCCGTTCCGTAGGCACTGCATCCCTCTGTCCATCACCGCCACTGCCCAGCGCCTGGGGACACCGGCACTGCACGTGAGGACGGAGGAGGAGAGTGACTGATGCAGACCACCCACGCCCAAACCAGGGGGTGACACGGGGTCTGCCAACTGTCCCAGGGACCCCAAGAAGGTGCCATTTAAGGTCACTTTTTTGGGTGCCTGCTAACTCCGGAGGCGGCAGATCCCAGCAGGAGCAGGGATCACGCTGCCGAGCTCAGCTCCGGGTCCTTGCGAGTCAGTCTGCCCTCCCATAAAAACCAGTGAGCATTTGCAAAACACCACTGCGGTCTGAATTTAAAGGAAAACGGAAAAAGAACGGATCCGCCAGCTCCGCTCTGCCAAACGCTCATCCACAGCCTGAGGGGGAACGAGAAAAGAAAACAGTCCCAGCCAGCTGAGACGTCGCCGAGACAAACGCCCTCTCGGGATGCTGCAGGCTTCAGACAGCTCGAAGGCGGAGAAACAAATTAATGGCGGGGGGGTCAGGCCCATCACTGCCCTCCGCCCGCCCCGGGGCTCTCACCTTGTAGCTGAGATAGATGAGCAGCATGGTCTCCAGGAAGCTGATTAAAGCGATGCTGACCTGCGGAGACAGACAGGCAGAGGCTGCGGAGGGCTCGCGCCACGCCTCGGCAGTTGATCCGAGCTGTGCCGAGCCCTCCCCGCCCCGCGCGATGACGAGCCCGGGGCTGTCGCAGACGAGGGCCCGTTCGTTTGCCCTTGCCCCTCGCTGTCGCGGGCAGAGGACGCCCGGAGCGGCGCTGGCGGCAGAGCTCAAGCCCCAGCTCCTGCCGTGCTCCCGCACCACCCTGCCCGAGGTCTGGGCACTCACCTGCACGGCCCACAGCGGCATTTTTCTGTCCACCCAGAAGATGTGTGACCTGCAAAGAAAATTCAAACTGGATCTAAACCGTACCCTAACGGCAGCGCCTTTACTCCCCACCGAATGCTAGAGGCAATGGTTTCAAGCTGCGCCAGGGGAGATTCAGGCTGGACATTAGGAAATATTACTTCTCGGAAAGGGTAGTCAGGCACTGGAATGCACTGCCCAGGGAGGTGGTGGAGTCACCGACCATGGGGGTGTTCAAGAAACGTTTGGATGTTGTGTTGAGGGATATGATTTAGCTGAGAAGTATTGGTGATGGTTGGACTGGATGATCTTTTAGGTCTTTTCCAATCTTGATAATTCTGTGATTCTGTGATTCTGTGAATGCAAATCCAAGGCCATTGCTGACCAGGATCCAGCACAGGACTGGTACTGGTGTTCCTTACAGCTTGTTCAAGCAGCCTCGGCACTGGGAATGAGCCATTCCCAAGGGTGCAGCCACAGGCACTTGCCAATTTATTTGATCGTGGATGCTGCTCCGCATCCCTCCAGCAGCACCATCACCAAGAAACGGTCACGGGCAGCTGCCAGCACCGGCCCTGCCCATCCCAGCATCCCAGCAGAGCCAGACCCCAGCCCTGGGAGCGACTCTTGACTCACCAGTTTATTTTTGTGGACTGGTTGAACGCCGTGTAATTCTGCTTTTCGCATTCCCAGCTGGGAGAAGAAGAAGACAAAGCAGGGGAAAACGGTCAGCGAGGGGGGAGGAAGGAAAAGGGGCACTGGGCTCACAGGGTGCCCTCGCCGCTGTGATGCTGGGAAGGCCCCTGGACAATGTTCCCTGGGGCCAAACACACACTGGTCCCCGTGGCCAGGGCTTTCCACAGGAACCTGTCTCATCCAGGCGGTTTTTAACATCTTACTCCTGGAGAATGTGCTAAACCTGTACAGGATGTGCATCTGCTTAATTCTTACAGGTACGAAACCACTTTTGGACCACACTGACGTATCTGGTCGTTCGCAGCCTTTACAAAGAGAAAATCAAATTGCTAATTCTCCTAGCTCTTGGGAAAAAAAAAAAAAAAAAACCCACACTGTACGTGGGCTAAACAAAGCAAGGACATATTCAAAATAGGCTTACACTGAGACCCAGAGCGGAGCTGATGGATGTAATCATCTGCCACCTCAGGGATCTAAATGGCAAAACATATTTCCTTCCCAAATGCCCAAATGAGATTTAGCACAAGTGTCTTCAAGGGTGTCAGCGCTCAGAAAACACTTGCAGGGCGATGCACTAAGGTCACGAGCTCCTGCCTGTGTCTGGAGGCCACGTTGCACCCTTGATCGTTAGAGCCAGCCGGCATTTGGCAACGAACGTGACCCTGAATTTTTCTACCACCTTCTCCCCATGCACCTGTCCACGGGGTCTGAGCAGGGAGCCAAGCCCGCCAGGATTCAAACAGCCGGAGCGAGAAAACCCATCCGTTGTCCACCTTCACACCCACCATGAGCAGCTGCCACCGCGCCGCACTCCCCATGGCCCGGGGCGGCGCGGGGAGGCGGCGGCGGCACTCACCAGCCGATGCCCTCCTCCGGATTGTCGAGCAGGACGCGGACAATGTACAGCAGGCAGGTGAGCAGCTTCAGCGAGAAGTTGAAGAGCCGGATCCTCAGGCCTGTGGCAGAGGGGACCACGGCGTGGGCCGGGCAGCACGACCCCGGCACCCACGCACCCCACAGCACAGCCTCTCTATTTTCCCACAAGCTTTGCAGGGCTCCTTGCACCCCAGGACCCCACTGAGCCCCAGGGCAGCACGAAAGCGTTCCTCACACTTTGCCCAGGGCTCCACGTGCCCTACCCACAGTGTCAGACACATGGGAGAACAATACAGAAATAAATAACGATGAGTCAGCTCCTCGCTGGCCCAAATAGATGTGAGCTGCCGGAGTGTATCCCCCTCGTTAGCAGGCATCCGTTAAAAAGCATCAGACAGGCAGGGCCGGGGCCCCGCTCTGCTCGCCATGCTGCAAACAGTTCGCAGGAGGAGGGATGGTGAGCGAAAGTGGCCGCTTCATCCGCCCTCCCCAGCCAGTTCATTGGGTTATTACTCAAATTACAAGCGAGAAATTCATCACATTTTCATTAAAAACTTCCCCGTGGGCACCCTGCTGTGCTGCGCTCCAGCTTTTTAACAAGCCGACAGGATGCAGGGAGGAAAAGAAAATGTGAATTTATAAATTAAGGAGCGGACTCCCTCCAGACAGCTAATGACATCTCGGAGAAAGAAAATAAAAACACCATTAGTCAAGGGGAGGCTAATCCAGATGGCTGAAGGGGGAGTGGGTAACTCGCAGCCTGCCTGAGCTATCCCCACAGCCACTGCCGTCCCTGCGGGCACGGGGAGCATTGCCGGCGCCGTGGTGGGGACGTTGGCTCCCCAATCCCCCCAGGCAGCATCCTCCCTCCTCCCTGTGCAACCGCGTCCCCCCAGACCAAGTTGGTCAACACCCAACAGAAAAGCCAAGGGGCAGCCGCAGCCCTGTCTGCTGGGGACACGCGGGGAAACAGCCACCGGCAGATGGCAATGGCTTCTCGTCCCGCAAGGACAGAGCGTGGCTCTCGAGCCTGGGCAGGGTTTGGTTTCTCAGCCGCTCGGGCTCCACGCATGGAGCACTCACTCGATCGCTGGTTTTTGATGAAGAAGAGCTTCAGCCGCTCCTTGAAGGTGTTTTCGTTCACGTAGAACTCGACCTGCACCCTGCGGGGAAAGCGCCCAGAGGAGCTGGTCAGCGGGGCAGGAGGTCCCCAGAGCGCCCAGGAGCCCCATGCCCCCATCCTGGCTGGGTGACCCCCCCGGAGCAGCCCACAGCAGACCCCAGGCTCAGCCCTGGGCTCTCAGCTGCTCCACCATACCAAATCCCCAGTTCCACCACCCAAGACGCACACATCGACACTACCAAAGCAGCCAATGCGACGCACGGGGCCAGGTCTGCTTTGGGTTGAGGGCTTTGCCTTCATCCACATGCAACCAGCTGACATCAGACTTGCAAACTTTTCTTTTCCCACACGCTTTATAATGCTCAACACCTCTCAGAGCAGCGGTGGCCTTGGAGCAGTCTCCCCAGCAATGTTGTCTCTGCTCCGACCTCCCGCAGCTGCAGCAGAGCAGGAACAGGCGAGGGCGATGTTCTCCGCACGCCCATGCCCTGGGCAGGAGCAACATTCAGCATCGCAGTTGTTAAAAACCAAATCTGCTTTAAAAGGAGAAAAATTCCCTTTGTTGCTAAGATACCACACTTGGCCATTCCAGAAAAACCCAGGAGCTGCCAACCAACTCTGAACATCACTTGGCACTGGCGGCTTGAGGCACTGGGACAAGGCACCCCAGCAGAGCCGTCTGCCGGGCACTCCACCGGAATTGGCAGGTGAAACTCAAAATGGCCCAGCCACCGCTGTGACCACCATGGTTCTCAGCTGCTCCGGTCCCCACCACCGACCCCCAGGTGCAGCTGTCCTGCCCATCCCCACATCCCAGCTGGGTGCCCACAACCACATGGCCAGGACAAAGCCTTGCCGAGGCGGGGGGTTCCTCACTGAGGCTGGGGGTTCCTCCTCACGGATGCCGGCAGGGTCTGGGATCGAGCACACCCAGATGAAGGGTGTGCAGGCAAAATGGGTCCCTGCTCAGCCCACCCGCCCCCCGCCTCTCCTATGGCTTTTCCAACGCCCGCAGCCCTTTGCAAACTGACTTGTTGACAGCGGGCAGGGTTATAAATGACACTCCAGCCTGCTAAGGGGATTGCTTTCTGACGCTTCGGCTTTAGACTGAGCAAGACAAAGTCTGTTCATTACCGTTACAGCTGATAACAGAGTTAGGCGCGATGAATTAGCCATCGCTCCTACTTCACCGGATTCAACAAGTCTCTTAAGTAAGTGCTACTCTAATTACTGTTTTTTTAAACTGCTTGGAAGAGGTCACCAAGACCTCATTAATCAGGCACGTTACCGAGCCAAGGCACAGACCGAGGTGAGCAAATTCACGCGACGCTCACTAAAGCGACCACCCCGTTTCATTCCGCCTGCGCGCACGCGGTGCCGGCTCCAGCCGAGCGTGCCGCCTGGCACACGCCACCGAATCGTGATGGATTGGAAAGCAGCTGCTGCTCGCTGCGACAACAGAGGGGTAAACAAATAGTCACTGTGCCTTAACGCCAAGCTGATTGGGCAGCAAATTGGGAAGGGGTTTTACGAGATCCTCCTTGCTCAGGAGTCCCTTGTCTTGGTACCCACCAGTACACACTGGTGCCCGCCGGCATTTCACAGCCAGTCTGACCACTCGTGGGGAAACCGTATAAGGAGCGTGGCACGCCCGTGAGAGCTCCTCGGGGCTGCTCCTGGACTCCCTTATCAGATTGAAAAGCCCAATTTTTAATTTACAAGACCCTTAGGTACAAAAAGTAAATGCATGGAGATAAAGTCATCACCTCATGGTGATGCAGGGCATGAGAGCTGGGATAAAACGTTATCTGGGCTATCCAACTTTGTGTGCCTCTGCCATAAGCCATAACTGCTCTCTGGCTAAACCTCCCTTGGAGCGGCACAGCGGGAGCCCAGCAGCAGCTGCCCGGCTGGCAGGGACGGGGTGACGGGCGCGGGGCGGCTGATCCGCTGCAAGAGCCTCACCGCCGGCACCTCCCTGACGCTGCTGGAGCGGCACAGCCCGGAGCAGAGGCAGCAGCCGGGAGTGGGGTGAGAGGCGCCCATTTGAGCCCTGCAGCCCCGTCCCTGGGGGGACGTCATGCACTGAGCAGCTCCGTAACGGAGGGGGCAATAACCAGCAGTCACCGGTCTCTGCTAAGACACTTGGCACTTGTGCTGGTTACAGTGCCAAGGGGAAGGATGCCCAGGTACGGCTGGCAGCACTCCGCAAACCCAGCAGCAGTGACACGAGCGCGTCACTCCTCACCAGGACGCTGAGCAGCATCACGTGAGGAAAACGCTAAAACACAAACGCACCTGAGGTGGCAACTCCGGGTTCCACCAAGAACGTACCTCACCCCAAACGGCCCATCCCCAGCAGGGACGGGAGCTGAGCCTGCATCTCCCCTGGCGCCCCAATGCTCATGGGGACCGCGCAGGCTCCGGGGCAGGGAGGGCGGCTGGGGGGCTTTGCAGCGACTCCGCTGTGTGTTCACCAGCCGCGCTCGCTGGCAGAAGGGAGCGGGCAGGCGGCTGGGCGACCACCAACCCACCAGGGACCACAAGCACTGGGGAGAGAGTGGGAGAATTTATGACACCGGCTCAGCCAGCACAATGCCTACGGAGCGAGCAGCCATAAACGCAGAGCTCCGTACACACGGCTTTAACACGCGTTAAAATTAATTGTTTCCAAAGCCAGACTTGGCAAATAATTTATCTGTGTCGGGGCATAAATCAGCCAGCCACAGCCTCTCACAACACTCTCCACACAAGCTAATTGCTCCTTCTCCTTATTAAAAATGCCCAGGAAATTCTAGGAACTGGCCGTCAGCTCAGTCATGAGCGCTGGGCACCCCATTCATCAGGGTCCCTGAGGATTCCACGCATGGAGGAGAGCGAGACGTCAGGGAGCACGATTCCTCCCCCAGACATTCGCCTCCGTACCGAAGAAACAAACAGCAATATAAATCTCTGTCACCAGACAGATGGTTCCCTGATCTATAGCACTGCAGCCCACCCCGAGACTACGAACATCAGCGGTGACGGATAAGAGAGCTGAGCGATTAGCAGAGATCTAACTTTTAATGAAAAAGTAACCCCTGTATTCATCCATCACAATGGCCGCAGGAAGAAACAACACTTGGAAATCAACTGAAGCGGCTCTCGGGGAGGAAGGCGGGTGTTTATCACTGCAAAGAGATGAAGAAATAAAAGCATGTAGGGAAGAACATGTTCCTGAGGAGACAACCTGCCCTCGCAGCTTCCTGCGCTGTGCTCCTGGAGCCGTACAGGAACCCACAGCCACGGACCTGCCAGTGCCCTGGCTAAGCCCTGGCAGCGCCCGTGGGGTGATCATCCCGTGGGGTGACTGTCCCACGGGGTAACCGTCCCACAAGGCGACCGTCCCATGGGGTGACCATCCCACGGGGCTTCTGTCTGGAGGAGGAGGGAGGGCAGCGCGAGCGCTCAGCATGATGGGGACCAGGGTGCTGCCGTGGTCCAACAGCACCCGCTGGGCGGGCACCAGGTTAACCCAGCAGCCCAGGGCTCACCCGCGGCTGAGCGGGTGATGGCTTTCACCAGGCAGCAGCAACCACCAGAAAGCATCACGGCTCCTACTGCATTTCCAGCTGAGGGAGGGAGACGGTATCATCTAAAACGTACCCTTTAATTTTGTTGTCAAGAAGTTAACTTCAACTAAAAATCAAGCTCAACTCCAACTGCATTAACCGCCCCAAAACACACATCCTGACAGGCTCTGCCTCCGCAGCGGCTCAGCCAAGCTGGTCCATTCAAAGCATCCCCCCCCATCCCTCCGGCCGGCCGAGCATCCCTCCAGCCGCCGGGCAGCGGCACGCTCTGCGGGCAGGCCGCAGGCAGCACGCCGCTCCCCCAGCCTCGCCAGCTGAGCCTCCCCGGGCGCGCAGATCACCGTCGCAGTACAAGTTTAGTTACAAGCCCTCTGCCTTGGAAGTGCAATTACCGCTATTATGCATTTCATAATGCCTGAGCAATTTCATTTTCTTTGCTTGGTTATTTATTGTACTTACTAGAGGCAATTTGTTCTAAGATGAATGATGAGCTCCCAAAAAAGACACAATAGTTTGTTTGGAAAAGTGCAGGATCCAAGACCAGGATGAGCACAGCCCAGCTCACTAGCATTAAAATAGCAACCGAGGAGCACAGCCCCAGCTCCACGCTTGTACCTTCCCCAGAGAGCTGGGGATAAACACGCTCCCCTTAAAGACAAGGAAATCACAAAAACCAGCAACCCACGCACAGCCCCACGCTGGGGCAAACCCGCGCGGGCAGGGAGGGGGGCTGGAGACGTACCCCCGTGCTCTGCCTCCCCGGGAGTCCCCCATGGGCAGTCGGGCGCAGGCAGCTCCCTCTGGTCCCTGCGGCGTGTGACAGCCACCGCGCATGGCCCGAAAACTGAGACGGCTCCCAGAGCCCTGGGACGTGGCCAGGAGCTCCCTGCTGCCCTGCTGCTTTCCAAAGAAGGGCTTGGGCGCCCAGGGCGCTTTTGCTCTACTGTATAATAGAGACTTCTTGCCCTGAGAAGTGCATCTTCAAATAAATATGGCTCTTGAAAGACAAGAAAAAAAAATCTCAGCATCTCTCCGCAGCTGCAAACCTTGCCCTCGCGCTCCGGCTGGGCGGGAAATGTCATTGCTCCAGGAAAATTCTCAAGAAACTTCTCCCATCACGTAGCGGGATGCAAATGAGACTCTACAGAGATTTGAGGGGAAAAAAAAAACAAAAAAAAACCACAAACAAACAAACAAAACCAAACCAATATCTCTGCAATCTAGTGGCTGCCAACACCCACCCTGCCAGGACAGCGTAGTCTCAAATGAGACCCCACTTCATCAGCTCTGCGTCCTCCATGCAAAACCACACCGGGCAAAGAGACAAGAAATGTGCCTGTGGTGAAGCCTGGAATTACAGAAATGTGCTGGTGGCCCGGGTGGGCTCACCGGGGATGGGCGGTGGGTACCAGACGCAGCCGTGGGCGGAGGAAGGTGAGGATGTGCAGGTCTGCGCCACCTCATCTCTCGGCACCCTGCAGCGAGGGAACAGCAGAGGATATCGTACCCCCAGCTACAGCCCTTGGCCCCCGAGCTCCCGGCTCCCCGGCGCGACCGGCCGCTCCCAGCGCATGGCTTTGAGATGGAAAGGGGAAACAGCTGTACGGCTGCACTCGAACGGGAAACCTGGGCGCCTGCCAAAGCGAGAAACAGGGAACAGGCTGCCCCCACGCTCAATAGGTGATTATTGAACAATTACTCAAAGGAGGAAGGTTGCGGGTTTCAACAAGGCTGTACCGGCTCAGCGCCAGCGAGCGTGCAAGAGAACGGCTTCAAAAGTGCACGGGGCTGCACGGCTCCGGGCGGGCATCTCCCCTGCATCCCCGCTGTCCCCTGCATCCCCGCTGTCCCCGGCATCCCTCCTGTGCTCCCGCAGCCGTGCGGGGACCAGCTCGCAACAGGGGCTCTGCAAAATCCACCACTCGGTTTTGCCTCTCCGCCTCTTCTGCACACTCCCGGCTCGGCCGGCCGCCCAAGAGGGACTTGGAGCTGGTCCCCGGCCTGCCTCTCCCTGCTCTGGGGGGCAGAGTCCCCCAGCCAACACTGCCGACCCACAGAAGAAGGAGGAGACCTGTCTCAGGGCGAGAGGCTGGGACCAGGAGGGCAGGGATTCTCGCCTGGGAGGTCTGTGAGAGCACCTGCGAGACCGGCGGAAGAGTCTGCACGGTCCAAAAAGCCATAAATCAGGGAACTTTGCCCATTTTCCACAAATTGCTCTTGCCCCCCCATCCCTTTGTAGCTACAACACTGAAACCATTTTCCCCCTCGTTCTGCAGAGCCTTGGACAGTCCCCATGGATGGTGGCAGCACCCAGCCCCGAGGCGCCCAGCATGTCCCGCAGCAGCCTCTTGCGGGCACTGTTGCAGCCACCACCGCAGCCCTCATCACAGCCACCGTCACAGCCTCCACGCACCCTCACAGTCACCATGGCATTGTCACATCCCCCATCGCAGCCAGCGTCGCAGCCCCCACGGCACCATCGCAGCCCCGCGGGAAGGCGACGGCTCCCGCCGGCTCCGGCCCCTCGGCGAGGCTGCCCAGCTGGCTCGATGGAGAACTCCGAGCCGCGGCTCACGCAGCGCCCGGCAGGAGCTCGCTGAGCTGCTCGGGCTGCGGGCAGAGCACATGCCGAGGCGCATCACAAACGACGACTAGCAAAATCGAGTCCCACTCCAACAGACACGCTGCACTGAGAACCAGGATGCTGTGTCACGCATTGCCCCACGATCAGCTCTAAAACTTGTTTCTTCAAGGTTTCATGCATTTTCCATGAGAAGAAATCAGAAAACGACCATCTCCTGGTTTACTACGGAGCGCGATTTTTGCCCAAAGAGAGGAGCGATATTGCCAACCAATCTGCAGCAAATTAAACACAGCTGGATGCAGGTAATGTCATCCTGGCTCCAGCAGTAACACTGCAATTTTATCTTTGGGGGATGAAAAGCAGGCTCAAAGCAGCTGCTTCCGGAAAAACTCTGCCCAAGGCCAAAGCTGGCTTCAAAGGCCAGTCCTCACAGCCACTCGTCTCTGCGCTGCGGGACAAACAACGCCCTGGCCTCATCCGCACAAGCGCTCCTGCTCGGGTTGGCGGGACAAGGGCCGGGCAGGAGGCACCGCTCCGAGGGCACAAAGGCTCCGCCGAGCCGGGGCTTGGCCAGCCCTGACACACGCCGATGGAAAGGCTTCATGAATTTCCAGTGACAAAAAAAAGAAATCTGCTGCTGGGGTTCTTTTTCCTGTTGGTTTTTTTTTTTTTTTTTTTTTCCATTAGGGAAGACACTGCAATGGAAATGGGATTTTTATCAATTCCTCATTCCCCGAAGGCAGCTACAAGCACTCTCCATTTGTATTCAGAAGCTCACAGCTCATTTTCAGGCCCCAAACAAAGCACTGGAGGCAGCAGCTTGGGGGTTGAAGATCTCTCCATGCAAGTGCCCTCAGCACCAAAGAGCCAGGGGCACTGACCCAGCAGCACCCCAATCCAGATCCTCCCCACGGAGGCGCAGGGGCTCTTGCTCGGCACCCTCTGAGGACACACGTCCCCAGCCAAGGACGCACTCATCCCCCAAAACATCTTCCCGCAGCATCTCCCGTCCAAGGTCTCAGCAGCCCCGCAGACGCAGGGAGCAGCCCCAGCCCTGGCCCCAGGCTGCTCGCGGCTGGGCAGCGGCACCACTCACTCTTAATGAAATAATAAAACCCAGAAAGAGAAGAAATAACAGCATAACACGCTGTGATTCGTTTGGCTTATTTGTTTTGCAACATTGGAGATTGACGCTCATGAGCTTGCTCCTGTAATTGCTTCTGCTGATGAATCCGGATTGTTTAATTAGGGTCTGCGCATGGAGCTCATCGCTAATGGGTAATCACCAATTTGCTGCCAAGGCTATCACTTCTTGCCCAAGAAACTTGTCTGTCTCTGAGCACAGATAGCCCTCTGTTCCCGTGGTGGGAACATTGCCCTCACAGAAGGGTTTGCTGGTCCCATACTCATCTCCTCGGTGCCAAGAGCTGTACCGGACGAACCGCCTGCTTCTCGGCTCCCTTAAAAGCAGAGCAATGGAGCACTAATTTAAAGCCAAGGCTGGCCACCACTCTTGGCAGGAGGTTCTGCCCCAAACGCTTGGCTCATGAGACACCGCGCACAGACGCACCAAATGGCAAAGGGTTTTTGCTCTCTTGGTTTCTCCGCGGTGCCTGGGCAATGGTCCCCGGGGCCGGCAGCGCCGCGGCAGCCCTCGTCCCCTCCCCGCGGGGAATCGCGTGCGGTGCACTTACTGCGAGAAGGAGGAATCCACGCTGAAGTCCTCGGCGTGAGGCCTATGGAGCGAGAGCATCACAGGAGGTGAGGGAAACGTGCAGCTGTGGGGCAGGAACCAGCACGACAGCCGGAGCTGGGCCACCGGGAACGCCGACGCCAGAGGGACAAACGGCCACCCAAGCGCTCGGACGGGGGTTGCACGGTGTCCCTGCTGAGGTCCCCAGGGTGGGGACGCTGCGAACCTGGTGATGCTCCAGTGGCTTTAACAGCGTACGGCCCCTTTAAGGACTCGGCTCCACAGATAAAAACCTTTATTAACACTTTTGTTTTTGGTTTTTTTTTTCTTCTCAAATGAGTGTCACAAACTGCATCACTGCTCTGTCTCAAATCAGTGTCACACAGCTAGACTTTGAAAGACGCCAGTTGGGGTGGTTTGAGGAACCCAGCACTGCATTTCACCTACGCACACCCTCACAGCGCTGATTTTACACACACAGGTGATGACCAGAGAAGGAAAACCAACAAGAAAAAGAAAAAAAGAAGAGACAGGAATGATGAGGGTGACATGGAGGGCCATGGCAGGGGGAGAAAGGAGAACACAGGGATGTCCGGGAGCGGGCGAGGGGCGAAGGGACCAGCTCTGCAAGCAGCACCTGCAGCGCCTGTGTTTGTGCACTGTACATCCCGCAGCCAGCCCGTCACACAGAAAAAAAAAACTGCCTTTGCAAAAACGACGCTCTTTTCAAGACATATCCATCCCCGTGGATGGCCGTGGGTCCCCATTACCACGGGTGTTAGCCAGAAGCGAGCCAGAGCCCTGCCCTGCCTCGCAGTGCCCGGCAGAGCCTGCTTTCCTCTCCTTACTCAACGCGAATTTGGACAACCCAGCGATACAACCCAAGCAAAGGGGGCAGCTGCGGCTCATAAAGGTTTTTTTTCTTTCCTTTTGCTTCGTGGTTTACGAGTCCACGGCACTCCAGCATAATTCAAACTAAATAAAAGCAATAAATTCACATTGCAATTAAAATGTGAGTCCAAAGGAAAGCTAATTCATCCCAAAGCTAAGAGACACACAGAGCAGCCTCCCTGTGACACGATTTAGTTTGCTACCGTTCCTCTTTTATTATCGTGTGAGGGCTGCAGGGACGAGCTCATCGCCCCGGAGCCGAAATGCCTGCAGAGCGCAGGCTGTGCCGGTCGCAGCCACCGCCCCAGGTGACACGGACAGTGACGTCCCCTCACGTCAGACCCAGGAGACCCATGGGAGATGCTGATCCTGGGAGAGATGCTCAGTTTGGGAGAGATGCTGGGGCCCTGGAGTGGAGGGAGCCAGGGGCTGAGGAGAGGCTCTGCCTGGACGGGAGGCTCCCGCACCCAGACTTTCTCCGGCTGCGGCCCCGGGAAGGAGCCCACCGGCGCAGCCAAATTGGATTGTCCCGCGTTAGCGGCAAGGGCTGCTCCAGCCCCGCCACTCTGGTTGGTTTTGCACCAGAGCCTTTTACGCCTCGCAGAGAGATTTATGGGAACAAAACAGCAAATAATTTGGTTTTCTCTTAATACACTGCCAGCTGGCAACTGGGAAGAATGTACGAACAGGGGTTACTTCAGACGCAGCTCCCCAGGGCACAAGAACGTTCCTGAAAACCAGCGGCACATTTAATCACACAGCTCGGAGGGGTCCTGCAGACCCCGAAGGCCTGGTGTCACCGTGGGTCCCGGAGCCCCGGGACGAGCCAGTACAATTCCCAGGACTCCTTCCCCAAACAGGTGAGCCACGGGCTCACTCACAGAAAGAAAACTAAAAATCCCCCCAGTTCTCATCTGAAAAGGTCTGTTTTCCAGAGCTCAAAAACTTTTTAAAAGTTTCAACCTGGAGGGTTTGGTTTACTGCAGAAAGGTCACGTTTTCCGCAGGGAGAAGGATGGACAGACCCATGGAACGCCCAGCACTGCCCCGCGGCCGAGCCAGCCCCGCTCCCCATCCCAAACCCAGGTCTGGCGCCTGGCTCCGGTGACCAGCCCCGCACGGGCCCCACAGCCCAGCCCGAGCGGAGTGGCTGACCCAGCACCAGGGGGGCTGCACGAGCATCCTCCCTCCGCGGCTCCTCGCAAACCCCACCCCAGCCCTTACGGACTGGTCTGCCCTGTCACTCACCCGACAATTAATCCAGGCTAAGTGCTAGAGGGGATTAGCGGAACGGCACACACTCTTCAGCACAGTCTCACTTGAGAGGAAAGAGAGGAGTTACAACATACGGAATTAAAGCCATTGAACTGAGCCACAAAGGTTACGCCAGCTTTTAATGTCTTTTAGATAACCTACTCCAAATTCACTTTTTGAATTCTATCCAGATCTGCCTCCCTGAGCATCCCTGTGCAGACAAACCTCAACTCATCTCACTCCTACCACAGAGGTAACTACGACCCCGGCAGCGAGCCCAACCTTCACTCCCTTCCGGAGTCCCGGGTCCAGGAGAGAGGTCCCGTACCTGGACGGGGAATGCCGTGGCCCCTCATCCTGGCACTGCCAACCACTAAACCCCAGCACCGAGCTCCTGGCTGGCACAAGCAGCATCACCCAGGGAGAGGGGCAGAGCAGGGCAGGACGGGAGAGAGGAGCAGAGGGGGAAGAAACTTCACTGCTACAGGTCTGCCATCGCGTTTCAAGATGCAGCCAGCCCCTTACGAAATGGAAAGGGTTTATTAAAAGGTGAAGAGACAATGGCTTATCTAATATTAGAACAAAAGCCAGTAATAAACCTTGCTTATGTACAGGAGAGAGCAATCACCTGCCCGGCCACGCTGCGCAGCAGCTCCTGGGCTGAGCAGCCACCTTTCCGCCCCATCCTCCTCGCCGCAGCAACCGCGGCTCTCCTCCCCCGCGTGGGGCACGGATGCGGGCAGCACCCCGACCCCGCTCCCCCAAGGACATGGGCTGCAGACCAGGGCTCCTTCGCTCCGAAGGGACGAAGGCAGCCGATCCCGAGCCCCAGCTCTGCTCCCAGCTCTGCCAGGGCGCTGCAGGATCTGGGCAGCATTTAGCTCATCCGCCTCGTGTGGATAACTGGAGGCAAAATACTTTCCCTGAGTTTCAAGTGCTCAAAGATGCTCAGATGGAGGAGAGAGCAGCAAAGCACGGCAGCAGCTCAGCTGAGCTGGCACAGAGATCTGCTCCCTCCCAGCAAACTCACTGCCAGCTCCGTGCCTTCGCCGCCGTCTCCTGATTTTTCCGGGCAGTACTTTGGTAAATGAAGGACATGAAAAATTCACTTCTGGACCTGCAGTTCCTGTAACTTTCAAGTAAAAAAAATAAATAAATAAAATAAAATCCTGCCTTGACTAAAAGCCCCTGGAAGTTACGAAGACACAAGTAATGACCTGCCAAAACCACACTCAGCTTCAGGCTGCTTAATAAGCACTTGCAAGGCTCGGAGGCGTTTTGAGACCGGAGGCTAAAGGGCACTAAATGTGAGACTCTGTCTCGAAGCTGGAGACAAGAGCTGTCCGATTTAGTGCCCCTTAGCCCCCAGCCTCGAAACGCCTCCCAGACAGGGGCAAGGTAGGGGGTTAGGATGAACCAAACAAGGTAACTGCTTGGGAAGTCTTCCCGAAGCAGCGCTCATCCTCTAAGACATACGATGCACCACGGTTCCTACCATATTGACAGTGAGAAACTCATCCCCAAATATAGCCTGATGTGAGAAGGACAGATGGGAGTAGACAAAAAAAGAAAGCAAAGATGGGGAGAGGAACGAGCGAGAGGAAGGGGAAAGGGAGAGGAGGATGCACGCATCCTGCTCGCAAACGCGTGCAAGAGGGGAGGGCGTGAGCAGGAATGGCCCTGGGGAAGGGACTCGAGCCCCCAGCACCCCTAGTGCAGAGGAAGCCCAGCAAGCCATGCTGGTAGGCACTGGGCAAAGCCACTGGCTGCTCCAGGAGCACGCTGGCAGCTGAAGTGCCACGGGCACACAGCCTCCCATCGCAGGCAGCACAGCAGCACGAGAGCAGCCGCCGCCTCCCCATTGAGCGGCACCTCAGGGGGCTCTTGTCTAATCACACAGGTAGGGTTTTTCCTTGGCATTCCTCTGCAAAACCTACACTTCAACTAAAGTTTAGAAACAAGAAAGGCGCGGTGCCAAGAACGCAGCATTGCCTGTTGCAGCCAGCCACGCCACTCCCAGCCGGAAGCCCGGCGGCTCCCGGCGCTGCCTGCCATCACTGTCCAGAACATTTTGGCTCTGCCAGAGCGGCAGGTGCTGCCACACCTGGGAACTGGGCTCTGCCCGCTGGGCAGAAAGGCCCTACGGATGCTGAGCTGCCCTAACACACACCTCCATAACGAGCTAAACGAGCCCCCGCGGTCCCGTCAAGTGGCTCAGCCTTGCAGAGGGAGGACTGCGCGCGAGTCTGGAGGTGGGCAGTGAGACCTCACTCCACCACTGTCCCGCACAACGCCGACGGCCGGGCTGGCAGCCGGTGCCCACTCAGAGGGACAGCCGTGCCCGGCATCCTGCTCTCATCGCAAGCAGGAAAGCCTCCACTGGAGGAGGAAGAGGAGGGGGTGCGTTTTGGAAGCGCTGAGCCGCTCCTCCCACGGCTGCTGGTGAGATGCCAGCACCGCTGAAAATCTCGGTGCCCTATATAGGTGCTGACATGTAGACAAGGCGCCTAACCTAAGGATGCCTACACTCAAAACAAGCCCTCTGTTTATTTTAGGTCCCTCATTCCCAACCAGGTCCCATCAGGGCGTGGGGATTAGCACATTCCTCCTCTTCCTCCCTCCAGAGGGAGGACCACTAACATTGGACCGGCCACCAAAACACATCTAAAACCCAGAGGAGGGAGCTCAGAGCTGAGCCCTGGCTGGGACGCGGTGACGTGGGTCTTGTCCCCACGCAGAGGAGCGGGTACAAAGCAGGGGGGATGAGCAGAGCTCGGGGGCCATTCCAGCGCAGCTCTGGGCAGAGCACAAGACACAGCCGGGCTCAAGTCCCAGGATGAAATCCCCGGCTGCGTTTGAGAACGGCTCTGGTTAGTGCGAAGGATGGCAGCTGTCAGCTCGCTGTGCCAAGAGCTAGGATCATTTCCTGCTCCTTGGGATCAAGCAGTACGTTTGCATCTTGCCCCGATAACAGAGTTCAGCAACCGAGCACCCTGCCCTTTTCTGCACCAAGAGCGGGCTCAGCATCACACAGCAGCACCCACCGCTACGCCGGGAAGAAATGCCCAGGTTAAACGGTGCACGAGCAGTGCCACCGCCGCAGAGCCATATGACAGCGTCTGGAAGAACCCAAGGAAACTACACCCTAGGCCGCGAGGAGAAGCGACACCCAGCAGGCACTTTCCCACCGGGACACCGGGCATGGAGCCGCGGGTAGGCTGGGTGCTTGGACCCCAGCCTGGAGCCCAGCCCGTGGTTTGGTTACTGCAGAGATGCCACACCCCAGCCTGGGCAACCATCACAGAGCACCCACAACCCTGCCAGCAAACAGCCCCTCGGCACAGCGAACCCCGACGTGGGCCCAGCCACGCTCCGTACTGAAATACACACCAGCAGAAATACTTCCCCGCGAGGGGCTGCCCAGCCCAGCCAGAGGGACAGTGGAGCAAGGCCAAAGCACTTGGTGAGTGAAGCCCTCTGGTCTTCTTTCAGACCTTCCCCACGAAGGCAGCGGGGACCCTGCCCACCCTGGGGACACGCGGCAGTAACGCCATTGTGAAGCAGCACAGATGGTCCCAGCTCAGGGAGGAGAAGTGCTGGAGCTGGGTCTGGCACAGACACAGAAATCCTCCCAGCACCCAACCATTCCACACCCTCAGCCTCAGCATTGCTCCACTTCTGGTACAAACCCTCCACCGGCAGCCAAGAGAGCAGTGGCAGAAGAACCAAGGCTGGACCGTGTGTTGGCAGGGGCAAGGGGAGCAAACCCCACTCCAGGGGAAGCCCCTGCCCGCCCTGCCCACCCTTTCTCCTGCACAAAAACACCCCACCGAAAGCTGAAGTGGCAAATCGGCCTATGCTATTCAATGGAGACAGAGATACGTCTCCAAAGACTCTTTGTCAGAAAAGTTTTTGTTAAAAAAAAAAAAAATTAGCTGTTGACTTATTGTACCCCCAGGAGGGGATTCAGCAACATGGCAGGGCAACGGTTCGACAGCTGGGGAGTCGCACCCAGGCACTTGCTGCTGCGACCATCACTGGGAAATCTGGCTGCTAGGACAGAGTGGTTGTAATGGTTTCAATGGCCAGACTGGACCTTTCCACTCATCTGCTTGTGTGCAAGCGTCAGGTGATGAAAACTCATTTAGCGAGACCTGGTTTTTAATGCCTGGCTGCCCTTTGGGGGAACAAACATCGATCGGTCAGAAATTACATTTTCAGACAAGTTTGGGTGGCTTCCTCGCTCGCCTAAGTGCTTTACCGCCAAGAAACACCGCATTAAGCTCGTCCTGGCAGAGTGCTGCTCTTTCTCACTGAGTAGACTCCAGCCACCTTGTTGACTGGAACACAGCTGAAGCGCAGCCCCATTTATTCCTGCCAAAAATATCTCAAACCGAGAGACGAGGCGAGGCGGCGGGAGGTGGGACCGCACAGCCTGGACGAGAGGAAGGGAGGGGAGGATCTAAATGCTGCCCTCGGCTACCTGAGGGTGAGGTGGAGTCAGCATCCTCTCGGCTACATGCAGTGAAAGGACGAGGGGAGCAGGTACAAGATACAGCAGGGAAGAATTATTCACCCTGAGAGCGATCAAGCCCTGAACCAGGCGCTCAGAGAAGCTGAGAAAACTCCAGCTTGGGAGATGCTCAAAACTCAGGAGGACTGCTCCTGAGCCAGCTGAGTCAACTTTAAAGTTAGTCCAGCTTTGAGACAGGGTGGGACCAGAGCCCCTGGAGGTCCCTTCCAACCTCAACTCTTCTGCAATGCTTTCTCCTGCAAACCTCAGCTGTTCAGATGTCGGCTGTTGGCAGCTCCGCAAAGGCGACTCAAAAGGGGAGGGTGGAAAAGCGGGGCAGGGAGGGAACACGCTGCACTGCCAGCCCCTGGCCCTCGCAGGGCAGAGCTTCAAAGCCAGGTCCCTTGGGCATGTCTGCAAGCCCCTAAGAGCACCAGTGCGCCCCAGGATGGGTACTGGTCAGTTTCCCCTACTTCCAGCAGAGCTGCATAAACGGGACACGATTATCTTGTAAAAATGTTTGTTCATGGTTTTAAACCCACATCTCTGGTATCACAGAGAGATCACCAGCCCATGAAATGGGATCCCAACACAGATATTTACACGTCCTCGCACCTGCCAGCAGCTTCCGCCCAAACACGGAGCCCTCGCCCCGCAACAATGCAGCACTTTATGGAGAGCACAGCACACAAGTTGGCTTCTACGTGACCCTGTCCCTGTCACGCTTTCCCTCTGAAAGACCCCCAACACTCGCCATACGGGACCAACCTGCCTCACGAAAAGCCCGGCTCGTAGGGGAAAGACTCAACCTCTCACGGCTTGCTCCATCCTCACGACTGCTGCGCACCGGGACAGACGCAGCGCGCAGGCAGCAGGTCCGGCGGCAGAGCCTGCCCTCCCCAGTACGGCTGGGAGGCTGCCCTGGTTGTGTCCCCTTCTCAGAGCATCCCCTGATGCACAGAAGAAGCTCCAAGCATCTGCAGTGGGAGCTGCTTCCACATCCACATCCCTTAGTTTTGCTTCCAGGTGTGGAATATTACACGGCTGTGGAGTGTTCTCTCTCCAGATGAACTGAAATCCTTCCCTCCTGTTTTGACTGAGAACCCTAAAAGGCTTGAGTCACTGCAACATCTAACAGACAGAGTGAAGAGGTAAGTAAAGTCAATGGGAATAAACTTCACTGGCTTCAGTCATCTAGAGAATTCATTTGCATCCCTGAGAAAAATCCTGTAACGGCATCTTCTTCCACTATCACCTGGTAACTTCACTCCCAACTCCCAGTGACAATTGGCGCTGCTAACTTGACAATGCTGCTTGTGTCTGGCTTGGGAAGAGACGAAGCATCTCAAACACGCTATTCACCACTTCCGAAGCAATCTTCCTGCCTTTGTTGCTTGCACACGCAGTGAAAGAGAAGTGCACAAATCTCAACCTCAATTGCCAACCCAGTTGTCAAGGAGCAGCGAACAGAGGAGGAAAGCCCAGCAGTCAGGAATTCAGACACTGCAAGCAGCACCTCCTGGGTGTTTAACCACAGCTGGCTAGCAGCGCTTGGGGTGAGTTTGTAAGAGTGCCCCAGTTGCACAGAGGAGTCTTTTTCTATCCCCAGTGCATCTGCATGTGAACGTCCTGGCACCGTTATGGGGGGTACATCAACAGCGCCTGAAAGGGCACAGGGGAGGAAGCAAGCTCACTCCAACGGCTTCACCAACAGCGCTAGTCAGACCTTCAGAGCTGTAGGTGCCCCCAGAACAAGTCAATCTTTGGTGTCTTTTTGAAGCAACGAAAGCAAGACATGAAAACAGAGCGAAAGCAGTCTGAGCGACACTGGGAGCAGACACAGATTGCTTGTGAAAACAGGCTGAGACCACACAGGCTTCAGGGCTTTAGTTCCAGCACACCCACACAATGCCCATCTGCAGCCTTCCACATGTGCAAGCCCTTCCCTCACAAAGTCAGAAGGCAATGACCCACAAATCAGACCGAGACGTGCACTCCCAGTTCTGCAAGTGCACCAAGACTCTGCCTCCCAGACCTGGAGACTACAGCATGTGCCCGGAGCAGCTCAGCACCGGGGGAACAACCACGCCGCTGGCCCAGCCTTGCTTCCACGATGCACACCTCCCTCCTTCGCTTCCCCCATGGGGACCGCGTCTGCTAATCCCGGCTTAGTGCCATCTTCCCCCCAGCCCACCAGTGAGATATGCCAAGATACTGAAGCTGAGGCATTGCTTACTTCCACTCGAAAGCCAAACAAGTAAAATTCACCATGAGCAGAAGCTTTCCTGCAGCGTTAATTGGCACTGGAAACCAGAGCTAGAAACAGCACCAAATTGCATCCTAGAAGATATACAGTACACAAGCACAGGGGAGGCAATTTTTGCCAGGAAGGAAGACAGCATGGATAGGCTGAAAAGCTGAATATATGGGAAAAAGAAAGAAACAAAAAATGGGATGAACAGAACAAGAACTGAATTAGTGACATATGCATCCTCATCATAACTAGGGGACCTGGCTTCTTCTGAAACACTGTCATTCAAGTGCCATGCAAAGCATTTTTACCCTCCTGAAAAAACAGCTCGTTTCTTTCTGTACACATCAGCTGTGTGCTTGCAGAAAGAGGCTGCACCATTTCACATGGCAGCTTTTTTTTTTTTTTTTTTTTTCCAGTTGTAAATAAATTACTCCTCAGATGGGGGACTGAGCATCTCTTCTCCCATGCAAACACGGTGCTTATGTACAGTGCACACTGTGGCATTAGCAGCCTAAATAAGCTTCAGATACTGTACTGCACTGCACAGCTAAGGCACAATACAAGTTAGCAGTGCTGTGTGGCAGCCCCACAGTCTCGGGGCTGCCATTCAGACATGCTTTTGGTATATAAAAAAAAAAACGAGAAGCACTTATAAAAAATTTAAAAGAACTGGCTTTCTTCTGCTTCAGCCACCTATTTTGTAACAGAACTTTGGAGCGGGTGTGGTCCTTACCACAGCTATCGGAAGGATCTGACCCACCACCCCCACGGTGGCACTAATCTTTTCCCTCTCATTTCAAAGATACGAGGTGCCGCCTCCCCGACCCACCAAGCCCCACGCAGCACTGCAGTCCTGCAATACCTTTGTCCGACATCACTCCCCAAGGATGCCATCCTCCGAGCTGGTAACAAGGGGCTCACCCCATGGACATCTTCTGTCGTCGCTGGTGGGACAGTTTTTCCGTGGGAATTGCTCTCTGAAGGGGAATTCTTCAGCTTGGCTCTGGCCATCTTCCGAGCTTTGGCTGCCTCTCTGACTTCTTCCTCTTTTCCCCCTGAACTCTCTCATACATAGCAACCCTCACCGCATCCAGTTTAGAGCTGTCGGCACGTACCATCTCCTTCCTCCTTCTCTCTCCCCACTCACGGCTGCTCAGTGGAACAATCCTGCCCTGTGCATTTATTTTGGTAGTGAGGGGAGTCAAGGCAAACTCTCTGGCCTTGCTGCTGCAATGAATCTGGTGCAAAATGACTGAGAACACATCCCAATGCAGAAATCTCTGAAACGGCTTTGTTTAGTAAATAATGTAATTGCCTTGGCTGCCTCCTTGAAAAAAATGATTACGTTGCTCTTATCACCACAAGCAGGGCAGGGGCTGAGGGATTATTTTTTTGCCATCCCTGTTTTTCAGTAGCAGCGTGAGGAGGAGGAAGCTATTTTATCTTATTCCTCTGTGTAACGAGCAGCATGTGGACTGCATGCCAGGGAACAGACTCAGCGTGCTTGGCTCGCAGACACAAAGCAGCAGAGCAGGGCCCCCTCCGAAATGAAACGCACCTACTGTGAACCGAGCAGAGAAGAACTCGCTGCTGCTTCCCTCCAAGCTGCCCTCGGCCACGGGGGCTCAATCGCCGCTCTCCTGGCCAGGCAAAAACACTGCCCGGAGAGGTGCACACCACCAGTGCCAGCACAGTGCAGCTTTCCCTCTTCACGTGAGAACAAAAGCCTTGAACAGGCTTGGCAGTGATTTCTCAAGAAACAGAAAAGGGAATTCACTGTGGCAGGGGGAATCCCGGGCAGGAGCTAAACCCGTGAGTCCCCAGTGCACAGGTGGGGCTAGAAAGCGGGGAGTGACGCATCCCGGACGCTTTTTGGGGGCAGCACCAGTCCAGAGAGGCTCCTGCCCGCTCCCGGCGCGGGGATCAGCACCACGGACATCGCCAGCACCACGGACAGCGCCAGCCCGGTGCAGCCCCACGGCACGGCCACATCGCCCCACGGCAACACCGGCCTATGGCAACACCGCCCCACAGCATGACCACACTGCCCACAGCACGGCCACACCGCCCCACAGCAACACTACCCCACGGCATGGCCACACTGCCCCACAGCAACACTGCCCTATGGCATGCCAATATCGCCCCACAGCACGCCAACACCACGCACCAATGCTACCCCACAGCACACCGATGCCCCCCCCGTGGTGTGCCAATGCTGCTCCACTGCACGCCACTGTTGCATGGCAGTGCTGCCCCACCACATGTTTTAAATAAAGACTAAATTCACTGACTGATTGCCAGGGAGACATCGGGACATGAAAAGCCAACACAAACAACTAAGCTCCACACCAGGATTTCTTTAAAGTGAACGTTATATACCAAGACTCAACATACTGATACTGGCAAGGGTCTACAACTGTGTGAGGCCAGGGCAGAAGCTGCCCTGAAGTGGGAAGTCTGGGATCCAAAGTACTTAATTTCAGAATGAAAAGCTGACATCTGGCACCTACTGTGTGCCCTAACCTACTGCACACTCCCATACCCCCACGAGGCTATCAGAGCACCCAGCACCAGTGTCCTGTGCCAAACTCTGGGAAGAAGAGGCCAGTCCTTCTCTTCCTCTCTCTTATCAGTGAGCTGTCAGGCATGAGCTCGCTGTTCTTCCCCCTAAGATTAGCACCTAACGATGACACAAAGGCAGATCTGGGAAGAGAAACCAAGTCTCCATTTCCTGTTAACCAAATCCTTGTTTCCCTACTCAGAACATTATTTCTTAATGGGATTTCACTGTAAGACATACTTCATTTCAGCATTTTGAAATGTAAAATGGATAAAAACCCACAGCCCATTTACTAATGTGCCAGCTTTCAGCATACATTTAATTTCTCCTTTGGCCTCAAAATGATTCATTAGCTCAGTGCATTCCTTTTCTAACAGTCGTTTTTTTCCACTTCATGGTTTGCTTCAGCCTCATCTTCAACTTATTGCTCCAGACCTGTTTACTTCAGGGTGGTGTTCTCAAGCCCTCTGGATTGGACTGTGCCCAGCTCAGGGCCTAATGAATCCTCTTGGACAGCAGGAGTCACTGGGACTGGGGTGATCAGGTCTCTTTAGGGAGCTATTTGCTGATTCTACGTTGTATTGTATTCCTAATTTCAGAAGAACATTAATTTCAGGATTGAGGTTTGATGTGAAAAGTGGCTTATGTTTAAATTATCATCTCGGCACTAATGCCATCAAGCAGCAGCACTGAACAGAAGAGGTATTAGGGAAAGACCTGGGGAATTTTAACAGAAAAGGGAAACTCTCCTGTCATACTTCTGCTGTGTAGAAGGTAACAAAAAACACATCAAAGTACCTCTTGAGAAACTCAGTTGCCGCTTGCAGGAGCCTCTACATGAAGACATCCTTTCTGTTAACATTTAAACACAAACCAAGAAACGAAAACCAGAAGAGAGGGGAGCGATCCGACGCAGGGTCATGAGAAACCGTGAACAGGGCAGCTGGTTTGAACAGCCATTTCCCTTCTACTGGAGAAAAGAGGTCACCTGATGCTGAGGAGAACTTCTCCCCAGGCTGGGTAATCCCACAGAGCTACCCAGACGGCTCAGGTCTGTGTTGGGCTGCTGAAACAATTCTTTTGTTGTAGTTCTGTCAGAAAATAAAATATTCCTCTCTCAGGCAATGCAACGTGTGCCACAATTCACCTAAAGACCTACAGCCCCAGCAACGACTCTCCTCCCAAGCCACCTCCCAGACAGGCACCGGGCACTGTCGTGCCAGTAGCATCACAGAATCAGAGAATGGCTTGGGTGGGAAGGGACCATTAAAGCCCATCTAGTCCAGCCCCCCTGCAAGAAGCAGGGACATCTCCAACCAGATCAGGTTGCTCAGAGCCCTGTCCAACCTGGGATGGGGCATCAACCACCTCTCTGGGCAACCTGGGCCAGTGTTCCAGCACTCTCAGTGTAAAAAATTTTTTCCTGGTGTCTCAGAGACTGTAAGAGCAGTGGAAGGAGGAGGAGGAAGGCAGGAACTTGGAGCAAAGGTAACCCGAAGCTGCCTGGGTCACTGAGCCACCAGCGACAGAAGATGCAGGAAAAGCACCCCAGTCCTCTCGTGTGGGAGATGGGAAACCAGGACACTGATGAGAAAAAAAAGGACAAACAAAAGTACTCAAGGGCTGGGTTGGTGGTGGAGTGCGTCACTGTCTGCCAAAGGGTAAAGGATCACCCCAAACAGATAAAGCTGTGTTCCTGCAGCTCAGAAAGCGAAGGGCTGTTACTTAGGAAAAGACACCCAAGACCAATTGCAGGTCCCCTGCGCTGGTGATGCCCACTCATGGCTGCTATTTGCTTACTGAGCACCCAAATAATGCAACAGGTAAAACACATCACCCGGTGCATCCGGCATGCTCACTCTTGCTGGGAAGCTGCACGTTCCTAGAGAGAGCCACGGCTGTAAACGTAACCTGGAGCACAGCTCGGAGGGTCTGCTCTGCAGGGCACGGCGTCTGCATTTCCACCCACGATAGATGAGGGGAAGCTACACACAAACACTTTGTTTGTGCAGCGCGTTCTCCAAGGGAATCCAGGAGTGAAAATCAACAGCACACAACCTCGGTAACATCAAAGTCCGAGTAAGAATTCCTCTGATCCAGAAATATTTGCCGGCTAACTGAACGCCAACCATCTGACTGTAAGCCAGGAAATCGCTGTTTAACTTTAGTTTGAGAGGCCGTGACAAAGTGCTGACTTTTCATTTCAACATCTGCATTATGCAGAGACCACTTCCCTGCCGAGGGCTGGAGAGACGGCTGGGAATCGCAGAGCAGCTGCACTGGTAATAATACTGCTGAAAATAAGATTGAGAAAGAAGCAGATATTTCATTAGTCTTAATTGAATCCACAGCAACTGCTTTGTTAAATATTCTCCTTTTATCCAGGTAGCTTTCAGCCCCAACTGCCAAAACCTCTTTTATGCACCAATTCAATTTATTACTAATAAAGCATGACCTAGCCCGTCATAACTAGTTGATGAAACAGGCAGGGGCTGGGGTTTTTTCACATTCTTCTGGCAAAAAAAAAACCCTGTTATGTTGAGATACAACCCAAAAGTGTTGGTGTGCAGAGCTTTCTGTGAGAAAAGCCAGTTTAATACCTTTAAAAATCTTGAAAAGTCACCCTGACAGGCATCAGCTATGCAAAGATACTTCCAAAACCACAAAAGGCAACTTGTGTAGGACAGCACATTTTGCTAGAAAACATCCATGCTCACGACTGCTTCAGCATCTCACAAGAGATGCTGCGTTCATACAGACAGCGATAATTCGAGAGACCCCAAGCCGAAAGGTCATTAAGGCTTATTATTACCTGTCTAGCGAATCCCCAGTTCTATGGACCCACTGGTGGAAAATCACCTTTCCATTGGAGCTGTCGCCCGGCTCCTGACGAGCAGTGCCCAGCGCAGCCCCTCCAGCAGCATCATCGCAGAATCATCGAATGTCATGTTTGTGCTGCCTTTGCAGGGCAGTCTTGACTCCAATAACTCCAAGAAAAAGCAACATCCCACACAATTTTATTACAACCACAAACACTTCCTATATTTCAAGACCCCAACAAATGTAATCCCTTGACATTAATGGCTTAATAAACTTTAGAGCACCACTAACACTTTGACAAACATTGCGAACCTCTCTGGCCCAGCCGTTTGCTGAAGAAGTGTTTTTCAAGAATTGCAGACACGTCAGTTTTGCCCTTTACTCGCCAGGGAATGCCCTACATTGTCACCACGCGTTCTGCAAAACAGCTTTTCAAAAGCTGCCAACGTTTCGAGGTTGCCAAGGCTCACGCACAGCCCTGCAAAACCAACCCCACGCCCCCCCGCGAGGCTCCTGCAGCCAGGCTAGCAAACAGCCGCATAAAGCAGTGCTGTTAAGCACCAGCAGAAGTACCCATCTTCAACAGAATTGCCTGGAAATGTCAGTATTTTTTGAGAAATGTAAAGATATATTTTTTTTTTCCTGCTTACTAATTGTTCTCTTTTCCAACGGGAAGTTAAAATCACAGAAGATGGAGCTTCTGCTTCCTCACTAGAATATTTTTCTCCTCTGCACAAGAGCAGCCCAAGCAATGCTTTTCCTAACAGGATGGGTCCTCCTACCCAGATTTCTGACTATCGATCAGCAGGTGGAGTTCAGTTTACCAGAGGGTTGAACCCAAAGAATTTAAATTCCTTGTACAGTCCAAAAGAAGATACCAATACATTGATTACTTCAGACTGCAGAGATATTGGAGTACAGGAGAGATGCTTGGGAGTCCTCTCTGGACAGCAAGGATGTGCGTATTTATCCATAAAAGTGCTTAGCAAATACTGTTTGTATTGATCCAGAGTCAATTTTAAACCTTTGCTCCGTTTTCCCTCCATTAGCCTGGAGAGGAAGGTCCTCTCTGGCGCAGGGTCACCGGCACAGGAGCTGGCCCGCAGCGCTCAGCCAAAGCGGAGAGCCTGCCAATCCTTCTCGGAGACGAGCGTTCAATGAGAACTCGGGTTTAAAAGGCACAGATGAGCAAACGCTGAAGGGGCTGGAAGGAAACCAGGGATGGATGGTGACTCCCCACCATTCGCAGAGCGTGCAGCCGCGTGCCCCGGGGCACCCCAGAGGCTGCTCCCCACCACAGAGGGGGATCCCCACCAGACCTCGGCCGAGCACAGCTCCATGCCAGGTCAGGGCCAGGCAAGCCCACAGCAGCCCTTTGCAATTCAAAGCACTTGCAGACGCGGCTGCGTTTAAGCTGCTGTGGCGCTCTGTCTGCCGGATCGCGGCTCCTGCCTTCCCCCTCCTGCGGTGCCTGCGAGAGAGAGGAAGGCAGCAGACTGACAAAGACCGTGGGAGGATTTCCCAGCACTTCAGGTTTTTTTTGAGGCGAGTCCATCTCTAGGCATCTCCACAAAAAGAACCAGTGACGGGCTGTTAGCAGCAGGGCAGCGACACGAGAAAGCACCTCAGTGACTCTCCCGCCTGCGGCCGCGGTGCGCTGAGGCATCGTTATTCACCGCGTGCGTTACCATCCCACCACGAGTCCCCAGCCAAAACAAGCTTCTGTTTCCCTGGGCTCAGCACAAGAACCCAGCCCCTTTCCCCTGCAAGCCCACAGGCTTTGGGTGGCTGGAGAGGCGAAGCGCAGCGGGCGCAAGGCGCACCGGGACCAGGGCAACAGCAGCTCTCTGCTCACCAAGACCCGCGGACCAGCAAGTAAACCCTGTGCCCTATCTTGCATTTATTGCATTTATTTTCAGTGGTTTCTGTGCCCTCTGCACGCTGCCTCGGCAAGGTTAATGCCCCTGCGCCACACGCGCTGACGAGCTCCCCAAGAAGCTGTCAGATGGATCTACACAACTGTGAGTTCTCCTTTGTACCCAGGACTCTTTCCCGACATTTCTCTTTAAAAAGCAACGCCATTCATATGAAAAGCTGATTAATTCCACTTGTTAATAATCGTTCTTACAAATAAAATCCAGCTATTTCCACTCTGTGAACATGGGGGATAATGGTCCCTTACCCTTCTCCGTAAAGCAGTTCAGTTCCAGGGGCGAGGAGCTCTGTTCCAGGCGCTAAGTGTTATTATTAAACTGTCACTAAAAGCATTTCAGGAAAAGTTCACAAACTGCAGGGATTTCTGTCATCACAGCGACAGGCTGGAACGGCATTTGGGCTGAACTGTTACTGCCAAAACCACAACCTCACCGACTCCTGCCCCGTCTCCAGGCAGGAGTCTCCACTGGAGCGCGTTTACTGGGGACAACACCACCCCCATGGCCACGTCCACCTTTGGAAGGGGGTCACCTCCAAGATCTCCCTGCTGCACAGCCCCAGGGGACCAGGTCCCACCACAATGGGGCTTGGGGGGCTGCTCCATCCCCACTGCACTTCTGGAGGGTGCTTGGCACCAAGGCCAACCCAAGAAACCCAACCTGAGAGGACCCAGAGTAGAGGAACGCCAACATCCACCACTACACAGCTCGGAAATCTTTGGCCAACTGGCGCCGCACCAGATACCAAGCACTCGGAGGCTCCCGCACGATCTGCATGCCACAGGCAGACAGGAACAGGCCACGCTTCATCCCTTCGCTTCCCCCATTCAGTCTGGGCAGCTGCGGCAGGCAACGGCACCCGGCAGCGGCTCAGCGCCTCGCCCAGCGTCGCATCGGCAGCGCTTGGGAGACTCCTCTAACAAACCAGAGGGCTGGAGTTTCAGGGAAAAAAGAACATTTTAGAGAGCACAGAGGAGAGCATATTTAGCAGCAGCAAGAGAGCTGCAAACAGAAGGAAGCCTTTGAAGAGCTAGGCTGATGCAGAGAGATGGAAAAATTATGCAAAGTAAGAAAATACATCCAGAGCTCACAGGCAGGCTGCAAGCCCGGAGGGGCCAGTGTGTCTGACAGCAGCAGAGCCTTGGATTTCTCTCCTCTTCCCCAAGTTCTCCACATTAACATTTCAAATGTTAACTATTTCAAAACGTCAGTGTTTAGAAGAGGGGTGAGCATCTCCCTTACAGAGGCAGGACTTCAAAACCCCCCTGGTAACGGGCAGTCATGCTCGGCGGCCTCCTTCCCGGCGCATCCAGCAGCACCCGCGCCACTCCACCGCTCCCACTGCAGGGGGCCTCGCCCGGTCCCCCCGCCACTACGCCCCAGCCCCCACAGATGGATGTAGGGGACTCGTTGGCAAGTCCTGGCCAGCCCAGAGTAGGGACGGCGGGTCCCCTTCGCCATACAACTCCCCAGCGCCCCGGAGAGTTGGTGAGAGCCGTTATATAACCGCGACGCAAGAGCCGCGCGCGCCGAATCCCAGAACTGTCATCGCAGCCTTTGCAAACCCATTTTTACCTCTCTAAGTGTGGCTCATCAGCCACGAACATGAAAGCTGCAAACCCAGTATGCTCACTTGGGACTGCTTAGCAGGGAGAAGGAGAAATGGAGCAGACCCAAGCAGATGCTGAGCAAACATCCCCACGAAGCCACGAGACCTCCGACAACGGTTTCCTATTTCTATGGCGCGTTTTACGTGCTTACGGAGCACAGCAGTGAGACCCTGAAGCTTTCCAGCGACTCGTAATCTCTTCCTACTTCTTAACAGCTGAGGGCAGGTTAAAATGGCCAGAGGAAAAAGAGAAAGTATCTCTATACCTGTCACAGCTGCTCGAGCCAGTGAGGAAATTAAAATCCCTCGGGTAAAATCTAAATATATATCTGCAAGGGAAGCACGGAAAGTCTCTGGGCAGAGCACAGGAATCAGGCACGGCCGAGTCACTTTTCCGGGTGAGTACGTAACGGGGTCACCATCCGCTTCCCAAGACTGAACGGGACCAGAGCCGGGGCCCTTGCCCAGACAGAGCCGGCAGTGGGAACAGGAGCGTGAGGCAGAGCAAGGCGGGGAGCCAGGCTCAGGGAAGGTGGCAGGCAGGACCCAGACCCAGGCAGGAGGAGCAGGGGCTCCTCAGCTCCCCTGGCACAGGGTTGGGGATGACCCCGCTCTCCCAGGGACGAGGGGCTGGGCGCTGGCCCTCGGCTGCCATTTGCTGCAATTTGTTGCCTCCCAGCTGTACCAATCCTTGAATTACAAATATTTGTCACTCCAAGCATTTGTGCAGTGCTCTTCCCCGCGAATCTGAAGGGTCTGAGCCAGACACTTCTGCTTGCTGTCCTCCTGCCCTTAGCTGAGCCAAGACCTGGAGAAAGGAGAGGGATGCTCCCAGCATCCCCGCTCAGCGGCCAAGGGCAAGGACAGACAACAGCAGCACGCTCCCCGCCAGCTCCTGCAGCACCTTGTCTGGTAACGCTCTGCTCCAGGGGACACCCCGCTCCCAGGGGACTCGCCCCAGCTTTTCCCGGGGGATGCAGCAGGCAGCAAGGGCTGGCCAGGCACCTCGTGCCTCCCCACGCAGCCCCTGGCCGGCCCTCCGAGTGCCCGCCACCTCCAGCGCGGCAGCAAAGTGCCATCAGGAGCCGGCGATGCTCCAGAAGGAGACGCACGACGGCGTTTGACGAGCCGGAGCGCAGGCGGCTCACTCACCACCGCAAAGCTCCGTGCAGAGCTCGCCAGGAAGGAATTTCACAGAGACTTTCAAAATGACAAAGTGATTCCTACTCTGCAGTTTTAAAGGGCTCCTGGCCTTTTCTGCATGATGTTTTTGTGGCAACTTTGTTCCTCAAGTATTAAAATTCTAATGAAATGATCTGTTAAACTGCAAAGCAGTGTTTGCTTATTAAATGGCTCTAAGTTTCTGCTTAAAATATGGAGAATTTTAGCATCTAAAAATCTTCTTAAAACTTTTTTTTTCTTGGATTTTTTTTTTAAAGATAATCTTCAAAGGAGAAACTTAGCCTTTGGGGCTCTCCATCAGCTCTGCCAACTGCGCCTCACGGTAATAAAATTTTCTTCCCTCCCCGGGGTTGCTGGATCATGCTAGATACCATTTGCCATACATTTCCCATTCCTGTCACCATTTATTTTGTAATACGTTATATAAGACAGAGAAAACGGCAAGTCCGCATAAAGAGAAATTCACAATGCGCTGCAGAAATGAGGCATGAACTCCATGGAGTCTGTGACAGCCTCATCATGTGTGGGAAGGACTAGAACAAGGGGTTGTACCAGACCATTGATCTTCAAGTACGTTTCTTATTTTAACCTCAATGAGAAAAAAAATTCACTTATCAATCAACAGCGTGCTGTAGCTGAAAGTTCTGCCCTGAGACAGGAGCTGCCGCCAGCCAGGCGATGTGCAACACCCAAGTCAAAGCTCGTGCTGCGCCCCGATGCCATCGGGGATCTGACAAACAGGGTCTCTCTGCTTACACCTTCAGCCAAAAGCAGGGCTCAGAACCAAGCCGTTAAAAGGGAAAGAAAGATTTCTCTTGTGTACTGCCCGGCCACGAGAACCGCCACCATGTTCCTAACACAGCATTTACGCAATGGCAAAGGTCTTCTGCCATGTTGGGTACCTACCCACTTTGTGTACTCTGAAATAAGTGACTGAAGTGTGCAGACAACTGCGTAAAACATCATATCTTTGATGTAAGAGGACCCAGGGGCCTCTTCTGCACAAAAAAAACCGCCTGCAATTCTCCCCAAAGGGGACGAGCGCATGTGTACGCATGCAAGAGCTGCGCCGCCTTCTGCTGAGCACGCCCGCTCACGAGAAAAAGGTGAACTAAAGCCACAGAAAAGGATTTTTAAGTCAGGTTATTATACAACATTGGTCTTACCTGCTTGGCAGCTTCTAGTTCAACTCCCATGACCAAATCATCTGTTGGGAAGGGAATATCTGCTCCGGGAGTCGGTCTGACAGCAGATGCTATTTCACGGATGCCGGGTCTTGACTGCCTCATACATTTAAAGTAAAAAGCATACTTTAAAAAAAAAAAAGTCTTGGCCTGTTCTCATCTCTCATATAAAGACACTCAAAAATAAAAAGGAAGAGGCCCCAATTTTTTACAGCGTTTCCTTAAAGAACGAGCTGCAAACAACCATCCTCTCCATTTATATTCATTCTGGCCAGGCAGAAGCTTTTAGGAAGAAAGATTGTTTAATAAACAGACATTTATAACAAGAGTCTGATCCTGCAGCCTCATCATCTGGAAAAGAGTCCATTAAACCAAGTGAGAAACTCTCTGATCATTAAGGGTGTTTAATGGGATCAAGATTAAATTATATCATGATGGTGTTAATATCTGCACCAGCAGGTTCAGCTGTACTCCCTTCTCTCCCTAAGGTCTGGTACTGGGAAACAGGGCAGCCGAGAGGGGAAAAAAGGCCTTTAAAGGTGTGATAGCCGTTCCAGCTCTCAAAAGTTGCTCAAGAGGAGCAGCCGTCGGGCCCCAGAGGGGATCTTGGCACTCTCCCGCGCTGACAACACGCCAGATCGGCAGCGCCCGCTGTGCCTCTCGACTCATCCTCCTTCGAAAGGCAATGGGGATCGCAGCGGCACGAAAAAGCACCCACAACGCCGGGAAAGGGCACGGGACTCATCCAGCCACACGTTTTGTATCTGTCTTTCACAATTCCCTGCCACAGAGCTGAACATCCCTCCTTTGCCTTCTCCCTCCCGCTGGTCCCCACCCCTCTGCCTTGCTCTCCCCGAGCAGCGCAGTCCCGGCAGCTGGGTGATGCGCACAACCGGCCAGCAAAGCAATTCCCAGGGGCGCAAACGCTGCCTCCACTGAGCAGGGCAAGGCTGTGCCTGCCGCAGCGCCATCCGCCGCAGCCCGTTTACACGATGGACAAACTGGACACCTCCAAAGCTGGACGCCTTCCTGAGGCAAAGCACGTCACTGGCTTCTCTTAGAAAAACGTACACATCCCAGACAAAGCAGAAGATGCTGGCCCTTCCCTACATGCCAGCACAGGGCTCCCTCCAGCAGCACCACCTTGCCACGCAAACGATGGCTTTGGATTTACCTCATTAACCTCGTGGGCTTAACCTGAAGCTGTTTGACAGCTGGCCTTTGCTCTTTTTTCATAGTCATTCTTTTTTTTTTTTTCTAACTCGCACCGTTGGGAAGGCATCCGTCTTCCATACATGTGCAATGTGTTTTGCACATGTCCGTGAGCAGGAATATTTCTCCTGCTGAACCCTGGAAGGCTGAACATTTCTTAGCCACAGAGCACTGCATGTGGCATTAAAACGCATTTACAAGTTCTTAGCAAGAAAAAATATCTCCCATTAGAGACCATAACAACAGCTGACTAGAAATTGTTTTTCCTCTCAATTTTAGCACAATAGCTGCTGGCAATAAACCCCTCCATCAGCACTGGGCAGTTCTAAGTGCAGACACTGTGTGGGAAGAATCCAAAGTGACAATATCAAGCTTTAAATGCACTTTGGAGAAAGATGAAAAGGAACAATTGTGGAATGTCAGCTCTGGAAGAGGCTGATGAGATTTAATGGCTCTTTGTGTCACCATCTCTTCATCAAAAGACACCTTCAGTGACCCGACAGACTAACTCCTGCAGCAGAGCCCTCCAGCTCATGGCAATCCCCGTACAACAGCCCTGAGACGGCAACACGAGAGATCCCCACACCACAGTGGGACTATGAAGCCTTCCTCCACACGGGAAAACCTCACGGTGTCGATTTACCCGGCTGGAACTGATACCCCGCGTACACGTCTTAATAAACTTCAGACAAGCTGGGATGAACGGGCTCATGGAGCAGATGAGCAACCCTTTCTCGCTTGCACGCCAGCGCGTGGGCGAGCACACTCATGCACGTCTGCGTGCGAGCGCCTCAGGAAGGGGATGTCCCTGTGCCAGGGAGCTGGAGCTGCTCCGCTGACTGGAAAGACCAATCTCAAGTCATCCAAAGTGGGAGCTGAGGTGTCAGAGAAGGCCTTCACTCTCAGCAGCGTGGGTGTAATTGCATCAAGCTGTAATGAAGCAAATCCATCTTCAAAATCCCGGCTCAAGAACGGTGACTAAACAGCTTCCTCGAATGTCTTCCCAGAGACCAGCTCCACGCTGAGAAACCCACCCAATACCCATTTCCCTGTCCTTGATCAAACACTGCAACTCTGCGTTATAAATACCAGACCAAATTAGCACAATACTGTGCATGCCAATTATTTCAATTAAACTCTCTTCTAATAACCAATTACTGCCCGTTTTATTAAATTAGAAATTTTTCAAACAATACTCCCATATGGAGCTATTAGCCCAGATGTAATTACCCGCTTCACATGTTGACACGTGGACACCGGGCAAACGAGTTTCTTTCAGCCTCTGCAGCTCTCCCCACCCCAGCCGTGCAATCACATCCCGAGTTGCCTGAAAGGAGAAGTTTCAGACAGCATTTTAGCTTTCAAAGACTGCGTTTAGGATGGGTCTGCAGGCAACCTTTCTGTTTAAAGAAATAATGCAGCGTGGCTTGGCCAGACGCTGAAGTCCTAACGGTACTAGTTACACTACCAACTCAGCCAAACCAGCAGAAGACTTGAGGTGACCTCTAAACCAAGAGAGAGGGGCGCAAGCTGCCCGATCTCTCCGGTAAAAACAGAGACAGCACATCAGGGTCAGCAATGGACAGCAGCGCTGCTTGAGCCCCAGCTGCCCCAGCCCCGCGAAAAATCCAGTTACAGGAGTCGCAAGGCCAAGCCTCGCTCATCAGATGGAGGCGTCTGCGTCTCACCGGAGCTGCTCGTCTGGCGTCGCCCCTGCCCAGCACAGGAGGGGAAGGAGGCGAGATCCTCCCACTGCCCTCGCTGAGCCCGGCTCCAGGCTCCCAAGCAGAGGCAGGGGGAAGCTCAGAGGCTGCTGCTTCCTAAAACCCAGAGAGGAGCCAAGGAAGGCAAAAAAAAAAAAAAAAACCCAGGAGAGAAGGCAGGAGCCGTGGGTGTGGGGTCAGCAGAGGCTGGCATCCTCCGCCCAGAAGGGACGGCAATGTCTGATGGCAGCACTGGCAGTGCTGACGGCCCCTGCCTTCAGCCACCACGTGAGCAGGGTTCCCACCGCTCCCGGGAGCTCTCGCTCCATCAGGCTCAGGGGTGGAAAACACCCACTTTTGGCAAAGGCCTGCCTCGCTCGTAAACACTGAGCTGGTGGATCTTTCGCGGCTTTCTGACAGGATAACACATTTCTCAGCAATGTCACTTCTGCCCACAGGATGGCAAGGCCTCAAGCTGACATTTGCTAAACATCTCCACCACCTGCTCCCCAGAAACGCTCCTCTCTCCCAGACAGAGCAGGTCTTTTTCTTGACAGCTCCTGCCACCGGGGAGCTGGCGCCTACCCTGCCACCCAGCCACGGCACCCGTGCTGCGTGCTGTACCCGTCGCTCAGCATCCCGGCAACGGGCGCTGGATTCACTGGGGCGCCGACCCACGGCCAAGGATCTCAGAGGGCTGGCCAGGCCAAAGCAGCAGCGCGGCACTTGGAAAGCCCCAAATCAATCTGCTTGTATCGATCTGAAGTCAGAAAGCCATTGCAGCAAAGCTCAACCAAAGCAATGACTTCGCTAACAGTCACCACCGGCGTGCCGGGAACGGATACAAGAGACGCAGAAAAGCTCGATGACTCTACTCACAGCCCAAAAAGTCATCGCTCCCCGCCTAAAGGTAGCTGCTAAATTTGCAGAGCAACACTCCCTCTCCAGCAGGAGCCTGCGTGGGCTGCAGGAAGCGCGACAGAGTCACCAATCCAAACACAGCCATGCCGGTACCGGCACGCGCACCGCAGCCTCCGCACCGCACTCCCCCGCGGCTCCTTCCCGCAGACGCCGCGGAGCTGCAGCCGCGGCAATGCGCGGCGCTTGCGGATGGCAGCCGCACGCACCCGTCGGCTGGAGAGCGGGTCTGAGCGGTGCGGAGCCCCGGCAAGCTCCCCAAAGCGGAGAGCGTAGGTGGTCGCCACGCAGCAGAAATCCCCACCCAACCCTAACAAAACCCCGCAGAGCTCAATGACAAGCCAGTCACAGAAGATGCAGTGGGTTTCGCCCAACCTTAAACTTTTTTAAACATCGTACCAGACAGCAGAGGCTGACAAACACACAGCATCCGTGTCCATTCCCAGTGGTGCAGGAGAGCAATGAGCCCCAGCCGCAGTGAGACTCATCACAACCCTCACAAACCAGGAGCAGAAGACAGCCAGCACGTGAGGAAGAGCAAGCAGCACACGAGGAAGGGGGGACACAACCCACAGAGCCACATTTAACGCCAAGAGTTTCAGGACCTGCAGATGGGAGGATGGCAGCAGCTTCCTCAGGACCCTCACGCGTCCCCAGGCAGGACCAGGCTGGTGGTGGAGCTCAGCCTCCATCATCCCCAGCCACACTGCTGCTCCACGGGGAGCACAAGGACGCTGCCCAAACAGGGGGACAAACCCCCTCCACACCCCACAGACAGCATATCTGGCATCTCACATGCAATCACACCACACCAGTCACACCAGTCAGCTTTACGCAAAGCTGAAACCAAAAGCTAGAAGACAGGTGACAGCGAAGAGTCCTGGAGAGAACAATTTCACAATTTTGCCCTGGGTTTGGGGAGTTTTGCTGGGTAGGAGTTGTGTTTGTGCTGGCCTCAAGAGGGCTCTGCCACTGTACGATGAAAGAGCAGCAGCAAAAATAATCTGTGATAAAGAAACCGTTGACAACAGTAGACATGAAATCTGACTCAGTAAACCAGCCGCAGTGGGGCGCAGAGCGAGGGCCAGACATGGGGCAGCCTCACACGGGTCAGGGGAGCAATGCCACGTGGGAGAGAAAGCAGCTCATGTCAGAGATGGACTCCCCCAGGCAACAGAAGGAGGTTTGCATTGGCCACAACCAACACCTGCACCCTTCTCCATCAGCTCCTTCCAACACCCAACACCTCATCCGGGACCAAACTCCTCTCCAGGCAGCAGAAGGCTGCTCCACTGCTCCCCGAGGGAAGAGGCGAGGGCTCAGTGCTGCCGAGCCCCAGCTGGGAGCAGCTCCAAGACCGGGGAACAGGGGAGTTTTGGTCCCAGCCCGCCGGAGTGTGCCGAGGCACCCAGCAGCACACCACTGCGAGGCAGCCAGCACGCCGCTACCACCCGACTTTGCAAGCGGCAGTCGCACATTGAGCGGGTTATTGCTGAACCAACCCCATCAGGTAGGAGACCAACCCTCACGCTGGTTTTCAGCTCACATCAGGCAAGGCTTTAATACATCAAACCAGCAACCCTACAAAGGGAAGAGCGGATGAAGTTCTCAGCTTCAACAAAGCGACGTCGTGCTGCGCGTGTCTCTCCTCTCACCACACTTGTCTTTCACCCTTGAAGCAAATCACTTACCCATCCATTTAATTCACTGCCATTTCAGTATTTACATCACCCAGCTGACCCCACCAGCTACCCACCCCCGGCTAATGGACTCGCTCGGAGTATGCTGTTTTCCTCAGCCTTCAGACAATTCCTGCCTTCCTTCCTTCCTTCCTTCCCCCCGGCTGCGCCCACGTCCTGGCCCAGCTCTGAACTCTCGAAGGCTGTGGCTGTGGCTACTCGTACATCATGCTATGTGTATCTGCACACCCACACAACGGCTGCAAAAAAAAGCAGGCAGGGAAAAAACAACCATGGCATCAGATTGGAGAGAGCGTGAGCCAGCTGCACCCTCTCCATTGCAAGAGGATCCTACTCAATGGGGAAAATATCACAGTACAGGTACGCTCACACGCAGAGAATTTCATTCCCAAAATAGAGGGCTTGCTCCCAGCACGTTGGAACCGACCACAGAGCGATGGCTTTGGTGGACGTCAGATCCCAACGTGTTTCGCCTCTCTGCAGATTTCGCTCTACAGTTTCCACTCACAAAACGCTGCTCCTAGGTCCTGCCTGGCCGTCAGCAAACAGCACGGCCCCAGGCCACCTCTTGAAGAAAGTTGACCAGGAGACAACCAGATGGGCTATCTTTAGGAAGAAGGCTTAGGCAAGACCACGCGATTGTGGCCCCGGTGCAAGACCACAGAGGCAAAGCCAGCACCAAGCTCCTGGAGTTCCTCCACCCAACCCCGCAACCAACGCCAATGTAGTTGTAGAACAGAAAATAACTCTGTAAAATGCTTGCCAGCTAACATAACTGTTGCAAAGCATTGCTTCACCCACTACGACAGGCTTCCTGCTTGAAGGGACAAGTTTTCTGAGCTTGAGAGATTTGGAAAACATGGGGTTTTTTCACTTTTCTCTGCTAGCAAAGCGCTAATGTCCACAACCTGCCCCACCAAGACTTAAGCCCTGTATTTCAACTCTATCACCGTGAACTCTTGAATTATCTATTATTTCTTGTCTAGAACAACTGAAGGGGCCATGCTGAAGCCTACTCAGGGGACTGCAACCCTGGAAATCTCCTCCCAGCCCTCTGGGAGATTTTAAGACATGCACAATGCGGTTGTGGGGACAGGACAGGAGAGCAGAGATTACCACCTCCCCACAGACCTTCAACCCCAGGGATCCGCGTTCTCCAGCAGTTTGGATTTTGATCGTCGCCCTGCAGTAAAACAGCCAGCCCTTAATCTGCTAAAATGCAACTAAATGGTCCAGAAAGAAAGGAAGTAAGGTCATGATGGCAGATGAAATCCAACAGCATCATTTTATACCAAGTGTGATGTAGCAATGTAATCTAAACTCTGAACTCTGCGAAAGAGAGGAAAGAATGGAAGACAGAATTATCCTTCTTGCAGCAACGCAGAGAATGAATAGATCGATAACAGGAGAAATCTCCAGATTCGGGGGCTCAGAGGCTGGCACTGCTTGGCCGCCCGCTGCCCAGCAGCCTGCCCTGCCAACCCGCCGCAGGGTAGCGCGTAGCTGGCAGGAGATTTGGGCAGTGCCTGTACGAGCCATTATCTGAGCTGTCAGTCAGGAGGAATAAGAGGTGTTTTCTTTGCAAATTAAAACCTACATCTTAGCTATGGATCCAAGCCGGTGCCAGTGAAGTAGAGGCAAATGCAGCACGGCAAGGAAATCTGCGCTCGCTGCAGGGCTTCAGCAGGCAATGTGCTTGCGTCTCTCTTGATAAGCAGCGTTGAAAACAGTAGACAACAAAGAATTAATCCTCTCTATTGGTGGAACTTCTCAGAAACAGAGGTGTTTTGACTCAAATTTCAGGCCTTTTATTCCTCTCTAAACCCCTGTGCTGCATGGTCTACCACAAGACGAAGGCTCTGAGACACTGTGCTTTACCAAGAGAACGTATGGGGGCATTTACTAACCAATTTATTTAGGCTCTGCTTCTGATATCTTTTGCCGTGACCACAGAGGGGTCCGCGAGAGCAGCTCACGCCCAAGAGGAGCCAGCATCAGGACAGGGTTGGCTGCAGAAGGCAGCGACGGCGCGGCAGGAGCCGAGCCCCCGTCTCCCTCGAGGCAGCGAGCGGGGGAAGCCTGAGCTCCGACGCTCCCTACACAGTCAGTCACCGAACAGGTTGTGCAGAGGAAAGGAATGAGCACCACCTTCAGAATGGCAATAAATTATTTCCCTTGGGAACAAAGATGCAACTGTGAGAAGACAAAGCAGTGGGAAAACCCAGCAGAAAAATTTAATGCATTCTCTGGAATTACAGCTACAGCTGCCAAGTTGTTTCTCCTGCTGTCACTACAGCAGCGGTGACAGCTTTGCTCCCAGCCTGACCTTCCACTCTCACCCAAGCCAACGGCAACGCTCCCACCGATTTCTGCAGACACGGGGTTTTGCTGCAATGACAAATACCATCGCTTCTTCACCCCGTCTGTGGACACAGACTCACATTCATGACACGTCCCTGGTGCAAAAGGGACCCACATCCCTTGCAGATCCACGCCAAGATCTTACATGCAACCAAGCTTCTTCCAGTGGCTCATGTGGGATCTCTGTTCTTTGTCCCTTACCGGCAAGTTTAAGCAGCCATCCGTCTGAGCACAGGAGCTCCAAGAAGCCCCAGGCAGAAAAGTGCACCAGGCCCATGCACAGCTGGAGCAACCGGCGATGTCCCCACCACGGCTCATGCCAAGGACACGTGGAAGATTTGCCCTAGTTAACCATGGTAGGACCCAAGACTCCAGCATTTTTCATGCCACTGTGCACTCCGTTTCTTCAGTTTTACTACAGGAAACTTTTCAATTGGGATTTTCTGCATGTCCTGCACAACTGGTTGAGGGGAGTAAAAATGTTCGTTTTGCCAATATGTCTAATTTCCCTTCAGTGAGGCCAAGGTCTGCCACCCAGGTGCTCCCCTGACAGCGTGCCCACCTCACAGAGCGCCTGGAGAACGAGCGCTCACTTGGACGGGGACTTTCAGGTAATTTGAAATACTATGTTTTTCCCCTTCAAGCCCATCCTCCCAAAGAATCTAATAGAAACAAAAGTGAAAGTAAATAAACCGAGGAAATACACCAGGGAGGGATGGAAATTTGAGCCCATAGTGTTAAATTGTGCCAAATAACCGAAAAATCAATGTTGTTCTTCCTTTTCATCAGGGCACAGCTGTACATACTGCAGCGCCCCAGGGACACCTCCACTCATTCCACCAGCCTGCTACGTGCACTCTTATTACCAGCAAGGGGCTGCTCCTGACAGTAAAAGCAATATCCCTGAAAAGAGTAATGACTTTTTTTTTAATAAAATAATAGATACAATTATAAGAGAAGTGCATTTCTTCTCTTACTCTATCACTTTCATAACTTTCCTAATATTCCTGCTGACGTCCAGGCGTTCCTGCCTTAGGACAAATACTCAAAGGCACACCGACAGCTACGAGGAAACACCCATTTAGAAAACTCCAAACAGCACTTCCATTAAGACACTGCATTAGTAATCATGGCTGCATCCTTTCAGAACAACTGAAAAAGAAAATCACAATGAAGAATGCTATGTGTCATTAAAATTATTTAAAAAAATTAAAAATCTACAAACACAAGAGAACCCCTGCCCTTTTTATAAGGCTGCCCCAGGCTTCCAACCTGCTCTTACTCTGGTGTATCTCCTCTGGAGCCATGCTGAGGAACCCAGTGGCGATACACGTTGATTTTGCCTCTGTTAAGGGGGAGGACCTGCTGCAGCCATCCTCGCTGGAGAGGACCTGGCCACCTAGGACTGCAGACTTCTTGGTTCCTCTTCCATGCAAGGCAGTGAATGGGACTGGCAGCAGATTCCAGCAGACCAACACCACCCCCCAAGTGTTTTTTCCCTACATTACTACAAGCTCTGCTAGTCTAGACCTAAGGCATCGTGCTTTAGAGCTACGCCTGGTGCCTTGGGACGCCCCTGCCCCCTCATTCAGAGAGCAGGAGCAAACCACATCGCAGGAGCGTGGCGCGTCCACTTTCCCCACCCCAAGAAACCTCTGGCAGCTCCTCCGACAGCTTAGATGGCACCAGGGGATTGAATTTGGTCTTGACCACAGCCTTGGCTGACAGAGCAGAGCTGTAGGCATCTTCTTTGGAAAGAGCTACAGCAGGATGCATCACCAGCCCGACTTGTCGTGCTGCTTGGCTCGGGAGCAGAAGCCCACACAGAGCAGCAATCACTCCAACCGGGAGCAGGGCTACTGCCGCAGGCTGGCTGGGCCGTCAGGAGCAGACGCTTCCTTGTGTGCTGTCAGACAAACTTTGTGACCAAGTGTTGACTCAGGAAAACAGCCTAATTCAATTAATAAATGTTTTGATTTTGCTTTGCCAGGTGGCAAAAGCAGAGGAGAAGCAATTCAATTCAAGTGGTCACACAGGCTCTCCCAAGTCTCTGTCTGGGATCCCACCATCTTCACCAGCTTCATTTATTACTTGGTTGGGAGCTGGGCTCAGGCACTGCAGCTGAGACTGGGTCACCTCTTGAGAGATTCTGCACGCAGGGCTGGTGGGAGACAGGGTCTTAAGACCCTTACTGAGGGAACGGGTCTGAGAAATAAATACCTTCATCCTGCTTCCACAAGCAAGGGATCAAACTGCTGGGAGATGAAGAGCCTTCACTAGGGGAATTTTGTGGCATGTAGACATCAGAGTTGGATCTCCTAAATCCAGGTACAAGCCTTTGCAAGTGCAGATGGTACAGCCTGAATAGACATCGCAGTCTGGAACCTAGAAGATTGGCCATTATCTCACCATCACAGAAATAAGTGGCTCTAACTTCTGGATACAAACTCGAATTTTCAAATTAGCATCCGCATTTTCCAAATAAAATGAGAGAAATTGCCCATTAAATCAAATGGCAATAAAGTGAGGATTCAGCTGCAGACATATTCAAGGAACCCGACACAGGGACACAAAACTGCTCAGATCCATTAATGTAATGATGCCTTTGATGAGGAAGGCACATTAGCATGAAAACTGCAGGGAGAAGATCCTACACGCCTGACATTTCAGCACTGCAGTTTGCTTGCGCCAAGTATAACCCAGCCTATGATTGAGAGCCACCACCTAGTGACAAACTTCAGAGACAAAGACCAGATGCCAGTTAACAGATAAAGAACTTTTCAAAAACTACCTAACCTGGAAGCAGAAACTTAAAGGAATTCGCCCCAGTTCTTAAAAGTCTCTCTTGTCTTGCTTATGCAACATCTGAAAAAATCTTTGATTTCACATAGGAGATGTTAAAATTTTTATAGAGACGTTGCTGGATTCTTCTGCACAAGCAGCTTTTCCAAACATCCCCATCCATCAAAATGATTCTTCGCCGATAATTAGCCTCAGAAAAATGCACTTAATCAAAGTGACATCCATTACTTCTTGCTACTGTAAATAGAACTTTGGCTTCTGACGACAATTTTCCGCAAAGTATTCAGACTATTTAAATTAGGCAACAAATAAGCTCCTAATGGCACTTCTCTGAGATACAGTTTAATTTTATTTATGGGCTTTTTTTATACATGCCCCAACTCAGTTGTCAGTACTGCCCGTGAAAAGAGAACGCAGGAGATCAAAAACTGCCGTAGTCAGGACAGCAAAGATCAAAAGGATGCCACAGCTTGGGGTATAAAACAATATTTATCAATTCAGCAGATGTGCTTTCTCAGCTGCCTTTAATCAGCAGACATCAGCGTCACTTTAGAACAGAAGCCTTCCTAACAGAGCCCAAACTCGCGGCCCCACCGGCATGCTGCATTCCGCTCCTCCCTTCCAGCGGCACCCCTTGGCCTCACGCCCGCACGGACAGGTACCACTGCCCAGGGGATTCCGCGGCCGGAGGAGTGAAAGGGCAGCCAGGCACAGGCAGTATTCGTGCCCCAAGTTCTTCACCTTCTTTTTGTTACAGGCTCAACACCATAAACTCTGCCCTTACTGTTGTATTCCAGCGGCCCTGAATACTTTCATAACAACAAAACATCAGTGAGATAAGAAATGCAACATTGCCATAAGAGAGCAGAACAGATCTCTTTTTCTCCCAGTAATGACATTGACAGACCTTCCAAAAACAGGGAAAGAAACTTCTAAACCAGACAGGTCTTACGCCAGACAGCTGAGGTAACTTCAACGTTCCCAAAAAGAACCTTCTCTCCCCAAAGCAGAACTTGCCTCCCAGTCTGCATTAGTCAGATTTATGCCCTGAGACAGCAGTTTGCATCCTCTGGAAATTTAGAGCTGAATGACCATTAATCCTGTTTCTATAACCGAAAGGCCTGCCTTGCAAAAATGTCGAGCACGGTATTTAAATACGGTTGCACTGCATTCAAATACCCAAAGTCTTCCAGACGCCTCATTGTAGTGAGTTCCAAAGATGAATAAGAAGATGTTGGAAGGAGCACTCCCATTTGACAACTCTAGATTTGCCTGTCAGTAAGCTTTTCTGTCTCTGTTGCACAAATCCACTTACCTCCCCCATTCCCCTTCCAGCCGGTCTTTTCCCATTTGCTTCCTGGCCGATTTATTACCATCCTCCACACAACATTCAAAGTATTATTTTAATTCTCATGTCAATCAGTCTACCTGCCAAAGAGCAAGCTTTAGTTCGTTAGACTGACTGTCTTCACCTTTCACATTCTAAAAAGAAAAGTAAAATAGGAGTAGCCCATTCTACCTATTCCACTTCATATTCACTGATCCGTTCTTTCTGTTCCGTGGGTTATCTGGATGTGCTCTCCTCCTGCCATACCACAGCTTTCTAATTATCTACTTGTTCCAGTAAGCTCTCGTCTCCTCAAGCTCCAGCATTACCTCATTCTCTTGCCTCAGTCCAGTGCTGGTGTCTCCTCAGCATCCTCAGTGATGAGGACGGGTTAATACATCTCTAACAGCAGTGGTTCTCACTCCCCAGAAGCAGCGAAACCTGGATTCCCCTACGGCCTCCCATGCTTTCAGTCTTCCGCTGACCTCAGAAATCTCCCCGCTTTCATCAGCACACTATCATTCTAGGGGAGTTTTTCAAAAGTAGATATTTGAGATGCTAATGTTTTCAGTATTGCTTTTATAAAGAAATTAGATATTTAGTGCTATGGGTGTTTTCCTTCAGTGTTACATCTGTAAGTTCAATGAGCTCTATTTTATCATTCACAGCTCCCCATACTGTTTACGCGGGGGAATTTTCCTCAGCACATTCCTGTCAGTGCTGTAACACAGGACTTCAAAGGACCTCTCTGAGCTGCTTAGTATTTATAAGCTCAGCAAAGCCAAAAAGGCTTTCTGCTTTTCTTCTGCTAGCCTAAATCAGCTCCTTATTCACCTGGTTTGGACCAGACTAAGCTACTAGTCATAATTACTCCAGCAAGCTTGCTTCATCTCTAAGGTCCCAGTATCATTAACGACTCAGACTGAAACTGAGGCCTAGCAGCAACATTTCCAAAAGCCTTCAGCAACGGCTCACCTCGACTGCCGGTGAAGTGAGGAGGGTTACATGTGACTAGCAAATGTGTGCTCGCAGATCGGCACTGCCAAACACACAGTGAATTTTCAGTATTTTCGAGATGAAGGGGAAAGTCAAACAACTAAAGACAGCAGCACATAAAGCCAGTGGAACCAAGGTACCTTGAGAAACAAGGCTAATGAATTTAACAAAATATTCCAGAGTATCTCCACACTAAAATTAAAGAGAGATTCTTAATCAGAAACAGTCACATCTAGATGAAAATGAAGATTAAGTGGTACACCAGTGAAACACAGAAAAAACAATCTGCCATTGCCATCTTCTGCATTTCAGATCCATTCAAATACTGAAATAGGAATACTACTAAAAAACTCTAAACTTCAAACTTATCCAAATAAGCCATATCATAACCATTCTGAAATCCAGGCATTTTCTGTAGTAGGAATTTCCTATCAACCTCTCACCTTAGGCCATAAAACTATATTAATGTTCAAGTGCCTCTTAAGGAAATCTTGAGGATCACAGACACATTTTTGAGACAGACCAATTGCTACGCAGCTATAAAAGTTATGAACACTTACTTAGAACATTTCTAAATCCCACACTCTCAAACTCAAATTCTCTTTTTTTTTCACATAAACTTGTACACATAAAAAAAATGAAGTTATCCTTCAGATAACAGATGCACAAAAGCCTTGATGCAGGCGTACCACATATACAGCCGTTAGCCAAAGGCTAACTCACCAGCAACTGAACAACAAGAGCTGCGTCTCTCTCTGTTTACCTTACGCAACTGATTGGTGGGAGAAGACAACAATCTTACCGACTCCCCACTAGCACTGTAGCTCCTGCATTTTTATAATACAAACAGAGTTGAAGGGAGGGTTGTTCTTCATTTAACCACTCTGTTCATGGAATTCACTGGCTACTCATGCCATTCCTCCTTTTGCTTTAGCTCACTCAACCTGGCAATAAATCCCTGCCAGCGAGCCAGGAATAGCAGGCTTGGCGCTCAACCTCTAAAAGCCATTTCTCTAGATAGCCCAAGAAAGAGAGAGTTGTGCCACATCCACAGCAGCTCTTTAGAATTCCTCTGCTCCCGTCAGCATCCCCTGCTGCAAAGACAGCCTGGTTGAGCCTTACCTCCTAAATAAACGTACGCACTCAGCCCAAACTCTGCAGACAGCTTAACAGGGAGTTTCACCAGCCCCTCACCTCACCAACTGTATCCCATGCAACTCCCAGACGGTGGTTCATTTTCCTCCTTGCCAGCCGCTGACGGGACAGACACAGCAAGCTGCCCACCTGCCCTGGAACACCCACACCTTCCCGGTGCCCATTGTCCGAGGCATACGCACGCACATCCCCGGGGCCGACATCCTCAGAGTGCCCACACGCATCCCAGTGCCCCCTCGCCCAGCCATGCCCACTGCTTCCTGCGAACACATCCCAGCACCCGCGGACTCAGACGCACTCCCGCACCCTAAGGCCCGCCAGCCGCTCCCTATCCACCCCCGCCCGCCGAGGCCGTCAGCACCGCGGAGAGCTCCGCGTCCCCGCGGGAGGGGGGGGGATTCAGCACCGCGGAGAGCTCCGCGTCCCCGCGGGGGGGGGGGGGTTCAGCACCGCGGAGAGCTCCGCGTCCCCCTCCCCATCCCCGCTGCGTGGGTGTCCCACCTGGAGGGGGGGGGTGCGTGGGGCTGCGCGTGTCCCAAGTGTGTGTCCCCATCCCCGGGGCGCCTGCGTGCCCCCAGGTCCGTGTCCCCCTCCCGGGGGGGTGTGTGTCCCCGTGTCCCCTCCACCCCGCTGTCTCCCCCCCCACGCCGGTACGCCCCGAACCTGTCGTCGCTCTGGAAGGACTGGTCCCCCAGCAGCAGATCGCGGAAGCGGTACCGAGGCGGCAGGGGCAGCACCTCGGACTCCAGCTCCGTCATCTTCAGGGCGGCGATGTCCAGAATGACCCCGCTCTTGCAGCTCCCGCCGCCGTCCCCGCAGCCGCCGGGCGACGAGAGCCTGCGGGAGAGAAAGGGGTAGCGGCAATTGAGGAGGGGGGAGTGGGGTTGCCCTGCCTTGCCCTGCCCGCCCCCGCCTCCCGCCCCCGCCCCGGTACCTCCTCCGAGGCCGGCCCCGCGCAACCCGCACCCCGGCACAGCCCCGAACCGCGGCCCCCCGCGCCGGGAGGGGCTGGCGGCCCACCGGCTGCAATTACATTGCGGGGCAGGAGGCGGTGCCCCCCCTGCAGAGAGCTCCCCCCGGGGGCATGGGTGGCGAGGGGCTCGGGCGGCCTCAGCGTGAGCAGGGTCCCCGGGAGCGCCCCGCAGCCCCCTGCGCAGGGCAGAGCTGTGCACAGGACATTTGCTCCTCAGCAAGCAAACGACAGAGAGCGAGAGGAGCCAATGGAAAAGCCCAATCGCCAGGAGGAAATAAAACTGCTCGCAAGACAGATCTACAGCTGGCAACCAAACCCAGATCCACCCCCAGCCTCCCCCCGCAAAGCGAAGCACGGACAGGAGGCAGACAAGGCGATGGCTCGACAACCGTGCTGGAAGCAGAAGCCCAACCTCCTCCCTGGACTGCCGACACTTAAATCATCTGAACAGCCCTGGTATTAAACGAGAAACCGCGAACACTGATGAGTCAGTCATCTGTCCAGCTGCCAAGTGTCACGGCCGGCAGGATATATCACCCATCCCTTGGCGCACGGGTGTCTCTGATCAAGGTGCGGGGGAGGCTCGCAATGCCCGGGGGAGACCCAAGGTGAGTGCTCGGAGCGCTGTGTGCGGCCAGCTACACAGAGTCTGCCCTGCCACATAGGAAATAGATGAAACTCATCCAGGTCTTGAAGTAGAAGTTCAGGGGGTTAAGAGCTTGTCTTTGCTCTCCTTTTTTAAACTGCATTTACCAACCAGAACGTGGGTACGACACTGCTCCCCTGTCAGCTAGAGCTACTAATCACAGCAGATTTGGCTTAGGCTGAAACTCCCCTTCACAAGGCAACAAAGCCGTTCAACGCCATACAGCCAGTGCACAGACACACAAGGCACAATGACGGGTCCTGATCCTCTGGCTTCTGGCCTTATCAGTGAAATTCATCCATGCCATGACAACTCAAATTTCATAGACCCTTTGTGGAAAACGGGAAGGACAGAGAGGGTTTGGAAGAGGAGATGCAGTGCCTCCGCGGTGAGCTGATCCTTTGTCCCTCACATGTAACTTCGGAGAGTGAGGCAGGCAAAGAGCCAAAAGGCTCCAGCTCCTGTCAGATGCACTTGCAAGGGTCTCACCCAAAGCCTCTCCCACCCACGCCTGCCACCTTCCCACAGCTTTGCCTCCAGTACATACTGCACAAGCTAGGTACAGGCAAGAGAGCTTCAAAGAGCCAAATACTACATTGGCAATAAGCAGACATCTAGAGTTTTTGCTGCTGGCTGCAGCGCTGTGATCTGAGGCTCCTCAGATCATCTTCCACTCTTAACAACTCAAATCCCTGTAAATAAGTTCCCAGCTGACCAGGTTCCAAAGTCCTGATCAGCTGTTGTTCCCGAGTTTCTGGAAGAGCAACCAGCATGCAAAATTTCTGCTGAACACAGCCCCAGAAGACAAAGCTGCTCATTCTCAGCACTTCAGATGATTTTCACTGGTGTTATTTGCCACTTAATTCTCTGCCCCCAGAGCTTTTCAATTCCTTTTAGCTTTTTAGCTGCCATATGCCCACTGCAGCAGAGGCTCTGCACTGACTAACGCATCTGTGCAGGGCCGTGGGCACCAGGGAGGTTATCCTCCGATCTACATTGATTCAAAACCTGGTCTTTAAGAGAAATCCAGCCAAACTCCCGTCAACTCAAGGACTCCCTCTGGATCGACTGATATAAGCACAGAAGCTAGCTGACCATCTCTAGCTCACATTGCAAAGGAGGATCTGACATTAATCTAATCACAAAAAAGCCACAATTAAGTCTCTCCTCTTAGAGTTTAACCATGATAAATTATACCAAAAGTATACTTTCTCCAGGCCACCTCCAGCAAAGTTCTAGCCCCACTGAGATTTCTTATTGCTGTGAGGCCAGGAGAGAATCCTAAAATTGGACTTTCAGGGACAGAAAAAAAAAAAAAATTTAAAATCATCCACTCTCCCATTATAATGGCACTTAGAAGTGGGGAGCCAGGTGCCTACCTCCAAATGCGGGCACTTACAATCGCCGTTGAGGCGACTGTCACACACCGTAATCTCCATTTATTAAGTGGCTGTTTAAAGGAGCACGCCGGAGGAAAGGCCGAGTGCCGCGGCTGCAGCCACGGACACACCGACTGCCACCTGGAAAGGGCACCTTTACACAGAGCCCCACCCTGCCTCACACTCCCCATGGCTCTCTCCGCCCGCGGCCCAGGCAGGCCGGCCCACCGGTACCCTGCACCCACCAAAGCTGAGGATGCTCCTATCCATACACAGCCATCCTCTTCAGACGTCAAACACTTGTCTTTGGGGCTTGGGGTGTGTTTTGCTTTTAAACTCCACATGATTCTTTTCAAACCAAATTAACCCATCTCTCTTGGCCTCAGATCCTGTGTTAGATTCATGAAATAAAGCAAATATTTACCCTTGTCCTTCATTAGTGCTAAGAAAACATAGTAAAATGCAATTATATCAGTATCTCTGGAAACACAACTCCTGCTATGCATTTGCATCTGAGTTTCTTCTCCCATCTGCAGCAGCTACATTTGGAATATATCTTCTCTTATTCTCACATATGAAATCATTCGCAATTTTTAAAATTTGGCATATTTGGTTATTCTGGATGAAGGTTCAGTAAGACAAATATAGCATGCACCTATTTGATAAAGACGTCTCTATCAGTTACACAGTGATTTTAAGATAGGTTGCACATCAGTCTCTTAGAAAAAAGTGCACACAGATCTCCTGACATCGGCACAGAGAATTTGCAACCCTTCTCTCCGCCCGAACATCGGGATTCTGAGCTACAGAAATGCCACAGCAACCCAGCTACTTCTTCAAAGCAGTAGTGGTATAAAATAAAAAATTCATGAACAAGTTTGTTTATTGCACAGTCTTCAAATACTACTAAAAAAAAAAAAATCCCGAAGTGGTTTATAGCTAAATACAGAACTGCAGCTTTATTTTTATCTTCCCTTTCCTTCCTTCCTCCAGAACCATGCACCACTAAAAATGCACGCTGTAATCAGCATATGGAAACCTCAACACTGTTCCACGTTCTCGTACGACACCGTCTCTCCCCCAGCTTGGCCAGCTCCCCGACACGCTGGGAGGGGGACACCCTACTGCTCAGCCTCTTGGGAACGTGGGAACCGGGATCGAGCCGACTGTGATCCACACCAGATCTCCCCGTCGATCTCTCCTGTTGGTAAACTGCAGCCAGACACAACCACCGTCCCAGCCCAGCAAACACAGCTGGGGCAAACCTGGGGCTAATTCTTGCATACCCCACAGCCGAAACCCCTCCTTTCCCACTGCTCCGTGCTGTAAAAGGAGCCAGAGACATGAGGTCCTGCTGGCAACTGTCAGTCCCAGCTCCATCCTGTCCCCAGGAGGATGTCTGGGGAGCCTGGAAAAAGCAAGCACCTCATGTCCAATCTCAACGTCCCCTCCCCAGGCAAAGCTGCTTTTCCTCAAGCTTCAGTACCCAGCACACGCTGCAACACCGGGGCCGGCTGCTGCTGTGCCTCCCGTCACCTCTGCGGGATGGGAAGGACAACCCCTGGCTGAGAGCAACGGGGGAGCAGGGGTCCCACGCAGGGTCTGACCCTGCTCTTGCCCTCGGCAGAGACGCGGGGCTGCAGCACAAGCCAGCCCGGCCGCCGCCGTCGCTGGGCTAAACCCAGCCTTTCCGGCAGCAAAGGGGCACCGGCGGGGCCGCAGCCTCCAGCTGCTCTTTGCTGGCCCAGACCCATCACAGGGCAGCGGTGTCCAGACTGCGCTCATGGGACGGGGCGCTCCTCGGGAGGGCTTGCGGAGCCAGGCCGCCCCGGGACAGCAAGGACCCTGCCGTGTCACCTCCTCCCCACCACAGCGTTTCGCCAGCGCGGCTGCAGTCTGGCCCTGCAGCCCCGGTCCAGGGGCAAGCTCAGCGCTGCCCGGCAATGACAGCCTCTCCGATGAACAAAGCCACGAAGGAAACTCTGCCCTCTCTTTGTCTAGATTTATTAAAATATATACAATCATCTTCTATTTGCTTCTCCTCCCACAGCTCTTATGGTTACCGGGTTACAGTTGTTCCCCCCTCTCGTTTTGGTATTTTCTCCTGAGTGACATCCCTGTGGGGTCTCCTAATGGCCCCGCTGCGTGGGGAGACACGTGCGCGGTCTCCAGAGCCGGGCTGGAAGGCAGCAGCCCCTCCTGCGCTGGCATCGCTCTCCTGGCAACGAGGGCAGCGAGTCGGCACGGCAGCGCAGCACAGCCCAGACGGAGGAGAGGGCGAAGACCGGGCAGGGAAGGAGAGTGGCAGATCTGCCCACATGCCAGCAAACACACGTGCGGGCTAGGTCCCACGAGAGGCGCGCCTCACGCCCCTCCTCAGCATCGTCCTTCCCCGCGGGACACCAACCCCAGCTGCCTTCAGGGCATCCCCAGGGAAGAGCTGGGGTGCTCACTCCAGGCACAGAGCTGCGTTCCTGTAATGAGAGTGTTTTCCCTACTTCATAAACACTTCTGTGTCCACAAGTTATTTCCAGACACGCTGAGCAGCTCTAGCCCCGCTCATGTTTTGTGGGTACAGCAGCTGCAGAGCACACACACACACGTAACATGTGAAGCATCCAGCCTCCTACATTAAATTCCCGCATCCAAATCCGCATCACCACAGGCAGTCGGGCTGTCCACGTCAGGGGCTGCCGCCGCTCAAAACTTCTAGAGAACCGCTGAGCCCCGTGACAAATCCATCCATCGCCTCGCTCTCAACAAGCGGAGGCAATTTAGCACCGCAGGCCTCACGGAAAAATTAGCATTTTGTGTATTTCACATTGAAAATGAACAGGAAGCGTGAGTCAGTGCGAAGCGCCACAAGCCTTCCCCCCGCTGGCAACGCTATTTTCCAGCAGATAAAAGTAGAAATTGCACCTTCCAGGTCCAGAGCCGATTTTCTTATCAGACAACCCCCTGTCAGCAACTCAGCCCCGCGTCTCCCCGCTCCCTTCCCTACGCGCACGCTCTGTACGACGGGGCAAAACTCACGGAAGGCAAAGCCCCCTCGAGAAGCCTTTTCACTCTTCTTTGACCCCAACAGCAGCGCATCGAGCACACGAGAGGCACGGGCAGGCGGCGCGGCTCCTCGGCCCTGACGGCTGGGGGGACGATGAAGCCACCCATCGGTGGCCCTGCCAAGGGGCAGGTGAGGGGACCGGCTCCCTCCCCACAAGGCTGGGCCAGCGCAGCGAGATGGCAACGCATGGCCAGGTTCCATCTCTCGGCGTGCAGCGCGCTGGCTTGATCCCGGCGCCCTCCTGAGCACCCACCCCCAGTCCCTGCGCTCCCCGTGCCCCTGCCAGAGGCACAGGTATGTGCCGTGGTGGGGAGGTGACAGAAGGGACACCCGCAGCCCTGGGAGCCCTTTCCACACGTGCACCGAGTTCCCAGTTTGAGCCTTGCTATTTTCCTCTTGGCGTTGCACCCCCCAATCCTTCCCTTTTGCGGAGGTTTGAGAGACAGCTGCAACCGCGTGGGACAACGCACAGGCTGGAGGTGGCCGGGGAGGGCTGATGGGGAGGGAGGTGGGGGGCACAGGAGAAGGCACAGCAACCCCGAACCCCATCCTTTAGCCATTGCAGACATTGCAAAAAACATCCCCCAACTTCGGGCAGCAGACAGGCTCCAGCCTCTCTCAAAAAGCCTCCTGGAAGGAAAAGGCACTTATCTCCTCTTCGTGCCTGGCAACATTAAGCGGTACCAAAAGAAAAAGCTGGAGAAGAGGAGGCTCCGGGGAGACCTTAGAGTGGTCTCCCAGTGCCTAAAGGGGGCTGATTGGAAAGATGGGGAGAAACTCTTCAGCAGGGCCTGTTGTGGTAGGACAAGGGGTAATGGTTTTAAAACAGAGGGAGGTAGGTTCAGACTGGATAGAAGGAAGAAGTTTTTTACCCTGATGGTGGTGGAGCACTGGCCCAGGTTGCCCAGAGAGGCGGTGGATGCCCCATCCCTGGAAACATCCCAGGCCAGGTTGGACGGGGCTCTGAGCAACCTGACCTGGTTGGAGATGTCCCTGCTTCTTGCAGGGGGGTTGGACTGGGTGGGCTTTAATGGTCCCTTCCCACCCAAACCCTTCTGTGATTCTGTGATTCTAAGAAAGTGTTTGCAGTGGGTAGTGCGGGGAACCAGCCTGGGCTTTCCTACGGCCACAATTCTGCTCCCCACCCCAGCGCCCTTGGGCCGGGGTCTCCAAGGGTCTCGCTCCCGCAGCCAGGAGGGCTCCTGTTGCAGGAGGACCGGCAGGACCCCATTTGCTCACCTTCCTCCAGAGGTGAGGATTCAGCTCCGCACTGGAAGCAAACCACTCCACCAGCAACCTGCACCCAGGACGGGCACGGCGCTGCGGCCAAGCTCTGCCAGCAGCCACCCATCCAGCCCAACACTTCGCACCGCGGACAGACCCAGGAGCACCCACAGCACCCTTCCCAGCACCTCAGTCCTGAACAACCGTGGAAGGAGGGGCAAATCCAAAACACACTCCGCCTGCGGAGCCAAGGTCACTAACCCTGCCGGGAAATTCCCGACCCAGCGATCCCCAGGGCTATTTATGGATTACAACATTAAACAATGTCTTCCCTGAAGGAGCCCTATGCTGAAGAGCAGGTTTCCTGGAGCATCCAGCCCAGTCCCAGCGAGGACACGACCCTTTTTATCCTTATCACGGTGTTGGGTTTGCAAGGTGGCCTGGGAGCGCATGCAAGTTCATTTAAAAGCAGAATCATTCCCGATGCTCAGGAAATCAAGCAACAAGGGCTCACGCTGCTGGAACGGGAACTGATCCCTCACTGCGAGGCCCCACCAGTCCCACTGGGGATTTCGGAGGCTGCGCACACTGGGCTGCCCCGGGAAATCACCTGGCCTTTAGCACCAGGGTGCTGTCACACACAGGGATAACTCCAGGCTCCTGCTTCATGCCGACCAACTGCAAAAAATCTCAAGCCTAAAGGGATTGTTAAACTAAAAAGAAAGCAATTCACTTGTTGCAGCCTCCAGCTCTGCTCCTGGAGCCAGCAGCCAGCCCTCTGCTATCACCTGCTTCAGAAGGGGAACAGAATTCCTACCAACACCGCTCCCCTCTTCACAGCTGTCCGGCATCGCTTCTCCCAGCGCAGCCGCGCTCACGCCCAGACTCACCCCTCAACGGCGTCGCAGGTCTCCGCTCCGCCAGCCGGCATCGTGAGGAAGGCCAGAAAGCCAAGGGGGTCTTGGCCAGTTATAATTCTCCCACGAGGACTCTTCCTAGCCCCCGCAGACCCTAACGCTTCATCACAGTCTCGCTCCTGCCCGTGCACCCTTCTGCAGGCAGCGGCTGCCCTCATTCCCCCAGCCTGGGAGACAGAGAAGCTCAGCTCCAGCAAAAGCCAGCCTTAAGAGTCCTTTGCTCTCTTGCTGTGCCCAGTCTGTTGGGTTTTTTTGTTTGTTTGTTTGTTTGTTTTTTTCCTGGGACTTCCCCTCCCACACGGAGCTCACCTGGGACCAATGTCACCCTCTCCACCTTGGGAACCAGCCCAAAACTCCCGTCTTGGTAGATAAGTGCTTGCAAGCGGGACAATGCACTCTGTCTCCAGCTCTCACCAGGGTGAGCGAGGAGATGCTCCCAAGGCAGAGCTCGTACTCTCCAGGATCACTGGAACAGGTTGCCCAGAGAGGCGGTGGATGCCCCGTCCCTGGAAACATTCCAGGCCAGGTTGGATGAGGCTCTGAGCAACCTGATCTGGTTGGAGATGTCCCTGCTCCTGGCAGGGGGTTGGACTGGGTGGGCTTTAAAGGTCCCTTCCCACCCAAACCCTTCTGTGATTCTAGGCTTATTATTCACAGGAGGGTATCAGGTATCCACGGCAGTGTCTCACTCCCCCTCACCCCCAGCTGTTACACCCTCCACCAAATTTGCCAGTGCCCAGTATTTTTCAGGCTCACATCCAAAAAAAAAAAAAAAACCAAAATACAAACAAAAAAAAATGCTGCAAGATCAGGGAAGAGCTAATTCTTGCTAATGATCCACAGGGAAAATTCAATTCTCCCTGCTGCAGAGCCCCAGGCTGCTCTAAGGAGCCAGGGATGAAGCCTGGAGAAGAAACTTCCCCGCGCTCCAGACCCCTGCAGAACACTCCCTGCTATTGAAAGCAGAAAATAATAGACGTGGGAGGAGGAAAAGTCTTTTCACGCTGTTCAGGGATACAAAGACTCACAGAGATAAACCCCAAGAGGCAGGCTTGTCAACCCACCTGCCAGACCGGGATGCGACAGGACGGAGGGAGGGATGTCTCCTGGATTAGAAGACAGGAGACAAACAGAAGGGGAACACTGCAGCAAACGCCTTCTGCGGGGTCCCCCGAGGCTCACTGCTGCTCTGTGGATTTATAAGTGGTAGTGATGACTGCAAATTACCCGGTACGCTCAAACCTAGACCCGACTGCAAGGAGCTGCAGAAGGACTTGCAGCACAGCGCAACCCGATGATGAAATGCCAGACAAAAATGAACATCAATAAGTGACAACTAATCCAAAAGGGAGAGGAAAAAAAAATAACTTTCCCACACAGGCAGCAGAAGGTCTGCAAATTAGGGCTCGGAAAAGAGCCAGAGTCACAGTAGATAATACAATAAGGCCAATAGCTGACCGTCAGTGGTTGTCAAAACCCAAAGCGTCGGGAGCGGCTGCTACGCCACAGCCGAAGGCACCGCGCAGCCACGCACAGCACTGGTTCCCCTCAGAGGCGGCACGGCACGGAGAAGGGCAACCAAGACAACTATGGGGATACAGAGCATCCCATTCAAGGGGAGACTGAACAGGTCAGGAGGAGCCCTCAGCCTGGTAAGAGACGCGACGGAAGGCCGGTGGCAGCAGAGCGGCACACAAGCACGCTGCAAGAGCTGCAGGGAAATTGCAGGGCAGCGGGCTCGGAGGAATAGCAGCGTGTTTTCCCACAGAGCAGCCAAATCAGAGAATTCACATCCTGCAGCAGAGGCAGAAAGCACCAATGGGTTCAAGAGGGACCAGGCAAATCCCAGGGGAGGTGTCCATCCACGTTTCGGAGCACAATCGCTGGGTACAACCAGTTTGGGATCCGACCCTCCAGGCATCAGTACGGCCCGGGAAGGGTTGCTCTGCCCCGTCAAAGGACACCAGGCTCACCTCTGGTGTGGCTCTTTGCCTGGTTTTATTCCTAAGAAGGATGAATGAGATGTTCCACACTCCGGCATGGTTTGGCAGGGATGCAAGAGAAACACTAATGGGCTCCAAAACAAATTGCGTGCAGCACTTGGGAACCAGGCGCGGAGGTCAGGAAGGGGTCGCTGATGGAGAATTGGGAGGATTCAAATAGATGCTGTGAATGTTTTTGCAGAGCAGAAGAGAGCCCTGAGCACAGGCAATGACCTACTTTGCCATTCTCCAGCGAAGGGTGACACAGCAGTGCCAGAACCCGACGGCAGTTTCAAAGGAGGGCATTCAGCACGACAGGGGTCCTTCATTGAACAGAAGAGCCCGGGGGGTCCCAAAACCTCCTCCCAGTGACCCCAATGTGCTGGTGGGAACTCTCCTGCCATGGTTTTAGCAGCACGACCCGCTGACAGCCCTGCGGAGCCCCGAATTTCAGACTCCTGCCAGAGCCGCATGCTTCCCTCTCCTCATCAGCTGAGGAAAACAAGAGCAGGATTCCTTCTTATCTCTGCTACACAAATACTCTGAAGCACAGGGCATTTGGCCCTGTAGGTTTATGGCTCCCTATTGCAATTTCTCCTGGAACAGCGAGGCCAAGATCCCCAGGGACAGCCAGAGCAGCAGTTGCTGCACTCCCCAGAGCTGACTTTTGGAAGCTGATAAACGCCTAAGCCAGCCATCTCGCCTGCCTGCAGGAACTGGTTATTAATTAGCGACAGAGTCTGGTTCAGCGCAAGCTCTGCCAGGGAAGCATCTTCCCATTCATTTCCAGAAAACTGAAAACCGAAGAGACAGCAACAGGCTCCCAGCTGCAGGGGCCATCCTTGTGCTGAGCTGAGACAGTTCTCTGACACACTTGAAGCGCAGCAGGAGAAGCCACGGGAGAGTCAACCCAAGTCTGGGTGAGAGTCTTCACACTGGGCAAGAATCCAGTTTAATCCATGCTTTTTTTATTTCTATTCTTTTAAATTTTTGCATTCATATCCTTCATGGATTCAGACCAACTTTCCCAAGCTCTCGGACACAGCCCTAGGATCACCCCAGGTCCAGCAAGGGCAGCAGGCAACCACCTGGCTTCAGACTCCAGCACAGGCTTAGACCGGAGCAGCAGAAGGTGCCTACAGGCATTTTCTACCTTGCTGCCACGGCTCCAGATCTTGCTGTGATTTCTAGGACCAGAAAGTACGATCTGCCCTGGCTGCCCAGTCGGGTGGGACTGGGACAGAGCCCGCCAGAGCAGGTCCCGCTCCCAAACTCACGGCAAGGCACCCCCTTCCCACCCGCCTTGGCGCAGGACGTCTGCTGTTTACTCCAAGCATAAACAGCGGCACTGAACCAAAGCAGAGCGGTGCGGTCGAGCAGACAGACAGCTCTCCTGCAAAAGGCATTAAAAAGAGGCATGAGAAAAGCTACGTACGTCTAACGCAAAGAGGCGATCTTCCTAAGCCGCTTCTCCAGGTACCATCGCGCACGCCGCCTTCTTTCACCTTTTTCTTCTTAGATAAGGCACAGCAGCGGGAGGCAGCAGATGGAAAAACCAAGGCTCCTCTCGCACATCCCTGCTTCTCCCGCAGGCCCCCTTACTCGTGCAGGATATTTTTGCGTGAGCCCTTCCATACGGCCGCTCGCCCATCACCGCTTCTCACCAGAGTGCCCTTACATGGGCAAGGCGGAGGAAGCAGAGCTGCTGGCCGCAGGAAATCCTGGATTCCCCTAAATGACAGACCAGCTCCTTGTACAAACATTTACCCAGATTTCCCACGAGGCTGGAAAGTAAAATTTAGGCTATTTGTACCCTCTGGGTGCCAGAAATGTGTATTTGCTCTCCAAACATACTTTCAAGTGCTTTTACAGTTAACCCCTTGCTGTCTGACTGGGAGGGACGTTCAAGACCATCGTCCCCTTACGAAGAGGGCCAGGAGAAAGCACGCAGACATTTGCACTCACGTCTCCATGCTCCACACCTACAGCTACGAGTATTCGCCCGGAACACAGACGAGCCACGGAGTCTGCGTGGGACTCCCTGGTCTCCCCCGGGGACCGCGCACCCGCCAGACACAAACCCCACAGCAGACATGGGCAGGGCGCTGCCTTCACGGCCCCTTCCACCAAACAGAGCTAAAACCCACGGGAGGTGGGGGAGAAACTGGTACCAAGCAGAAGCTGAGTAGCAACTGGTTGTTAGGTGTGGACGATCCACTGAAAGGGGATGTGCACTCAGAGCAAGCTGCAGAAGAGGAAACCAAGCGGCAGATTAACTGGGATCATCTAACAGGGGAGATGGTGCTTGCTGCTCCGCCACGTTTCCCTTTAGCCTGCTCGCAACAACCATCTTCTGCTTCTTCAGCCAAACAGCACAAAAAGGGTGTGAGAGACCCAGGCTGCTCCCAGCTGGGGCTGGGGAAACAGGCAACTACGGGCAAAGCGGCCGCATCCTGAGGGCTCTGACCGGCTTGTTCGATGTCTCTGCAAGGGCAGAAAGGGGCTGAACGCAGAGACAGGCGAGACAAGCCAGGGAAAGCAACGGCATTTCAGCCTCCCCGGAGCCAGAGGCGGGTAGAAACACACTGAGCTGTAGAATAATAATTAGAAAAGAAAGCTCTTCTGTTCAGATTGGAAGAGACAGAGGGGAAGACCTTTGGACAAGGATTTTGTTGCTGTGCGTTAGATGAGGACAAACGACCCCAAGCCGTACTGCGCTGTCAGCAATAAGGAGCAATGACCGCTGTCCTGAGAAACTCATCGTTTCCCCGTAACATCGGGGTCCGAACCTGCCACAAACTGTTGTCTCCAGCCTGATCTCCCCTCACACCCCAAGCGCGTTCGGTGACATCCTCAAGGACATCGTTGCTGCAAACACACCAAGTACGGCTGCAAAATGAGGGTTTGGCAAAGGCCCTGCAGCTCCGCAGCCGCCCTGGCAGGCCCCAGGCCACCGAACAGTGCTCACAGGAGTTTGGTGGTCACCTGTTCATGGGTGCCTTGGCCGCATCAGTCACTGCGCCTCTGGCAGAGAGGACAGCAGGGGAAATGATGAGGGACTTAACCCCAAGAACCAGTACTTGAGGATTTTACCAATTACCCAGCCAGTGGCAATGTACTGAAAGTTAGAGAGTTCACGAAAACAGACTGTTCCTTCTTTTTCCATCTAGGCTTTTAGGAATAAAAGCTGCTCTCCCTAAATCACAGGGAGCAGACGTCAACATAGAAAAAAAAAAACCCAGCTGACCAGCCCAGGGTGCAAACCCAGCCAAGGTCCTCATCTGCCGAGAACGAACCGACACACGCAGTTCATTTGCCCATTTAAGCTGACATTCGGTGAGCACGACAGTCAGAAGAGCCACACCAGTAAATATCAATGGTAACGTACAGGAGTTAGCAGAAAAAGATGGGGTACTTCAGCAACAGGCACTCGTCCCCTCGTGAGCCCCGTCTGCCGCTGCCCAGGCACAAGGGGACAGTGGCACCGGGTCCCTGTGGCGTCCCAGCACCCCCTGCCCCCCGAGGGTCTCCCACTGCCCCACTCCCAAAGCAATGGTGCCCAGAGGGGCAACGGCCGAGGACCCCAGTCCTGGAAGCGCAACGGAAACTTTCTTCCAGGCTCGGAGCGTGGGGAGAGCGGTGGGAATGTGGGACACCCCCCCCAACCCCTCAACCTCACCCCGACGGACCCCCGCGCCCCACCGGCCGGTACCTGTGGGCGCTGCCATCGTCGTCGAGGAAGGAGCGGTTGGTGTAGCAGCGGGCACAGACGGCGCCGCCGGCCGCCCTGCCCTCCGCCGGGGTGTAGATGCCCTGCAAGCTCCGCTCTTCTCCCGAGAAAGGCATCGGCGAGGCGGCGCGGGTGCCCGGAGAGGCGAGGCGGAGCCGAGCATGGGAGCCCCGCGCTGCCGAGGGCACCGGCCGCGGGCAGAGCCACCGCCGCCGTCCCGCTGCCGCTCCCGGCCGCCCATCACGGCGCGCCCCGCCGCAGCAGCAGCCCGCGGGCCGGCCGGGAGCTCCGCATCCCGGGGGCGAGGCGGCCGCCGCGGGGCGCGGGCGGCAACAGGTGCGGGAAAGTTGCGGCGGAGGCGGGGCGGGGCGGGGGAGTGATGCAGCGGGAGGGGAGGGCCCGGCCCTACGCGCACCGGCGGAGCGGAGCGGAGCCTCCGCCCCCCGCGGAAGCCCCTGGCGCGGAGCGGGAGCCGCCGCTCGCTGCCGCCGGGCCCCCCCCCGCCACCGCCGCCCGCCCCCGGCCCCGCCGCTGCACCACGGCGCCCCCTGCCGACCGCGCCGGCACCTCCCGTCCTCCCCCGCTCCGCCCGGGCTGCGGGTACCGGTCGGTGAGCACGACCCCGGCCCCTCCCGCACCCCTCCCCGCGCGGGGCTGGGCTTGCCTTTTTTTTTTTTTTCCCCTCCCCCGCTCCGTTTTTTCTTCTTTTTTTCCCCCTTTTTTCCCCCATTTTCTTTTTTTCCCTTTTTTTCTTTCATCTTTCCCCCCTTTTTTTCTTTTCTCCTTTTTTTTGTTTTATTTTATTTCATTTTCTTTCCTACCAGCCCTATAAATATTTGTCTTGAGCACTGCTGCACCTTGGGGTTGAGCCGAAAGCAAACAGGCCAGCCCAGCCCTGGCCTGCTGCAGAATTCCTGTGCCGTGCTGTGCGGTCGGGCTGGGGGAGCATTGATCTTCCCGGGGGGCCCTGCTGCAATAACATGACCCCGCTGTAAGCATGTCCCTGCCCCACAGACAGCCTGAAAATGAGCCGGCCACCTCTGGGAAAGGGTTAACAGGCTCGAGTCCAAGCTGCCTTCTCTCCCCCCTCGAAGTTCAGCCCCACGGGTGCTGCGCACCAGGAGTCAGGAGGTGCTATCCCTAACGATGTGGCCAAGCCCAAAGGGCCCCAAAGCTGCTGCTGCGCACTCTGCGTCCCTCCTCGAAGGGCTGAGTGCGAGCTGCTGCAAAGAGAGCAGCTCTCGCAGGTTTCCACTGCGCGCCCACAGCCCACGCTGGCCCAGGGCCCGGCCAGCCCCACGGCGGGGGCAGCCGTGCAGCCCACGGGGCAGCAGAGCCCCAGGGGAGCAGTTCTGCCCCAGCTCTGGCATGCTCCTCTCCTTTTGCCACTTCTTTTTTTATTTCTTTTCCAGAGACCACACTGTTGCATGGGCACTGAGTAGTTCACCATGGGATGCCAGGGCTGCACAGGGGAGCTGAGCTCCCCAGCGAGGCCCTTTTATTCCAAAGGCAACGCTCCCACAGAAACACGGGGCCAGACAGCCTCCTTGCGCAATGCTCCCCTGCCACCTCAGTTATCCAAAACACCAAAGCCCCTTCAGCCAGGCCCCATGGGAGGGTGACGCCTTCCGGGCCAAGAGTGGTGGTTTCTCTCCGATGGCTCCACGGAGCCCCGGGCCCACCTCTGCCCCCCGCTCCCAGAAGCCCTGTCCCTCACGTGATGCGTGGTAGCCTCCAGCTCCAGAGGAAAGTCCCACTCGGATGCGCTGGGCTTTACGCCTCTCTCTAGGACCAGAGACTTCGTTTCTCCCACAGCATCTCTTCCTCCTCCTCTCTCTCCATATGGACTCTCCTACACTGGGAGTCATTTGAGAGAAAGGCAATTAATACTCCCCATGCAATCCGTCCGTGTGATGCTTCCCGACCCATCATGCTTTTAAGTAGGAAAGTTATTCTTCATTCACTAATTGCCTCGCATTATCGGGTGCAAAATGTGAACGTACAGCTCTGCGAGGAGAGGGGTGGGTGGCACAGCAGCGTACTGACACGCTGGGTGATAACACAGGCGTGGAGGAGGAATTATTTAAAACAGTTGGGGGGGTTGGGGATGTTGAGAAAAGAGAAATGAAGGAGAAAGAGCCAGAAGAGGAGAACATCGCCATCCAAATGCCACAGCTCAGGCGGCACGGTCCCACCCGCCGGCAATGGAGTGGCCGTGGAGCTGTGCCTGGTGGGGCGCGGCTGCCTCCCCCATCCCACCACGGAGCAGGGGGAACGCCGAGGCAGTGGCCCGGCCGCCGGGCACGGGGACAAGCACTTGGCGGGTTCCTACCTGAGAAAGGGGAGCCCCTGCCTGGGGGCCGCTCCCGGCTCCGGCACGGATCAGCCACGCTGGACCTGCAGCCTCTGCTTCCTCACCCACTGACTGGGTACGAGGGGATGCTCCGTAAGGAACCGCTCTACAACCTGTAGTTAACAGAACAAAATGTAAACTACTTTCATTCCTTCCCTACTGGTTATTTTTTTCCTTGCCCTGCTATTATTTAGCTCCAGAAGGTATCTCGGGCACAGCGCGCACTGTAAAACACAGCGTGACACGGGGATGGGGTTTATTCCCGCTCCGACATCGGCTGTCGAGGAGCAGTGTCAGCCCCCGGGGTTGAGCATCCTTGCTCTTCCTCTGCTGCTTGGCAAAGCAGTTGGATTTTATCCAGAACTCACGCTCAGAGACCATATGGTTGGAGGTATTTGGGAGCTGGGTGCTGTTGGGACAGGTGGACATTAAGGCCAGGGTCCCCGCTGGATTTCCGCTCCCTCATGGTGCCATGCGTGAGCAGTGTTGGGCAAGATGCTTTCACTCTCCCTGTCACAGCTTCGCCCCTGTCAGAGGACAACTGGCTGTGCCAGAGCCCAGAGGGGCCGATCCGATCTCCCGCCCTCTCCCCAGCACACAGAGGTGGTGGCATCGCACCCTGGGACCTCCTGACCTCCAGGAAAGCATTTGTGAATGCTGAGATCTCCACATGTCCCTCCCTTGGTCCTTCTTTCTCCTGGCTTTCCCACACACCGCCTTGCTCGTTAGTCAGCCGCACCCCCTCCTCCTAAGGAGGATTCGTCTGCCTGCAGCTTCCAGCCACAGCAAAGCCTGCCTCTCCCACTAGATCAAGGCTGCTTTCATCCTGTGTTTGCTCCCCATGAAAACACATTGCAACACAAAACACCTCTTCCTTTTCTTCATGAGAAGCTGAGGGCTCCCCCTCCTCCCCAAGGCATTGTTCCAGCCTTCGGGTAGTTCTGGGGGCTCTCTTCACACTCTCCCCTTTCCCCCTGCTCGTCTGAGCACCAACCAGAGACGCTGCGCTTCCCCTCTGCCCCTACCCTTCCAAAGCCAATAGTGGTAAAATTCACTTCTCTTTGGAAACTCTTGTAGGTCTTTCAGGTCCCAGCAACACTACCCTGTGATAGACTTTTTCTTCCCAGTTGTCATGATTTAACATCATCTTCAATCTTTAATATATTACAGGAGCTCGGCCCCTCAGCCCCAGAGATGCCACAGGGGTTGGGCAGGGTGCTGTGGGTCCCTGCCTTGGCGCTGTGACACCTGCCCTGCGCTCCCAAAGCCACGGGAGGAGGGCAGGGAGGAAGGCAGTGCTCTCAGCAAGGGCCCCATTTGGCATCGCAGGGGCATGGGTCTGGCTGAGCCTTCAGCTGCAGCGCTCGACCAAATGCCATCAATCCTCCAAGTCCTTGTTTCCCAAAGGCCATCTTATTAACAAAAAGTCAAATTAACCAGGATTTCACGTACCTCCTGCCATACCGCGCCCCCTCCTCTCAACTCCCTCAGCCCCCGCGGCTCTGCTGTGGAGCCCCTTCACATCCCGGCATTCCCCCCACATCCCTGGAGCAAGGGAGCATGTGTCCCGCGGGCTCTCACCTGCCTGAGCAGGGAGCGCTCCATGGCAGGAGCAGGGCCATCCAGGGATGCTGAGTGTCCTTTTGCATGGCCACGGCCACGTGCTGCAGATGCGTGCATCGCACGAGTCCCAGGACCCCCGCTCAGCTCCCGTGCCCCTCCAAGACCTTGGGCAAGCTTTGCACTTTTGGGTACAGCACAGACACACGTACACAGGGGGCTCTGAGCAACCTGATCCGGTTGGAGATGTTCCTGCTCCTTCCAGGGAGGTTGGACTGGATGGGCTTTAACGGTCCCTTCCCACCCAAACCCTTCTGTGATTCTACATGCACGCCCACCAACCCCAGGGCAAGGACCCCCCCAGAAAACGGCAACGGCCCAGCTCGCTGCCCAGCGTCCCTGCAGCTACAGAGCAGCCGCGGAGTCAGGCACGGCAACGCCTGAGCTGCTCCCCATTGCAAATATTGTCAAAGCGTGGACGGAATTTAATCAAAGCAGAGCTTAATTCAAGACTCAGATCCTTTGGATGTTGTATTGAACAAATTTCACATGAAATCTAGATTTGCCAGACACAAATATAGCCCGTGTCTAACTTCAGGGCACGAAAGGGCAAGGCAAGGCAACCTGCATGGCATACTATGAAAATTAATAACGAGAGGGAAACTTCTGGTCGGCTGCAAAACGGAATTTTTCTGTCAAGTTGGCACCTTGGCAGGGAAACAACCTTTCGGGAACGGGCTTGGCCCAGGGGCTGGAGCCCTGCTGCCTCGCAACCCGACATTTTTCACAAGCTCGCGCTCTCCCCGCTCGGCTCAGACGCAGCTCGGTATTTCCGAGGCTGAACGCAGCACTGGCAGAACACACAGAGGGCTCGAGCCGTCTTCATCAAGAGACACAGTGGTAGCGAGCCGTCAAAGCTGCCGGTAAACTCAAGAAGCAATGATCAAACGTACCCATACAAAAAGATTGAGCTCTGTGACCCTGAGCCTGACGCACGCAAAGAAGAAAAATGAATGGTAGGAACTTGGCTACACAAACATGTTTTTAACCCAGTCAGCCGAGCCGTTAAACAGGAGGAACAGACACCCTCATTTATTACCAGGAGCAGCTCATCTATCCGCCTGGTACGTCAGCGCTCCGGTTTGGTGGTTTGTTTTTAAGTTTTCTACTTACGTTTAATACCCGAATGGGTGTTAAATATCCAAACCCAAATGAAACACACACTGTGTAGCTCTTACAAAACCTTCTCTGACATCATCTCCCAAGCCTCACAGAGAACTTAAGGTGAAGAATTGCCTGCGAGAGCTGAATCATATCTTCAAGCAAAAGCATTGCTATTAGGTGACTAAGACCAAAACAATTGTCTCCCTTTATTTATTGCAACTGATGCTGTTATTAAAAACCAGACAAGTCCCTTCCCGGCCCCTTGCGCTGTCGGGTCTCTGTGTGCTGGTGGAACGCTGCGAAAGGCAGGTGGGAAACAGAGGGGAGCCTTTGGGCAGGGTCCGAAAGACGGGGAAGGTGCTGGGTGCTCCCCAGGAGCATCCCGGTTGGGGATCGAGGTGGCCGACGGAGGTTGCCTTGTGACAGGAGTCAGCCCCGACCCTTAAAATGAGAGCAGTGCCGCACGAGGGCACGGGGAACGCCTCGAGGAAAGGGGCGGTTGTGTGAGGAAAGGGGCCTGCCTATGGACGGGCTGCGCGGACAGGATCCGGCAGGAGCAGGGGCAGCTGAGTGGTTTGAAAGCCTGCGGGAATCAACCTGGCTTTTGGGAAAAGCCCGGGAGCGAGGGGACCGTGGTGGGGATGGGGAGGTCCGCACGGCTCGGACCAACTGCACAGACACCTGGGACAGGCTGAGCTCAGGCCATTACATGGGAGCAAATTTATCTTGGAAAAACCAATTTTCACTGGTTTTCCCCAACAAACCCAGTCCGCCCGCACCATCGCCTGAGAACGGTACGTCATCCAAAGCCTTTGCATTTTCATGAAGCAGAGTTGAGCAGAACTGAAACAAGCTGAGCTCTGCTCCCCCCTTCCAAATGTTCACAGCGCTGGGAGGGAAGCCAGGAGACTTTAAGACTTTTTAAAAAGCTGCGGGTACGGTGGCTCCCCTGCAGCACATCGCACCGCAGCTGCCCACGCAGCACTCGTCCTGCTCAACAGCATCTCCCACCGCCCTCTGGCCAGCCCTGGCCTCTCCAAAAAAACCAAACCCAAGCTCCAAACACCCTTCAGTCTAAACAGGTGCTGTTCGTAGGGTAGGTCAGGTTGCCTACATCTCTGCTCCCGTAATGAGGTTTGCTTGGACATAAAGGTTAACGAAAATGTGCAAACATCTTACATAAAGCAAATTATAGCCCCATGGCTCAGGAAAACCTGTTTTCCTGATTGTTTCCTTAATTTACACCCACAAGATTTTTCAGGGCTTAAGTGAAGCTGTAGGAACAGCACTGCCATCCCCACACTGACCTGACTTCAGCCCCGCCACGCTCCTGAACTCGCTCTTCTTCGGGAAACTCTTGGATCTCATCAGGGGTGAGGTTCTCCCTGAACATGTTTGACTTCACCCATCTGAAAAGTGAGATAAGGTCACACACGAGCTCCTGGGTGTTATGCTTGCCTGAAGCCTGGGTTTTAAAGGCAACGGAGGGATCACTTCCAGGCAAACTCCCTGAAGCCAAGGAGGCTTGTGGCTCTCCCAGATCAGTTATTTCACCCTTCAGCTCTCATCCTGTGTCCATTCCTCCTCAGCTTTCCTCGGCAGGACTCAGCCAGGCCCCTCAGACAAACAAAACCCCGTGCCCGCCAGCTGCCCGCACCCCGGCCATGGCTGGACAGCGTTAACCTTACGTACGCGATGTCGGCGACCGTTTGAAGTTCCTGCTGCCACCGCAAAGCAGTGCTAAAGAAATGACTTCAGAAGTACAGCAAGCACCATGCTGCGCCTAATTGCAACGGGGATGATACACATGTGGGTTTTATTATTATGCTAAAAACGCACAATGGGGAAAGCCAATATTTTTAATGGAAGTGGTTTCAAGTGCTAGTATTTATTTGCATCTTCAAAGGAGGAATTTTTTTCCCAGAATGGCTATCTGGGGCTATGGGGCTATATTATTATACATGAAAAATATTTCCTTATTAGCTTTTTATTTCAGGGAACGCATTTAACTCACACTTCCTGCGCTGACAGCTTGCCAAGCTTCAAAGCCCAACTTCTGCAAGGACCGCAGTGTCTGAAAGGCTGGTCCAGGCGAAGCTGCAGCCCAGCTGGCACACAAGCTCTGCGTAAGGACCTTTTCCCAGTTCTGGAGAGCCTAGAGCCGAGGTCCGCGTTGGGACACACACGCTGCACGTGTTTGGGCCGTCTGTCAGAGGGGCACGATGCACTTCCAACCTGCAACCACATTCTGGGGACGTGGTTTTGTCTGTAGTTCCAGCTGCTCCCTACATCGACGCAGGTCTCCCAACACACGTGGGAAAGATCTCACGCTGCCACAGAGCCAGGGGCGGGCATTGGGAGAGCCTAGGGGCTCAGCCAGAGCTGAGGGACTCACCCTTCATCACCTCAGGCCAGAAATCAAAGCTGTTCTCCACCCCCCTAGGACATTCGGCTGATGCAGGCTCCTCTAAGGACGCTGCAGGGAGGATTGCAATGGTCAGAGCACCGCACCCTTGCAAGGCACACAGCTAAGGCAACCACAGCAACGCCACATTCCCCTTGCACCCTTTCATCCAAGGATGCAGTAACAGAAACGCATCCTTACCTATGAGAAATCTTTTCAAAATTAATAAATGAGTAAGTAAATAAATCACTATCTCTGCTCTCACACAGAGGCTGGAATTCTCATGCTTGTGCTGATGAAGGCTGACACCTCCCGCCACAATTTGCCCATCCAACAGCATCGTTGTCATCATCCACCCCCTCCACCTGCTGTCCCTGGGGGGTTGCTGGAGACCCACAAGCCCCTCTCCCCCCTCGGTGCTCCGTGGGCCCCACAGCTCGCAGAACCGCTGCCAAACCCAACCCTCACCCCTGCTGATACCTCCATCCTGTTTGTGGTGTCTTGGGCACTTCCCCCTCCAGCGCTTCCAGTCCCCTGCGGCTCCCCAGCCCAGTCAGCTCCAGCACAGACCACGGCTCTGCCAACATTAACACGCGGAGGCTCCAGCGCGGCCGAGGCCACCACCGAAGGCAGGAGCCTGGCCAGGAGTGGATCACCGCAGCTCTTCACCAGGACACGCAACCACCACGAAAGCATAAATCTATACGGTCATTTAAAACCGCAGAATGACGTCATGTGGACAGAAAGCAAAGGACCATCCAACACAGCTCGTTAGGGTTCACATTCCCACTCCAGTAAATGGATGCTGGAGGGGCAAGAGGTGGGGGGACACCCCAAAACAGCCCCAGCCTGCTGGCCATGGGCTGAGCATAGTCAACTCCCCCTCCTCAGCCCCTTCTGCTCCGAGGGGCTCACTGAAAACATGGCTGGTACTAAACGATGCCCTGCACTTCCCCAGCACAAGAGAGCCAAGCGAGGCACCTCGCCTGCAGCGGGGTCACAGCTCCCACCCCAGCACAGGGAAAGCCTCTTCGTACCCCTCTCCCTGATCATTCTGCTCCCTGTGCACTGGAGACAGCCTGGCCCAGCGGTGCCCACAGCCTTAGGGTGCCCTCCGCGTCCATGCGGACCCCACACAAGGGAAACCCACAAGTTCACGCATCAAACCTCTGTCTCAGGAGATGCAGAGCGCTCAGCGCAGGGGTCAACTGCCCTGGACAGGGAACCAACACCAAAACAGTACAGTTGTAAAAAAATCAAGCTATCAGACCTAGCACAGCTTCACAGGGGTACCAGGGGACCCATTTTACCAGGTGAGCCCTAGCAGTTGCTTCATTTCTTTATTTCTCCGACACTCAACCCCAAGTCTCAGAAATTCATAAAGGGAAAGGCTAGAGTTTTGCTTGCTTTGTGTTCCACGCAGCTGCAACACAATCATCCCCCGGGATCATCTTTCCTCCCCGTAGGCAGGTGAGGTGGAAGCCATCGTCTCTGGGTACTGGGCAGTAACTCAATCCCGCAGACCCAGATACAGACGCTGCCCCGTAAGCCTCTGCCGGGGAGAAACTGCCTCCGCCGTGAACGCAGACCCTGCTGCAGGGAGAACTCCCGCCACCATGCAGGTAAGCACTTCAGCTTGTTGCTCAGCCACAGCACAGAGACTGGCACAAGGCTGTTCCCACTGGGACAGCCGGGATAACAGCTTTCCCTTCGGCTTCTCACCCTGCCAGCTTTCATACGGCGCTGTCAGGCCAAGGACCAAGGCTCTCCTTTGAGGACACACATTAACATTACAGGTCCTCATCAGCATCTCGGTTTTCACTAACAGCTTAAAAAACAGTCAGAAATTATTAATAGTGAATTATTCCTCAGTACTTTCACAGTATTTCTCCTAAACTACAGCATGCTAATGTCCTTTTCAGTTTGGGATCTCGCTGTGCTACAAGTAGGGTTGCTTGGGTTTCCAGGAGGAAAACAGCCTTACACAACTAATACAGAGACCATGGTCTAAAAGCTGTGATTCTGTTTTGCACTAATATATTCTAAAATGAAGGAAAGCATTTCTCTTCTAGTAGCAAGAGAATTCAGCATCTGTCTCCTCTTCCCCAGCAGACACTCTGCAGGCTGCGGACTCACCAGTGGTGCTTCATTCTCTTTAATGTCTTGCTTTTCCACGTGCTGCTTTTTGGAGCAGATTTACTGGAGGAATACTTCCTGCGGTCGTTACCTCTTTCTTACACTGACGCAAAGACTCTCGAAATCCGGGAGAGGGCCAGGAAGCTAGATATAGATCCTCTAAAGGCCAATCTCCCTTACACCATCAGCAGCTCAGCAACATGCTCTGATCAAGAGATATTTTTGCTCATTCTTGTCTGCAGTAGCCCAGAAAACAGGACAAGGCGCAACGTGATCAGGCAGACATGGGGCAACGTGACAGACACCAGAGGTTATGCTGTCCTTACTCTGTTTGCTTTAGGAAAGCCAGCTTCAGTAAGCAGCCAGCTGGAGATCAATGAGGAGTCTCAAAAGCACAGAGACATTATTGAAGGCAGTTTCATCGATTCTCCCGAGACGCAGACACAGAAGATGTTGATGGCCATGGAATGGACAGTGACTTTCTGTCCCCATGCAAGGTATATTCTTAAAACAGATGAAGACATGTTTGTCAGTATTTCAAGTCTGGCTGGGTATTTGCTTAGCTTAACACAGCTGGAGGACATTTACATTGGGAAGGTCATTCACCAAGGAGTGCCCGACAGAGACCCCAAAAGCCCTGGCTTTGTTCCCATCCATCAATACCCAGAAGAGTTTTACCCAGATTACTGTGACGGGAGCGCCTTCGTCATGTCCCAGGACGTCGCTCGCAAGGTGTACGTGGCCTTCAAGGAGGTGCCAGTGTCAGTGCCCCCCGATATTTTTGTTGGAATATGTGCTAAAAAAGCTGGCATCACTCCCATTCACAGCTCTCGGTTTTCTGGGGAGAAGCACATCAGCTACAATCGATGCTGCTATAAATTCATTTTCACCTCTTCCAACATGAAAGAGGACGAGTTATTTAAAGACTGGAAGGAAACAAGCGATGGGAAAGACTGCTCATTACTGGAAACTTACTATGGTCTGGTGTCCTGCAAGGTTTTAACCTATATTGATAAGTTCAAACAGTTTAACTTAGACAGAATTAAAAATGAAGTTCTTCATTTTGCCGATTAAGATTTAACTTGCGTGAAGAAAGTCTGAATTTTCTTTTACCAGCTGTTTTATCCTGTTAACATTCAGTAATAACGATCTCTCAAAGTTAGCTCTCTTCCCTTCAACAGTAACTGTGTTCTCAACACTATCTGTTACAGCGGCAGAACTGGATGTGCTCTAGCTATGTAAGTACCTACAGGTGAAGGCATACAAGGCAAAAGAAAAAGAAAAAAAGGTATTCCAAGAACCTTTGTTTGTATCCAGATATCTGAAGCCCTCTACCTTACACGAAAACTCCATCTGCGTTTTTTATGAGTAAGGCATCATCTACTGAAGTATTTTGTAACAAAGGGAGCTGCTTCTGAGCAGTCTGTTTTACAGCAGCAGAGAAACTACAGAGTGGCTTTGGGAACAGGCATTGAACCATCGCGATAATTGCTTAGGCAAACAGCCCAGGGAGATTCCAGACACGAAATCCGCCTTACCTGTTAGACACTCCTGTATTTCTGTCAGTCACGGCATCAGGAAAACACTGACACAAGCAGCTCAACACTGTAACATTACACTGGAGAGCAGCATCAGCAGTGAAGTCAGAACGAATTCATCAGCATGCTGGTAACACCAACCTTCTTCAAAAGGTAAAAATTCCCCAAAACAGGAACCAGCCACGGGACACAACCCCACCCACGCCTGCATCCCCCACATTAACTCCTCCATATCGGCTCCTTCAGCAGTAGAGACCCGCTGGGCAGATTTGCTCTGCAGCTGTGACAGACACATGTACGCTTGAGAGCTCCATCTCCTCTTCCCGCTGTCACTGAAGGAATGGGAGGTGTGCTCCGAAGGACCCACAACTCTTCAGTACCGAGTTAGGCTGCTTGTTAACCAGGGTCAAATGATGAGTTTTGATTTTCAGGGGTTTTGAGTGGTTGGTTTTAGTTGTTTGTTGGTGGTTTTGTTTTGTTTTTAAACCAAGTTCATCAAGTTTAGTATGTTACCTCAATTCTCATTCTCCATCATTCCACTTCTGGTTTTTCCTCAGTTATCTCCACTTGTTGCTTTACAGCAGGGGAAGGACAGGGACAACATGCTTAATTTTTTCCATTGCATGTAAGACACACCAGCAGCAACATGTAAACCATACGGCAATATGCAGGATGGGTAGGGAACAGCATGTCAATAAGAAGAAGTAAAAGTCCAATCAATTAATTGCAACACTGAGCCCAAAGCTCAACAAAATAAAGCATATGTGCATATATAAAAAAATCCCCTTGTTTGGCATCTCTGTGTATTCTAAAATATTGTATTTGGCAAATGTACCATGCAAAGCAGACGCTAAAGACTGAGCACACAGAGTAGCCTTCAAAAGCAACAGCTGAAAACACACAGAAGAGGCTCATGAATTGCTGAAAAGGTTGGTATGTTGATTTCTTTTACTGAGATTTTAGTATTTAGCTCATACAGAGCTATCAGCGCACAAAGCCACCTAAAATAACAAAGCTGAACAAGTGCAAACTAAGGACTTCTACACTCTTTTCATTTCCTTTTTAGTGCTTTTACGGTTTTTTCTGGATGCAGGATTCATGAAGCTTCTGTGCTCCCTCCGCTCACAAATGAGACACCGCGCACTGCGTTTCTCACTAGCAGATGTTTATTATGCACATCTAGGACGACAGCGTCAGCAGCATTGTGATGTTGGATGACAAGTTTTGTACATATTCGATCACAAGCAGTAAGGCAGACCACCTGCATTAAACATTAAAGGCTCTTCCCCAGCCACCCTGCGCCTCCAAGCCCACTCTGATGCCTTGCCAGCAATTTTTGGCAGGCGACACCGTCACCTGTTGTAGCTCAAAGCTACTACAAGCAAGAGAAGGGTTACTGCACGACTAGAACATCCTGCTTCACCTGGCAGAGGGGGGACACAGGGCAAGCGCTTTCCACAGAGGTACGCCTGACCTGCCACACTACTAAAATAAGCTCAAAAGTAGAAATTTCATGCTTTATTATGCTCCTCCCAGCTATTCCTCAGATTTGTTTTGTATGTCCTCAACAAAAATAATACAAACCTTCTGTATAAAGTACATTGCGGTCTGTTTCATGGACAAAGACAAGTCACACATCACTAGAGTGTCCAGCTGGTCTTGCATCTCATCCGCAGCTAGCTGACCTTCTCCAGAGGAAGATGCACAACGTTGTCAGGTACTACATTCCCCTCCTCCTAACTTAGTACCTGCCCTTAAAACATGAAAGCTTTGTCTTCTTGCTCTTTTTATCCTAACTCAGGCAACTAAAAATCAATTTTTTTTTTTTAAATAACCCTTAAAATCTAAAACATTTATCTCTGTTAAAAAATAGTGTAAACAATTTAAGATTTGGTTCTGAAGGAGACTTGTAGTGCTATAGCTCCTGCTCCTGTCGAGCAAGCTAACTGAGCTGCCATACCAAGTCGCAGTCAACAAGGGAGACAAAGCTCCCAATTTGGTTTTATACACTAGAGCTTGCATTCACTTGTTTCTAAAAGGGCTAAAAGCTTTTTTTTTCATCCTCAGCATACAATGTAAACAATATTTCAGACTATTTATTCAAGCAAGACTTACATCCAGCAAGTTGAAACTAGAACAAAATCCAGTTCGTACTCCCTCATGTGGACAGAATGTTACTACCTTATTCTTACCAGTCAAACTCTGTTTCTGACAGAATGTGACTGGCTAGAAGAGTACGTTCCATGCAAGTGCCAACTTTGGCAGATATTTAAAAAAAAAAAAAAAAAAAAAGAAAAAGAGAGAGAGAGAAACTATGGCAGCATTTGAGGGTACAAACCTCAAGGTGTTTTGGTGTTTGTTTTTTTTAATAGAACTGTGATCTACTGAGAAAACAGGACAGGAGTTCCAAATTCAAGAACAGTTTAACTGAACACTGATAATTTCTGAAAAATGAAACAGAGTCATCAGCTGACAGAGTGCTTACCGTGGTTTCTCATCTCACAAGATTACACAGAGAACTTCTGCACTGACATTCTATGGGAAATTACGCTGTGCCCTATCGGTTTTGATTTGCTCTCATGACTCTCGTTTCAAACGGAGTCAAAGTGCTTCATTTAAAGAGACAATCTAAAGAGACTCCAGTGTGGGGAAGTCTCCACACCTTGTATTTTAACACCTATTTCAGTAACATGGCTTGCAAGAAGAGGAACCAAGACACCGGTGAAATTATTCTGCTCCTTCCACGGCTGTAGTAGAAACTGCCTTGACATAATAAGGGCCTTCATGCAAGTAAGCCCTAAGCCTCAGGTAATACTGGTTTCCAAAGATTTCCGCGATTGTTTTGGAGTTTACAAGGGCCTTAACCAGTTCATATTTGGCATCCTTCGAAGCTTTGTCAGGCTCCACAGATCTGTCTACAACGTACTCCACAAATCCTGGAGTGTCGAGCATCAGCTTCTGGGCCCATGGTTGATTTGCAATGGCCTAAACGTGAAGACAAAGGGAGGGAGGGGGATACATCTTATTTTAAAAACCCAAAACACAAATAGTCAAGGAATATAAAAAATGAAATGGGATATTCATTCCACACAGTAGTTGCACAACCACCACTCAAATCAAACAGCAGGGTTTAACACCGGAAAACAAGTACAGCTCAGTGCTTTTCTTTAAAGTTTTAAGTGAATTATGACAGCAGTGCCTCTGATATTGAGCCAGTACTCTAGAGCATAGCTCTTGCTTTTTTTTTCCTCTCTCCAATTTATAAGAAAATAAGCAGTACAGACATGATATATCTGCTGCATTATTTAAACGGTGACTTCAAGTGGGGCACAGTGAAAGAGACCTTATTTCTGACCGCTTCTGGGCTTCACTTAAAAAAAGAGACTGAAAAGCAATACAATTCACTACCTGATCTTTAAAAACCAAAAAGCACTGACCGTAAACACGCGTAGAGCCCCACAGTGGAGATCAGGGAAGGGCTGAGTACTGATGCTCCTGAAGAGTTCCAACGGCTGGCTGGACAAGGACGCGAACCACGACTCAGTCATTCTTAAAAGGTCTTCTGTCTGCTGCTCTGGCTACGTGCATCAGAGAAATGCAGAGGAATGAAAGAGTTTGATTAGGACTATGCAAAGCTTTCAGGTTTTGAGTATATGTTCAATAGTTAAGGAAGTTATTTAAAAACCACTAGCAGATTAAACTGAAATTGTTTAAATTTTCAACTTATTTTCATGAATGAAGAAATGGCCCTCTATATTTCATTTAGCTTGGAGGACAGATTTAAATAAATTGATTTTGATACACAAGGTAAGTGCTGCAATGGAGTGCAGTCCTACAAAACAGATGAAAGTGGCTTACTCACTAATTTAGAGCTACACTATCAAAACCAGATCACTAAGAACATACACAGGGATTAGAGCAGTTTGCTACTACCCCTTTAAAGCACAAGACATTAAACTGTTTACTCTCACTCCCTTGCCAATGATGTCTTGACTTTGTGTTTTATAAACAGATTTCAAAACACCTGGCTTCTTACAAACAAACTCAAACTTTAAACAAACAAATATATCAGTGAATTTCAAAACAGTAAAGTTAATGACTCAGAATACTAGAAAGCTGCCACTTCCACCTAAGCAAGATGCTGCAGAAGGTCTTTACACAATCAGTCAGTTGCACAATAATTTCATTATTTTAGATTTTAAAAAAAGCAACAAACCAAACTACAAACTTACAGGCAAGTAAAGAAGAGATGAAACTGCATCCAAGCAGCGAAGTCGTAACTCTGTGGGGGCATTCTTTGCCTGGTGTCCTATTTTGTTTAGCAGATTTTGGAATCTACTTCCTTTGAAAATAAAAACAGAAGTATTTTTAATTAATTCAGATAAACCTCTACAGCAGTACAGTCATCTGTCACATTATACTACATTAACTGACAGAAAGCGTTGTACATTAAACCTGAGAAAGGTTAACTTCTTCATCTACTGTAATAAAAGCAGTGGAATATTCTCTTTGCCTCATACGCATCTAAGATAGACAAAGCTTTTATGTTAATTCTCCAGATTATCTAAGCATTTCCAAAAAGTAAGTTGTCCCACAGATAATTCAGTTATCCTGGGAAGTGTGGACCCTAGTACACTTGTAGTTCGAAATCTGCACTCCCATTCTACAATAGCTACCCGCCAGTACAGATATTCACTTAAAAAACAAAGTTTGGACTAGCAGCAAGAAGCCTAGCACCTACTCTGAATCCTCTGAACAGTTTTGTATGGAAAGAAACAATGCAGTCTTTACAAAAAGCATCATTACATGATAGTTCATGTTTTTCTAATCCTGTTAAGAAGGTCATGACATCAGTAGAAACAGAGGAAGCGAAAATAACACAACTACTGATGAATCGTACGATGCAGCTCACTAGAAAAGAATAATCTGAATCACACTTGCGATACCAGAATTCTAGATGCCAGGCATTTCCCACTGCCAAGCCTGGCAGGACAGTTACAAAAACACCTTATCTGCTATAGCACAGCCGTTCAGACACCTTTGATTATTAGATAAATAAATATGTTTTTCAATTCCTTCCTCTACTACATCAAACCAATTGACTCCTGTACATTATGACATACTGAGAAAGTTTCATTAAAGAAAAAAAACCAAACATATACTAACTAGTTTTCTCTAAAACCTGTTTGCCTTCCACATTTGATCCCAGGATTCCCAGTGTGTCAACAGCCACTCCAATCATGGTCGGATCATGACTTTCTGCCATCTCAAAGACTTTTTCGATAAAGACAGGGTATCGCTCACAGATCTGCTGCGGACTGTCTACAACAGCCAGATTTCCAAAGAATTTCACAAACCCTGAGAGACAGAATAGGACAAAAGAGAGTCAGAGTGGAGGAACAACAACTTTAGCAATGTCAAAATTAAACATACATTAACATAAGAATAATACTAGTTTAGAAGTGAAACAGTAAGTCTGAACACTGACAAAGGAATCAGAATAAGGGCAGAACTAAGGAACAAGCCAATATTTTGGAAGTCACTTAATTTATGATGCAACAGCAGTCTTGAATTCATTTAAAAAAAAACCCTACAAGAACACAAACTTGAGATCTATAGCACAGTCTCTCCAGATCTTTCCTGTTCTACCACTGCCAGTGAGTAATACTATTCGTGTGTTAGACTGCGCTTCAGCATCTTTTGTACACATCCAACATACACGTTCTAATACGAAAAAATTCACATGAGCTTTCAAAGCAGGGGCTTAATAGCCCTCTCTATCTAACTCATTAACAAAAGCAAGCAGTAAACACTGGAAACAAGAAATGCATGATGTAACCTGGTAAATAGAAGCCTGAGAAAGGATCAGACTCTGCACCAACGATGATGTTTGAGATTTTATCGATGACTCCTTGTTGAGCAAGATACTGACGCCCATGTGGAGTATGGGCCAGTGAGGTCACCATCTCGATACATGTAGCTCTGTAACAGACAGACAGTGGGTTTTTTAAGTACTCTGTGATTAACAACAAGTTTTATACCCTTAAGACAAAATCAAAACAAATAAAAATCTAAACTATCTGGTATCCCTACTGTCCAACACTCCAAGCTCACTCAGCTATCTTATTTTAGGTGTACAGAAAGAATTCTAAAGTTTTACTTTGCAGCCCAGCACTACAATTATCACAGCATACTGGGGAAACGTAAATTTGAGAACTAAGATGAAGTATACAGTACTTTACACTCAAGGCTGTTTAAGAAGAGGCAGATAACATGCTTTCCTGAAAAGGATTTCATGAGAACACACACAAATATGTTTAAAAACTGTTACAACTCTGATGTCCAGTCTTAAAGTAACAACAGGGGAAATCTCATTGGCAAACTCACTACCAACGTACCTGACCAGCACATCATCTCCCGTCAGCTCTCCAATTAACTCTGATATTAATCCACTGTTCACACAGTAATTTAGTGAATCTGCTGACACTGAAGAAATCTCAACAATTAACTAAATAAAAGCACAGGAAAAAAAAAAAAAAGATGGTTTATAAAAATATTACAATATTAGCAATTCAGAGTAATGGCCAAAGACATCTTACAATGTATTTCGTTTGCCATACATATCTAGCGACACACTTTGCATCTCCCGGTCTCTTCCCCCCTCCAGGAGTTTCAATAGCACTTCACATCCAAATGTCGAGAGACTACAGCAGCTATTCTACCTCTGCCTTCACAGGAGCAAACATTTCATTGTATCTTTAGTAACTGTGCAGCCCTCCCGATGCCCCAGCGACACAAGTTACAAAACACAAGAAGTAAACAGTAGTTCACACCTTTGTACCATAAGCTGAGAAGTTAATGATGTTATTTGAGGACAAAATGTTCAAATTTCAAAACACCTGGCTTCTTACAAACAAACTCAAACTTTAAACAAACAAATACATCCCTGAATTTCAAAACAGTAAAGTTAATGACTCAGAATACTAGAAAGCTGCCACTTCTACCTGAGCAGAATACTGCTGTACTCTTCCTGCTCCTTTCTTGTCTTGACCGCAGACATGAAGAAAATTGCGTAAAGCAGTGACAAAAACTCATTTAAAAACAAGCCATAAAATCCAGACTGCAATCCAGAACACAGGACAAGAGAGCTGTCGTGTTCGGTAGCAGTATCACATCATTCAAACGCTAACACCGATCGCATTCCTACCTCATACACTCTGTATCGAACCACATCACTTGTTGCCATGACATTTTTCAAGTCACTCAACAAACTGCTCACAAATAAAGCCTCTAAGCCATCTTGCGTCTGTGCTATCCTTGAGAGAGACTTGATGGCCTGCAAACAAAACCAGCAGCTTATTACAAGAAAAACACAAAGAGAAGAAAATCCAACACGATCTGACTTAGTCTCACTGTTCTTTACTAACATACTAAATCATGCCACATCCCTAAAATTTTAATTGCAATTCACTTTTCAACAAGAATTACCGTATTGTTGACAAGACCTAGTCACAGATACTGCGACCCGAGTTCACCTTAGCATCAACAACTACTGGAAGACAACAGTTCCAGGTAAATTTTCTATCACACTTAAGTAACTTCTGGGCTTAGGGCATCTCCAGGCTTATAACATCTTCCAAGCTCTTTACTACTGCGTCTGAGACAACAGCCTCTGCTCTTCTTTGAGGAAGAGGTGCTTTGTACAGTGTCTGTATCAGTTTATAGAGGAAGACAAAGCAAGCAATGCTTACCTCTTTAGCCACTGCTATTTTCTCTCCACCAATGCAATTGATTATTTGCCTTAATAGTTCAGGACTGTTGAGAATTTCTGTAACAGCATCTGAATTTTCAACAATCCTCCCAACCTAGAGACATTATTAAATAATTATAGAAAGTAACACTAAAGCAAACTTGTTCTCTATAAGGACATTCAGGCACTAGAACAGCTACCCAGACAGGCAGAATCCCCATTTCTGGGGATACTCAAAACTCCACTGGACAATACTCAGCCTGCTGCAAGCTGGACCTGCTTTTAGCTGAGGGCTGGACCTGAAACCTCTGGAATTTCATTCCAAACTACAACGTCCCCCCATTCTGTTATTTAAAATTAATGCAACAAGCGTCAAGTTCCTACAGCCTATTCCTCTTCAGCGTTACCACAATATTGTTCAAAGTATCCTGGATATCAAAATGTTGCTGCACTTAATTCCTATGGCATCTGCTGTCAGTGCTGGCTTACAAAGCTCCTACAACACGTGACAGATGATTCATTTTCAAGTTACTTCTGTCAAGACAGTGTTTTATACATTGTTTAACAGACACATCACAAAGCACTATATGCCAAAACATTGCACAGTATTTATCCAAAGTTGCAGGAGCACATAAGAGCACAATTCCTGCAGAAAACACTTGATGGCTTGGCTTTTGTCACAAATTAGGAGATGAACGGCAGTAACAGATTAGGACTAACCCAGCCTGGCTGAAGACTGAGCTCTGCTCCCTCCTCCCAGAGGAAAAATCCATACCTGAGATATGGTGAGGATCTTCACGGAGTCGTCCGGGTGGAAAAGCCCTTTCTGCAGCTCTTCCCTGAGGTTCTGGATCACATAGAGCGGGTCCAGGGCCTGCAGAAGCCTCTCCAGGATGGAAACACAGGTAGACACCTGCTCCCTGGGCGGGACAGAGACAAACCCAAGCCCTTCAGGAGGGGAACACCACCTGGTGCCCCCAGATCCTCCGCCGTGCCAGCCCCCCGCCCTGGAGGCGGGCAAGGAAAGCAGACGGGGCAGCAGCAGGAGCCCCCGCGCTCCGGGGGAAAGGCCGAGGGGAGGCGGCCGGGCCGCCGCTCACCGGTCATTGACGCTGAGGAGGGCGAAGAGCGCTCCCAGGTGATCGTCGCTGAGGCGGGCGCGGAGGGCGGCGGGCGGCACGGCCTGCACGGCGAGCCGCAGGGCCCGCAGCTCCTCCAGCGCTGCCTCCCGCCGGGCAGCCCGCTCCAGCAGCTCCACCACCGCCTCCGCCATCTTGGCGCCGCCGGGAAGTGTCGCGAGAGCCCGCCGCCCCTAGCAACCGTCGCGCCGTCGCCACGGGCCCCTTTCGCGTCCGCCGCGCCGGTAACAAAATGGCGGCTGCGCCACGCCCCGTATTGGCTCCGCCCTCCTCGCGCTCTGATTGGACAGGGCCGCGACGGGCGGTGCTAGAGCGGGGTGGGGCCGGTCGGGGCGTGGCCTCGGTTGAAGGGGCGTGGTCTCTGCTGATGGGGCGTGGTCTCTGTTGAGGGGGCGTGGCCTCGGAGCGGTTTTGAGGGGAAATGGGGTGAAATTGGGGTCGTGTGGGAGTCAGACACCTCCTGATGGGCACCCGCGGCGGGCCAGGGCAGCAGTGGCGGGCGGCAGTGCTCCCCAGGGTCCGGGGAACATCGGGTGTCGCATGTGTGACGCGGGGACACGGATGTTCCTCCTGGAGAGCCTGAGGTGGCCGAGCTGCACCCCGGGCAGGTCCCACTGGCTGGAGGGGGGCTGCAGTGCCGGGACCCCCCTGCCCTGTGCTGCCTCTTGTACCTGCTCGCGTCGACGGGGACAGCTTGGCCGCCTCACGGTGGGACACGGGGTTGGCTTCACGCCAGCAGAGAAAAAACGTCATTTTTCCAGCCCATTAACAACGAGGGAGGCAATTGAGTGTAGTGAATGCATGGCTGTTATCTCTCGGGGTATCCCGAGGCCTCCGGGCTGGCAGCGCATCCTCGGCTCCGTCCAGTGCCCGCCCACCGGGATGGTGCGGCCATCAGGCTCCCGCCCAAACCCGGGCTCGGGCTGCTGCACCAGAGCTGCGTGCTCCGCGGGCTGACAGTGAACGTATCTTCCTACTAGTTTATGAGAATGGGCAGTAACCTAATAAAGTTATAGTGTAAGACAGAGTGGAGCTCTGCGTTTTAGGCCCAAACAACACAACAGGACTTACCAGCTTTCTAGCAGTTTTGACCCAAAGAGTGCAGAGCCCAAGAAAAGAAAAAGAAAAAGAAAAAGAAAAAGAAAAGAAAAGAACTATTTTATGGATAGGAAAATTAAAGCAAAAGTGCCAAATGTCACCGATAAGTGTCTCAGAGCGCCTGAGATGTCACTGGGAAGACCCCATTGCTTGCACTGGAGGGAGAGATTTCTCCTGGAGATGTGGGTGCAGATGATTTTGATCGAAGCATCGATGCTATGGGGAGTGTCTGTCCCTGCTACGGCCTTGACCTCGCTTCCGGGGGTGCCAGACCCCAGCATCTGTGCCCCCCAGCTCTTCAGGGTGGGCGGCAGGCTGGATGCGGGGGTCGGGGTGGCAGGGCAGGGCAGGGAAGGGTCTGTGGGGAGGCAAGGGTGCCACGGGGACACCGTGCTGGCCCACGGGCCCACGCCTCAGCCCTGCGGCAGGCAGGCGGGTACCAGCCTGCAGGCAGCCGGCGAGGAAGAGGAGGAGGAGTTAGTGCTCATTGTGGGCAGCCTTCCCAGGCAGCCTGCCCAGCTCAGGGCAGAGCAGGTGGCGGGACGGAGGGGACGCAGCCTCTGGTCCGGCCGGGGAGATGGAGTGGCTGAGCCAGCGCTGCCCGCTGCCGCCCGCTGCCCAGGGCTGCCCTCGGCCGGGCCGTGGCACCTTGCTGCTGGTAAGTGGGAGCTCCGTGCTTGGGATGGGGGGACGCGGGTGACGCGCTGGGAAGCGTGGCGGATGCGCGCCCGGGCAGCCGTGGAAATGCCTCTGTCCATACCTTTATAAGGGAACCTCTGAAAGAAAAAAAAAAAAAAGAGAGAGACAAAAAAGATCATGCAGGGGGAACGCATTCTCAGTCTCTGCAGAGAGCAAAGTAAATTTGTTAGGAGTCTTTTTTCCGCTTGCGCTGAGGAAGCTCACAGCGTGCTCAAAATTGCCACAAGTCGTGTTCGGGTTTGGCTTTTTTGTACGGAACCTCATCAGGACTAGGGGAAAAGTCCTAACCTGGTAATTTTAAACCCTAAAACTGTTATTAATTCACCAAAGCCAAAACAAATCTTGCAGAAATCTTAGTCTCTCTGAACTCAGCTATCATGTTGGTGGTCAGTGCTTTTCAGTGAAATACTTAAAATCTCACAGCGGGTTTTTAAATTCTGTTCACTTTAACATTTTGGCAGTCATTAGTTTATTTGCTTTATCAGGTAGGAATCCTGAAGTTTCACTCCTTTACTTCTGCACCATCCCTTGCCAAATTATTCTGGGTAAAAAAAAAAGGGGGGGGGGTTGTCTTTCTTTTCAGAAAAAAAAAAGAAAGAGGAAAACACCACAAAAAAAAACAAGAGAGCGGTCACTCTTGTACTAATATTCAGTCGCAAATGTTCGTGGGGATTTCCTCATCATATGCACATACATCTTCCAAGAAGATTAATGATCGCTGTGCTGAACAGGTTGGATTTTCTTTTTCCTGAGCAGGGAGCATGATTACATTCTAATCTGGAAAAATAGATACACCAGCGTATCTCTGTTTGGCTCGTAGCTATCTCAGTAGGTGCTGGGATTTGTTGCGTAATATTTGTTAAATGGCTTAGTGGAAAAAAAAGAGCACAAAAGAAGCTCTAAAAATTATTATGAGAAACCTTGTGATAACAAAGAATATTTCCTCAAATGGATTGGAAAAGAGGAGACAACCAATACAGCACATCAGTCATTTTCCAAACGGAAAGGAGCTCCTGTCTGTGTGGTCACAAAAGAGATATTTTTTTTAATTCAATCTTTAAAAAAAAAAACAGCTCTGACATTGGCCCTGTAACAGGAGACTTTTCAGAGGACAAAGGAGGGTGGAAATAAGGGAGAAAAGGAATATATTCTTAGTCTTATGAGCATTTTTGTATCACTGTAGTTGAACAGGGGCCAGATGCTGTTTATTTCAAAAACAAGACAAAAGACAAAGAGAAGAGCAGCTGTGCCGAGACGGCGAGCGCCGCAGCCCGGGTAGCGACACCATCCTTCAGCTATTACTCAGCACACCGAATTAACCCTCCCCAGCCAGCAGCGTCCCTGCTGAGATCATTACGTATTTTGCTGTGGCTCTGTTTGTGGCACGTGTGTACAAAGAGCAGCTAAGGGGCTTGCCAGGAATAGCATCTTTGTACAGCAAAACCAACTTGTTGCCGCCGCGCTGCCAGCCCGCAGAGAGCGCGTTACTGTTTTCTGCAGCCCTACGGACGGAGACAGCCCTACAGACCTGGGCTGTGTCCGTTCGGGTTCCTTTGCCCAAAAGGATCCAATTTCACTGTCCTGTTAGTATCAGATAATGAAGATTATACGAACTCAAAACCTGCATTTGTCTTATCTCCCCTTGCCTGCTCTGTGAGTCTGTATCACAGCCCAGGCGGGCTGCAAAACCTCTGTCAGCAGAAGAGAGTAATCGTCCCGGGGTGGCCGGGCAGGCCGAAACCTCTCCGGGTCCCAGTGCAGACGGTATTACCCCAGGCTCCAGTCCCACATCAGACTGCAGCCCAAATATGTTTCCCATGGCCAGATCCCTACCCCTACCTGACACATCGCTCTCCTCCTTTCCACACCCCCGGGGAGGCAGAGCGTCCCGTCCCCGTTTCCCAGAGAGGTGGACGTGTCCCAGCCTGGGCACACAGCCAGAGGATGGCTGCAGGATGGTCCTCAGATGGAAAGAAGATGTGCTTGGTGGTTCCCTTCTTGCTCCTTTTTGCAGTAAAAATGTATTTTACCAGAGGCAGCCGGTGACTTACCTCCTTTCTCTTCATCAGAAAACCAGTCCTGGCTGCTGAGGCCAAGCAGGGGGGTCTGTGACCCCGCCCTTAGTCTGGGATGTGCCCTCCAGCAGCAGAGGTCTGGGCACATGTGGGCTGGTAAAGCCTCAAAAACTGGCCCTCTCCTGGCACAGTGCTGGACTGGCCCCACTGGAGAGGAGTGAATCTCCCTCTGAGCATGTTTTCACTTAAATCACAACTCGTGCTGTTGTAGTGTTGGAAAAAAGGAGGCTGGAGGCTTCCCCTGAGCCACAGTTAATGTAAATGCTTAGTTTTTCACCTGAGATCGCCACTCATGCGTTTCAGGTGGTGACTCTGTCCTTGCTGATGTACCCCGTGCTGAGGAGCCTCGCGCTTCAGCTGCACTCTGCCGTCACCGGCAGCTACGTCTCCGGGACCCACTCCATCGCCTTCATCAACTGTCTCAACGAGCAGATCGCCAAGGATATCGCAAGGTACAGAGGCGCTTGCCCTGCTTGTCGGCTTGAGTTGTTCAAAAGCGGCTCGCTGTGGAAGAAAGCCTTGCCCTGTCCCTCGAGAGCAGCTGCACTCTTTGTACCTCGCACTTCTCCCCGCAGGATGCTCCTTTCCCCTTCCGCTCTCTCTCCTTCTCTCTGTACCACACGACCACTTACCAAGAGCTGTGCTTTTAAATGAAAGCTGACAATTGCCTCTGAAGTCAACACCAGAGTAACATCAGCCCAATTCTCGGTTTATTCCACTGCCTTTCATTTTCAAGACCCATTTTAAAGCCATGGTCCTAAATCTCTGGCTCCTCAGATGCCTTAAGCCCTGGGCTCATGTTCCCTGATCCGCCACAGCCTGTCTTCTCTAGAACAACACAGATAAATTCTGGGAGAGGTGTGTACGGGAAGGGACAGAGCACAGCACACCGCCATGAAAATAAATAAAAGATGGAAGTGGTCCCCAGCCAACGCAGAGCGGGCACTTGTGAGGTACCACCTGGACGCCTGCTCTCTGCTCACCAAACTTCGGGAACCAGGGCTTTACCTTGAATTTTTTTTTTCTCTCTTTTAATGTATGAGATATTTTGCATGCAGAGGTTTTTTTTTCGCATATCCCTCAGTCCCTGACTCAATAGCTGGTTTGTTCAAAGCACTGAACCCGTGTTGACTGGGGAAATGTTTATGATGGACCGTTACGTTTCCGGCAACACCTCCTGCGCTGTTTTCCCTGCTGCTTGCCAAAAACTCTCCATCTTCTGTAAAGTGTTCAGGAACTGACAGGCTACTGAAAGGGATTTTGTGTCACCTTAAATACTGCAACTGTATTAAGAAATTCAAATAGAATAATATCTGTACCGCTTGATGTCATCTGAAAAAAAAGGAGTAACTGTACGTGGCTGGTGAAAAGAGCCTCAGTTTCTGAAAGTGCTTCATCTTAACAGCTTTGCAAGTGTTTTCCACTCTTTGTTTCTTATCTTTTGAGGGAGGGAGGGGAAATAACTGACTCCCCATTGCTGAGATGTAGGTACTTCGGTTGCATTTTTACTGGTGGAATAATTATTCCTTTGTTCTGGAATTTGGATGAATGAGCCATGGTTGTAAAGGGGATGACACAGGGCTTCCACACTTCTTTTCCCACCCACCGTTTTCCTGATGCTGTCATGTTTATTCTTCCTTTCCGTTGCTGCGTGGCGCTCCCACTTTGACGGATCAGACCGCAAGGAAATTTTCTGTTGGTTTTAAGGAAGAGCAGTTCAGGGGTTGTGAAAGCAGATTACCTGCAGGTAGAATTCAGTTCTAACCCAGTTTATCTGGATTACTATTCACTGAAAATCCTCAGAGGAAACCCCAGGCCCACACAGGAGCTCTGGCCTCTCCCCTGTGCCTGCTGGGACGAGGTGACCCCGTCGGGCTGGACGGCGCTGCCATTGCCCCTCACATCCCCGAGCTAACCCCCGAGCGGCCTGTCAGCCCCCGCCCCTGCCGCAGATGTGCGCGTATCGCTTTATTTGCTTTTCTGCTTATTAATATTTCATCTGTCTCAGTTCAGATCCTATTGTGAGGCAGCGACAAAGAAATACACGTGAAGTACCCAACTCACGGATATCATGTATTATGCAGACGTTTTTCCACAGATCACATTCAGCTTCTTGTAACTTTTCCCGTTCCCGTGGTGGCTGCTTGTTTCCGCTCGGCTTGCTGGAACAAAGTTCAGGATCTCGGCCGGGATCACGGTTTGTTGGGACAGGGCAATTAGAGGGGACTCACCCAAATCAAAAGCTTCCTGCACTGAAGTGATTCAGAAGTTGCAGGCAGCGAAAACAAAACGATTTGTGCCATGTGTTTGACATGATAGACACAGCGGGGATATCTCCGCTCACGCTGCTGCAGTTTGTTGCTCTACGGATTAACTCAAGATGCTCCACAAGCATCAAACGCCTCGAACCGGCTGCACACGGGGAGAGCAAACAACCCAGACGGCTGTCCTCTCGGGCCACGGTTCTGCCAGGGGCGGAGAGAAGTCCATCTCCATCTCCTTGCTGTGTTCAAACATTAAACCCCATCCCGTGCGTGAGCTGGGTCCAGGCGCTCATTCTCCAGCGCGCTGCTGGCGTGGCCAGACGCCGTAGGATGGTGGGGAAGGGCGGCTTTGCCTCCGGCTCCCGGAGAGCGTTTCGGCTTGGAGTAGAAGTTCATTGGAATGGTTTTAATTCTTTAGCTCACCAAGGGTTAATTTCTACTGGTTGTTGAATCGAGCCTTCCAGTGTTTAATAACTCCTGCGTTCTCTGCAGTTCAAGGTCAGCTAGAAGTTAAATGTTCGCATTGTCAAAGCACTCGGTACAACGCACTGCCTGGCCACGCCAGCGTTAAAGAAAACGTGAAAAAGTCAAAAAGCAGAAGCCAGTCGTGCAGCGCCTTTCACAGAGCTGCCCGCAGGAGGGACGGGGCTGCCTTCCCGGGAGAAGGGCCCAGGCATGGCTGTGGTCAGAAAACACAACATTTGACCTAGTTCTTCTAAAAATCCACCCTCAGATTGCTTCAGGGCTCTTTAATCACTTAAATATCACTTCTGCGCGCAGGCCCAAGCAGCCCTGCAAAAACAAAACAGCCCACAGCGAAAGGAGGCAGCCGGAGGGAAGGAATTTATTTGAGCTTCAGATTTCTAGGACGTTTTTGGGTAGAAAAACCTTGATGTTGTTAATTTAACAAGATCCACATTTAGCCTCTGTGTGTGGAAGCAGCACAGTTTGACAGCGTAAATACAAGGCCGGGAGACAAACCCCTCGGTGTCCATCCCAGCCCCGGGTCTGGCGGCCCCGCGGCTCAGCCCCCGCCCTGGTGTCCCCGCGGAAGATGGGGCGCAGGGCTGGCGCTGGGCGGGATCCTTGCACCGGGCGAGGCACAGGTCCCGCGTGCTGCTCCGAGCCAACCGTCCTGGGATGACGGGGACGGTCTCAGAACTGAGCCAGGAGAACCCGAGCTGAAGCAGCTCCAGCTGGAGGCCACCTACCTTTGCCTCTTTGGTAATAATTAACGTCTCCGCTGTCGAAGCTGGTGCTGGCGGTCAGGGGCAGCACGAGGGGATGTCCCCGTGGCTGGGGGCAAGTGGGGGACAGGCACTAACTCCCCCTCCTCTCTCACCCAGGGCCATCATGGATAAGAAGCTGGCTGCCTGCGTGAACATCCTGCCGAAGAGCTCGGCCTTGTAAGTTGGGCTGAATATTCCCGGACGGAGGAGGCAAACCCAGGGCTCCTGGGGTGGGAGGAGGAGATGGACGCCCCGCGGCCCTGGGGAGAGGAGGCAGTTTGCTGAAGGCGGTTGGGTCCATGTGTTGTCGCAGATGGTAGAGAGGATCCTCACCCGTGCAAAGTGCGCTGAGCTTGTTACGCAGCGCAGACGCTCCAACTGCCGGGGAGGCCATTTATTTACCCGTTACTTAGCTACACGGAGATCCAGCAACGAATGAGGTGATTTATGGTCCTGAGGACATGACACCTGTTTTTAGAGGATCTAAAAAGAAGCTAAGACAGGGACCAGAAGAGGCCTTTACAATGTTAAGCAGTGATGTCCGGAAGGAAGAACAGTCCCTTTGACCTTGAAATATGACCAGCCATGCTCTGCAGGTATCCTCAGCCATCCACAAAGGAATTGCCCTTCTTAGGGAGGTTAAAGAGCAGAGCCCCCAAACAGCCGTTTCCTCGTAGGAGCGCCGATGGACAAGGGGAGCGGGTCCCCACATCACAGCCTCTGCACAGGAGGGTCTCCTCCCAGCACCTCCCCAGGCTCTCCACAGCCCAGCTGGGGCTGCTGAAGTAGGGCAAACCCCGTCACATCCTTCTTCCCCTTACGCTTCGTCCCTACGAGCCGCAACGGCCAGAGCCGAGCTGCGCACGCACAGCCCCGATTTCTCCTCCGTGCCCAGCTCAGGAGACACTGCGGTGCCTCCGCATGCCTCCTCGCGCAGGAACCCAGCACGCAGCTGAAATCACGATGGCCTTCTGTCAACAGAAGTGTTTGGAAAGGTCATGTCTGACTCACCACAAGTACATCTCCTCTCCCGCAGGGAGAGAGGAAAAAAGCGTGATGCCACCTCGCTCAGCCTCCCGGCTGCAGCCGTGCTGCAGTCCCTGCGGGCACCGTCCCCCAGCCGCTGCCTGGGGCGGGACCACCAGCACACAGCCCCCCACAGCCACCCCGGTCCCAGCCCCTTTACCCTGCCACCCCCCCAGGCAGCTCTCTCGAGGCTGGCACAGCCAAGGAGGCTCTGGTCTGTAAATCTGGGGTGCTCACTTGCGTGCACAGCAGATTCTTGGGGCCAGCGATGCTTCTTGAGCACCGCTTCGTAAAGGAACAGCGGCGTCCAGAAAGCACCAAGCAGGGAAACTGAACCCCCCAGGGGAATCGGCACGGCTGCAGCCAGAGCTGTGTTTGCTGAGGCTGTTTTTCTTTTAAATCGAGGTATTTCTGGAAAGGGGAACTGGAAGAATCCACTGAAATACTGCTGGTAAGCGACAATTCCCCGCATCCAAATATTCCTGTCCCAGAGAGCCCCAGCCAAAAGGGGTTGGGGGTGGTTTGGGGAGGGTGGCACCAACCTGCCCAAGATTCGGGACAGTACCCATGGACCCCGAGCACCCACCTGCGGGCGTGGCAGTGGCAGCTGGGGGTGGCAGCCTGGCTCAGCCCTTCATCCCGCCACCGCAGGGGACATCCCCCAGGGAAAAGCCCGGGAAGGGCTCCTCTCGTACCGCTGGCCGTGCTGGATGGGTGCAGCGGAGCTGCGTGTGCAGGATTGCTCCAGCCCCTTTACTTCTCCCTTGGTTTTGTTTTGGTTTTTTACCTCTCCACAGTTAGTGAAAACAAGGACATCCAAAATAAGTGAATTGTCCAGCTACGTCAGGTGAGGCTCTGGCTCCGCGGGAGCACTGGGTTCCCAATCCAAGGTAGGGTGCCATCTCCTGCTCGGGCTTTGGGAGTCAGCAAAAAAAGAAAAGGTTGACGGGAATATCAACTGCTGGGCTTCAACCAGCCCTTCCGTACTGGGCACAAGGAGGGATTCGCCTTCCCCTAACCCAGGTTATTCCCTGGCTGCCTCCTGGCAGGATTTCCTGCTTTTCCCAAGCGCTGAGGGGGGAGCACAGCCAGCTCTGGGCCAGGGCCCCTGGCAGTCAGCTGCTGGCTGTGGTAAACCCCAAACTCAAAGCAAAATTCTCACATGGCAAAAAGAAGATGCGGGCGCTTTGAAGTCAGCGGAGAGCGTGGGGCAGGGCTGGAGCGCAGGGCTGGGAGCGGGGACCTCTGCTTCCTGCGCCTGCGGGCGGGAGCGGCTCTGTTCCGCTGCGGGGCTGTCGCTGACACTGTTCTTCTGCGTCTGTTTCCACTTTAGATCCATCCACCCCTTTGAAATTCCTGAAATCATCAGCCTGCCTATCGACCAAGGAAACCCTCTCTACCTCAAATGGATAGAGGAGAGCGTCCCGCGGGACTGAGAAGCGCAGAAAGCACCTCGCTGTTGCGGGGAGCGAGTGAAAGGTGCTGAGCCGCGCTGGTCTCCCTGTGCGGGCAGAGGTTACGCACACGCAGGGAGGCAGCTCATATCCTCACGGGTTTGCTACGACACAGAAACTTGGGATTGGGAATTCTGTTTGCACTCCAAACACCCCCTCCTCGGCCTGCCGCTCTGCGCCAGGGAGCATCCAGCAGCCCGGAGGCCAAAGTGGGGACGGGCTACGTGCACCAACTCTTGTTGCAGCATTGCAGATGAGGATGCACAGAGATTCTCCTGTCGGGACACTGCAGCGTTTGGGGGCTGTCTCAGGCCCCCAGCCACAAGTGCCAGCTGGTAGCCATGGCCCGGCAGCCCCCAGCAGCCCCTCCAGCGCCGTGCGTCCCCACAGCCAGCGCCTGAAGCCCTGCCTGGCCCCCTGCTCCCCCGCAGCGGCTGTGGCAGCATCCTGCCCCGCTCTGCCTCCAGCTTCCCCAGCCCGGAGGCAGCAGGATGTGGCCGGGCACTCCGCGACGCGCTGGCTCACGCCCTCTTCTGCTGTCGTGCCACATGCTGGCTCCAGACGTACAAAATCCAAGGAAACAGCAAACTTGAGCGGGCGCTGCAAGCCTTTACCAGGAGCTGCAAGCAGCACATGGACTGGTCCTGCCCCGCCTGCCAAGCTGGGCTGAGCTGGGCGACATCCGCTGCCGGTTCAGGGAAACCACGCGCCAGCAGGACCAGCGCATCGCCCGGCCTGAACGGTGGCTTTCTACCTGGGCCAAGCTTAACCTTGAAAAAAGACGCTCACATTAATATTTTAACGGGCCATAACTTGCAGAAAAATATGGAGTTATTTATCTGACTGGGAAGGGAATAAACAGGAGCGTTTCTTACCCGGGCCGGCTTGCGTGTTGTCGCGGTTTGCGCCCGCAGCGAGCCGGGCAGGAGGAAGGGCCCGTCGCGGGTCTGCAGCAACTCTCTCCAGCCCGATGCTGAGCGCCGCTCCGCTGGCTCCCACTCGCTCGTCTCGGGCTCGCGGAGAAGCGGTACAGGGCGTTTGCAGGCACGGAGAGCTGTGCCCGCGGGCTCGCGCGGCCCCGTCAGAGGTAGCGCGGGGCAGGCTCGCAGGCGCGGGAAAGAGAAGACAAGAGGGATCACAGCCTGAGCTCTGAGAGCAGGAAACGTCTCAGCGCTAAATCCAAAGAAGCAGAGTACCAGCTGGGCGCTCTGTCCGGCAAAAAGGAACAAAGCACGTGAAGCGAGCACCAGCACCCCCAGGCCAGGTCTGCACCGCACCCAAAGCTCAGCTTGGTTTAGCCCTGCCAGGGCTATGTTGTGCCACGTGCAAGTTTTAGGCTAAGATTAATCGGATGGGGGCCATTTGAGACCTCACCAGTCAGTAGGTCAGGGGCACACACCGACCCCCAGCATCCAGACTCAATAATCCTGAGACTACAAAGAACCAGTGATGTTAAAAAAAAAAAAAAAAAAAAAGACTTTTTAATTGTACATCAGACACATTAATTACAACTTGAGTATAACAAGAGTTGGTTATTACAAGCAGCAACCTGAACTCGTAAATCTTTAGAAGGTGCACAGAGTCATTATAAGATCTATCACAGCTAACGCAAAATATACTCTGCAACAAAAAATATTTTTAAAGGCTCCACATTCAATTCTCTGCAAGAGGCCAGGAAGAGAGGGGAGGGAGAGGGGAGGAAGAGGAGGGGAACCAGGGCCAGGCGTCGTGGGTGCTCCCGCGAGTGCAATGTCTGTCGCGCATCCCGCAGGAATAACCCTGCTCGGCCCCGGCACGGCTCTTGGCAGCTCCCGCCGCCCCCCGGCAGCGACTCCGACAGTAACAAGGGCTTCGTAGGCACGCGTGAAAGGAAAAGACTTTGAGTGATCCTCTGGGGACAGGCCAAGGCAGGGTGGGAGTGACCTGGCCGGCTGCACCCATCCTGCCAGGGATGGAGCCCCAGCGGGACACCTCCCAAACAGACAGGGCCCCTCTGGAGATGCTCCCCTCCGGATGAGCCGAGACGCAGACCCCGAGGGTGCCAAGCGCCTCTCCCCAAAGCACCTCTGACCCCGCGCGGCTCAAACCACCTCCTGGTTGGAGCTGGACGGAGCCTCCTCTCCCAGACCTCGCACCGCGCAAGCGGCCAACAGCTTCTCCAGCGAGCACCGCACCGGCCGCGCGACCCCGGGCCAGATAGTCACGCTCCTACTACGGGCACCGAAGCAGCTCCCGCCTGCCCCAAGCCACACGGGCACATCCCGGGGCTGCAGAGAAGCTGCTGCTCTGCACCACGGCCCCGCGAGAGGCATCGCCACCGGCATCGTCACCTCGCAGCCGCGCAAAGGCCCGGTGCCCGCCAGACGAATTAAAACAACTGGCACCCCCCCTTCACGGGTGTCCCATACATTACTTTAGCAGCTGAAGCAGGAGTTTGTTTTTAAGGACCACGCTTTGGCCTCCGGTTTGCAAACATCACCTGCTCCCTCGTGCCAATCAATCACGTCGACTGAAGTACTTTTTCAATAAAACAAACTTTTCAGTTCAGCCCCCGGCTGGCAGATCCCGCAAGCGCACGTACGAACGATGGGGCTGTGGGGACGGGGTGCGCCGAGAGCAGGGCCACGCGGCCCCCCCGGCATCGCCCACCCTCCGTCCCCGCCGGACAGCCACGGCAGTGATGGGGAGAGACAAGGAAGACAACATTACAAATATATATATATCTCTTAGAAAAAATATCTAACAAATGTCTGATGATATTAGATTGGTTTTTTAGAAAAAGACAGCTGCTTTGCTCCTGAACAACCTGGCAGTATTGCTTCAGCTAAAGAAGGGGGCTGCCCTTCTCTTCCGCAGACAAACCGACCCCGCGCGCTCACAAAAATCAGCGTTACCCCAGCAACAGAAAGCGTGGCTGCCCTCCAGCGAGGCCCAGCCACGAGGCCACGGGGATGGCCGCGGGGAACCCAGTACAACCCCCTCCCCGTGTCCCCGCTGTCCTCTTCTGCCTTTTTGGTTTGTCTGCTTGTTTGGCACGTTCGGGACGAGGGTTCCTGTGGGAATAAAGGCCTCGGGCTCCAGTCTGTGAAACGCCCGCGGTGGTTTTAAGGCAAGCGCGTATCTTTTGGCTGATCTCTTCCAAGACCGTGATTGTCAGAAGAACGGGGAAATGAAGCTGGTGCATCATCACACGCCGGGACGGGAGCAACCACACACGTCTGCCCCGCGGCCGTGAAAGCTGGCCGCACGTGGGCTCTTTTCGGGGCATTTCCCCCTCATTTAAAACAAACCACATTCCTTTAGCGAACGGATTTCTGAGGAGGAAAACCCCGCACGCCGGCTCTGGCGAGCGTTGCCCAGCGTTTCCTGCGGGCACAGGGACGGGCTGTGGAGGCGCGGGTGAGGGAGCCGCTTTTTGCCTTAGCGGCGGGACCCCCTCGAGTCTCAGGGTGCGCCAGGCACCGGCATGGCGTCGGTCCGCGCGAGCAGGTTGTGGGGTGCCGGGGGGACCCCTCCGAAAAGGCCAGACTGGCTCTCTGCCCTTCCCACCGCCGTGATGGAGCCTCAGGCTCGGCCACAGGCTCCACCAGGAAAGCACAGCCGAGCCACGCTCTTTGCATATAACACGGCCAATAAAATAACTGTTAAAATAAAAAAAAATCCAGCGGCCAGGCCGTGGGTTTCACCCAGCTGACGGCGCTGGGGACCCATGGTGGTTCCCGGGGAGCCGGTCCCAGCCGGGACCCCTGAGCAAGGAGGGGTCCCAGCCCTCCCCGTCGCCCAGCGCCCCTCCTCTGCTTCGCGGCGAGGGTTGCCCTGTCATCCCCATCTCCTCTGGTTTGGCTCCGGGAGAGGTTTGGGGGCTGGCGGGGCTCAGTAGGGGGTCGTGCCTTCCCACTCCACCAGGTACTGCACCTTCCCCTCCAGCGTCACCCGCCGCGCCAGCACCTGGTACTTCTCGCCGCAGACCAGCCTGCCTGCCGCCCCGAAGTAGCTGCTGATGGAGGACTTGAGGTGGGAGAGCGAGGAGTCGTCCTCGCTGATGCTCTCGAAGGTGTGGCTGTCGATGCCGTCGTCCGGGCGGTCGGGGCCGCACGCTGCCTCGCTGCCCTCGGGGGTGCCCCCGGCCGGGCGCCCGCCTGGCTCCCCACCTCTCCTCTTCGCCCCGGCCGAGGAGTAGGCTGGCGCTGCCAGCTTGCGCTTGCGGCTGCCCACCGTCCTCCGGCTGCGAGGGACGGGAGAGAGGAGGGGTGAGGGCAGCACCCAAAAGGTGCCCTCCATCCGGCCAGCTTGCGCCCGCCACCCTGTGAGCCTGGAGGGGGCACGCTGGGAGTTCGGGCGAGCCCAACAAGGACCGATAGCTCCAACCCTGCATGCCCAGCTCTGGGACCACCAGCCCGTTCTGGGAGGCAGGGAGGAAAGGCTCCCTGATGCGGGACATCCCTGTGCCAGGAGACGAGGGTGCTGCAGGGGGAGAGGGGCAGCCCTCGCCCCCCTGGCTGTGCCACCGGGACCCCTCTGGAAGGGGGGCGGGGGGCACAGCCCTCACCTGGATTCATAGGAGAGGCTCGTGGTGGCCGAGCCCGAGGTGCTGGCAGCATCCGTGGAGTCCACGTCCGACAGGAAAGTCTGTCCCGAGCTGGCACTGGGGACGGGAGGCAGCGTCGGCTCCAGCCGGGCGCAAGGGGCACCGCAGCCCCCCACCTCCCCAGCCCTGCCTTCGCGCTTTGGCGTTCAAACCACGGCTCCTTGCTGCCCACACCCCCGGGGCCCGGCCGCACGCACCTTTTCAGGCTCTGAATCTCATCCAGTGTGAAGTCGAAGATGCTGGCCAGGTGGTGGTTGGTGCTCCAGGCGGAGGTGAAGTCACTCTGCCCCGCGAAAACAAGGGCGCTCGTCACTGCCGAGCGGAGCGGTGCTGCCCGCGGCCTCGGCATCGGCCCCGGCACCACCGCGCTCCCTCTCTGAGCAGCAGGCTTGGCACAGAACATTTGCAAACCCCAGGGCGAGGGACGGGGGCTCTCCCTGCCTGCAGAAGCCGGGAAACCTCGCGGGGAGCCCCAGGGACGGGGCCAGGGGGTCCCACCCGGCTGTCAGAGCCCAGGATGGTCGCGCAGAGGAGAAGGGGAAGGACTCACGCTGGGAATGGCGTCCTCCAGCAAGAACTTGGCCCTCTTGCGCCGTGCCGCTCGCCGCTTCTGCTGCTGGAGCTGCCGCGGCAGCAGGCTGCAAAGCAAGGGGGGGTGAAGTTGCCAGGCCACCCCAGGGGCGCGCGGCAGCGGGGGGCGCCAGGGTGAATTTGGCCACTCACCTGTCTTTATGGACGTATTTGTTTTTTCCCCTCTTCTTCAGCTCGCAGGAGCCGCCCTCGCCCACGCCCACGCCAGGGGCCTTCTCTGGCAGCACCTTGCTGGGGGGGTTGGGTGGGACGCGGATCCGCAGGCGAAAGATGCATTTCTTCTTTTTGATTTCCTTCCCGCACAGAAACCTGGGTGGCAGAGGGGAGGAAACAACCCTCAGCCGGGGACCCGCAGGAGCATCCTGCATCCCGTCCCGTCCCTGTCCCGCGCCGGGGGCTCACCTGCTTTTGTAGCTGTTGAGCGCATTAAGGAGGTGGGGGCCCCGCTCGGAGATGGGGGTGCCCGTCAGCTGCGGAGAGACGGCAGAGATCAGGCAGGGCTTGGCCTCCGCAGCCGTTATGCAAGAACCAAACAGACGGGGGAACCCGAACTCCGGGCTTCGGCTCCTGCCCAAGATCAGGGAGCCAGGGCTGCCAAAGCCCAGAGCCGCCCGGGTTTGGCACCGGTCACCCTCGGGGCAGGGGACGAAGGCGTCTGAAGGGAACCGAGCCATCCCGCCACGGTGACAGGTTTCCAACACGCCTTGGTTTTAGCGTTTCTCCCAGCTGCAGCTCCGACTGGGAAACATGTCGGGTGTGACACCCAAACAACGGGCAATCCCAGCGCGGAGGAAGATGATGAAGCCAATTTTGAGCAGGAGCCGCCTGTGCCAAGTGCGGCACGAACCGGGGTTTTGCAGAGATGCTCAAGGTCATTGGCGTGGGGCGACATGCAGGCACGTCCCTTTCCACCAGTCATGCCCCGCCGTCCCAGGAGAGGCCCCTTGGCTCTGCCCAGGGCCCGTGCCCGGGGGTCGGCACAATTCCTGGGTCAGGGAGCAGAATCTCCACCGCTGACACCGCCCACTGGGCACACCCTGCTCTGACACCAGCCCCGGGGTGAGCAGCACATGGGAGATGCCGTGTGTGTTCCCAACGGGTGCAGACACCCCGGGCCGGGTGCTCCTGCCCACCCAGAGATACCAGGCAGGTCTTCAAAGCTCCTTCCCCGCGGGGGACCGGCCAAGGAGCAGCCTGCTTGGGCCACAGTGAGTGTGCACTCCCAAAGCTCCGAGCCTTTCCCAACAAGCAACCCACAACCACACCGCGGGGTCCGTGGCCGCGGAGAGGGGAAGCCAGCCCAGCCACGGGGCAGAGCTCGCTGCCCCACCACGAGCACCGCTCTTCCCCAGCCAACCTGCCCCAGCCTCAGCAGCTCGGCTGCTGCGGGAAGGAGGATCCGTTCCCCCCGAGCCGAGGCTTCGGGGACAGCCGTCCGTGACTCACATCCCTGGCAGCACCTCTCCCGCCCCACAGCTGCTCTCCAGCCCACGCCCGGACCGCACGTTTTTACCTTCCCGAGCTGCAGCGGGTCCCAGTGGTGGTTCACAAAGGCCAAGATCTCCTCGAAGTCGAAGTATTTCTTCTTGCTCTGCACGCCCAGGTTGTAGAGGGCGAGATGGACCACATCCACCCTGCGGGAGCAAAGAGGGTGGGAGGTCAGCAGCGCACCCAGCAGCAGGATGGTACCCACCAAGATGTTCAAGCACAGCCCAGCACAACCCTCCCAAAACCTTCTCGATGGAAGCCGGGACCATTCCCACACCCCACAGGGGAAGCAACCCTGGCCTGGACACACATCCCAGGGGATGTACCACGGCCAGGATGGCATCCCCTGAGCGCTGGGGAGGGGTGGGATGCTGTTGCAGACAGGGGAAGCCCAAACGCTCAGTGCCCCGAGCCCTGGAGCTGGAGGACATGTCACTTCCAGGATGAGTGCCCAGTTTTCCAGCTTTTTAATAAGCCTCAGGCGCAGTCAGGTACGGGAGCTGGACAGCTCTTACCCCCGCGAAAATACACTGTTCTAACAGCCCCCTCTCTCCTGCGGGATTTCACACTTGCGTCTCCAAAAACAAAAGCCAAGCAACACATCCTGCAGGATTTCCCTCTTTTTCCTTCCAGCCTGCTGCACGGCACTGCTCAGCGCAACGTCCCCGGCGCAGCCGTGTCCCAGCAGCCCGTTAGCACTGGTAACGCGTCCGACATGGCCAGGCACAAGGGGAACAGCAGTAAATGCGGGGCTGCTGGCACCGTTAATATAAAGTGCTTTCAGACCCTCAAGGTACGCTAGAAGGCACCACTTGCAAACTTGTCTTTAATGACAGAATGTGATGTCCCATCCCCGATGGCTTCCCCCAGTTATCTTCTGGCAAACGTGCACCTCGGCTCCCGGACAAGCAGCAGGTCTGGGGTGCATGGAGAAATAGCTTCCCCGGGAAACAGCCCCAGCTCAGAGCTGGGCTGGGATGAGCAGGAGACGCTCTGTGAACTCACACCACCAAAACCTGGCCTCGTGCCCCAGGGCCACCCCAGCACATCCCAAAGGAGCTGGGGCCATTTCTTACCATCTCAAGGGCAGGCGCTTGATGTATTCTGGTCCCTGGTTGCATACGGAGCAGAAAAACACATAGAACCTGGAAAACAGCGGAGAGCAGAGCGCTGAGGGTGGGGGCCATCCCCGCGGCCATGCAGGGCCTGGGGACGGGTCGGGGCGAGGACAGTGCTCCGGGTGCCGAGGGTGACAGCACGGCCGGGAGGAGTGGGGTTGGGTCAGGGAGATACAGACTGGGGACGTGCCCGTGCACGAGCCCCACCGGGGAGCCAGCTCCGACATCCCAGCAAAGTCTGGAAGGGACATACCGGTCTCCGAACATCATGGGGTCGCTGAGGCACTGGGTGCAGGCTTCGTGGAACCACTGCCGGCAGTGGTAGCACTGCAGCATCTTCAGGTACCACCTGGCGAGGGAGAGGAGGTGGGTGACAGCGAGGGCAGCGGGCAGCAGCCACCACCTCGGCCCCCTCCGAGGCATGGACCCCCCCAGTCTGGCCCTAACTCGTATCTTCCGCAGCCACAGAGGTGGGTGCAAACGGTGCCTCCGGGAGCGAGCGAAGACCCGGGCGACAGAGGCAGAATGGGCAGCAAAGCTGCTGGCCCCGGGGCAACGACCTGCAAGCTGAGGACTTCTCTCCTGGGGGAAAAGCTCCCTACCCTGATCCCGTCTGCCTTTGCAAATGCTTTTCCCCACAAAACCAAACGCCACAACCCTCCCAGCAGGCAGGCAGGCGGGGGCTTACTCGCCGGGGCCCCCGCAGTAGCAGTAGCACTGCTGCTGGTTGGTCCGGTGTGGGGAGTCCCACTCGAGCAGGTCGGGGTTGTAGGACAGCACCATCTTGACGGCTTGCAGCGTCTTGGCGATGGCTCCCTTCTTCAGGGCACCCCCTTTCTGCGGGACCAAGTGGGATGGGGGTCAGCAGAGCTGCACAGGGGGCCGCATCCTGCATGGCCGCATCGAGGATGGGTGGCACACAGAGCCGGCGATCCCGGGCAGCCCCACTCACCCGCACGGCCAGGGCAAATATGCAGCGGCGGCAGAACCACGGTGTCCCCAGTGGGCCCTCGCCGCCACTTGCCACCGGGACATGGCACTGCTGGTGATAACCTGCGGGAGGGCTCACGTCAGTGTCACCGCGCTGGCCAGACCCTCAGCACCAGGACAATGCACCCACACTCACCGAGTCCGCACTTCCCACAGATGAGGATTTCGTTCATGGGGCCCGACGTCTTTCCCAGGCAGATGTTGCACTTGGGCTCCTCCCCGGGGACGCCGGCTGCGGGACAGGAATGGCAGAGTTGGAGACACGCAAGGCACAGCCACGTCTCTGCGGCACCAGCAAGGACCCCCAGCACAGCGATGGGAGGGGAGGATGGGGCGGCACTCACCATGCTGGATATCCTTCCAGAGGACCCAGTACTTGGAGTTGTCCTCAAACGTGACAAGGCAGCTCTGCTTGGAGCCGCTCACCTGCGGGGAGAGAGCGGGAAGAATCGCCGAGCATCAGCTCCCATTCCCAGCGCTTCCCTGTTTTCTCTGCTGACCGGCCCTGGCTCTTGGGGCTGCGGGAAGTTGGGTTTGGGGTGTGATACCTGGGCGCAGGACATCAACCCCAAATGCCCCAAAGACCAAAGATACATTGGCCAGCACCGCCCCAAGCTGCGAACGAACCCAGGGAACAGCGCTAGCTACACTTCGGGTGCCCACCTTACCCTTTTGGGTGCCCACCTTACCCTTTTGATCTTCCCGAGGTAATAGAGCCCATCGGTCCAGCGGCACAGCACGTACTGCCCCTCCGTCAGCTTGACCATGAGCTCTCGGCAGCCGCTGCCCCTCCGTGCCGAGGCAGCGGCCGGTGCTTGTTGGACCCGGCCAGCAGCTGCGTAGACATCCCGGATGATGGGGTTGAGCTTGGCGGTCTCCATCAGCAGAGCCTGGAGGGGACACACATGCTCGTCACTGTGCCCTGGTGCCACGACACAACGTGCCCGTCGGCCGGGTGTGGCATCCCGGAGGGTTTTGCCCAGGAGCGCCGAGCCCGGGGCTGGTTCAGCCCCACCAGCACGTGCTCAGGACCCACAAAATGAGCTGGGTTCATCCACGGGTGATTGACCCGAAATCAGAGGGAGCAGCCGCAATCTTTGCTACTCCCGATCAAGAGCGAGTTAACCCCCCGACTGCCTCAGCTCCCGCAACACGGAGCCCCCCGGCCGCAGGGCACGGGGAGACGCCGCAGGCCTGCGCGGCTCAGCCTGGGGACGCGGCGTCCGAGGGATAACAGCGTTAAGTTTGCCGTGGTGGTTAATTCACCGTTTCCGAGCAGTTTCACGAGCTCCCGAGCCGACGGGGAAACGGGCGGCAGCGGGCAGAGCGAGCGAAACGGAGCGGCTGAGACCCAGGGCCGCAGGCGGGGGGGGGAACCCGCTCAGCCCGGGCGCCGAGCCGCGTTCCCGGGCAGGCACCGCTCACGCCGGCTCCCGAAGTTCCCTTCTCCCCCGCTTCGCCCGCCCGTCGCGGCCACGCGAAACCTCACCGCGCCGAAAGCCGCAGCGGCCGCCCTCGCCCCGCGCCGCGCTGGGAATAACGCTCCCGTTCCCGAGCCCGCCCTGCCTGCGCCGGGGCAGGGGAAAACTTACGGTAAAGCGGGTGCGACGGAAAACGAATAAATAAATGAGGAATAAATAAACCAATAAAACTTAAACCCAGCTCCCCCGGGCCCGGGGGCCGGCCGGAGCGGCGGCGGCAGCCTGTGACATGTCACCCACCCGCCAGCCCGCATTTGGGGGGCGATTATGAAAGCGGAGGCAGCTTCGTGCCCACGGGGGAGCGAGCCCGGCGCGGGGTGGGGGACGCAGACACACACACACGAACGGGGACAGCTCCCGCCGTCCCGCGTGGGAGCTCCCACGCCGCTCCCGTGGCGGGCGAGCGGGGGCCACGCAGCATCCCCCCAGCCCCGCGGCCGGTCCGGCGGCACCTGCCGGGCGGCAGCACCGGGGGGGGCCCCGGGAGCGGCGGCCGCGGGCCCCGCCGCCATTGGCTCATTCAAAGGCGCTGGCGGCGCCGTCCCGCCCGCCCCCGTTCCCGGGCCCCGGTCCCGCCGCCCCCGCGCCCCCCCCCCCCGACCCCCCCGCCCCGGCGCTGCCCTTACCGCTGGGCCCCGCGCAGCCCCCTCCGCCGCCCGGCTCTCAGCGCCCGCCCGCCCGGGGCCCGCGGCGGGGAGCGGCGGCGTGCGGCGGGGGCAGGGCGCGGGGCGCCATCTTCCCGCGCTTCCCCCCGCGCCTCCCGCGGGCATTGACGTCCCCGCTTATGCAATTAGCGCGGGGCCGCCTCCCTCCGCCGCCTCCCACGGCTCCCATCGCGGCGGCCCCGGGCACGGCCCCGCGGCGCCGACCCGGCCTCCGGGGCTCCCGCAATGCGAGGGCAAGGCACACGCAGGGGCGTGGGGTGCCTGCCACCCACTCCCCCCCCGCGTGGGTACCTGCTGCTCGCCCTCCCCCGTGGGGTACCTGCTAACCCCCCCACCGCGGGTTACCTGGTACCCACCCTCGTGGGGTACTTGCTACCCCCTTACGTGGGGTACTTGCGAACCCTCTGTGGGGTACCGGCCACCCCTCGCTCTCTGTGGGGTACCTGCAGCTTCCCCCCGTGGGGTACCTGCTACTGCCCCACACGGGTGCCATCACACCCCACATCCCCACACACAGCGTCACCCCACCCACCCAGCGTCGCTCCGCCTGCAGTCACGCACCTTGGGGTCCCCAGGGGCACCCAGGGCTGGCCCTGCACCCACCGCCCGTGGGGTGAGCACCGTCACCCTGTCCCACTCGCTGGGGACCTCCCTGCCTGCAGCCAGGTTGGGGCATCCCCGGCTGGGGGTGCAGGCAGGGGCGCAGCATCGTCCCGCGCGAGGGAACAACCTGTGCTCCTCGGGATTCCTAGAAACGGGGGCAGCCTTTCTGCGAATCCTGACAGTGAAAATCAATCCCTGCAAAAAATGCTTCGGTCGGTGCCAAGAAGAAATCTGAAGGATTTGCTGTTTGTCGAGAAGCGCTGCCAAAAAAAGAAATGTTTTCAGGCCTGCTCGGGCAGTAGAGAAGCTGACTCCTGGTGCAGGGCCTGGGCCAAGCGCAAGCGGAGTTGATTCCGATTTTTTCTGGGGTGAGCGCTGCGCTGGGTCTCCCAGCACCTGCCAAAGGCCTGAGCTGCGAGTGAGCAGCTCCCTGGGCATCCAGAGAGAACGGCACAGTGCTGGAACACCCTGTCGACACCTCTGTCTAATTCTGCCATCTTAGAAATATTTTTTTTTTCATCAGCCTTTCCCATAAAACATTGGCATCTGAGCATTCCCCGCGCTGCACCTGGCCCTCGGCGGCGGGGAAGCAATGTTGTGCGTGTGAACCCGAGGGGAGACGCGCTTCCCCGAGCGATGGGCACCGTAAGGTTTTGGCGTGTGAGGCAAAGCCCAGCAAAAGGCGAAGACGGCGGCAGGCGGGTGCCCAACGCGCCGTGCCGTGCCGTGCCAGGCCGCGCCGCGCCTATGCCCAACCGCTGAGCCCGCGTTTGCAGAGGTTCAAAAAAATGGCAGCTTGCTCCCCGGCGTGAAACACCGTCCTTCGCCTGCACGGGGAACCTGACGCATCTTCAAAACAGCCGAGCGACCAAACTCTGCGGTGAGTCACGATGTGTTCGCCCTGAGTCACTGCAGGATTAAAATAACTCCTGCACCGTAACTCTCCCCCTGGACAAACGCCGCTGCTCGCTTCACTGCAGCTGCTGGTGCTGAGCTTGGCCGATGGCAAGTTGTTTGCCGCGCTTGCGGGGCGCAGCGCTCCGTCCCGGCACTCCCATCCCAGCCCGTCCCCGCGCAGTGCCGGCGGAGCACCACACAGAGATGTTCTTACAACCCCTCCCCAGCCACCCTGGTTTGCGTTTGCAGCATCTTGGCCATTTGCCACGGGAACGCAGAGGGTGTGACACGAAAATCAAACACAAGATGGAGTTCACGGCGGGTGTAAGCGGGGGGGACCTTACCGAAAAGCCTACGGCACGGAGAGGGCACCCCAAACCCAGCACCCGCCGATGGCACTGTAACGTTGCCCTGGAACAAAAACCCCAAACAAAAAGGAAAAAAAAAAGGAATTTTAGATGCATCCTCTGTTTCCTAACAGGAATGAAGCTGCGCAATCGCGTTTAACTCTGATTTCTTTGCGGGTGCTCCTGGCACATCATCCTCACCGAGCCTGGCCTCAGCTCCTGCTGCTGTGAGCTACTAGGTGCTTCCCTCCTCCTCCTGCTTCTCTTCCTCCTCCTCCTCTTTTTCCTCCTCCTCCTCCTCTGTGCACCCGCCGGCTTTTCCCGCACACCCCTGGGGAGCTGGGGGAGCCGCTGGAGATCCCGTTTTTTGGCAGCATGCGAAGGCTCGCGGCTGCTGGCAGGCGCTGGAGCGGGCGCAGCGGTCGGACACAGCTGAGTGACTGGTTTCGCACCGATGGGGCTCCAGGGACCTCGGTGGGACGACGCCTGACACACTCCATGGGGGAAGGAGCACTCACCCAGCCCCAAATTTGTTTGAATTTCCAAACAAAACTGGCGTTTAGAAAATTATTCGAATGATGCCCCCATTTTGTCCATAAAAGCTTTTTGTTGCTCCTCCGCACCCGGCACTTGCGAAGGTGGGGAAGGGGCTTTCCGTCTCGCACGATGAGGGAGCACCCGGGGAACCGCGGCCCAGCCCGGCCGCGAGCCAGCGGCAGCCCCAGCCGGAGCAGAGCCCGCGCCGTGCGCGGGGCGAGCAGCTCCCGGCGCTGCCTTTCTTTCTGCTTTGAAAACTGCCCAGAAATCGGGGAGCTCCTTTTCACAGTGTTTTTCTTTCTTTGAAAACAGGCGTGGGAGGAGGGGTTGTATGTTGGCTTGTAGTCTTGGAAACCGAAGCCGAGGAATATTGAATGGAAACCCAAACACGAAGCTGCCTGTGAGCTATGGGCCTGATGCGGGGATAGGATCTGCAGGAAGGACTCGCGCTGGCCGACGGCCGCTCCGGAGCCTCCTGCGGCCGAGCCACGCGGGGCTGCGGCACAGAGACCAGGACACCTGGCACGGCTCTCGTAGGCTGTTCAGAGCAATTCGCAATTCGCAATTCGCAATTTGCAAGGGCCCTTTGCTTCTGGAGATTCAGCTGGTAAAGTACGGCACATCCGCGCCAACGAAAGCAGCCAGAACCAGAGTAGCATGAGGCTGTTGACATCGTTCTCTCTCTCGGCCAACGCTTCCCTCTGCTCCAGGGGTCTCAACCACCCGACTGACCAACGTGACCAGATTAATCTCAAAGCGACTGTGTGCAGCTATGGGTTCTTTTTCTGGCCTGAAGAAGGGCTTATGAGCCTGAAACTTGACTGGTTTTTTCAGCTGTACTAGTCAATTCAGAAACATGTTCTCTTTCCCTATGAACCTTGTCCTTCATTATTTAAACCATCGTAGCTACAGAGGCACTGTTACTCTTTGCCATGAAACACGGAGCAACCAGTTCTGATTTAGCTCACTAAAACTTTTTTTTTATTATTTTTCTGCATCATTTAATTTGGTCCAAACCAAAAAAAAAAAAAAAAAATCACTTTGGCTGTTCATTTCCGCAACATAAGTGATTTGCTGGGTTAGTGAAGCCTTGATGTCGCTCCAATTTCAGTTTCTTTCGGTGAGCATCATCCGCTTCCTCATCAAGACGTTTTTGTGGCTGGAGGTCTCGGAGATGAAAATGGGGAGCCTGTTCCAGGAACACCAGAGGCCGGAGCGGAGCCTCGTGTCTGGGAAGCGCGGCGGCTCAGCGCATTCCTCGTGGGCGCGGTAACGCTCCGGCGGTGCCCCGCGCGCTGCGGCACAGGGGGACACAGCTCTTCCTCGAGCCCGTTCAGGGAGAAGTGACACAGCAAAGGGCGTATTCGCACAGAGGTACGCTTGCAATTGGAATCGGACATTAAATCTGACGTTCAGCTGGTTTATGCCAGCTGTGCCTTTAAAAGGAAGAGCATTTAGGCCTTGGGTTTCATGTCTTTTTATTGGTTATTTAGCACGAATTTAATCCATACCCTTTTCTTTTTTTAACTTAACTTTCTTTGCATGCTTCTGTGCAATTGCATAAGACATGAAGAGCTTGTAAGTGTTCTTACAGCTGTGCAAGGTTTGTGTTCGTGGAGCCCTTACATAATTTTGACACAGATACGATATGTACACGTCTGCAGCTCCCGAGCACTGCTCTGGAAAGACATCCTTCCCAAAAAAGAGAGAGAGAAAGAAAGAAAAGAAAGGAAAAGCCCATTTTGTTCCTAGGGAAAAGTAAAAAATGGAGAGTGAAGATCTGTATTTACTGGGGCACGTTTGCACTGCTGACCCCCCTACAGAACTGCAGTGACGGACAGGCTTCGACTGCTCCTGGGGAGCCGGCTGAGCGCGGAGCCAGCCCTGCTCGTCCAGCCCCCCGCGCCCCTTCGTGGGCTCCGTCCCCTGGCTCGGGCCCGTGGCTGCAGGGTGCCTCGCCACTGATCTGGGCCTTGAGTAATCTCGAGACTCTTCCACCAGCCATGCACGCGCCGAGCCCACGGTGGATGTGCCGCCTTCACGAGTCTCAGGGCGGCTCGGCTTGCCTCTGCTTCCTGCGCGGCTGGCTCTCACCTGCTGTAAGCAAGCAACGCTTCATCTGCGTCCTGTCCCAGGGACGGTTTTACACCAACGAGCTGTCGGCCCCACGAGCAGAGCCAGTAACGAATTTCCTCCCTTTGCAGACATTTGCCATCCTGGCCTGAGTCATCCCAGAAGCTGGCGCCGTGCGATGCTCCTTTGGTGATTTCGTAGCCAGGCAGGCAGAGGCACCTCCGCCCCAGCCTTGCGCTGCGGGACGATGAGCACGGGGTCCCGCAAACTGGGCAGCCTTGCAGCTTTCCTCCTCTTTTACTTCAGGGATTTCCCCGTTGGGAATCCATGGCTAGGAGGAAAACTGGAACGAAAGGGCTTCCAATAAACTTTTAAAATTGATTTTCACCAAGCAGGTCCCTTCTTCCATCGTCCCCCCTGGACTCCCTGCAGAAGGGAGGTGTCAAGCGAGGTCTTCAGCCCACCCTGTCCTGCCCTGCTCTCGCGTCTGGTATCGGTTGCGCCGGGACAGACGGAGCCCTGGTGCATCATGTCCTTTCTCCAGGGTATTTATTCGGCCAGCATGGATGCTTCTGCTTCCCTGCAGCTTGTGCTGCTTCTGTGTGATTTGCCCTCCACCTGCAGCAACGCTGGGGTCCTGCCGTCAGTGAAATCCTGGCTGTGCACAGGATTTGAAAAAACGTGGTGTAATTATTGCTGGTAGAATCACACCAGAGACCAGCACGGAGGCGTCGGGTCCTCCACTCTCCGCTGGATGTATCTCTCCACCTGCACATGCACGTATGCACACACACACATTTTTTGCTTCCCTCGACGCAGACACGTACACATAAATATTCTCTCTCACACGCAAGTGTTCACATCTTCTTTCCCACACACTTTCTCTCCTTCCCCAGCTCTCACCCACACACGGTTTTAGTCATTTCCCCCCACCTTCTCTCTCTGTCTCTCACATACAAGGAAAACCCTCCTGATTATTTTTAAGACATAACAGCTCTACATGGAAAAGGATTTTGCACAAAAAAGTAATAGTGGAGCAAAGAGGCAGCCAAGCCGCCCTGGGAAGTCAATGCCCGCTATCATAAGAGCAGCTAATTAAAAATCCCCGGTGGAAAAGCAGCTCCACGGGCAGCGAGGGCCAGGGAAATCTCACACAGGTGCGGAGCAGCCCCGACTCCCCTGGCAACCAGGCAGAGCCGACCGCTATCTTAATCTGCAATAATTCTCCCAAGATCAGCTGCCGCCTGCCTCCCGCTCTGCTCCAGCTGCAGTAGCCAGAAGAGGCTCTGGAAACCAGCTTGCTGTGTCGGATCACGCCATCACGGCCCACGCTCACCTGCCTGTGCCCGCATCCCCCAGCTAGCCGGGCGTAGCACCACGGGAGCCAGCGTCGGACAACACTTTATTCGATTTTCCAGGTCAAAGCCCTACGTACTGGGTGCTACATCTTCCACACAAACACACCAGCTTCCAGAGGCAACGAAAAGGCGACCCTATGCTTATGGCACTGACATAAGAGATGCTTTAGGGTTCATTCCCAGAGTTTCCACCGATTTCCCGCAGGACCACAGGCCAGGCGCTTCATCCTGAGCACTTTGGGTGACTGTTGGCATGACCAGCTCTCTGGGACAAGGGGTGGTTATTTCTGGGTCACCGGGCAGGGCAACAGCGCAGCTGGGCCCCACGCTGAGTAAACCTGCTCGGTGCTGCCGGAGAAATAAGCGAGTGCTGCAGCACTGCCCAGCTGTGCCTGTAGCAAACCGCTGCCATCGTATCTCCTAGTTGCTCAGTTCTCTATTTTACAGTGAAAATAACACACAAACCTTTTAAAGTTAGCGAGCTTTATTTAGGAAATAAATAAAATTGTAAGAAAATATGAATGATTGTAATAAATACAGCACATGTCAAAATCACACAGCCATGAAAAGCGTAGTATTTTTAGGCATATTACTCCAGTGTGGTTACAGGGTCTGGCACATTACTGGAAAAATAACTTTCTGCCCCTGAAAGAACATTTTAAACATGGAAGAGAGAAAAAGACAGACAGAGAGAGACACTCTATGTGTGTGTCCGATGGCAAAGAATATCCAGTTCCTTCCCAAACAAGCTTTGATAGATATTTGTTTATGGAGCGGGTCTTTTTGAAATTTGATGCTTCATCACAACTAATTACTTTAAAGGACGCTGTCAAGATAGAAATGAGAGATTTGCAAAATCTCCTCATGTGCCAGCAGTCAGCCTGGAGGTTAGTCACGGCACATGACACTTCACCAGCTCTGCTAGATGGCTGCGGTTTCCATGGTTTGCAAAATTTAAGCGGACAAACAGTTTTTCCTTTCCCTTCTCACACAGCAGGCACAATATTGTCTGTCAGCTGTGTGTTTTCTGTTGAGACATGGGAAGTATTGCAGAGGAAAAATGAATAAAGTAATTGCATAAAGGCCTTTCACTTACACACACGCACCTGCCTCTGCCTGCAAGATCAGGCCTCGGGTTTGCACGCTGCAGTCCTCCCTGTCCCGCGGAATGGCTCGCGGTCCTGGACAAGCAAGCTGTACAGCACAGCATGAGTTTGCTGGAAATTCAGAAACTGCTCATCAAAACGCAACTCAACTCCCCTGATTCTGTCAAACAGCTGTTAAGCGTGGAATGATGAGGGTGAGGATTGCTGCTTTTGGGGATAAGGTACAGCATCTGAACTTTGCACACATCCAGACATTTCCAAGCTTGACTTGCTTACAAAAACAATAATTAATTCCTTGCCTCTGTTTAAAAAGACAAAACAATCTCTAGTAGTTACTTCCACTTTAGCATGTGAAAAGACTCAAAAATCAGAGCACATAAAAAGAGTTAAGCAAAAAAAGAAAGATCAATACTTTCTAATAAGTCACTTGCCTGGAAGGTTCAGGAAGTGACTGAACGCTTTAAGCCACAGCTACTGAGGGGTCCTTACCACCGCTTGGACTGGCAGCTCTGGACTTCCCAGTGGTTAACAACCCTTAGAGCTCCGTGTCTGAGACGGGAAAGTCAAATGACTCCTTTGGAAATACAAGAGGTAATTTCCCCGAGGCACAGTGTAAGCTGGTCACCGATTGCTGACGCAACAGAACATCTCTTTACGGAGCACATAAATAGAAGTCTAAAATAAATAGCAAGAAATAAATCATCCAGTATAAAGAATTCAAGCTACAAATTCTATCCACAACTCACTGCTTTCAAGGTCATCAGTAAGCACAGGGACACCCGATGGGTGCTGCCGGGGAAGGAACCTGCCCTCGTCCCTGGTGGGGGAAGAGCCAAGATCCCCCATCAGGGCTGCCAGCCAGCACAGTTGGACAGGTGGTCACTCCGGATCTCCTGGGAAAGGGAGCAACACACGCACTGCCAGAAGACGGGAAAGCTCAGCTTCAGCCCTGGCATCCCAGGAACCTGGTGACCCAAGGGTGCTAGAAGGGACCTCAGGCTGCACCCCGTGCCAGACACCTAGGCAGAAGGACACCCGCACCTGGGCTGGGGGAGAGAAAGAACAGCGCCTTTTTCCACAATGCATCTGCAGCGGGGTGACTGCAATCTACATCTAAACCAGGAGCATCGTCTGTTTTGATGAAATAATCACAGACCTCATTTGCGACAGCACGCTCTGCGGGGCACGGGGCAAAGTACTCGGCACGCTCAGCGGTAGCTAACTCTAGCGGGAAGATCCTCAGCCGACGGGAACTGATCCAGCAGAGCACAGGCTCAGGCTCTCTGGATTCTGTGTGCATGTGAAAACTAATACAAGGACTTGAGTTGATGGGTTTTTCTTGTAAACTACTGAAATTCAGTGGGTGATTTACCAGACACCCATATTTCCAGATTTACTAATTTGTTTCTATAATGCATTTGAGGAAAAGCGTGTCTTCTTTCACATAGGCGTATTTAGGTGACTGCAGTTTGGACAAAGGGAGGAACATGGGACAGCCACTGGCAACATTCATATCATTCACTGGTCTCTGAAATGAAGCAGAAGTCAAGTCCGGGCGAAACGCATCAATAATATGTTCCCTGTTATTTTGGTCAAGCAACATAAACGTAACCTGAAAAACAGAAAGCAACAATTGTTAGTTATTGAACTGAAAAATAAACCAGAAAATATCAGAGACAGAAGTGCAAATATGCTGCAAAAGCAGCTGGATGCTCTATCGATAATTAAATACAAATTATAATGAACGTTTCGCAAAGTGCAAGGTCAGTTAATGGGAACAAGGGAGATTGTAACAGTTCCCAGATGAAGTATTTAAAACTTTGCCACCTGTAAAATAAAATTAAATAAAATAAAGCTAGGAATTATTTCTTAGTAGAGCACTGCACAGTCCAAAGCCTTTTTTCCTCTCTCTCTTGACAACTTAAACAAGCCCCAGGTTTGGTTACAGTCATTACATTCATTCTGCTATTGTGGTTTGGAATCAAAAGAAACAGGTCAGTTGCCCCTATGCAAATATGTAAAAGACACAACCTAAATATCAGTGTAGGATCTCCCCATCCCGTTCCCACTTTTAGTAACTCACTGTTCTTTAGGGTTAAGGGGGAAATGTAGGTAATAATTTTTTAATACAGTGACCACCGGGAACTTAGATTTCTATTATTTTTTGGCTGCTAAATGGGAGTAAGGCTATTTATATGAAAGGTTTATAGAATTATTACCACACAAAGGTAAGAGCTAGAACAGAGATCAGACATCTGGGCACATTTTCACTGCTTTTCTAACCATTGTAGCCATTGCACTTACAAAATGAGAAAAAATAATGTCAGGACCACATAAGACATCTGTGGCACATTTGTAAGGAGAACTCTAACCTCACATTTCTGACACCTGTGCTTCAGGCAGCAAATCATAATTCCCTCATAAATTGATATTATCTCTGTACAGCAAGAGCCAGGAAAAAATGTGTCTCTGGCTTTCGCCCAGGTGGGCACAGGTTGGGCTCTATCAAACACCAGTATTCTGGTGTCTGCAAATCCCGCAAGGCCGGAGCAGCTTTCCCTGTGTGTAAGTCACTCCATTCAGAGACAAATCATTACCCAAGATTCCAGTTTGGCTAGTAGCCATCAGACAGAAAAATGGGAAAGCACTCTAAGTTCCACGGAACTCCAGAGAAAAAGTCCCCTTGCGTTCACTGGGAGAAGCAGCGGGTTTATGCCAGAATCAGATACAAGAAGGCTGCTCTTCTTACCTTGTGTCTGAAAGGCCACGGGAGCAGGGCATCGTAGTCTCCTTTCATGACAACAAAGAACAGGGACATGTGCGTTCCTTTTCCTGTGCCATCCCCATTCAGGTAAACCCTCAGACAGACCTTGTAGCCATACTTTGCAGTGTAAAAAGCTGAAATCAGAACTGTTCATTAGTAAAGCCTCTTTTGAAAAAAAGACACGAGTGTTCCAGCACATGGGGAAAGATGGTGTATGAAGTGTTTTGCTATCACAGAGATGAGACCAGACAAATCGTCACACTCTGGAGGCTATAAGCAATGAAAATCCAATGGTTGGAATCCTTTTAGTGTAGTGCTTCATGCCTCGGTGAAAATTACCTGTTATTAGCCACACAAGCATATTTTACTCAATCAAATCCTTCTCACATGGGAGATAACTGCTGCAAAAGCCATTCGGTACCAGAGGCACCAAGCTGTGGTGCTGTGTGGTGCTGTGGTTAGATGAGATGGACCCAGCAGATGTCACTGCAAGTAGCAGCAGCAAAGGGCAAATTGCAGAATGAAAGCCCAGAAAAAAACACAATTCTGTGGAAGACCACATCACTGCTGCCCTGAATGGCAGGCAGGAGAGCATGAGGTCTTTGCATAAAAAGCTTCTTAGTGTAAGGAGCTATTTTAAAGCTATTTTAAAGGAGCTATTTTAAAGTCCACATGAGCAGAAAGAAGCACCGTGCTAGAGAAATCAGTGGGTTTTCTAAGGACTGGGTTTTGTTAACACATATATATGTAATGTGTTTTACCTGGCGAATACAAACTGATTGTTCTTCCAGTCACAGAGTCTTGTAACTTCCTGCCAACATCTGTTATTTTCCACAGAAAGACCCCATCATAGGAAGCTTGCTCAGAGAACAGAAGACTCTTATGAAGGCTGCTCAGGCCTGCATCCTTCTGCGTCAGGCACCGGTGCAACTCCGCAATCTGGAAAAAACAAATCGGTTCTCAACCAACTCCCCTCTCCAGGCTGTTGTACTGCAGAAGTAGCAGCATTGTTCTGGAGTCCTCATTTTCTGGAGGGTCTCCTTTGATTTCTTTTTATACGATACTTATGTGTCAACATGTAAGGCAAACAACTGGACTGACGGTTGTTTGCTCTTCCAGGCATAATGCTGTTCTAAGAAGATCAGCCAATTGTGCTTGCTCACAGTCTGATCATTGCAAATTCTGAACATTCAAAACAAAAATATCTAGGTACCTCAACATGGGTTTAAATAACAGATATTAGAGATCCTCATTGGAAAATTTATCCAAAACAGCAAAAGGTTCCTGCAGATGTATCCAGAACTCAACACTTCATAGCTCAAATTCCTGTGCCTGTCCCTGTCCTGATGCCTACACCACCTCTCACTGAAATATGTAAATATTTTGTTATCTATAGAACAAGACAGTGCTTATCACAACAATTTACCTTCAGTTCAAGGCCTCGTATTATGTTTTGATCAAGTTCACTCTGTCTCCGAAAGGCTGTGATTTCCAAGTTAGAGGTCTCCACCTCTTTATTGAGCACTGCCACAATATTCTCAAACACATGTAGCTTGTGTTCTAGCTCAGAAATCACTTTCTCCCTCACAAGTTGTTGCAGAACAGAATCATCTTCAGAAACAGAAGATCCAGGAAAACAGTCTACTTCCAGATCTCCATTGATTTCCAGCCTCCCTGGGATCTGCAGATCTGAGACGCTTTTTCCTGCACCATTCACGCTCAGCTCTGACTCTGGGATGAAACCACTTCCAGCTTTGGCAGCAGTGCACAGGCTTGCCTTCAGTTGCTTTATGTGCTGCAGCAGAAGCAGCATGTGGGCTCCAACTGCAGTTTTTTCATGCTCCTTTGTCTTCTCTTTGCTTCCCTGTAAGAAGAAGACCCTGTCAATACACTCTCCGTACAACTACCATCGCTGACCTGGGGCCACCTCAAGCAGTGTTCCCTTTAACTTCTTGGGAGAGACAGAGATGGAAAAACGGCAGGACACAGGTCCAGCTACACAGCAGCTGACTCTCAGAGGAGACATGGAGAGAGGAAAACCAACAAGCCCTCTAACGACCAGTTTAGTCTATGTGTTCATATGTGTATACAAGCTACATAAAAAGAAAACACTTGGTTACAATTTCTGTGTTAACAAGATGCCAGGCAGAGTCCCAGCAGGATTCTCAAAAAAGCCAATATTTAACGCATATCCTGTGCACAAAAGATGAGACAAGGCAACAGATGCCAACTACAATGCAAAGAAGACCTGTTAGTGTTTTAAGAGGAATCACCCAAAGGGAATATCCAAAACAGGGTATGTCTGATAAACCAGCAGAATTGTAATAAACATCTGTTTTCACCTGAAGTGAATGCGCAGTGCAGGATATGGAGCAACACAGGCTGAACTGCACCCTACACACACTGTGTAACCACAGCAGTTCCAGCATCACCTCTGCTGTGTACCAAAAGTGGGCAGACTTTCTCTCTTTTCTTAAATATATATTTAAATCAAGTCCTACCACTTTGAACACAAAGGCTGGCTAGCCTAAGGCACAGCGGTGCTGAGTTATACACCATCCGAGACCTTCCTGAAGGCAGCCACTTCACTCACCGTAAATGAACAGCCAACTTCAGAAAAACGACATCCATCCTTGTTGATTAAGGGTGCAGAGTGGTTCTGTGGAAAAAAAGAAGAAAGGACATAACAAAATACCAATTGAAAGGGATTATTTTATTTACCTACAAACAACTAGGCCACAATCCTAGGAGCTATAAATCAGATTAATTCAAGTCAAGGCATTACCACAGCTTACAGTGCCCAACCAGCTTTGAAAACTCATGGGTACATCAATCAAGAGCGTGGCTGTGAGTTTCTTGCACACAGCCTGGCAGTTAAGTGTCCATCTGACAGATCCCACAGTGATATCACACAGTTTAACAAACCACAGTGATCTCCTGGTAACAACTTCTCGTAAATAAGATGCCAATAAGCAAAGTGGACCACCACAGTGGGTAACACCACGCACACAGCCACTCCAGCCCTCTTCTGCTCTTAGAGAATGCACAGAAGAGCTGTGGCATGCAGCATGTCCTGGGAATGAATGGATCTATCACATCAGAAGTTCTGACTGACACTCAAATTTAGTCCCCTTCACACCAAAAGCATGTCTCTTTAAAAATGCTGTTATACAGCACACTCTTCTTTTGCTCATGTAGCTCTTCCTGAATATTTGAAAGGAAACAAGCGTTTCCCCATTTTTGTAAGATGGAGAAGATAATTTAATAAAGTTAATTGTGGGAGCAGGGAAGAGAAGGCAGTCAGCAGAGCTCTACTGGGATGTAAAAAGCGCCCTGATACAACAGCCGTATCTGAAGATGTTCTCAGACGTTCATTTAATCTAAATGAAAAAGTGATACTTTTATGGATTGAATAAAGCTGTACTGCATTCTTTCACCTTCTACCTACCTTCTCCTTTGATGGTGTTTCTGTTTCCACACATTTTTGCTCCTTACATAAATTGCCTTCACATGAATGTTCCTGCATTAAAACAAGAAGAAAATAACTCAGTATATTATTAAAATCATTGAGCATCTTTATTTAGGAGTCTTGGAAACAAAGCTTGTGTTTGGGAATGCTGTTCCCATTTTACAGAAACTTAGGGATTTGGGAAGCTTTTTTACAAGAAATTCTGTGTTACAGAAGAAAAAAAATTACACTAAGCTTATCGCTTTCTTCCTGGAAGGTGTGGATTTAAGGAGGAGTAAAGGAGGGAAGGGTAACTTCCCCAGAAGCAATATGAGCTCCACAGCACATAGTGCAAAATCCCGTACCCCCGTCCAGAGAGTGCTCGCTCCGGGCCTCACTACACAACAGGCTGCAGAGTCCTCTGAACTTTTTTCAGAAGAAATAAGGTTCAGAAATTTGGGACTAAAGCACATCTGCTAAAAGCGGGTGCTGCTGTCCCCCGTACAAGGAATAGCAGACTGTGATCTTCTGCTTACGGTGCCCAGAGCTTTTGGAAACGACTTACAGATGCTTTGAAACATCAGCCTGGGAAATCTGACAGAAGATTGGCAGTGCACAGGCCTTGCCCAGTTCAAACCATAGTTACGTGCATACACACACACATGTATGTATACACACATATATATGCAATGACATGCAGGTAGATTGCAGAACAGAAAGCAAATATACAGGAAACCCAAACATAATATAATATAAACTCTTCTTGCATTCACTTCATATAGTTTGCTTAACATGCAGACCCTTCTTGTATCCTGCTTATTAACATTTTGAAGGCTGGAAGCCAAATTTTCCATCATGATGTGCTAATGCAAAATGCATTACAGCGAGCATGAGACTTCCTGCCATTTCTGGCTCCACGAAGGGTAAAGTAATCCTCCTGCCTTTGGTTCATACCACTGGAATACGTGTATTTCACACAGCAACTGTCAGCTTTCAATTCATACTGTTTAGGGAGGCTGTCTTTAATCTTTATAAATGCTTTTGCATGCCAATACATTTCCTATAGCAGTCTAGAATTATAAAGCCATTCCAGCAACCTTCAAGTCTCCCCTGCAAAAAGTCCTGAGGTTTCTCTTTCGACTCCCAGAAATACACCCATAGATTATTCTCACTCTCTAACTCATTTTTCAGTACTCTGTATCTTAGCTCTTGCACAAAGAATGCCTTTACTTTCTTTCTTTCTGCTATTTCACTTCTTCGGATCGCTCGTTTCTTGAGAGGGAGAGGGGCTGGAGAGAAGTTTATTTAAAATATGGAAATGCAAAAGTCACAAGACCAGTAACTGATTGGCTAAGATGGAAAGAGCGAGAGCAGTGCCCAAAACTTACTGTTTGCTCCCAGGGGATTGTGGATATATGGAATACATCCAAATAATCAAAATTCATATGCCACGTAACTGCAAATTTAATAAAGCAGATCATGTAACAGCAAAATTCCAATTTCACAAATACTAACTAAGGCAGGCAGAGAAAAATCAACATCTCAAGGCCAATCCCCTGCTTGGTTGCCAAGGTTTCCTAACCAAAAAATTAATTAGATGATAGCTAGCCGGAATGAGTGGGAGGAAAACAGCTCTTCATTGCAGGAAAATTAAGCCTGCTGAGGTGGATCTGCAGTATCGAAGACCTCTGAAAAGAGAAAGGTGCTGAGGGAACACTCAGGCAGCTCAGGTTTCCTCCTCCAGCCTGCCCACGGCACTTAGAGAAGGCTGAAAGGGATTTAAGTGTTGCCACCTTCTGGTATTTACTGTCTCTCTGAAACATACACTGGATTTAGCACTGGTAAAACGTGCCTGTGTCCAGATATTCTTCTCTCTCTGTAGGAGTTAGCAATACATGAAGAGCACACGCAAAAGCTTCCCAAGAAGCACGGTTTAGCAAGAGTGCCTTATTCTTACCCCAGAGGGACTGTTACCCCCACAGTGAGTAAATCTTATGGCTCAGTATTTGGAAAGGCATAAATCTGTGACAGTTACGACACGCAAAGCTATCCACTACTATTTACATCAGGCTACGTTTTTGAGATATTCACAGCCCTCCTGCCTTCAAAGTCTTATGTCAGTGTGCCCCTATTCCAGGACAAAACCCCAAGGCCGGCAATTCTTCTCTTTAAGTCATCTGGAGGGAACAATATTCATCGTGCTACACCCCAAAAGAGTGTTGCCCCAGCAACATTTTCTGTGGTAATAGAGCCCACAGGGTCAAAAGTTAGGTGGGTTGGGATGAGAACCCCTGATGTTTTCAGAGCTTTCAAATCAAAACACACACAGCAGCGTTAGCAGGCGTGGGGCATCTCTCATTCATGCTGCTATTGCTTTGCTCCAGTTTTTAATCACAAAACTTCCTAAACTACAGATGATGCACTTCCATCATGAGGCTGAGAAGTGTGCCACTGAAGCTATATCTTCGGCAATCTCTTCGTATAAGAACAGATAATTTTCTATCACTTTTGATGTGCCCCACCACACCATTTCCTCCTTCAGCAACACAGGAGAGTTTCTATGAACTCACTTTATGCCTCAGACCACTTCCAGAATCTGTACTGTGCTGCATCTACAAAAATGCGTAAAAATAAAGAGCACCTTTTACTGAAGTTAAAATGAATGTATAAAGGTACTTAAAATCTGCAAGTCCGTAACACATAATGCTGCCTTGCTATCATAACTTTGAGCATTAACTGAGACAGTCACTACTTTTAAGAAAGAATGGAATAGGTGTAGTAATATAAACTTAAAAGTTTGATGATCAACTACATTCCCGTGTAAAAAAAAAAAAGGTGGTTTTAAAAAGGATTTTGAGCAAATGCTGGGGACGGACATACAGGGTGTATACACATGCATTTTGAAAGTCCCTGCCACAACAGTGGGAAATACAACTTAAACATAAAAAATAAGAATTAAATATGTTTAAATAGTCACTGAGAAATTTCTAGCAGATTCTGAGTAAGCCTTCCTGCTCTATATGGACACTGCTGCTAATTTGGACAGTTGTATCTGATCATATCTAACAGCAATACTCTCTGACAAAACCCTGCCTTACAAATTTGTGGGCAGCTTTAGTTCGAATAAAACTCCAGCCACTCTCAAGATCTCTTCCCTGCCACTGTCTGTGTTCTGCTTCTTACCTGCCTCCTACTGGGACACATGCTCTGAGGCAGGAGCTAAAACACGGGCTGCCCGAGCCCTGATATTTCCCTTTCTGTTGTAGCATCACAAGGAAACTATCAAATACAGCTCATTTTTCCCTCCCACACACGCATGGAAAAACTAGCAAACTCAGGAAAATTAAATATTCTCCAAGTGCACTAGCATTCGTGATATCAGGATGAAAAATGTCATGATAGATTATTTAAGTCATTAATATAAAGCCCTCATTTGAAACAGAGAAATGTTCTTACTTGGTATTCACTACTGGATAAGCTCTGCTTACACTTCTGACACGTTGTCACGTTATTAACACATCCATTTTCCAAATGATCTGCAAGTTTCTTTCTCATCACCATGAGTCCACAACCAGTGTGACAAGGGATTAAAGCATATTCACATAAGCTTTGATGCTCCTGGAAGTAAAAAGTTAAAAACCAAAATATAGACTGCAGATACACATTCATCGGTAAATAGTCTCCAGACTAGATCTTTGCTTTGCACTTCTTCTAAGCTTGGGTAAAGTCCCAGTCTACAATGTTACCAAGATTACTCGTGAAAAATTCACCTACTGCAGCTTTTTTGTTAATTCTTAACTTAAAAAAAACGCGAACAACAAACAACTTATGATAAATTCAAACGTGACGTTCCCCTTGAACTGTCTCTCTCTAGTGCTTTTGTTTGAAAATAATGATCCTGGTCCCAGCTTTTTTCATTGCCTTACGTGATCCCTAACTTTTAGCCTAGGTTTCTCAGGGTGGGTTTTTTTTCGGCTTTTTTGTGAGGTTTGGGTGGGTTTTTCTGAGCACTGAGCCCATCCTGCTCTGGCTGGTAGGATGAATGTGGTTAGTCTGCTGACATCCCTGCATAGCATAGAAGAACGGACATCTGACTCCTTCTGTGCAACAATTAGGACACAACCCTTACCTATATTCAAAATAACTTTAAAAACATTTCCTTTTCACTATTTGTGTCCTCTCATCTCAGGAAGGAGAAATATCAGCATTACTTCTTTCACAACTACATCCAATAGGTCTACTTTCAGATTCTTAAAAACACAATATTTCAATAAAAACTATTGACTCTGACCTCTTTTACTGAAGCTTCTGTAGGGACTGTGTCACAACTGATTTTGTCTATAAAAGGAGATGGCTGTCCTCTACAGAACAGGCTCAGAAATGCCAATTTCAATCACACGCCCAACTCTCAAATTAATTTTGCCATGTGTTCACGCTGAGAGGGGCTCCAGTTCTCAAAACTATGAAGCTAAGCAAACTGGGTACATTTTTCCTTAAAGAGGAATACACTCAAACAGAAAATCTGTGCAAAATTAGCAAAGAAAAGGCAAGAGCACCTCAGATGCTTATCAGGCACACAGTCATACAAGGTACACAGCAGACTCCCTCTTACAAATGCAGAAAGACACCAGGGGACCAAAATAGAGCTGCGTGAGTATCAGAATTATCTCCACTTTTTCATTATTCTCATTTACACGGCAGATTCACAAATCTTGCCCATTTAAATATTTTACCTGGAGAACTTCACATCAGTCTGAAAATAATGATGAACACATTCAATCAACAGGAGTAATTTACGCAGGAGGAAATTATTTCTCTTACAAAAACAATTACAGGTTATTGCACATAGCAATGTCCTCATGACGGAAGTATTCTGGTCTGTCAAAACCTGCTTGTAGCATCTTTGCACTTAAATAATACGTAAACCCACTGGAAAAAAAAATCATAGTTTAATGTAAATTTGTGCAACATTAATTTCACAATCATTTAGGATGTTCTGGATTTGGTCAAAGCCCTACTAAAGTTAATGGCATGTTTTTAAATACTCTGTTGGTATAAATCAGGATACCTTCGCCTATTCTAATAATATGTTAATTTGTGTCTGCTGAGAACCAGTTTCATTGTCTTTCTGTGTCCATTCAAGTAAGAGTGCACGTTAATTTAAATAATTTAAATAATTTAAATAAACTGCCTTTAAACGTACTTCAAAATTTTTCATGATACCAGACCAACTGCATCCAGGGGTCACACAGCGTACTTTGAGTTCAGAAATCTCTTTATTAATGGCAGCATCACCAAAAGCCTGGAAAGTAAACACAGCAAGGAAAAAAAAAAGACGGTCAGGAAGTACTCCAACATGCATTTTTGACATAGAAATAAATTGACTGTGTCAAAATTTCAGATCTTGATAAATCTCTTTTTTTTTTCTTAAATTTACTGTACTGCTATAAGGCTCTTTAACCTAGCAAGTTAATCTTAGTGTAGTAGAAGCCCACATAATTATTAAATAATTTCTCTCTTACAGTTCAAAAGTGAACTACTTGATGTGATATAAATTTACTGAAAATATGGGTCGCCAACTACAGCTATTATTTTAAGTTTCTTTTCACAGAAGCCTGAAATATGTCACACGCAATGAATGTGCTGACAGGACCCTAACTCTAGGGTGCTGCCATGTGCCACTCTTAATGAATGCATTTCATTATTGGGGTCATTAACATCTCCTAAATGTGCTGCAGAGAGGACTTGAGACTGTTCTGCAGTGAGAGTACATTTCTCAGACCATGGCTGTTTCCACTTAGTACAGCACTGCGTATTAAAGAAATGCAAACCATATGTGAGTGGGGTTTTTTTTGCACTACGTGAATTTTTTTTATTATGTTAACCATGAAAAATTGTACAACTATTATGTAAATTATAAAACATTACACGCTTTTAATATCACATCTTGCACAATCAAGATAGGTACACTGGCATAAGAACAAGCTCAACTAATTACCAGAGTCAACATTCCCGAGTGTTTTTTTTAAATCTAGACACGAGATTTTTATACTTACCTACATTTGTCATAGCAAATCACACAAAAGCAGCACAGCCCATTCTACGATTGGTAACAATGAGATACATTTCTACATGCAGAGTCTCATTAAAAACTCATTTCCTAATCTCAACCTGCAAGCAAAGTCCAGAACTTTGCACATAAATTGCAAACAATTCCACAAATAAGGAATTACAACAATAATCATGTAGCTTTTATGGCTCCATCTGCATATACGGAAGAGTTTATGTAATAAGCTAGCAATCAATGTACAACTAGTGAAAGCATAGCAGCTCCATCCTCTAAAACATTCCAGTCTAATTTTTGAGAAAAATCAAAGAAAAGAAATTCAAGTTATCACGCGCATGGTGGCTTTTTTTCCCCATGTCATAAGAGAACAACTCCAGGAATTTCCTGACATTACAAAATAGATCATTTAAAATACATTTAACTACAGGGACAGTCCCAGCAGTGCATGGGTTTCTTACTGCCACGTGCATGCCCCGTGCTTTTTGTTTCACACTTGCACTTGTTAAACCACTATGAACACTACTCAGGTAAAAAACAAGGCAGGAAATCCTCATCTCTTTTTTTATCTGCACAGGTCACTGCTTCAAAATATTCACCTGAACCTCTGTCCTCTTATCTGGGAACCTGAGTCTGCACAGAACTTCTTTAGGGACCTGAGTCAGACCCTCATACGGTAAATGAGATGACTCTCTCTGACATAAAAGTGCTCTGCGTCAAACAGGGGAAACAGAAAATATTTCTCTCTGATTTTATATATTGTAGTTGCACATCTCCCCTCTTTCAGTTTAGCTACTTCAAAGGAAAACGTCGGTGCAGGGGCTGCTGATGTTGATCATGGGTGGCTGTCGTGGCATAGCCCAGACCTGGCTGTCCCAGAGCTCGCTGTGACACAAGTGGATGTCCCCTGCCATGTCCCATCCAAAAACCGCTGCCAGGTGCACTCCTCCTTGGCACTCTGACCCACATGATGTGTATCTGACTTCTAGCTGAGGGAGGACTCTGGTCTACAGCTCATGTGGTCAGCAAGATCAGCGAGCAACAAGTTTAACAAATGGATCAATCTGATCAAAAGCTTTCCAGGATAATCTAGCGATATTTTCTCTCCAGCTAAGGTTGGCTCTCTGCAGTTGAACCAGGATCTTCATTTGCTCTGACACAGCCAGGGATAGGAGAGCCACAAAGCGGTTCGTGTTCAGCTCAGAGCAGAGAACTGTCCCATGAATGACTGCACACAGGGTGTGAGCAGGGGCTCAGGAGGATGCTCCCAGTCCCCTAACTGATTTCAGTGGCAGATGCAGATGCTCGGTGACTGATACTGATGAACAGCACCATGGTAAGACTTGAAGTATACGTTGTGTAGCAGGAGATCATAAATTAAAAGTATAACAGGGAAGGGATGGGAGTTACCACAGAAAGAGATCCTGGGATAAGCTAAGGCACACCCTGATAGGGCCTGTCTTTTCCTTGTGTAGGTATCTTATTTAAAACATAAACACATAAACAGATAGCGTAGGAAATAAACATTAAGCAAAACCACAGCAAAGGTATAGCAGAGATTATCAGGAACAGATATAAAATAAACCTGCTAAATGATCTTCATTATTCGTGGTGTTTACAAACTCATTTGTTGTAAGTCGATCTATACAGGCAGATCCTCGTGTCTTCGTGGCTTCATATGGACTCTCAACAAGCGTAAGAATCTGTCCAGGCAGCTCAACTTGCAAGAGTGGGGCTCTGTTTACGAGAACCCACCCACAAATTTTGTAGAAAGTCCCAGCAGACTTAGTGAGAATCCCACAGCAGAGAAATCTCAAAGTTATAAGAGAGCTTCAACATAGAATAAGAAGTTTGCAAGGGTTTAACTGTAGCTATTTGTGGTTACACGATGCACGAAATTCTGTTACTGGGAAATTTATTGCAGAATTGAGGATTTTTTCAGCGATATTACCAAGTTCAGCATTAACTGCAGATTTGTTCTTTTGTTGCAGCCGCTTCCTAAACTTTGCCTTTTACCTCACTGCCAGCTGCCTATCAGGTTTTGGTTTTCCCTAACAAATTTAGACAGAATGCGTGTATCTTGGTATTCCTGCATGTAATCAGAAAGGAGGGGAAAAGACAAGCTGCGACTGAGCCCTGTGGCCTAGTTTGTATTCAGTATATAGAATAGTGCAGCAGTCTGCCTGGAAAATCACACAACAGCAGAAGAGATCTGCACCGTTAAATTATAGATGAAATATTTGCCAGTGCACAGTTTTTATCAATTGTTATGCTCGGCTCTAAGTCTTCCACTATTTTCTTCAGATACTCTGGCTGTCAAAATACTCTCTAGGCAATTCAGCTGGCTAGCCTACACTCTAGGTTTTTTTCTTAGGGATGCTCCACCTGTAAGTTTGGTAAAATGTTTGAAGGGTACACAGCACCAGGAGCCTGGAAAATCCACTAGGATACTTACTAAGGATAGTAAGTAACAGCTAAGACATATTATTACAACTAGGAAAGTACTGGTTACTTTGAGACAATAAAAAGTTAATTATATGGAAGAGTGTGGGATTTCATGTCACAGAACCTGATAGACTGGGAAAGTCTACTTTTTAAAATCAAAAACTGTGGGAAATCCAAATGACTAAAGCTAAGTAAAAATGTGTAACTATCAGTTGCTATCACATTTTATATTATTCTCTCCAGTGATGGCTATAGAGTAGCCTCGGAATGTTTAATGATAAATTAATGAACTGTGAGCTACAACTTACCCTTTCTTCTGCCAACAGGCTTCCTTCACTTAAAGTGCTGGGATCTTCCTCTTTACATTTCTGGCAAATTGCATTTTTATTGTTTCTGGCAAAAAGAAAGAAGAATGAAATAACAATCAGTTGGGGTACTGTAGTTCAGGAGGTCTTTGTATAGACACTAACAAAAATAAAAACATGGAAATTGTAATTTCCACTCAGAATCCATAGTCCTTGTTCATTAAAAGGCCAATTCCTGAAGACACTGATGTCAAAAAAACCTTGCTGTTGTATTCCTCAAGATTAGGACTAGGCTGATAAATCTTACCTGTATTGCAGCAAAATAAGAGCACCTTGGATCATAAAAAAGAATAAAGCTGAGAACATAATGATGTCATGAATTATGCAAAAACACATGTAGGAAAGGTAACATGAAAACTACAGTCTTTTAAAACACAGCAAATGCCCATTTTCCCAAGATAAATAATAAAGATAATATATAATATAATATAATAAAGATAATCCCATACAGATTTCAAATTACAAAGATCTAGTAGGACCAGTGCAGAATTGAGTTCTAGAGAGCTAACATCCTACTGCACCTTAAAAAGGCTTTGATCTACTCTCAAAATACTTAGCAGAGAGTTTTATATAGGAAAAGCAAAAAATAAAACTTTACTAGGTTTATTTCACTGCCAGTGCTGTTAAGCATCCAGGCAAATAATGAACTAGCACAGACCAACAACCCATCAGACAAGCATCCATCCAACCAGAGCATAACTGATTTCAAAATCTAGTACGTAGCTTGTTTGAGCCAGTTTCCCATTTGTGCTATAAGAAGATATAACAATTCCAGTTACGTTCTGCTGACAGTTTTCTGAATTTTCATTAAGGGGCTTTGTTCTAGATGTACAGTAACGGATTTATGCAAGTTGGTCAAATCCATTAATTTCAATACATTTTTACATTATTATACTTTGATCTTCAGATCACAAGTGGCCAGTGCATTGACTCAGATTTTCAGGTGCCCCACGCTGCGATCAGAGTTGGGACTGCACAAACTGGCACGCACAAGCGAGCTCAGTAATAACATCCATGAAGAAGTAACAGGCTTTCAACTTCGCCAGTCTAAAGCCCAGTCACTGAATCTTGACAACTGCTATTTTCCAAAACATGGAATCTAAAGTCAGCTCATATCCTTGGAACTGTACTGCAATTTCACCTCTCACCTGCAGGGCAGACATACCCTTTTCCAAAGTCTCTGGATCAAGGTGTAATTGTTGAAAAAGAACGCAGGATAGAAGCAGCTGATCAATCAGAGTAAATCCCTACCCAGCTCGTGGCTTTCAGGTTCCCCAGGATAGCGGCTGTCATTGTTTGTCACTAATGGCAGCAGCACCTTAACATGTAGTGACCCAGCTGAGTTATTAAAAATAAAACTCCAAGATAATGTTTATTAAAGTCCCATAACATCACTTACCAAAGGACTGTGAAGGCCCACGCAAGCATTAAGTCAGCCTTCCACTAGTTCTTCAAGGTTAAATCAGTATGGTTACCTCACACTTACCCATTGAAAAACCGACACCTGCGAAGCCCAGCCTTCCCCACCCTGTAAACTTTCACACTGGAAACAAGGAGGAGGTAGAAAGCAGCCTGCAGTCTGCCGCAGGTAAGTACTTCCAGAGAGCAAAGTGACTGTGGGCCAGTGGGCCAGGTAGCCACAGACTCATCTACTGAGCCCAGCAGCAGGACGCAGCTCTCAGGAACGCTTGCAGCCACAGACTCGCCCACGGCGGTGCGACCCTCTGTAGCAAGGACCTACCGTACAATCCAGGAGAGGCAGGCTGAGCAATATCTATGCCCACAGAGCGTTTGCAGGGCTTTCTTCAGAATGTTATGGCAGCTGCTGCACAGGTACTTCTGATCAGGCACATCTTCGCAAATGTTAGTGGGATAGCCAAAAGGAAATTCATTTTCATCAGGAGAAGAGCCGGGGACATCCTGCAGGCTGCTGGTTGTTTTCTCAGCCATCTGAAGTAAACTACTGTCAGAGATAAGGAAAAAAAAAAATAGGTGTCAAACAAGCAGACACACGCTCACTTTAATGTGAGAGAACATATCAGGCATCAAAGCCCACGAGCAGCTCCGAACCTGTGCAGCAGTCTAGTGATGTTGCATTGAGTCTGTAGCTGACATGCGTGACTAAATGTCACAGCAAGGTTTGACTAGGTACCAGCAGGAAATTACTGTACAGATTTAAAATTCCCCTCAAACACAACATGAAAATGGACAATAAATTAAGATGAAGGGTTGGGGTTTTCTTTCCAGAGTTTTTTAGCTAGCAGAAAGATGAAGTAAACACTGCCATCATCTTAGCGCTACAATCCCATCGGTCCACATGACACAGAATTATTTCCTGTAGAGTAAATCCCCAACCACCTTCAATTCCCAGCAGCCGAAATTCATTATTACAATTTATAGATACTGAGCAACTGATGTGTTTACAGTGACTTTCCCGAAGTCATAAAACTAGTGGTCAAATGAAAAAGGAAATCTCAAGTCCACAAAAGGCCTTACGCTTGTGCTCCAGACATGGAGCCACACATGCCACGGTGCCACGCATGTTCAGTGTTGGGTTTGGTTCACAAGAGCAGTGCGGGTGAATATTTTCGGAAATGCAACCAAAAAAAACCCGATGTCCGGTTGCTTGGAAAGTTCAAGAAAGGTTTTCACCCTGGGACCTGGCGCAGTTTGATCATAGCAATGCCTTTACAAAGCTATTCTATCCCACAACAGCGCCGATGCACAATAACCTAGCTCAGTATTATAAAAAGTAACGATGACTAACAAGTCTCCAGCAAACAAAGCCAGGCTGCCTGGGCCAGGCCGTGACTGCCCTGCGGCGGGCAAGGCATCCGCCGGATTTAGCACACTCCTCTTCGAACAAACAGCGTTTTCTGTCACCCAGCTTCGGCAATTCCCTTGGCCTCTCCAGGTGTCTGCCGGGGAGTTTAGCCACAAACCCAATCCGACAAGAACCGTAAATGACTGGCGACACTGAACGTGCAGCCGCGGGTTAACGAAGCCGTGTCAGAGGAGTGGGTCGGTGCCCGGGTGGGTTCGGGGCAGAGCAGCAGCTCCGGAGCGGAGGCTGGAAGCCGCCCACGGAGCTGGCTGGGCTGTCAGGGCCCGTCGCGTCCGTACGGCTGGAAGCCCACCCCCGCGGGTCGTTTACACCGCCGCCCCGGGGGCAGGGAGCGGGTCCAGCGGGGCTGGCACCCTCCGTCCCGGGCTCGGCAGCTTCTTAGGAAGCAGCGAGGGCAGCCGGGATCCTGCGGGTGCTCCCGGGGGCGCGCTGCGGTGACCAGGCCGAGGGGCCGCGGCCGGTTTCCCCTCAGCGGGGCCGGGGTGCGGCGGGAGGCGGCCAGGCCGCGGGCGGCTGAGGCGGGGCCCGCTCCCCCTCTCTCCCTCCCTCCCGCTCCCCTTACCTGAGCCCGCCGCCCCCCGCAGGCGGCCCGAAGCGGGGAGGGAGGGAGGGAGGGCGGGGGAGCGGGCCGGCCGGCGGGGGCGGTGCCGGCCCCGGGGCGCGGTGCGGCCGTGCTGGTGCTCACCGCGCCGCGGGCAGAGGAAACGCAGCCGGGGCCGCTCGATTGAATTTCGGCGAATGCTGCCTCGCTCAGGCCGGGAGGAGCGGGAAAACCCGCACGGCGCCCGGGGGCTGGGGAGCAGCGGGCATCCCCCGGCCGGGGAAGCGGAGCGGGCCGTGTCCCGGGCCGCAGCGGGGCTCTCCCCAGCCCCCGGGAGGGCTGAGAGGCCCCGACCCGAGGGAATGGGGATGGGGAATTGACCAAGGAAAGGCCCGAGGGAGCAAATTCCCCCCAGGACAGCTGAAACGGAGAATCTGTTGGCGTAGCTAGTTCCTGAAACGGGTGTGATTATGGCAGGCTGACACGGTGACCCGGCCCTGTAACTCAGACAGAAACTCCTGCCTGCCCAGAGCAGGATTACAGTGAAAAATGCCCTCTCCATACCTCTGTCTGCCGGGGAAAACCCACCGCCCCGACTAAGGGAGCGGGGGGCTTGAATTTCCTTCTGAACCCCACCGGGAAACCTCCAGCTGCTCTAAACACAGACGATATTTACACCACCAGGCAAGTTAAGTAATGTATGCAAATCCTCTTAAGATGCTCGCAGGGCAGTGAAGATTTCTGCAAAGGAAAGTTTCGCTCTCAGAAGAAGGTTCTCTTTTCCCCTGACCAAGTTCACTATGAAATCACATGCTGCAACCCCCATCTACTAGGATTCGGTCAGAAGAGAGAAAGTTGCAGATGCAAATCTGTTAGCTCTTCCTTGCGAAAGAAACTTGGGGGATACCACTGTGGGTGAGTCCCAGCTGAAAATTAAAAATAAAAAGCCAAGATGCTTCTCTAGATGCTTCGCTTGGTTTGTTATTCCGCTGCATTTACAAGTGTGCACCTCCAGGGACCTTGTGACTGTGTGGAAGTTGACGAGGAGGTTGTTACTCACCAGTGAGTGTCTGCCTGAAGCCTGACACCTTCCTGTGTTGTGTGTGTGTGCACAGAGAACAGTTCCACACCTGGAACAGCTGCTCTGGGTGAGCGGCCTCCCAGCATGATTACAGATCAGCAAATACCATACCGAAAAGACTATAGCCGTATTGAATAACAGATGGGAAGGAGGGCAGCTTCTGAGCTCAAGACATAGCCCTTCTTCAAGTAAGTGAAGTATATGCTGTAGTGCTTTGTTGCATTGCTAAGAGAAATACTGGAATGAATTCCGGAACTTTTTTCTCCTCACACTGTTACAAACAGCTATGTTGATATTTTCCTGAAGAAGCAAATAATATTCACAAACCCTGCTCACACAGCTGTTGGTGTGACAGCCCTTATGGGTTGCCTGTATGATATAACATCATTATTTTTCATGCATTCCTCTGCTATACACGCTGTTTTTTGAAGATTTCCCAGGAAAAAAAAAAACAACCTTTAAACTTCTACCTTTTTGTCTTAAAAGGACAATGTCAAACAAAGCAACAACAAGCAAAACATTTTTCTAGACTTCAAAAGGGCAGTTTAGTTTAAAACCAAGTACACCTAAGGAAAAAACCTCTGAAAAGATAGCAGGTCCGTGGGTAGGATATATATTTATCCTTTACAGAGCTGAGATACTGGAAGTCTATGTACACACAGGAAGAATTCATCTCGTAAGTATACAGTACCGTGAGGACATCATAAGCACCAAGCCTGGCACTGTTTGCAGAAGAGAGGCTAGAGACACACATAATATTAGTAATAAATGGGATGAAAAATCTTTATACAAAATAATTGAGACTGCAAGTTTCCATCATCTTTGTGGAAAATTGAAAATAACAGGGAGTATTAAAAATCTACTCAGAACACAGTAAGAATGTACCTGGTCTCTTCAAGACACATCTGCTCTTTCCAGCTCTGCTGTCTGTAACAGGACACACTTCACTCATTGCTGCACGGGCAATGTCTTTTCACTGCTAGTGTGCTAGTTCACTCATGGGACTGGGAGACAAAGAATGACAATCCTCTGGTGGCTAGGATTTTTAATAATAAAAGTCACATTATTGCAGTTTATCCAAAACATTTCCTACATTTATGTCTACAGTTTCTGTAACTGGGGGGTTAAAGAAATGGGCCAAATGCTATTTTCAGTTCCACCTTGTAGTCCCATAGGAATCAGGATGCAAGACTGTTTCCAAAGGAACGATCTGATCCTTCACTTGGTCAGAAAAGCCTTTATTTACTTTTCCTTGAATTAGGCTTTTGACATATAACATGATTTTTTTTTTCTGAAGGTTTTAACAGTTCTAAAATGATGATGCAAAGGAAATTGTCATTATAGAGAGAAGTAAACATAAGCCTGATGGAGCCAACTGCATAGTCAGTTTTAGGGTATCTATCTGGCTTACTGCCATACCTCACTGGAGTGGTGTTGGAGAAACCACTAGCCTGGTAAAGGCTTCCACCTCCCTCTGTAAAGAGACTTCCTTTTGTAAAACACTTAGATCTCAGCAGATTAAAAACATCATGTGCAGTTCAGTAACGCCGTCACAGCACAAGCAGATGACTAATTTAGCAATGTGCGTGTGCAATTATCTGATCGTATACAGCCATGCTACCTGCATGTGTAACCTTTTTTGAGAGCCAGGACGTTAATAAGATTTGGTGAGGAAATTGTGGAAGAGGAAAGGGATGTCTGTTTTATTACAGTTACTTTTAAGGCTTTCTGTTTAAATGTCAACATCCACCTATGTGAGCGAGAAGACTTTCCCTACTAATACTTGCAGAATCACATGTAACGTCCCTTCATCTCCACTTCCTTCTCTCTGCTTCCCTGTGCTGTAAACTTATTTGTAGATGCTCTAAGTGCCGAGTCATCAGGGCCACGTATTAACTAAAGTTAAAAGTCTATGGGGAAAGTGTGATACAGTCTTAGTAGTCCTTATGGCTTGAAACATTTGCTTTAATTGTTTTATAATTAGGGCTGTTAAAATTCATGGCAAGTTAATCTGGCACAGGCAGTTTCTGCCAGGATGTGAGTTAGTTTCTGAAAAAATATTTCTGGATGTGGCTTTTTAAGCTTTCGGAATATAAAGAGGTGTAAGTTGATAATTTCAGAAAGATCAGTGTTACACCAAGGGGTCAGTTTCTGTTTCGGGATGAAGAGGCACCTATATGCCTCCTTTCTGTGCTGTTAGCTTGCTCCTTTTCTTTTGCCTTGAAGCTTCTCGAAAGTATTACACCTCTGTCTTAAAAGGTGCTGAATTACACAAAGAAACTAAAGATAAGTTTTTGGTACTTTCCAAACTAGAGATATTTCCTCTGGTAAATTTCCCCCATATGAGATCAGTTAACCGAAAACAGGATGTGGCTCAGAGAGAGATTAAAATTTGAAGCTTAGCTTTATTGTAGAGCCGTTCCACCAATGCTTAGCATTGCAGGGCACTGTGTTACTAATTAAGGTGAATGATCATTTTTTACATCCAAGGAAAAAAGCTCATAAGGGAATATATTTAATTTTAGTATTATCTTTTTTAAATAATCCAAAGGCTTGAGATTTTTAATGCAACAGATTTCTTAGTACATTTAAAAATGGAATTTAGGCTCAGATGCTGAGTGTTTTAAAGATTGCAGTCAAAGTGCAAATAGGATTTCCAGGGCTGAGAATCTCATTTCAGAGAGATGTTTGACATAGGGATGCCTCTTTCTATGAAAACATAATTTTCAGTTCGTATGATTATCTGGAAATGTGCACATGTTCTGTAGGAAACCCTGAAAAACTGGTAAAACACAGGAAGGAAAACTTGTTAGTAAAAGATCCCGTCCCCATGAGATGCAGTACTTCTAGGAACCGGAGCAGAGTGCTCCGAGCCAGGATTCCTGCCTGTTCGTACATCTGGTATTAAGCAGTTCTTTAACTTCCATTACTTCTGACTTGAGCTACCAATGAATTAGAAGTACAACAGAGTAGCTGTGAGAGTTCATCAATTACTCTTCTAGATTTAAAAAAAAAAAAACATGAAGAATCACAAAATTTGATATATTGTTATCCTCATCAAACTTGACAGCTTTGTCACAATACAATATTTTGTCTACAATAAAATCTTTTAAAATGTTTTTGTTACATCTGCCTGTGCCTACTACCAGTTGTAGCTCTGCTTTGTTATGGTGATATCCTGAGGACCCAGCCCAAGTCATGGAAAGTTTCCCATTAACTTCTGTAAGAGTTGGACTGTAATCCTCAAAGAGACATCAGGAATAATTTTTTTTTCTTCATCCCCGCTCTGCCTCAATATTTTTTCCAGATCATATTCTCCATAACATAGTATTATCCTCAGCTTCCTAGTAATTTTCACCCCCTCCACCCCTAATAATAGATGTTCTGGAGCACCTTTTCAGCATTTGTCAGGAAAAAAAAGCACCCATAAAATGGACAGTATATACCATTTATCTTATTTCAGTCACTCACTAAAGCAGTTTCCAGAATATAAGCCAAGGAATCACCCTGAAAGAAGAGGCTAGAGAAAACTAAAGTGTTTCTCTCTGACATAGTGGCCTTGATAGTTTCCTATACGCAATACCACTTCAGAGTAAAACATCATTAAGAGATTACTGAGCCTGCCTTTGATTTTAAGCAACCTAGGTAGGCAGACCTTCACAAGAAGCTTCTTAGCAGTATACCTGTCTCGGTCGCTATGTCTCTGTATCAGGACAAACACAGGTTACAGATGTGTGAAGCCAACATGAACCAGTTTACAAGTTTCACCAGATTAAGCTCTGCTTTCTGTTGCAGCCTGTCTACATTAAGGGCTTATGCTGGTCCTTGTGGTTATGCTTCTGTTTCTCTTAACGTACACAGAGCCTGATCTAAACTGGAAAATTCTTAGCTGCTTATTTCCATTCTTAATGCTTTGGAGAGAACTCTGGGAATGGGAGCTGTGCCCACCGGGAAGCCTGCCAAAACACTCTTCCAAAGCTCTGGATGTAACATGAAAAAACAAGTTTAGATTCAACATCTTTTTGAGTATAAAACAGCTGGTGAATATGGATATTCTACCGACAGCTCAGGTCACTTTACAGTGTGCTATAGAAACCTATACAATTATCAGAAAACTCAGGATAATCAAGTAGGACTATTTAGTGAAAACAGAAAAAGGAAACAAAAAGTTTCTTTAATAATGTCTTCATTAATTCTCATTAATGACAAGAACTGAGGGAAGACTGAAGGCTATGGTAAATCTCCACTAACCCTTTCAGAAATTACTCATTTTGCTAATACAAGCAAAAAAATTGAGATGTTTAGAAGATGTTCTTTTACATGACAGCAGAAAGAGACTGACTATGCACTAATTGCTAATTTACATCTCTCTTCCACTGAGACTGTAATTCCCTTTGCTACTGTAGAGTGACTAATAGCATTGAGCTTATCTTTCCAATAGCATTTTTCAGCATGCTTCATAAATCTGAATAACTTCCACAACACCACTGACAGTGTCTATTTATACCTGTATTTTATGGGATAGAAACCCAGGGAACACAGAAATTCCAAGCATTTCACAGGAGGAAAATGATATTGTAAAGAGAACAAAAGTCCCCATTAAAACATTGCTACAGAAAGAAAACTCCTGAGTGTTCACAAACCAAGATGCTTTGAAGGAGAAAGGAAAACATATTTTAAACATAGGAGAAGCCTGAACGAAAAAGTAAGTTGGAAGTGGGAGAAAGCAGGCACAGAGTAAGACAGGTCTATATTCTCAACAGAGGCAAGCAGACCTAGTGTCTAAATTCCTGAATAGAAAGAGTCCTCTCCTGAGGCCAAGTATCTTGGCAGCTTTGCCAGTGATAGGACTCCAAAAGCACATCACCACACACAAGTTCCCAGCAGCATCCTTGGAATTCAGCCAAAAAAACAAACCTTGTAACTCCGTGTTGAACATCTGCATCACAAATTGGATGTCGAAGTCCCAAAACAAGTGAATGGGGCACAAAGTGCTTAGGAAATGAATGCTCCCATCTGTTCAGGTTCAGTAACAATGGGTCAGCCTGAAAGAAATCAAAATACAGATTGGCCTCATAGTGCAACAGTTCAGAATTTTGGCAAGTTTTCACAAGCTAAGGTTGTATTTTCTTTGTAGCAAGATATGCGCAGGAAGGAAATTCAGCCATTTTTAATCTGGTTATCTAAAATAACCTCTAACGCGTTCCCTTATCATGAATATTTTGCTTCAGAGCCCAAGGCTGGCAGACAGGGCCCTGGGAAGTGTTTCTGGGCTGGGCTGCCCTCTGCCAGGACTCGCCTCGGGGCTGTTCAGAACTGGGCATGGAGATCAGCTGGATCACGGCAGACATGGGGCCAGTGGACACAGACAGGGGATACACAGGAGTGTGGCTTTCTAAGAATTTGCTTTGAACTCACGTGGGTTTAGATACCTTCCCCTAATTTCTGGTATGAATCCATGGAATCCTGTTAAATTACATCACAGATTAATTTGACCCCTCATGTTTCCATGGGAAGTTTTGGATCCTAGCTTGTTTTTGAGATTCCTGACCAAAACAGAAGCTTTGCTGATCCTGCCAGGCTTCTTCAGTGTCATATGGAAACTGTGAAATGGTGAAGTTATTTAACTTTGAGAGGAAGCCACAAATGACACTAGGGACATAAAGAAGATTCCCTCAGCAGCCTGGGTTGAGTAATTGTGCATAACCACAAGCTGGGCAAGTTTCATGGAGTTTTAGCGTGAAGATACATCTCTGACTATGTGTAGGTACTCAGTGCAGAAAAAAACCTGTGCTGCCTTTTCAGTCACTGTGTACAAAGATATCCATCCCAGCAACTGAAACCTCTGCCAGAAACGTATCTCCAGACTTCTCTTGTCAATGTGAGTACATGCTTTTAGAAGAACCCTTGCACCCTGTTCTAAATTTCACCAAGCTAATGCTTTTTATTGGCTGCTTTACAAGCTTTTATCTGCCAGCAAACACTGAATTCTGGGGATTAATGCTGTGATTATCACCCAAGATGGTTCTCCCAAAACCACTGCTGAACATGGCATGAAGGATGTGTGGTGAAAGTTTAGTGACAATCAGGACCAAAACAGACCTCCTGACTTCCAGTTCCATTTTATAACTGCATCTCCGGATCACCCTGCTTGCAGGAAAAGCAACTGCAACCATTACTTAAAACACTCCTTCAACACAAACTATTCTAACGTATCCCAGCTAACTGGGGCTAGAAACAAAACCCCTTTTAATACTGCATAGACTGGTGACTCCAAACTTTTGGAATTACACCAATGGTGGAAACTAATACCTATTTCTACCTGGCTGCCAGAGCCTGAGTATTCTCTCGGACCTTACAGCAGTAGGCTTTTATGGAAATTTTTATTATTTTAGCAGTGAAAATGACACTTTTACGGCATATTGCTTTTTAAAAATAATGAGGGAAAACTGGCTAATCAGACTCTGGCAGAGACAGACAATGCAGGCACATCATAAGTGCGAGTCTTCAGTTACAGCTGCAGTTTATGCCCAGTCTGTCACCAGCGCTAGTGTTCATGTCTATATATTGTAAATCACATTTCAGCAGGTAGAAACTGGCATAGTGAAACATAAACCTCCTTGTGTGTGGATGTGCAAGATGTTTATAAACTATTTCCTCTTTGGAAAGAAATTTTCACATTTACTTCTTGTGATTCAGTTATAGAAACACTGTATCTACAGATCTAGATATCAAGTATAAAAAAAAAAGTATAGCTACTCCAAAATAATTGCAAGAACACTGACTTGCATTAGCTGAGGATGTGCTCCGTGGCCTCACAATATAAACTGCAGAGAACACATAATAGCCAGTGGAAAGAATGCACTGTTGAGGTTACTCTTGTAAAGCCAAATTAGACAATGCACGTCCATGACAGAGCTCCTTGAAACTCGCTTGCAGTGTACTAAACCCAGACTCTAAACCTCTCTCTGTTTCTCTTGGAGTACTTTTAACCGGCGCCAGTGGGGCTGCTGTCACTAAGAGAAAATTGATTTTCCATTGTAAACTCCAATTTTTGTGGTTTAATATCTCAGCTGATTCGAAGTGCATCAAATATAACTTTTTGTTTGCTTTACTTGCAAAAGAAATTGCAATTTTAATTGTCAAGTAGGAAATAAAAAAAGGAAATATAGTCTGAACCACAGCACCTTAGGGACAACCTGCATTTCACAATTTCTAGCTATGAACATGGGTAAATATAACTATTTTATAAATAATGACCTGCGTGTAACAAATACTTCTTAGAAAATAAAGAGTTGAATATAGCACTTTTTACTCAAGGTATCTCTGTTGTTTCTAAACTTGAAGTTTCTTTTTAAGACAGTTGTGGTGTTTAATTCAGTTTTGTATTTTCCAGGAAATCAGTTGCTGCTTAAATATGTATCCAAATTCCAAGTTCATTCAGAACTTGAAAAGCAAAATTTAACATGAGGAATGGAATTTTGTAATGATCCGGCAACTGGCAAAACCAAACCCTTAGTTCCCAGGAGAATGAAGGAGCCAAACCCAGATATTTCTCCTAATTAGAGGTGAAAACATTATTAAATCTCTTAAAAATTGAAAGCATATGTAACTTCTATAAGGTGGTTTTTTACTGGAAAATAACTGATGACCATGCCAAATTTCAGTGTGTTCTGATGTAAGAATTCAGCAGCAGATTAAGAACACATTTTGCTAGGAGACGTGCATAAACATTAACATTTACATAGGCTGAAAATAAGCCTCTGTAGGTAGGGTCAAGTGAGACAACTCATCATGGATGAACACCAAATTGGCAGCCCTTGGAAGGAGTGTGATTTTTTTTTTTAAATTACAAAATAATATTAACTCAAAACAAAAAATTGATTTCCTTAGTATGTTTTCACTCATCTCGTCCACAACCCTACTATAAATGAATCTATTGATCCCTGTCAGTAGATTGCACAGCTCTTTGTTTCTGGAAATGGGAGTTTGAGATTATTTATGAAAAAAATATTTTTGAATTGAAAGAAATCTTACTAAGGATTCCATTCCAGGACTTCGTATTGCTCCACCCAATGCAGGATCCCACCTCCTGACTCAGAAGGGCGGCTGTGCCTGTATTGAACATTTTCATTGCTATACAAAGATAGAAAACAATTTTGGTGTGAAATTCCGGCTTTACAGTGCACAAATACACTGAACAAAAAACTCAATGTGATTAAGTGAATATTTATTCTCTTCCAGATGATTCAGATGCTGAGTGTACCATCATAACAAAATAAAAATTTTGTGGTAACTTGGACTTGCATCCTACCAGCTCATGTAAGCAATTTTCTCTCTCACCTGGTATTTAATACAACATGTTTTCAGGTCAGCCAAGAAGGAATTATGACAGTCACTTGAAGGTATTGAGGTATTAAAAAGCAAGAATTTTAACCTGTTACAGGGATTTAGGATTCCTCTTCTGAAATTGCAGGTATTCCCAATTCAAAAACATTTATGACAGAGCACTCATCTGGCTAAGGCTACTTAGAACTTGCGGCACATCCTGAAAGATTATATACCCAAAATCATTTCTGCACTGCTAGCAAAGCAATGGCAAGAGAAGGCCACCTTTTGGCTCTCTTCCTAAATTACTCACAGTAGTTAGATGCAGCAGGGCAGCTTTCGTGGCTGGATCAAAAGAGTGCAAGTTTCATGTGTCCCTGTGCATAATAGAGTGGAATGTGGTCTATTCAAGTCATTTACTAGCTTGGGTCAATCAGATTAAATTCTGGTTGCAATGAAGTGAAGAGAGAAATCAGCTCATTTGGTGACACTTAGCTATCTAAAAATCAGTAAAATACAAATGGAAACTTACAGAAGTATATATATTTTTAAAAGAACTAAAAGGCTTACACAGTATTAACCCTTAGAATTGTTGTTATCTCAGGAATCCAACCAATTCAAGTCTTACAAATCTGCCAAGGGTATTCAGGAAGACTCACATTAGAATGGAATCTGGTGAATTTTCTTATTCAAAAGCTGATCTGTGAAATATACTAAAAAGGAATAAAAGTATAATGACCAAACGAATTTAATTGACTCCAGCGGGTCCTGCTTTCGGAGATTATCTGTGCAGATCACTAGGAACGATTCTGAAGTTCACTTTGGAGGCTAGTTTGACTACGATGTGCCATTATGTCAACAAATGACAATAAAAATCCTGTTTATACATGGCCCTTGGCATCCTGCCAGAACTGACAGATGAAGCCGGTCATCTCTGTTCTAGGAGATGTGAGAATAAATTTGGACCAAAGCACACAGCTTTCTGAGCAAGTGTAGGCAGCCCAGTAATCCTGCACACAGAGGCTGACTGCCTTTGGGTAGACTACAAAAGTGTAGCAGTCGAATGCATGTTTTTCTGGAACGACTGAAGCTATTAGCCTGTGATTCAACACCTGGAACATTTGGAGACTTGCACACCGTGTATATAAACAACCAAGGAACAGAAAAACACTGTGTACAATTCAAATATAAAAGGATCTTTCTGATGTCCAGAACCCCCAGTAAGCATGGAAGTACAGAATGTGTTTTGAAATCATTTCCATTTCATAATACAGATGAGTCATCCAAGCAGTGATTATTCCAAGAATTTCCGTTTTTGCTGAGATTAATCCTGTGAGTTGCTTAGTACCTCTGCGACTCTCTTAGTAACTCTCCGACTACAAGTCACTAAGCTTAGCATGGCAGTAGCTTCTAAAATCAAACCCGTGTCATTTCCATCTTCTCCTGTCTTACTGACTAGGTCCGGTGGAAATCTGCCAGCATAATTTGCCTGTCTGAAACAGGTGAAGACAGACATATCTTTCTCCCACCTGATTTTCCTATGAAAGTCGTGCTGTGCCACATGAAGAAGGTAAATCTTCCTACACTGGTATATACGCACGGACACACATGGCTAAATAGGTGTAAAAATATACACATATAAAATACATACACTTAAAATATATTTATGATCTCAGGGATATATTGGGTAAATAATTCTGGATAGAAACAGAAACACAACTAATAAGATTAAAAACATTTTTAAAACTGTTTTTAATCTTATTAAATTCAATACTTAAGGGCAGCATTTCTATACACATTTTTTAAATTAGATTCCTAGGTCTTCAGGAACAATATAGCCTTTTTGTAGTCTGTCTCACTAAAAATCAATAGAACTTAAACTTCACAAGTCACCTGTGAAAATAAGACATGCTCCTTGTCATTTGAAGTTTTAAAAGTATAATTTACATTTCAAAAATTACACCTCTGAATAAGCCCCCGTGACCCAAGGTTCATTTCGCACAACGCATGAAGACCATATTTGTCTCTGTGATTCTATCTATCTATTTTAAGGCTGCTCAATGAAATCAACATTCTTTCAGATGTCTCTGTTTTGCCATTAGCGGTCAATAGGAAAATGTATTGTGCTGCCTGATCTTAAAATATTACTCTACACTCATTTGAGCCTCGTTGACACAGAGAAGAAACAGTAGAACATGTGTGCTCTGCTTATGTAGCCATCTCCTTTGTTGTATTCTCTTTCTTTTCTCTCTGGAGTCACCGTGGTTTGATAAACTTGCACTGAATGCCAAGATACTTCAGTCAATGTTCCAGTTCTGCAACTGGCCTTGTCTGTAGCCTTGAGAAAGTAATTTGACTGCTCTTGGTAATACAGTTTCCCCATCTATAATTCATTGCTTTGAGTACATAAAATGAATCCACTGCAAGTTCTTATAAGTATTTTCTTTGTCCTAGTTTTGTATTTCTAAGTACTATATGCAACACAGTACTAAAAATTCTTTTTTAGTCTTTGTAAAGCCCTTTGAGATTTACAGATACTGATAAAATCAGACATTCCAACATTGCAATATTTTAAGGTTTTTTGTAGGTCAAATGTTGCTTATGCAAAAAAAAAAAAATCCAATCCTTCTGTATAGAAGACAAGATAAAACACTGTCCTTTCATATAGTGTTATACTGTGTATCAGTTTGATGTCCAGCACGTATGATATTCAGGGTACTTCTGAGTGTCAGCTGGAGAAGGCAAAGAAAATCCTTGAACCTTAAAAGTTGCAACAGAAGCCATCAACAGCCTTGTGGGATGATTTAGTCCCACCAGTCTTAGGGAATTCTCCCATGCAACGCAGAACTGGCCCTGCTACACGTACATTGATTAAGGTTAAGGAATATGGCTGCAACAGAGCTGTTTCCCTGGAAATTAAATACTTACAACCCATACATATTAAATATTCTTGTCCTTCTAGGTATTAACTATGACTTACCTTATATGGATCCGGTTGACCCAAATGAAGAAAATTCTTGGTCATACTTTTGGCTATAATTCTTTCACTCTCCTTGCTCTTGGTTTCATCTGGTTTTATCTAGCACACAGTGTGAATACAAAATCGGTTAACAGGATGATGCAAATCTCATAAACACTAGTAACCACAAGCCAGAGCAAAGGTATATTAATGATACAGGCGGAGTTTAAATTAAAGCTCTTAAAGGCCATCTTAGTACTCCATGCAATAAGAACGGGAATTAAGTAACAGATATCTTAGTAGTGTGACCCACGGCTATGACATCTGAACACAATTTGATCTTTTTCATACAATGACATCACTGTGCTTTAAAGAAATGTTCAGGTTCCACCTTAGCAGACATACCTGAGTTCAATATCTCTGTGTTTATCAGACGTGAGAAACAGGGGTTTATGAGAAGATGTATCACTCTTGAGAGATAAGATTAGGACTCATAATACACAGTTACTCTCACAATAATATTGTACAGTTGAGAAGTAGAAATGTTTACAAATGGACTGCCTAGACAACCTCACTATGCATTTAAGTGTACTTCTGTCTGCAATTGGAGTTTATATCCAATTATTATTGGATGCAGTGTTATCTTCTTATGCTTCTTAGAAAAGTTTGGAGGATTAAAAAAAAAATACTCATAGAGCCAAAATTAACAATTGCAGCATCTGTGACTATCTTCTTTCCACATATTAAACACTCTGGCTCAAGAATATTCCTAAGAGAGAGGGAAAACAGTAATTTGAAAGTTCTTGGACCTGCTGCTTTTGGGCAACTATTCAATAAAAATAAAAATAAAAAATTGTGCAACTGTACTTTGTATCAAACTCTCTTTTCAGTTTTACTGTGAACCAAGCTCATTTGTGCCAGGAGCTGTAAGAAGGAAATTTGGCCCTTCATCTGTCACTTTCCTGGAGGCAAGGCAAGCTTTTTAACTGTCAAATTCAGTCATCAAATGCCAAAGTAACATTTGTTGTAAATCCACCTAAGTTACAGTAGACATTGATTCAGTCTACTGTGCCTTAAAATACAAATAATGAATGGCACGCATATTATTTATGAACTTTTTTTTTTTAAAACTAAGAAAGCAGAGCATAAAAATAGCATCAGTTACTGTCAGGAATGGAAATGCAGAATTTTTTAAAAAAGACTACAAAAGAAAAACCTAGGGAATAAAATAGCTTCTTTCACAGAGAGCATATGAAGTGGCTGCATATATTTACAAAGCTGTACAAACATAATTTTATACCAGCAGCAAAGATTATCCGTAATAGCAGAAGCAAGACTGTCTTCACACCTGTTTAGCCTCCAGCCTCTCCACTAGGACGGAGCGTAACGTGGCCACTGCAATGCCAAATAGCCACTGGCCATAAGGTCAGAGCCCCTTCAGCAACGCCAGTCTTACAAATACTGCGCAAACATCCCATCTAGGCACAGGACAGCTTTGTTTGCAGTGACTGATGAATACTGAAAATGTTCAATATCGTTATTTTGTATGACAGAATTACCTTAACAACCAGATGACACAGGACACACAGTAACTGTGCTGGATTCTGCAGAAACATTTTGCACAGAGGACAAATGTATATGGAAGCAGCATTATTTGTCTACTTTTGAACAGGTTCTTCAGAAGCACGTGAGCTACTCATGGCTCATGCACAGATGCTATAGAGGTGCTGTAGTATGTACTCTTATGAAGAGAAAGTGAAAACTTTAGTCTAAAGTCATCACTGGTTTTTGCTGTTACACATGTAGTTCAATTGCAGACATTAACATAATCCTGAGGGAAAAAAAAAAAAAGATAAGAAAAAGATTTAGCACTGGGCACACACTAAAATAAACTGCCAGTCAATTAACATGCACTAATAGCATACTTAAATGCAGATCAAACATTTAAGGACTGCAGTAAGAATTTACCTAACTAAACCAATGAGAACGCTGGAAAAATAACGACTTGTTTGTTCCCAAACCATACAAATTTGAATTGTGAAGACACGAACCCAATTAAGAGGAACGATGAAAAATGCAATCATCGGTATGCTCCAGTAGGCATCATTCCATATGTTGCCCTAAAAATAGAGTGTCAGGGGGGCTGCCTCAGAAATCCTGGTCTGGTAAATCCTCCTCCGCTCCTACAGGTTTACAGGAGAAGTAGAGATTTCAAGACAGAAGAGACAGGCTGAAGGAAACAGCATTGCAAACCAAAGACTACTATGGTTCGCTCTCATGAATTTAGAAACAGCTTGCCCTTCTATGGTTCTAGATTTTGTTTTATTGTTTTTCATTTCCCTAATTTCTGTTCCTCATATCTATTTCATAGAGGTTTTATTAGTTTACACGTAGTTTCTCTGGGCTACTACTGCACATATTTTGTTACCGATATTCTTCAGCATTGTAAGATTTCTTCATGCAAAGGAATTATATTAAGCATCCCTACTTGTGCTTCTAGATAAATGTCTTTTGCTGCAAGACTAACAATTTTGAGAGGCTCACAATGCCATTATCAGTACAATGTATACAGTTGTAAGAAGCTTCTCAAGTGAGCCGCCCATATAAAATCAAACCACCGAGTAAGCTAATCTGCTGAAATATCGTCTATGCTAAAATGACAAACTCCAGGAAATTCTAAAATTAAAACATCTCCTGTTTCACATAACATGTTTTAACTTGTAGCTTAAGTGTCACTTACTACATGCTACTAGGTACCTGATGCACTTGCCGGAAGATGCCGAGGTTAATTCAAGAAAAGGAGGACTTTTTTAGTCTGAATTTCCTTATTTCTGTGGTTTTAAACTGCATTTAGACTACACTATCTCTGTAAATGGCAGAAAGCAGCACTGAAGTACATTGCCCATTCTCAGTTCTCAAATATCACATATCTCCATGGCCAGAAATGGGGTAATTACGTGATCCTCAAAAGGAGTATTGCACCCTGACCTAATGGCTGTATAGCTGCTTGCAGCCTCTCTTGTGCTCGCAACTCTAGACGGATCCGAAAAGACTTTGCATCCTCTGACCGTACTTTATCACATCGTCCTGACTATGATACCACCTCTAGTAAATCTAAAATTTGTCCCAGAATCTCAGAGGTTGTGAGGTGGTTACTGTCTTGCAGATGAATTTCTTTGGAAAATAATTTGGGTGATATAAAGAAAAAAATTTTGCCAGCAGACATGAAATTAATATTATAGCACTACACATGAAAACACATTATTTTTCATCCACTAAGAAATGAGTACAGCATTTTCAGTAGCTGAACTTCTGAAAAATGTATTTTAAAATATTTGGGAGGAGGGAAGGAGGGGGAAGTAAAGTACTAATATTTATAGGCCCTCTATGAAAACGATGTTCTTTTGCTCCCTCTGCTGTTTCTGTCACAGTGGAAACCTGGGAGTGTTTCCGGACCTGTGTATATTCCTTCATATACAGTAAGAAAGACTCATGCCTAAATAAAAAGAGGAGTCATTTCTTCTGGCAAAATAATTTTAAAATATAAAGAAGCATGGTGTGGAAATAAAGGATAAACAGCATTATCTATCTGGAAAGCAAAATTTTTTTTGCATGACACAATGCCATGGACATACCTGGGCTTTTCTTTAAATAAACATTAAAGTCTGCTCCATTAAGAATACTAACAAAATATAATTCCATGTGAGTTCTGAATATTATTGTAACTTAAGTTATGCTGTTGTTATTGTTCAAAAAATTTTAACCAAGACTAGAGAGTTAATAGCCAAAATACGGTCTTTCTAAAATAGCAGCAGTGAGAAACACACTTCTACTGTTACAGTGGTCTGTTTTGCTACACAGATGGATGACGTACCAACACCACGTGTCAGAAGAAGCACCAAATGCAAGAACATCAAAAGTATTTTAAATTGGTCAAAATATCTCATAACAAATAATAATTAACAATGCCTGGAAAGAGGATTTACCAAACTGTTTAAAAACTTAAATTCTTAGCACATCATTAGCAAGGGGAAACAGTAGATTTAATCTCTCTCAGAGTGGGATTCCCCTCTATCACATGCTTGTTTTTCCATTGTAGTAGCATGACTGTTTTCTTTTTTAACACTTGGTCTAACACCGCCTTCTTTTAACCTTACACTAACAACATTTAACAGTAGTGTTAGGGAATTTTTCTCCTATTATTAAGAGATCGTATCAGTTGCAAGAGGGTATAATTTCTACTTTTGAAATTTAAAAATCAAGAAAGATGAAATTTTCCTGTTAATGGTTTTGCAGAGAAACAGATCACAGACAGTTCCACTTTTGTAAACACGCAAATTGCAAAACAGTTATTGTATTCTGAATATTGGCATTAATTAAAAAATAACTCCTATAAAGCAGAAGCACATTAATTTTTTTCATAATAATAGGCTTGATTTGAAGATGACACATAAGCAAAATAATTAGCACTCTTCTATCTAACATAAGCAAGGAAGAGAGGGTAGCAGACTGCCCAACCTGTTTTAATATACATAAGAGTCTTTGCAAAAAAATTCCTTAGTAAACTAACACACTCCTTAACATCTTCCTATGTTTGAGATGAGTGGAAAGTTATTGTGTGACTTCATTATTTGCAAAACATGAAGGTTTTTCTGAAAAATAACTTTGCTTTTGCAGCATACCTATGCAGCACTTCAGAAAAATGCTTTTTGTCTCATCAGCCAAACTGTCATGGCATGTCCAAAGCATTCCATTGGCTCTTCTCAAAAAAAATTCCTTGGAAAATACTATTAATCCTCTCAACGTACTACTGCCACTTCACAAATAACAACTGCCTGTGCAGATTCAACAAACTTGTAATGAAAGTTCTCTCTTTCATACACAAATAAGTTTTTTTAAAAAGCTTTTTATTTAATGTTTTACTTATCTGGAGAACTTTCCATGCCAAAATGCTTTGCAAATGAGAGTATCTTCAACAGTCCACTGTTAAAGTAATTTTTTGCAGTTCAGGCATGGACTAGAAGAAACTAATTTATTAGAATTTAGTAAATCTTTAGGAGTGTTTAATTTAAAAATCCACTACTCCAACCACATGTTGAATGAAAAATGTCACTCAGCATGTTAAGATAAATGCCTGGATACTAGCTTGGGTAAAAAGAGCAAGATTTTGTCCTCGGCAGGTCTAAGGGAACTAAAAAAGCACAACAGGGTCAAGAGTACCTGGCTTCAGCATGGCTCTTGGCATAATTTAAAATAGCTTTAGGAGTTGTCTTCTATCATTCTTACACTACCGTACTTTACTGAAGTTGAAACGGAACATTTTGAGTAGTCACTATAAAGGAAATGGGGCTGCAGTAAGGTTTTTGTCCTAAATACTTGGATGATCTTGTGCTAGGTTACATAGATTTTTATTTTTTTAAATTTGCTTGGGAACTACAGTTGTAACAAAATTATTTGATACACAATTTAATTTTTCCTTTTTTTTAATAAAGGAAGGATTATGTTTTAATAAGAAGTGAGATTTTAAAGCTTTTAAGTGTTATTCTGGCACACAACAGTATTTTCTCTGTTTGTTTTGAAAGCAAATCCACTTTACTTCATCTGACCTCAAATATCTTCTCACTATTCTGTGTTATTCTCCCATCCAAGCTTAAAAAACATACTTTGAACATTGCTATGTTATAAGAACGTGGCTATAAAATAGAAACAAAAACCATTTCTCAAGATGAACTATTAATTAATGTTAAGCTTGGGAAAGAATTACTAAACAGGTGAGGATTGGTTTTTTTTAATGAGATTTGATCTATATTTTAAATTTTAAAATTGTCCAAGTAAATCAACAGCCACTGATGATGAGATCTTCGGCAAAATCTTCCATTGTATTTAAAAACTCCTGACAAAATGTACATGCTGTATTTGAAGGCCACCACTCAATCCAAGTGCTGGAGTCCAAAGGGTACTGGAATCTAAGAAGACAAAAGAAAGCGATCATTTGTTGCTAAGATTTGGGGAGGAAAATGTCAAACAGAAAAAAAATTACAGTATAAAATTGCTTGCTTTGTGTTCATAATCCTGTTTTATATTTATACATTTGAAAACACACTGTGTAACTACTGGTCGAACTAACACTTAAAAAATTCAAACAATTATACATTACATAATAATTATTACATACAAACACTTGCCACTTCAAAGCACACTAAGATTAACTCTCTGCATATTCTGATGGCAAGTTACTCACTTGAAACTGTAACCAATGCTTATCTTCAAGGCTTCTTTTCCCATGATCAAATACTGCTCTCCTGGGCTCAATTCAACATCTGTACAGGTCTTCTTTTTAACAAAGGTTATTTCATTATTTTTTTGAGCAAAAGCCTGCCCTGAAGTAGAACGTCAAGAATTGGAAAAATTCACAAAGATAATTTCCAGTCACTCATATATGAGAGAGAAAACACCAAAATGTTCTACAGTATACCACAGCCAAGGGATCTATTTGCCACTAGTTACATAACAGGAAAATTTGACTACATAAAACACGTTTCTTGTAAAAGATTTTTGTCAGTTACTTCAGTGGCCTCAACCAAACAGCTTTTAGTCTAAATAAATTGTTGAACGGATTAAGAACAGGACACTCACCTCTTTTATAGAGATCCAGAAGAGCTGCAGAATACTTTACAAAATAACCTTCTTCACTGCGAGATAAGATGTTCACTTTATAAACTGCAGAACAACACAAACCAAACTTTTTGTTATTTCTTGTACCTCTAAGAAATACTAAATGTCTTACAGATGCGCAGATGGAGAACATAATGTCCCTTTGCAGTACTAATTCCTGTGAGAATTATGGCTATAGCTATACACTGCAGGGCTAAGAAATATTAACAAGTTCTACCCACGCTCTAATCTGATGGAAGCTCTACCCATGCTCTCCTCTGATGCCTCACAACTTCCTCTGACCCCAAAGCCACATGATCATGTTCGAATGGTACCAAGCAAGAGAAACATAGTGCTTTTTAGCAGAACTCATCAGATCAGGCTCACTGGTGCACTAACCCTGGCTCTGTGACTTTAATTCAGCAGAGGGTATGGGCAGCACTTAATCTTCTCTGTTCCAATGTCACCTTCATATTCTGGGTGCCACTGTCAAACCTACTGAATTTTAATCACTAAAGTTCTAATTGGAACAAAATGTTTTGCAGCAGTAGTAAACATTTCAGTCAGAGCACATGAAATAGGTAATGACAATTGAAATATCACCATATGCAATATCATTCTGGCATGCTGCTTCTCTCCTGGTATCAGCAGTTATTGACCGATCCAGTCTGTCTTGTACTTTACTACACTCAGCTACATGGAGAGAGAAAAAACCCACTGTTAAGACAATGTCACCACATGTCCTTAAATAAAACATCATGAACTCCCACCTGTTCGCGACAATCTACTGTAACTGAGAAACAGCATAATTATGGGATCGCATGCTTGAACAGTGAATATTTAAAACACAAAATAACACCCTTAATCACCTAAACTTAATCCAGTCAGGCATCCATGATCATATACTGCACAGATTATTTTTTTTTTAATATAAAATTTGGAGAGGACAAATCTGTGTTCTTATGAGGATTTTTTCATTGTGTTTAGTGTGGTTACGTCTAAAGCACTACACTGCATTTTCCCATCAAGTGAAATGGAAAAACATATTTTAAAAAAGTTTACCTTCCATGCATTTGCATTCATCTCCTTCACACAATCTCACAAGCTTTTCATTTCCATAGGGGTTATAAAACATAGTACACCTTTTATCTAGAAGATCCAAAAAGAAATAATAAATTCATACAGAACACCAAAGACCAAGAAGTCAGCACTGAAACTTTGTGAGTCAAAAGTTACCTGAGCTCAAATTAACAACAATTAAAAAGCTGTTGAAGAAGGAAAAATATAGTCTTTAAGGAGGAATAAAGAGTCGAAAGACAAACATGAATTTGAAGACATGGAAAACATACCTGGCGCATGATATTCATATACAGTGAATGTTGCAGGATTTAGCATTCCAACCTGGAAAAGCTCACTTATTCGGAACTCAACACAGAGAAATTTACTAGCCGGCACCTATTTGAAAGACACATGAATTAAGGAACTCTAGAGGAAACAAAATTATTCCAAAGAGTTAAAGTAGTGCTTATAGTTATGAAAAGGGTAACATACAGAGTCTATCTGCAGAATAACATGTCCATCTTTGATCTCATAATCTGCTATCAGCTGATCAACTCCACTTGCAAGCTGTAGGGGACAAAGTAGAGAAAAATCTTTTACACAAGTTAAAGATTTTTTTAATGATCTTGAAGGTTTTGTAATCAGTAGCTTTAACATAATTCTGAGATATAAAATAAATCTTATTTTAGGGTTGTGTCTTCATAATGCTCATATTCTCACTTTTTTTTTTTTTAAAGGAAATATCCTTTTACTCATTACAGGAAAATAATAAAGAATTAAAGAGCTAATTATCCTTAAAAGAATACTTGAGTCCATGTAAATATTATAGTTCTGTCAAAAAAAAATTCAGTAAAAGAAAAAAGTTCTGTAATACTTACAGTAGTTAAGTCTTCTGTATTTGCTTCCACTCCACTCACCAAACCTATGTCCATCACGGCATGAGCAGACCCTGACTGAGGCTCTCTCATGCTGGGCCTGTACCTAAAATAGATTAAAAATAATATTAATTAAACATAACTAAAATTAAAAAGAAATATTCAAATGTGATCCCAGAAAAACCCAAGGAAAATTCTACCAACATTTACAGGACAGTAAACTCATAATGAAGCAAAATAGTCCAGATGAATAATTTCAGATTTATGCCAACATTATGCATAAAGAAGATTTTCTTAATACTTATGTTCCAGGAGAACCCGTACATAACTTAAAAAAAACCCTCCCTCTGACAGAGATCGTGACTTTTGGCTCTTATTGTGTTTACACATAGAAACAGGCAGAAATGAAGATCAGAAGACTAGGTGCAATTATTAACAAAAAAAAAATCATGTTACTGTCTTAAAACATAAAATAGATATAATATATAGCAGTTAATTTAGTATTAAAACAATAACTAAGAAAAACCAAAAGACCAGAAAGCCTTTGTAACCTTCTTAGATTAATTTCATAATGCATATGTAGACCCACAGTGCATTTGCTTTGCACTGCTCCAATTCCTTAATGTGTCTGCTAGGAATTCCACCTTTGCAAGGAGGAGCACTGAATGTTAGGAAATCAGGACATTTAGAAGACACATTTAGTTGAACGAAACCTTTAAATGCAAAACATTGGCTCAGTCACTGGGTAAGGAAAAAAAAACCAAACAAACAACCAAAAATCCCATCAGCCGTACTTACTTTGCACAAGCCTCTAAGCGCCCAAGTGGCTCACCTTCTTCTTTTCTGTAACCTTTTCATATCAAGTGCAGACAAATAAGTAATTTCATAACTCTTCAGAAGCAGCAATCCAAAATTCTCATACAGCATTTTAATAATGGAAAGATAATTCTTTAAATTGTTTTGGTGGCTAATTTTATAGGAACTTATTGTCTAGCCTCAAAGAAGTAACATTAAACTTCTTCTATAACTCAGGTGAAATGACAGCTTTAATGCTTAATGTGCTTTACTGTGTACTTATGTTATTAAAACTACTTCATGCCAAAAGCTCAGAATATGCTTATACACCGTGTTGTCACTGAACTAGAACTCTCAGTACCTTGTAGAACTCACTGTAATCCTTACCATCCTCCATCATATTTCTTTCTTCTGCTAGAATTCTGTATTCCTCACCCCCCCAGCTGCAAAAACTCCTCCATAAATGAGTAAAAATTAATTCCATTCACAAAAAGGCAATAGTTTCAAGAAGGGCTGAAAAGGCTTCTAGCAATTTCTTTTCCAGTTTGGCATTTAGAAAGTGGCAGAATTTATTAGTTTCATTCTTAATAAGAAACACTTTTTTAAACAAAGCAAGGGGTTTTTTCCTCCCTCCCTTGCACTGACCTGAGTAGTAATATTTAAAACCATATTAATCCTTTACCATCATCGCTCTTTGGAACAATCTTCAATTCAAAGTTACACGACTCTTCGGAAGTACCGATTGTATTATATACTGTCCTCACCTACACAGGCACAAATAAATTAAGAGAAAACAGAAGCAGTAAACAATCCTCCAAACTGGCATAACGCTGTGAAAACTCATAATATGAAGAACATAATACCAGTAAAAACAAGGCTGTACCGCATGATTAGTTTTGATGGATGCAAAGCAGAGTAAATAAGTGATCAACAAAGAAAGAAATGGGGAATTATTGAGGAAAACCACACCAATCTTGCTGGTCATATTTACAAGACTAAAAATATTATCCAAACAAGTCCTGATATTTTCTGAATATAAATATTAGTACACAAGAATTTGTAAATTTCAGATGTTGTTAATTTTGACGCTAGAAGAGGCTATGAAAGATTAGAAGAAAATGTATCATGGCAACAGCTTAATATTTAGGCACACTAAATTATTCCTTTGCAAGAAAACAGTTTCTCAATGTCACTGCTTAATAAACTAAGAGTAAACACCAGAATACCAGAGAACTGAACAATTTCTCAAAATTAATCAGTAAGTTGTGTTTTCTCTGTTTGGCTGTCTAAGCAGAGGCAGTAATAATTGATGATCATTAAAACTAAGTTGATCATCTATTTAGATTTATGGAACAGAAAACCTCTGATGAAAAGGAAGAAACCTCACAACTTCTCTCTTATTAGCCATAACTCATGCAATGGCTTGTACTTAATCTAAAACATAGCCGTAACGACATCCATCAATTCAGTTTAAAGGTAAGGAGAACAAATGGAATATTTTATGAGAAATTTCAGTTTCTTTTTCAAGGTTGATATTAACAAATCAGAGATTCCATTTAAAAAATTGGTTTCATGCTTACATTTACTGTAGCTATGCCAGTGCTGCTTCCAGTGCTTACATATATGTCATCATCCAAAGGTACCTAAAGGATTGATATTAAAAAAAAAGGTGTAAGTTAATAATAAAGATACCACTATTAGCAACAACTTGGATCAGCCAGTCTGCTTGTCTTTCCTACATTTTATATACATATTAAGGCTCAATGCAACAAAGAGATTCTACAAAAAAACTTCACAGGAACAAGCAGAGATACTTAAATGAATATTCAAACGTATTAAATTTAGCAGGTAAGCAAAGTCCTTAAACATTTGCTATATCAAATTACCACCACTTTATCCAAAGAAAAAGCTACTTTAGTAGCAATTTCAAAATTCAAATAATTATTTAACAAGTTACTAAGAATTCTGCTTTCAGTTTTGAAAAGTGATACTATTCACTCACTGTCACAGTTCTTCCCACGAAATTATCTTCAGTCAGTTCGAACAGATGAAGGTCTCCATAGTTTTTGTAGGCTACCTTAACATTCATGTCCAAATCGAGCCGTTTGACAAGAAGGGAATATTCAGTCAAGGCCTCAAGGGCATTAATTGTGTCCTGCCAGAAATCAATTACAAATAATTAATTTCAGAAATTAAAAAGAAGTGAAAATGTATTAAAAAGCAATTTATTTTCTGCCACTTAAACATGGTTACAAATAATGGCAACCATTACTAGCTAAACAGCTTAGCATTGTCTCAGCAGTCTACTTAACATGGTGGTGACATTTAACACTATACTTAGAGACATATTTGTGCAATGTAAAGAAATGCATGCAAGTACTAAATAGGAAGCAACCAAGTCGCAATAAAAAACACAGCACTCATAAGTTTCTTCATGCATTTTTAATAATTTTTTAAAAAGGAGGTTGCACAAATTGGGATACTTTATCTAGTATGACTAGTTGATAGTGTATTAGAAATCTAGCAACTTTCACTTGACTTTCAGTCTATTCATGCATACTAACACAGTTTTTAAAATGAACAAATGCGTACCTTCTTACACCGAGTTTCATTTTTGTGGAAAACAATAACAAACGTCACATCATGAAACGAAATGCTCTGTTTTATAAAAAAAACTTGGGAAAACAGTTTTCTTCCTAAGATTCTTTTCATTCTGCAGATCTGAAGTCAGTGTAATCAGCTTGCAAATTTCTATTTATAATAGACTTTTCAAGAAAATAAGTTGTATTTCCCAGAGACAGAATATCATAGAAACAGTCATTTGATACTAGTCCCATACATAGGACTTTGAAGTTGTCAGTGTGGTCATCTAATGATATTATCCTCTTCAGACTTCTCAGATTTTGGTATTTGAAGAATGAGAATAAAATATTTAAAAGCTCACCTGTGTTGAATAAAATCCTCCACCATATCTTTGTTCTTCAGACAACCATTTGATGATTGGATTAGCATAGTTTTTGTCCCCTCTTAGCAAAGTAGTAAGCAAGGCGTATGCTGTAGTTTCAACTGTTTGTGCATTAGCAGACCTGGGAGTGTGTTGGTCTAGTGTTTTGAAAGTATCTTTCCAAAAACGATAAATAGGAGGGTCACCTACAAAAGTATAAAAGGAAGGTTTCACGTTGAAACATAGCAACGGCTCTCTCCAGACTAGACAAGGTAAAGTATTGTCTGCTCAGGTCAAGGAGAAAAGGAAGCACTCGCTCTGCATTTAACAGGAGAGAAAGATATACTTTTCTTATGCTAGCAAGCCTGACACTTGTACGAGAAACTGACGACAAACAGACCTCATGCAAAGCATGGGATGCATATCTGAATATTGCTGGTCCACAAATAGAATACAGATTTTTTTTTTTAAGCCACTTTCAACAGACATGACAAAGCTTTTCTATTCCAGTAGAAATTGTTATTTGGCAGAGTTCCTTGCCTGTGACAAAATACAATAAAAAGGAACAGCACTCACAAGAGACTACAAAGGTCCCTCATCAACCAGTAAGAAATTAAGAAGAAAGCCCAACACAACAAAAGTGAGGGCAGTGGCAAATACTGTGGAAAAATTCCACTGTGAACCAAGGAAGAGAGTGGACACATCACAGGGATGAGGAGGGGGACAAAAGTAATGTACTATGGACACCTGCCTAAAAGGAAAGCCTATTGATAGAACAAACAAGATACAATAGGGAATGACAGATGCCTAGCTGTCCTGGTTCTGGCTAGGACAGAGTTAATTTTCACCTAAGCTGCGAGAGGAACTAAACTAGGACACTACCTGACTTGCACAATGCTAATGAAATTGCACTGTTGAAAAACTGAAAGCAGGATTCAATCTAGGAGAAATACTAGGCCACACAAGACTAGAAATTCACTTACGTCAAAGCAAGCATCGCTGAAATTCACTCTCCAAGGAGCACCATCACATTAGAGAATTTTAAAATACTAAAGGAACAGACTGCCTGAGAGCCAACCACAGTACAGACTCTGAGAGAACTCAATACCTATGACAGATGCTTCCTTCTTTAGTGCAGAGAACGCTGATCGTGCAGAGTGATGGTCCAAATCCACAAGAGCTAAAGCATATGAAGTTATTGCCATAGTAAAGGGGCTTTGAGCAGACTGCACATTTTTCATCAAGTAATCTCCTGCTTTATTTTTAGCATCATGGATTTTCTGAAAAGATGAATAGGCTAAAGCTTACACCTATTAGAATTATTTTTAAAGAAACACATCTATCAAGACAATATAGGTATATATAGTATCTTTACAATATGTCTTATAATAAAGTCATTCAGAATTTCATTACTGTTTTTTTACTGATTTTGAAAGGGAAAGACTAACAAAGCAAATAAATCTTAATCTTTGAAATTGAAAAAAGCCTCTTGGTTTCTTTAAAAAAAATTACAGAAAATTGAAGAAATTAGAATCCCAGAACACGACTGCTGGCAGAAATAAAAATATTGTTTACCTGAGCAGGACATATTTTAATTGACTTTTCAATTCCAATAACAGAAAATGCTGTGAGATACAAAGATTTTTCTTTAGCTTCTTTAGGTAATGTACCCTACAAAATCAAATATGTAAATATAATTAAACAGAAACACCAGTTAATTTAAATAAATATAACTTTTTACAGTTTAGGTGAGGGAACAAATAGAAATTCCTCTAAGAAATATCAGTTTGGTTTAATCTGAAAGTATGTTGACTCTTTTGAAGGTAAAAGTTTATTTGTAAAAAAGAGAGAAAATTACACAAAGTTATTGGCAAGCCATTATTATTATACTGTAAAATCAACCTACATATTTTTTTTCTAAATATTAAGAAGTGGCAAGCAGCTACATTTAGGGGAAAAACAGAAACGTTTACAAGATTGTGCTGTTCTTTAAATGAATTTAGAACAACATGCAAACTTAGCAAAATTGTCTTGAATAGGTGTTCTGGTGAAATGCAGCCCAAAATGTCTTGCATTCCTAAAACACATTACCTCCTGGTGACTTCAGCTTTTACTGTATATGCACAGAAAACATTTGGTTTTCTTACCTGTAGTTTCACTGGTTGGTAATCTGAAAATTCACTGAATGACCCATCTGGCATTTGACAGTAATCAATCAACCACAGAAGTGAATTACAAACAGAAATTTGATCAAGATTTATATACTGATTAACTTGTCCAAGAATCCTTAAAGCAAAAGCTGTCAACCTGCCATGGAAATCAAACAGATCACAAGTGTTTCGATTAGCAGATACTACCACATTGCTAGAGGACAGACACAAATTTGCACTATTTATGATCTAGGTATGCTATAGACTCCCACAGTTCAAAGAAATATTGCAGATTAATTTTGAATTGAACAAATGGGCGATTATTATTCAATGTTAAACTAGGATCAAATTCCATGTTTCAGTATATGATGTCATTATATCCCCAAAAGATTACTTCTTCTCATGCAAAGAATTTAAGGAAGATGCTTTTAAAGCATCTTCCTCCTTCTTTCTATAAGCCAATGGCACTTGCTGTTGTGAAAGGTAAGACAGTGACCGTGTATTTTGCCTAATTTGCAGTGGCAGATTCTGTTTTCCATAAACAAAATCCCACTAATTATCTCAGGTATGGCTGCTCCTAATCATTGGCCCAACTTGATTGTAACAGTGTAAAGACGGTTTAGCAAGTGAAAACAAGGAATCAAAAGATATTATTCAAAGTTGTAAGCACCATTTAAATCTACCATCAAGCTCACCTCTCATGCTTTCTAGAAAGTATCACCCTTTAAAGATTAGTTTTAATATGAAAACAAAGGAGTGAAACAAGCCTTTTCTATCCATTCCAATCAAAAGACCCCCCTGGGAGGGATGGGGGGAGGTTATCTTGTTCTCTGTTTTTAGTAATAAATGAATACTTTTCCCCAAGTCGAGTCTGTTTTGCCCATAACGGTAACTTTAAGGATTTCTCCCCGTCCTTATCTCAAGCCTCGAGCGGTTTTTCTTATATCATCTCCCCCTATTCTCTCGGAGGGTGGGGGGAGTGAGAGAGAGACTGCGGAGTCTGGTCCCGATAGGGACTGAACTACCACAAGACCTTTTTAACTCACCATGTGCTAGCTTCCCCATTCTTCCACATGCTATAGGAGAAGTCAGAATTTCTGAATGACAAGATGCTCACAATTCCTAAGGGATATATTAAGCAGAAAATAAGTTACAAAAAGAGATTTATATTAAAATTGTACTTGCTCACTCAGATAAATTATCTTTCTACTTCAGCAAAGTTTATGCACCTCTACAACTCTGAAACAAGAGAAGAAGCTATATTTTTCTACCTTCTTTCATCTTCCTCCTCATTTGAGTTCTTGAAGTTAAGGTTTCAGGACCCAGTAAAGGCCAGTTATCTGACTTTTCCAAGTAGTGAAACACATAAAATAGCGGGGCAATGCTCATAAGCTCTGCCTCTGCACTGCCCTTCGGCAAATTAGTAAGAGTACTAAGACCACTAGGACTGAGGACTGTGGCAATCACTTCACCCATAAGATGTCCTGTGAAAAACAAAGAACAAAATTTATTTAAATGAAAGATTATCAAAGTGAATCCAAGGGCAGAATCTGAATGATACTTATAAGCAATCATTCTATATGAAGTATTTAGAATTCTACACAAAAAGGTGATTTGCAAAGCCTTTTCTCAAAAGGAGAACCTAAGAATAAATTCAGGCAAATTTTAACAAAGCAATACAAAATAGGAGAAAAAGAACATATATACAGAAAATACATATGCAGTAGATGAAAAGTTTAAATTCAATTTACCTTTTACACTGACACTTCTATCAATTTTTGTTTTAGGGACCAGATTTAGTGGGATTTTGTATCTAAATTCTTGTCGTCTCTTGATTGAACCTATAATTGAAAATGTATATATATCATACCGCACAAGCTAAATCAATAGACAATTCAGACATAGCCAGATTTAAAGGTTACAACAATCTGAGAAGTCAGCAACAAAAATACTTGTGATAACATGAAGACCAGAAATATGCCCAAAAGCACGTGCAAACAATATCAACCCTTGAAAAAGAACAGATGCAAACACTTCAATCTTTAGTGTTCTATCATAGTAAAAGGTACATATAAAGGTTCCTTTAAGAAACTAATACAAGTTATTTTTTTGAAAGACTAGCTATTTTGAGATGGATTTGTTGGTCAATGAAAGAACAGGAATCCTAGGAAGGGACAAATAAAGAATATTTCAGGAAGGAGAAATGCCAATTTTTTCACATTACAGAAAACTTGATCATCATGGATCAAGAACATGAAAAAATAAACAAAGTAAAGACATATGTGATCAATTCTCTTACCATAAACACCCTGTGGATCCAAAGTGAAACCTGCATTAAGTTCTTTCTTAATGCCTTCTGGCTGAAATCATTAAGAGGAAAGAAGTAGAAAATGAAAACACTTTTGCTTAATCAAATATATTAGCTGAAACAACAGTTTTAAACCATAGCATTTCTGCCTTCTACATCCTTCTCTGTGGTTGAGTTTTACTTAACTGTTCTACATCTATTATACACACATATAAGCTAGTCTTCTATCGCAAAAAAAAATTAAAGAAAATTTAACAAAATATTTAAATAAAAGCTTAGGAAAGTATAAAGTTACAAAAAATGTCTTTCAATTAAGTATGCCTAAGTAGTTGAAAATCCAAACCAAATAACTTAGAATACAGTACTCTCCTTGCTTACTAAGTTACAATCTATCTATATCTTTCTGACAATTCTTATATGCAAGATTTTAAAATGTGCATAGTCAAATACTCATGCATTTTTCCACTGCATACACCTCAGTGAATTCAATGATATAATGTGATATTTTGGATTCTGACAACAGTAAAACAAAGCAATAATTATATATTGATTTAATATATTCATTTATTGTGACTGAATCAATATGAAATTCCAGAACACCCCAAATATTTTCATTTTTTTCCTTACCATTACGCGTAATGTTTTAACTACAATTTCACTGTTCCTTGCTGTCAGCAATGTAAAGTTGACAGTGTGAAGACCTAATTCCAAAGGAAGTATTCTGAATGTAACTGGGGACGAAGAACCACCGTCTAGAGTCTTAAAATTACAATTGTGTGTCCTCAAGCCAGTAGTTGCAGAATCTCCAAAAGAACAGATTCCATTTCCAGCTGCTATTTTAACACAGAACTGAAATGTTGAAAAGATTTTATATGTTTCATCTCCATGAGAGGTACAACACCAGAGAAATATTAAAGCCACTGAAATACTATAATGAGCATTCTATTACTGTGACGCTACTTTGCTGTTTACAACAAGCAAGTGTTACCAACTTTAGAATTACTATTACTTGTACTACAGACACACTAACAAATGTTCGTTATCAACACCAGGGAACCACTGTACTAGGCTTCAGACACATATCTGCTTCACACACATACCTTTGCATACTATACTCATGTTTTTTCAATAAAAATTTTGCACTTCTGTTTGAATGTATTGTCTTAAAAATAGTCCTTTTACATTAGATCCCTACACAATGTAATCTGTGAGCTCTGGAGAAGGACCCTCAAAAAAGTCCCATCACTTTCTGACACTGTGTCCAGTTGGAACAGAAAAATTGTATTTTAACTTTCAGGAAGCAAAGTTGCTAGGCAAGAGCATGACAACATTGTAATCAGTTGAATGGCTGGAAATGAAACACTTAATTATTTATTTGTTACATAGTTACATAGAGCATACATAACACTAGCTAAAGGACTAGAGAAATCTGATCCAAGGATCTGTTTATGCTGGATACTTGCAGGGAAACTGCTTTTTTATTATGTTAATCTTTACATAGAACTCCCTAACACGAAAAATTACCTTAATTGGAGAAGCTCTATGGTTATAAACGGATCCTTTTAACTCAATTTGCTCTCCTCGCACCACAGAATAAGGAACGTAAACGCTCAGGAAAATGTCTTTCACAACTTGCACTTCCAATGGTGCAGCAACACATATACCTAAGAAAATTAAAAACACAGTAGATCATCTTATCCACCTTTCTGTTAAACGAGTTTGAAAAAGCCTTCACATACTTGCCACCTTTACTATGACATTGTTTTTTAATATGTATTTTGACATTGTCCAAGGTTTTTTAAAAGTGACCAGGCTCTTGTTTCCTGTTCCAAGTTGCTGTCTCCCACTCCTCACACACATTTGCTGACATACCAGTCCTTTGGGCTTCTTCTCCCTCTTCCCAAAGTGAGAAACAGATTTTCTGTTCAGACTACCACATGTACCTCTATGAAGTTGTGCCAGGGAAGATTTACTCACTATTTGTTCTTCTATTCCTCTTAGTAATTTATTATGGGCCACTGCCAAACACAAGTTAGGCTTTTTTTTCCCCAGCCACTTACATTCATAATGAGAATTAAAGTAATTTCCTTTCCCTAAAATATATTTTTGGTGCTATCTTTTCCTGTTTATCAACCAAAAAACCAAACATTTGAGAACATACCTGTCAACTGCAATGAGAGATTCTGCAAAATCTAAATGGAAAAGGTCTCTAATTCTTTAGCTGCAGTCTAATTAAGTTGCAGTACCTACCTTTATCAGAAATGCCAACACCTTGTACTTCCCAGGTAGTCAGTGAATCAGGCAAGGTGATAGACAGAGTCTTTGATCTGTGTTCAGAAGTGTTAGTACACTTATACGTTATCAATAGCCATCTGTTAACACCAAGAGCTAATCAATACATAGACAGTATGTGCCCAGGGCAATTCCTGAATCTAGGAGAGACTTAGGTAAGACACAATACGAGAGCATATTTAGAGAACAGGACTTCTGTATTTTTGTTTAGATAAACTTGGTTTTAGCTGACTTTACAGAAGTCAACCTTGTTTAGCAAGGTTGAAAGTGAAAGAAAAAGTGACTCAACAATCTGGGCACCAGACAGCATATCCTGCATGGACGGAGAACATGGCAGGAATAGTTTGTTTGTATAAGACTCCATTTTAGCACACATGGCAGGAATAGTTTGTTCGTATAAGACTCCATTTTAGCACACATCTTGGGTACGATTAAGGCTACTCAGCTTACCTCAATTTCAGCATTTACCTCCTATAAAACTGATGACTAAGTCAAATGTTGGCAACTGACTTGAGAAAAGTAGTACCTTGAAGAAACTTGGTGAACTTCCCATAACCAGCTTTCAGGGAAGTAGCTACGAACTTCTGCCTCATCCAGTTCCAGGATAGCCTCAAAATCTGGAGAACATAATCAAAGGCTTCAAAATCATTATCTTTTTCTTTTGTGATACTGTGTTCTGCTTACTTGGCTCAAGTTAGTCCTGACACAAGAAAAAAAGTTTCTGAATACCCTCAATCAAAAGTCTGTGTTCATCCCACCTCATCTATTTACACATGTGAATACCTGTCCAATATTCAACCAGATTAACTTGTTGACAAGCAATTATAGTAAGAGAATGGGAGAAAAGAACTTTCACATTCCCACTTATCTTTCCTGAGATGCTACCCATTGGCTGTTTTGGGCCCGGGCAAAGGATTCAAATTTAGCATTCAAGTTTAGCGTTGCCTACACAGGCAACGATGCGGTCTTACTGCAGTTCTGCTTGTATTAAATATGAGTGAATAGAATACAGCTTGTGACAGAATAAAGAACTGCTCTCCTACCGCTTTTCAGGGGTATGCAACCAAGGCCTTTGGAGACTGGTAAAATTTTTTCTGGAGTAACCCTGACTGGTAATAGTGAGGGGTTAATAGATTAACAAAGCTATGACCTCTATATTTAGCCATATTCTGCTGGAAGTGTTTCACCACATGTCCACAGAAGAGATAAAGCTCTCGTACTTACGCATTCTCGCCAATATTAGAAGCTTATTAGGCTCCTCCTCCCGCAGTCTGTTTGCAAATTCACAGCAATCTCTGAACGCAGAAATGCACTTTTCACTGCTTCGAATTCGCTGAGCTCTATCACTGCAAGTCTCAGCGACTGGATATGCTCTTACTCCAGCCATGCAGCATTTTTTAATTTCTGGACGTGTATATTTGGATGCTGAAATAATAATAAAATAATTCCCTTCCTTGAGAAGAAGTTTTCATTTCCAAATGCATCTTAACTCGTTATACTGAACCTATCTTTAAAATTTGCAGAATTTCAGTGAAGTTACAGGCTTGAGGATGGACATAAACTTGCCATTTTTCAAGAGCTAGTGACACACACTTAACCACTGCTATTCTGAATTAAAAATATAAATTAGGTAAGAGGAGTTGTATTACATTTTAAGATTTAATAGCCAAAGGTTCTTCTGACAGGCTTGGTCCCTGGCAGGTGGTCTCTGGGAAAGGCTGCCATATGGTAGTACTGTGAGTCTTCAGGCTATATCTCTTCAGAAAAAGAAAAGACCTTAAACATATGCTGTACTTTCAATGTGTACCTAAATCTTGCTGACTTCAAATTCAGCATATGGCTAAGAGGCTTTATAATGGAGTCGCCTCTAAAGTAATCTTCCATATTTGTCAGTCTCTCCCCACTACATTAACTTAATAACGATAATTAGAAGTAGTAAGTAAACACTCAGATTCTTGATTTCTAATGGATGAGATTTTTTTTCATTATTTTATACTTTAAAATATTTCTTTTAACACCTTCTTTGAGTATCTTGTCCTTGAAGTCAGACCGTTTGGTTCTTAAAACTTCATTGCAAGTTTCACCTGTTCAAAAAATAAGTAAGTAAAAAGGATGTGACCTTTTTTGTAACAGTATAGCCCACTTAAAAATAATTCCATAAAATCACATTGGGACATTTCTTGTGTTTACTATTTTAATTACATGAAAGTATTTTCATTTCAATTACAGTAACCAATTCACAAGTCATAACATTTTCCTCCCTCAAAAAATCACTAGAATATGCATTCCCTTTTAATTAAATTAAGTTCCAACATAATAAGCCAAGAGTCACAACAGAATATTTCAGAAAACAAAATCCACAATTCTGTGCTTAAAACAAAGGAATATACCTGCTTCATTTGAATCATCAGCATTTGCGTTAGTTAAAAATGTAAGCCCAGCCATTCGGAATACATCAACGTTGTTCCTTCCTCCTCCAGCACCACACCCAAGGTCACTCTTTTCCAAATGTAGCATTATCTGAGGAAAAAACACATCAGCAGCTAACTAAAATGTGGAAAGGCCACTTTCGTTTGGAAGATGTCCTTACAACGCTCTAAAGAATACCATTTAGCAATATTTGAGATAGTTCAAGGATCAGCACCAACAAGCCACTTTCTTGTGGCCCATATCAGAGTTAGAGAGTCATGCAGACAAATAAAGGTGGAATGCTTCACTAACACATTTGTAACAGGTCTGATACTCAGATTAATTTGTTTAAAACCAATTAAATAGTCGTGTTAAACAGATTAAAATGATTCAATGTTGGTGCAAAAGTATCCTCGTATTGTTTTCACATGCGTTTTGTATCTTACTGTTCTTAAGTATTAAAAACCCACCATGTTTTATTATAGGAATGGAATTATTTCAGTGACAGATGATATGTAGGTTTTACTTACGTATACACATATCTAAAATTGAACAAGGTCTGAAAACCTCTACAACCCACTGAAGATAATAGCATCTGCCATACCATTCTACCAGTACACCTTAAAAATATAAACTAAAAAGATTACAGGAAGAATCAAGAAGGAGAATGTAGTCTCCATACCTCTTTGATCAAGGAGCTTTCTAACACTGCAACTTATTTTTGGCCAAGTCTGAAGGGTTCTAACAAGACAGTTCACATTTGCCTTTCAAATCACAATTTACTTTTACTGGAAATCAAAATATTGCAAATGAATTATTTGTATAATTTTGGACTGTCAGATTTAAACCAGCAACTTTTATTCTGAATTGAATTGCTCTTCTGCCTATTTTCAGGCTTACTGAAAGCATGACACCCAACAGCTATCTGAATATGAACATGGAGCAGACAGCAGCTTGTTTTTCTTTTGTGGATAGTACTTAACTTTTTCCATTGCTCTCTTTCCTCTTCTTGTGACTCCATATACTGCCTTGTCAATAGATGACAAAGCAACAAAGGAATTGAATTGTGTTTTCATGTGAAGCGATACAACTTCTGCTGGATTCAGCATCTCTTTGCTTGATTGCAGCCTAATCTATACATTGAAAACAAACATTGGTAATTTTAAAAGCACACCGTTCAAAAGAAATGCATCTGAAGGCAAACACATTAATAAAGTTGAGGAAATGTTAAAGAACTTGTGTAATTCCAAGTTAAAATCTGACCACAAAATGAATGCACATCCACAAATTTCAGTGCCTATTTTGCTACTCACTTCAAGATTATTCCCACATTTCTGTTCCACATTCAGCCAAACTGAATCAGCTACTAATTCTGCAGTTTCTTCTCCCATGACTATGTAGTAAACAATAAGTCGCAATGAAGGAACCATTTCATGGGTTATCTGAAAAGTTAGATGTTCATATTCGAAATCCTTAATACTCTTCTGAGTTCCAAAGCTTACTATTTTCCCTTTTGACATGATCTACAACAGAAAAATGATGGAGAACAAAAAAAAAGTCAGATTTTATATTTAATATGTTTCTTACACGTAATAATTACTTGCATTTAGATATAATTCCATGCAAACAAAAATGAACTTGGGATCAGTGGGACTAGTTCAAGTGAAGGTAGATCTCTCCCTCATCCCCTAAAAAGAAGTGCTATCTCTGTGCATCTTTCTCTTCCTCCCTGTTTCAACTCTTGAGACAAGCACTACTTAATCCAAATCTATGGTAGACGAGAATTCAAAACAACGGAGACTTAGTACAGACTTTAAAGGTGAGACTGCTAACTATGTTTTACTGTAAGACTGACAGACAGAATCCAGAAATCACAATTCAGTATTTTATGTGGAAACATCTGTTACTTACCAAATAGCTGTAGTGATGTATTTTATGAATATAGTGACTACGTGGATATACATTAATATTTATAAAATCTCCTACTTGTAGTATTTTGTGGTTTGAAGCCCAGTCAATATATAGATAACTCTGACTTAATGATGAATAAGCTTTTGCTTCATACGTTTTACTTGCTTGGTTTTCATCTGAAAGATGTGGATCTGCAGTTTTAACCTGAAAAGATAATAAAATGTCTGAAAAATTGTTAGTGAAGGAGGAAACAAAAACTGTGTGTTTTGACTTCTGAATACTTTAAGAACAGAACTATACTTAAGAAAACAAATTACAATATAAAAGCATTCTGTAACATATTATCCAGAGGGATTAATAAAATAAAAGCCACCTCCAGAGTTTCATGATTTATTGAACAAAAAGATCTATAAATACCAAGTCAAATATAAAATGGTAGTGAAGAAGCACGTACATAAATAAACAGACTAGAAAAGGTTAATGATGTGCCTTCCCTACATAGTGATGGAAGCACTCTCAGATATTTGTTTTTACACAAGTAATTTAGATTTTTAAAAAATAATTATTATTAATTAAATATGTGATATAATAGTATATTTTGTTTCAGAACAATCTAATATAGAATTTAATAGAGGATTAATGTTTCATTATAGCACTTACATTTCATAACTGATTATTTGTAACAGTCTCTAAGTTTATAAACTATCAACTTCTGAGTGTAAAATGTTCCCATCAGTGTTGTACATTCACAAAAGTACAGAATTAAACCCTCAAAGAAACAAAATAATGGAGCAAATTAACTCACTTGAAACTCCAATATTTTGCTATCAGGTGGGATATTAACAACAAACAAAGCTGTTCCATCATTCATGCTTGTTTGTCTTCTCCCAGAGTCTGAAGCCTCCGATATCAACTCGGTCTCCTCCATTTGCTCACTAACTGATTTTGCAGTGATGGTTATAGGGACATTTCCAACAAAGTGATCTACTGTGTCTTTCACCTGCACCTGATCAGAACAGATAACATTTCTTATATGAAAGGTGACATTTTTCAAGGAGAAAACTTTTAAGCTGCTAAGCTTCTTCTACAATAGCAAGTGAAAAAAATGCAAACAGGTAAGGGAAATGAAAAGTGTGTTAAGACCAACAGTAATATACACAAAAAAGAATAAGGCTTCTGCATTATGGATTTTATGTTGTAATATGCAACAATACTGCTTATGTTAACTAACCTTAATGAAGAACGGAAGTCCAGGCTTAATAAAGAGAGAAGTAGCAATCAAACTCAATTTGTAAGGAGACACAGCAAATCTGACTCCAGCAAATTCTGCTTCACCACTGAGGCCACCTAACAAAATATTACACTCCTTTTAATAATCGTGTCCTAGGGCCTTTGTCTTCTCCACTTGTCCAAATTCAAAGGGCAGCACAATCTGTCAGTTATAGTGAAGTCCTTGAATCTAAAGAATCAACTCTTAGCACTAATGTGAAAACAAATAGCTAAAAAAAAAAAAGTTTAATCCCTAAACATTCTTAGCGACAGATGGGCTTTTTGGAAGGAGGATTTCTGAATACAAAGAAAGTCTGATACTAGGAAAGTTATTGACATACTTTTGTTTTCTAGTTCTGTTTGCATTTGCAGATATGTTAAAAAAGACGATTAAAAAGCAACTTACCTGTAGACTCCAACACTGATGCCGCAATATATAAATATGACCCATCCAATTCTTCCAGCCTTTGAAACCCTATAAAACTCACTGCTTCCTTACAGTTAAAATTGATCTCAGCAACTCCATTTTCAAGCTGGAAATGAAATATAAATCATTACTTAATAGTCAATAATTTAGAAATAATATATAGATACACTATACGCAAATTCTGACTTCTACATGTTTCTGTTCATTGTCTATTTCCAGAGGAAACCAAAGGTGAGATGTTTTAATGAAGAATTATTCATTCCTAAAATTATTAATAATTAATCAGCCAACGGCACATATTGTAAAGTCTGAATGCAAGCCCAACAAGAGGTAGCAATAACACAGAGATATCGTTACTAAATGAGGAAAGATAATGCCCTTTATCTTTCCTCAATGACTCAATCAAAAGGCCAGACTAAATGAGGGAGGGATAACTGGTGGAGAACAAACTTCCCATAACACATCAATATAATTTTGATCTGTTTGTCTCCCATCATGATTCAGTATTACAACATCGATCCTGTATTCTATTTCTTTCGTTTATTCTGTAATAGGCAGTATAAAAGTTATTCATAGAAATTTTAACCACACAGTTTGCTCAAATGAGTAACTGGACCAGACTGAAATTACATTCTGTCTCAGATGCTGCCTCTGAGTTTCATTTTAAAGTGCATTTCTCTGACCCCAATAATAGTATTGCATAGGAAGAGTCGATACTGAATAGCTGTCAGTGCAAACTAGGAGTTGGAACCCATTCTCATCAAATTTAATGGGAGAACTTCAGTGAAACTGGATCAGACCTGAACTAAGCGTATGAAATCTACACAAACCAGGTGTGCTTCTTCTTACCCTAGTTACATGCATTGCACGAGGCATCATTCTTGTTCCAGTTTCTTCAATTATTCCAAAACGAAGAAAAACATCGGCCCTTGCAAGCCTTTTATTATAGAAATAGCTGAGAAAAAAACAATAACATAAATGCTTTTAAGATTACTTTAATGGCTGCAACAAAGCATTTTTTTGAAGAAGAGTAATTTCCTAGGCAAAAGACAGAAAACAAATGTCTGCGTAGCTTTAAACACTTCTGTTGAAAAATAATCACTCTGTAAGAATTTTAAAAGGTCACTTAGTTGTCTTACAGAGCAGAAAGCATTGTGATAATAGGGCTTCATGAGGAACCAAAAGAGGAAACTTCTGGACTTGGAGAATCATTTTTGATGCAAAAGAAGAAGAGATACACACACATTTAAAAATCAAAGACAAATTTCCTTACCTAGCTTTCACAACAATCCTGAAGTTCTCAAATTTATCAGAACTAATAAAGTTACTTTCTGGCTCTAAGACGATGGAAAAGCTTGGCATTGCTGAAAATTGAGTAGAAAAGAAAGCTGCTGAGATGTGCTTTTATACATGAAGCCACAGGTACTCAGAAAGATGCCCCTGTACAGCCATCAAAGAATGATGTCGGTTTCAAAGTGATCTGAATTACAGTATTACAGCCCCAAAATACAGCTCTCAGCCCGTCCACAGTGAAGCACAAGTTACAAAGCCCTAAGTTATCTGCAGTTGCCCTGGCTCCACATTTTGCCTCAGTGCAACTATATCAAAATGACCCAGCATACTAAAGAATAACTTTATGTATAGGCAAGTTGAATTAATACAGTCTTTTACTGATATGACTAATTAGGTGGAACAGACACTGCCACTTGGCATTACACTGCATCCCATTGCTGTGTATAAGCAGCTCAATGTTACCTCAGGCATTTCTGCATTTTCTTCCTCTGTGTTCTATAGCTGTCCTCTAAAAATTTCACTGAAAAAATATATAAAAATGAAGGTTCACAGTATGGGCAACCTTACCATATTCCTTAACTTCAAATTTTGCAACAGCTGAGGTTACAAAATTCTTCTTATACTTGGCTTCAATCTTCCAGATTCCATACCTACAAAATGTCAACAATCAAACATTTTTAAGAAATTAATGTTGAAGACAAAAATTATTATTACTACTTAACAATATTTCATGTTAATATTTAGAGAGAAAAATCCTGCAGCAAGTTTTTGCACATGTTCAATGTCTACTTTAAGAAGATTCTGCTTTGATATTTTAATAATTATTTGAAACTTGTTTTAAAGTATTAAAATAAATTGGAAAAGAATACGCCATTTTTTATGCTATGACTATCATCAAAATTTTTTGGTTTACAGTTACAAGCAGAGACACATTTTGAAGACTGCAAATGTAACCAGGGTCATTAAGACACTATTCGCTATGTTCTTTCACCTGCCAATTATCACCTTCGACAAATGTTGTAGCCTGTTTGTGGCTACAAGTCTGTTTCAATGCAGTCAGCAGGACTGGTAGGTATCACCTACCCGATTTACTGTAATTTGCATGATTTTTCTTTGCCACTGGAGGCACTTAAAATGCATTTAGTTCATTACTAATTGCTTTACTTAAACCCACAGAACTTCTATGTGCAGAGAACATCTAAATGTGTGTATCTTCCTATCTTACCATGTGAAGAAACTTGATCCAGTTTGCTTTAATTGACATACTATATCCATTTCATCTTTGCCAGTTTTGTAATACAGCTAAATTTGCTCAATCTAAGTGAAAAATGCAGTCTTTTTCCCAAATAATAAAAACATGGTCAGTTATCAATTATTTGGTTAAATGAAGGCAAACTCAATACACTTAGACCATTTATAAGGTTATAAGGCACAGTAATAAAGAATTCAGAAATTCTACCAAAAAAAAGCAAATAAATTTGTTATAAGGAAACACTCAGAGCTCAAGTTAGATCAAGGAATTAATTTGATAAATGCATACTATAACAAAAGGATTAAGCATGTTAGTCAACTTCTTGTATAGACAATCTAAGTTGTAGTTCTAACACTCTGTATCTTGTACTTAAAACAAAAGGGACTCCTTCAGTGCATCACCATCTTAAATGATGTAAAACAAACCAACAAAGCCTTACTAACAAAATTCTGTCCTATGGCCAAAAGCAAGTGGTTTAGAGTGATTGGATCTATCAGGAAGGTCACCCTGAATTAAGACCATGTTTAATCTACAAGCAATCAGATCTTGACTGAGAATGGGTATATGTATCTACACTGAAAAATGTATTTGTAAGATATATTAGCAAAAAATTCCCCAAAGGACTCATGCAGCCTTCTATTAGGGTCCTTCTCTCTCTGACTAGAACACTGAGACATAACTGCAATTTACGTACTAATTTATAGAAAATCAGTTCCTACAATCTTTCCACCATATAGCACCATAATAAAAACTATGCAGACTGAAATCACTGCTAATTTCGTAATGAAAATAAATCGGTCAAAAATAATTTTTTTCAAGCATCTGCTAGCATTCTTCTGCCAACTTAGTGAATCTTCAGCACCCTCTCAAGACTAAAAAGAGAACTGAAGAGATATTTATTTTGTATGCTGCTGTTACTGGAAAAATGCTGGTGATTTGTATGAAATATGAATGTTCCCCTCCTTGAAATCAATACATCTTTGGCATTGTTTCTATCTCTACAGTAGGAAGCTTTAGTTTTGTTATTCTTCCTTTTTAATTGAGTATGATAAACCTACCACTAACAGTTTTTTAATTTCAGTTTTATCACCAGTATTTTCACTCACTACATCTCCTCAGTTTCTCTCATTACAGTGAGCATATGCCATCTACTTGTAAATGCAGAGAGAAAGCTTCTCACTTGGCTTCAAAAGACAAGTGTTAGTTTGGAAGTCAACTGAAAAGGAGAACACTTGGTCATAGGTTCCTTACTTATATCATGGCTACACACTATGCGAAATGTTAGAAATCTCCAAGTTTCAAGTCATGCACACTCTGCGTATCAAGGAAAAAAAGACACTCTGACAGTCTTTAAGAAAAAGCAATATTATGTTAACAGGTCTCAAAAAGCGTTAAATAAATCTACTTAGGATTAGGAGGAATCTTGAAGTCAGGAAAAGAAACTATTCCAGTAAAATCTTCTTCTTCTAGAATATCCACTTTCACTCCTTCAGGATCCTTTAAATTATAACAGGAAAGAATCAGCAGTTACAGATCATTCTTATCAAAAGGAAAATCTTCATCTTCATCCAGTCATTTCAGTGGCAGCCTGGCTGTAAGACATTTTTCTAAGAGTTTTGCCCATTTCACAGCACGAAAACACAAACATTTTTAGAGACAACTCAGACTCAAATTCTGATAAAACATTTTCCTGTGATTCCAACAATTAAAAGTTGTTACTACACAATGCTTAAAATTGCTAAAAGGTTACTATAATAACAACCCTAATGTTAAAGGCTAAAAAATATAGTATAGTGGATACTGATTATTTTTATATCTTAAATTAAATTAACAACAGTATGAAAACCATATATGATTAAAATTCCCTCAAAAATCCCTTCCCTAGATATTAAAGATAACTTTTTTCTTTTTTTTTTCCCCATTCTGCAACAACTTCAGATCTAGGAATTGAAAACCTCTATCCAGACGTGTAAAGTCACCTTTAGATGTTTTAAAAGATGTTTTGCTACCCGCAAACACATCTAACAGTTTTATTAAATATTGATTGTGATACCAATTTACCACCTAACTACATTTATTGCTTTTGTGATCTATAGGATATTAATATTAAATTCACTTCCAACTTACCACAAAAGTTAGGACCGTTTCTCTTCGAGCTGGCTGCAGTTCTTGATTCAGAGAGTAAACCCTGACTTTCACTGCAAGAGTTATTACAGTAAATCGCAAAGTCATACCATTATAGAGATTTAAACAAACAACACCCTCTCTCCCCCTAAATCCAACCTTTTATCCTTACTAATTTATTTATACTTATAAAATGCTCTTGACCTTTTGTCAGTGTGGTGCCCAAACAGTATTTGTTCACGCTAGCAACAAGAAAACCCGCACCACCACTCTTTCACATCGAATCATCACAGTGCAATATAATTTTTTACCATCACAATCCTAGCATATCACTTTTGTAGGTAAAGGACTCAATCTACATGAAACCAATGATTCAGTCATCATTTCTTCACAAGTATTTTTAACATACTCCCAGTAAAATCTTTCACTTTTTGTGCCACAGATTAGTCATTTAGGATGTAGAGGGCAGAGACTGAGAGGATATTGGGAGAAGTTACTAATTTCTACAGTATGATCAAATAGTTCAAAATATTATTCTGCTGATTAAAAAATTAAATAGCAGCCAATGGTAACACAACATAACCAAGAGTTTAAAGGACATTTAAATCCTAATTCCTTGGCAAAGTCAACAGACTTTAAAAATTAAATAACAGTCAAGACAAATAAGCATTATTTACCTGACTGATCAGGAGTATAAATTGGTTTGTCTGTATGAATAAAAAGAAACCCATTCTCATAGGAAACAGGAATTTTTTTAGATCTTGTAAAATGTGGAGAAACAGCTTCCAAATACACATACTTGACTGAATCATCTGTTCTTGGTAAATCTGTTGGTTGAAGCTGGAGGAAATAAAATACAGATTTTAAAAGAATATTAAAACATTTTTCAAGTATTTTTTCCTACAGTATTTTTTGCTAAGAAAAGTATCTGAAGAACAATACTATCCTGTATTAATTATTATTCAATAAAAACATCAATACCCACAAGGGCCTATTCGTGCTTACATCACAGACGACAGTCTGGAGCATTAAGCTACAAACAGATACTCTGAAATTTTGCATTTTACTTATGTACAGAACTGAAGTAGCAAAGTGCAAAGCCCAATAGTGAGAGTGCAAATTATCAGACTTCTAGTTATACACGTGATGAATCTTGGCCACACTGAAGTTGCTGTTGTGGTTGGCAGTCTGGTGAAAGTTATTTTGGCTGCAAATTAAAACTGGGCAAGAAGCACCTCCTGGGAGGCATGATCCCCAGTAAAACCTTCTTGATCATCAGCTTTCAGTAAAAATCTATTTAGGTTCTTGCAACCTTTGCTAGAAGCAAATTAGTTAAATAAAACTTTCTGGCAAAATCTGAGCCCCTCTGGAATTTGTCACTGACAAATTCGACCAAGTCTTGAACCTTGGATTTGTTACCGTTCTGGCTTACTCTGAACACTCAGTTGACATATCCTGTCCACATTCAACACTTCTCCATTCTCTCTTTTTATTTTTTAATGGAGTCTGACCATGATAATGTTTCTAAAATAGCTTGATCATACGTTTAAGTCATGTGTCACTCCTTTACATTAATTTTATCCAATGTAATTTCAATTTCAGACAAACTGAAATGAAATAAACTACATGAGGCAAACTGAGAAACTGGGGCACGAGGCTCCCCTTCCCAGTTTAAACAACTGAAAATTTACCATAATCTTTTTTAACACTTACAACTAAATGTGACAATAAAAACACTGCAAGAAAAGTCTGAATTCCTTACTGTTAAAGTTACAGCATCTTGGAATTTGTTGTCTGGAGTTAAAGAAATACGGCCAGAAGAATAAACAGCAAGCTTATCTGGAAAGCTTCTTATGGCAATATTGACTGGAAATTCCTTCTCATAACCAAAAGCTTGAACTACGACTTTCTCAGATGACCCAACTCGTAAGATCTTTGGTGCTGTAAGGACATATCTGTATAGGGAATATAAAACATTAAAAGAGTAAGGGAACTACATTTCTTTGGGGTTTCTTACTTCCATTTGTAATTCACTTACGTACACACGTATGGATTTGGTTTTGCAGACACACAAAAGCATGTCTACTAAAACAGGCTATTTACATGGAAATAATTACTCCTTTTGCCAAATTAAGTCCTCAACACTAATTTTACAAGTAGTACACTTGCGTAGTTTCCCTGTCAGTAAAGTTCTTACCAAAATAAAAGGTGTAACTTACAGTAAAGTCAAATACGAATAAATTTTTGCAGGATTACTCTACATTCTTCAGTGCTTTATAAACGGAAGTATGCATCATCCCACAAAAGCACAAGGCAGGTTTTAGTACCTGGCTACATAATGCATCTAAAATACATATGAAGCGCCATTGAACAAAACATTTTATATATGTGCATCTTCTTTTTCTGAAATGCCAAAAGTACTTAGGTTGTCTGCTTTATATGCACCATTTTTAACATATAGAAGAATCAAAAAAGCACTGCTAAATACAATCGTAAAATATACATTTAAGTGAGAGCTGTCATCAAACTTGTAGCAAAGTATCTGTCTTCAGGCACCACGCGAAAGCTAATGAGCACCAGCTTTATTTCTTAACTTGTTCGCATGTGTATTTTGTGGCACACAAGGAGATGACTCTACCTCTTTCTCTGGCAGCAAATACAGTAATTCAAGAACCATCAGTCCTTTTTCTAGCACTTGTCCCACACATAGCAGTGAGAATTCTGCTTGTGAAAACACATCAGTTTGGACAGTGCCCTCTGTATTGGCTCTACTTAAATTCTGTATCTATTCACTTAAAACAGCAGACAACAATCAACTAACATTTCCAGTAAATTTTATATTTGCTTTACTTACGTTTTCTCTTGGCTAAAAGTTGTTCCAGAGAACAGCAAAACAAATACATATATTAAAATCGTCATAGTGTCTACAACAGCAAACCATAGATGCTAATGATTCTGGAATAAACTGCGTATAGCTTCTGCTGTAGATGACCAGAAATACCAACACACTTCACTCACAGTTAATAATTAATTGCAGATAATGTTTTACTAAATCAGTAGTGCCCCCTCCCAAGGAAGTAAAAACAGCTAAACTTAGGAATTTTTAAATTTAGGATCTCATTTTTTTTTTAATATGTCCAGAGCAATCTTATGTCAGTCCTAACTTTCTCTCTATTTGATAGCTAAATGAAAAAATAATTTTCAGAGGTAGCAAAAACCCCCAACAAACAAAAGATTAGATTCGGTCTGTCCTTCAGAAAATAATTTTTATTTAAATCAAAGTGATTTTAAATTTGAGTATGAAGGAAAAAAAAGCATTTTAATTATATAAAACATAACACGCTGATATGTTTAGACCAGAAGTTTCTGTTTTTTTTCTTTTGAAATGACTCTTCACTTTCTAATTACTTTTAGCCGATTGTATTCCTGATTATGCCAACTTTCTGAGTACTTCCATAACAAAATTGCAGTATGAAAATATGAGGGCACAAGACATGTACGACATGTACAATTTGAAACAGCATTTGCAAAAAAACCAGCGGTAACAAAATCTTTGCATGACTGATATCTAAGCATAGGACCTCAACAACTAAGTCTATGAAAAGTTAAACTAAAGTTGTGCAACGCTTCCCGAGTTTAAACAAATACCGCAGTCAATCTTTACGGGAAAGACATTTACAAAACTATTTCTGATCAATAGAAAATTAAATTACAAGAAGGCTTCTCAACAGATGTAATAAACTACAAGGGAAGCAGCAATATACAGAATAAAATAGAATAAAATGTAAGGTCCTTGATTTTATTAAAAACAATGGCCCAAATACCTATTACTAAGTACTAAACGATGAGAATTCAGACAGTAAGTTTACATGAGTGGTATGTAAACAATAAGGAGCAAACAGTACAGAACACTGGAAAACACTATTCTGAAACAGTCTTTTTAAATCCAACTATGTCCCTTCCACACATTTTTCTTCAGAGATAGCCTACTGATTTTTCAACCCTACATTTCACACCTCATTGTTTAGATTGCAAACTAGCACAGCCCAACACCCTGACAAGAGATTTATTTGAACACTTCTGTGAAGTGTGGCAATTCAGGCCTACTGCATTGAGCTTATCATGGTCATAGGATGTATTTCCAGTGCTAAATACAATGTTCCAGAGTAAAACCCACCTACGCACCATTTCATGGCAACAGGCTAATACACAATACATACACACAGATATACATAAAGCATGGACCGAAAAAAAAAAGAAAAAAAATATCACCAGACCAGACTTTGTTATTTATTCAGTGACTTGGGCTTTAATTGGAACAAAACCTCCCAGATCTCCGCTTTGGCGGCTGACGGCCGCGCAGAGGACGGGCGGCGGCCGCCCCGGGGTGAGGGAGCGCGGCCGCTGCGGCGGGAACGGGAGACAAAACAGCGCACGCGCCGGAGGGCCCCCCCGGGCGGGAAAGCCGCCTTGGCGAGGGGCGGGGCCTCGGGAGGGCCTCCCCCGCCCCTTCCCCCGTCGTCGGCCAACAACCAGACAAAATGGCGTCGGCTCGGCTCCTCACGCCGGGCCCTTAAAGGAGCCGCAGCACCTTGGGCCTGGCCGCTAGTGGAGACGACGAACGGTCGGTGGAGAAAGGGAGGCGGGAGAGCGGCGCATTGAGAACCGGTGCCTTTACGCAGGATCGGCCGGAGGCCCTCCTGGCCGCCAGTGGCGAGCGGGAAGCGCTGAAACGGCGTTACCATGTCAACGCAGGTAATCAAAGCGGAGGCTTGAGGGGAAACGCCCTCGGCGGGAACTGGGATTCCCCTTCAGCGAGCAGCCGCTCCAGTGCCGCCTTACTGCGGGCTGGGGGCGCGGTGTTGCCCCAGAGCGCGGCCCCGCGGAGGGGAGCTCAGCACCGTGCTGCGCTGGGCGGTCGCCATCCTGTCAGGTGTGGGCCGGCCACGGCGGGAGGGCGGGAAGAGGCCGGTAGCGCGGCTGTGGCGGGTGCGCAGCCGTTAACGGGTGACTCGGGGGTGGGCAGCACCCAGGGCCCTTCTGCTCCCGCCGGGGCGCGGGGTACGGCCAGGGCACCTCGGCGGCCAGGTCAGCTCAGCGCTCCCCCATCCCTGCCTGTTCTAACCTGAGAGTTTTGTCCTGGTGTTCATCGCTAAACCATCGATCTCTTCTCAAGAAACCGCGTTAAAATGGTTAACTCCTCCCCTTAAAAGACGACGAAGCTTCCCACAGTAGCTGTTCCCTAGCTCACCACTCTCTTCTCTCCTCTCCTTCACTGAATGAATTGTGCCTCCAAGTATTGGACAGAAGAAAGTGACTCCTTCTTTCTTTCAGGAAAAGAAAATCCATTTTAATTATGAAAATCTCAACTTAAGACAGAATTTAATCACTCATATAGCTCTAAGTTCACTTAAAAGTATACATTTCTATATTAAACAATATCTTAAAATGTGTTTTTTTTCTTACTGGGTCTAGGTTTTAGTTAAAACCTATCCCTTGAAGCAGCAGCCCCTACAAGGGCGTTCAGGCACAGCACACACACATGACTGCTTCTACCCTTACCCCTAGGAAAATATATTTGTCTCTGGGGGAAATTTCTGTTAACATTCCCTGGAATTTCCCAGGCAGTCATGGAATAACTTGTTTGCAGAAAGGGGAACACTGAAGGAATGCAAGTGCTAGACTGATTTTAATTATTTTTATCTCTGTTGTCTTTTTTTTTTGCTTGTATTTGCTCTTCTAGCTGTAAAGTGGGTAGTTTCTAGCTTTGCTAAAAACAATTGGGATCCTAGTCCTCTCTGTCCTCTGCCCACTCTGAGTTGAGAGTAACCTCCAGACCTGACAGACTTTGTGTCAGCTATGAATTGCAGGACAGTTACCGACATGAGTTGCAAAACAGAAAGCAGTTTAGCCAGTTCCTGGTGTTGTGCTGTAGTGTGGTGTAAGTAAACAGGTATACCGTTCCTCCAAATGTGTTAGCTCATGAAAACTGGAAGCTGGCTTGGATATGGTTTTTTGGCACCATATCATTGCTGGAAATATTTTCTTATGCTAAAAAGACGATTTTGTTGGCATGCAAACCATTAAGGTTTAGAGTTATCTACAGACTGATGTTTATTTCTGTTCTTCCAGATATTAGTTATCTGATATTCTCTATTTTTGGTAATGAAGAAAGGCTCCATAAGAAAAGCATTATGTAGAAAAACACAGATGTCAGCTTCTCGGACACCTAGTCCAACATCTCTTGTCAGTTCATGTACCACATCGCCATCTCCTATTAGTCAAGAGACATCACCATCTCCTTGCAAAAGCATGGAGCAGAGGCACCAACAACTTGATATTACAGCAGAAAATGTAGAAGCTGCTTTTGAGTGTAAGTTTCATACAGGTATTGTATAAAAGCCTGCTGGTATAAAAGTACATACTAAAAGCATGAAAAGCCAACGTTCTGTGAACTGTATGATTAAAGATGTATGATCTGAAAAAAAATTGCTTTCATCTTTTGGTACTCAAATGTGGAAATAATACTAATGAAAGCTTTGTAGAATAATGAGACTTTTAGTCCTTACATTCTGTGCCGGGGGGAAGACTGGCAAAGGGAGATGCATACTGCGCCTCTTCCAAAAGGCTGTACCCGCTTACTCTTAACATGTCATTTCCTGTAAACGTTTCTGGTGTGCTGTTTCTTCTCATCTCCTTTGGGGGAGAAATAATTTTCAACGTTTTCCCAGTATTCAATGTGAAGTAAGAGACTAATATAAAGATTGCCAGTCCTTCCACTATTGAAGGTAGTTTCTCGGTTTAATTTCAGATGAAAATGGTGTTGGTGCAGGAGTTAGGTACATTACAGAACCCCTTATACAAGGCCTGTCAAAACAGGAAAATGTGGCATGTATAAGCTCACTGAATCTTTCTTCCCCAAAGGATGGGGACAAGAAATTTAAGGTAAGTTATTGAAAAGAACTGGTAACTAAACAAAATTAAAAATTAACTTTGTTTTATTTTTTAGTAAAGGTCTATTTTTAAGTGGATATAAACAGCTGTATTCTAATTATGTTAGTCTAGTTTTACAAGCAGCTTCTGTTTAAAAAAAACCCGCAAAACAGTAGAGACTTGTGCAAAAGAAAAAATTTTGGATATATTAGAGTGAAGTTTAGAATGCCATCCATTTGTGTAACTTTTTAGCTTTTGGATTGTGATGAGGTGTGTGGGGTTTTTTTTGTTGGTTTGTTTGTTTGTTTTTTAATGGCAAGTTCCCTTTTGTGTAGATGAGACTGGTCCACTGTAAATATAAAATTTAGTTTTTATCTTCCAGTGCTGTAGAATACTGTACCTAAAGCAGGCTTTTAGAATGCAATGGTTAAACTGTGATTAATTAAATGTTGGAATACTTTGGGTTTTTTTAAAGAATAGGTGGCTGTTAAAAATAGGGGGAAAAAAAAGCTGCAATGCTAAGGGATTAATTTTCTGTTCTTTAGTACATAGAAAATTTGGAAAAGTGCTCTAAACTAGAAACTCTAAATCTTAGTAATAACCAAATAGAGAAGATTGAGAAGTTGGATAAACTGATGAAGTTGCGTGAACTCAATTTGTCTTGCAACAAAATCAGGTAAGCAGAAACACTAATGGTTTTGATAAGCCCAGATATAACAAAGCTGACATTCTCTTACTGTTTAAGTGAGTTCTCTCACAGGTGTGAACAGTTAAGGTGAATTTCCCATCAGTTGTATGTCCAGACTAACAGGCTTTGGTGAGATCTTCTTGCTGATAGCTATTAAAAGGATAAATAGTTGTGGGAGGTGCTGTTAGTGTACCATGGCTGCAGTTAAACTTGTTTTCCTAGGAAACCAAGCCAGAAATGTCAGTTTCCAGATACTGTAATGAAAAGCGTAGAATAAGTCAATTAAATGCATTAAAAAATAATTAAACTTTTACTGTATATTATTACAGGTAATACAAGAAGCTTTCTTTTAAGAGAGGAAGCTGAATGGGCTTGATCAGGCAGGCCGTAAACTCATTAAATTGCTTTTTTGCTTTTGCTGTTTTAAGATTCTAGTATCTTGTCTGAGCAGTATAAAAATGTTGAAGGGTAATGGTTCACACAATAGCAAAATTCTCTGTTTCCTTCAATTTTTTTGTTAGTGAATTATGATTTTTACATCTGAGTGGCTTCGCAGTAGAGAAGCTGCGATTTCAGTAGAGAAGTTAACAATAGGAAGTAAGCAAGACACTAGGGTTTCTCCACATTGCATTCACACAACTTCCTCTCTCAACAGAAACTGAAAAGGTCAGAGTAGCTTTTAGCTACTACTGCATGTTTTGAGATTTTAGTTGTATACAGTTGGTATCTATTAAAAAAATAGTACTGTCATAAGAGCACGTTCTGCTGTACTTCATTGTAATATTCATATCTTTAGATAAATACCCAAGTAAACTAAAACCTAGTGCATTTTCCTTATTAGCTATTTAGTGTTTTAATGAAAACACTAAAACATGTAGGTCTGCATGCTGTCAGCGTACAGTTGACACTTCCTTTGTATGTAAAAAAAGAGCCAAAACATTTATATTTTGGTTGGTCTGTGTCCCATGACATTCTCAGGAGAAAAAGAACAAATTTTGCATATTAAAATAGAATTACCACACATTAAAATAATTTTAATATTTAAAATATGTAAAAGTAAAGGTTTTGCCACAGTGAGGGGTTTTTTTTTTTGCTGTGGTTTGTTTGTTTTTTTTTTTTTTCATTGTCTAAATGTAGTACTTGTAAGTAAGATGGTGCAATTTCATTTGAATTGTGAGTCCATGGCAGTAACTGGTTTTACTAATCTCTTGGATGATAATTATTTGAGACAGATTTTGCTGTAAGTTATCTATAATGTCTCAGTTACACTGTAAATTTGATATGGTTCTATATATTTTTCTTCTTTTCAGTAAAATTGAAGGTATAGAACATATGCAGAATCTACAAAAACTGAACCTTTCAGGGAATGAGATTGAGCATATTCCTGTGTGGGTAGGGAAGAAACTGAGATCCCTGCGCATCCTTAACTTGAAACAGAATAAAATATCATCAGTAAGTGATTATAGTTAGGAACAATAATCGTTCAGAAACTTTTCATGAAGTGGACTACTATATTTACATTGATTGACTTACTCTGAATAATTGCTGAGTGTCTTTCCACAAAGCATGTTGTGAAATACAGCCATTGTGAGTCTAATAAAGTTGTTTATCAGAAAAAATCTGAGAGATATTCAAAGCATAAACGTATACTACATTGTTCAGGAAAGTGTAAGTTTTTGGAAACTTTTCTTGTAAGTCCAGGGGAATTGAAGGTTATATATATCTGCAGGCCTCGTTATTTTGAAAGGTCAAGCTTGATTAAATTTGCCCTCTTTGCAGTGGCATTTTTTCGCAGAAGGAACAAATTTATTTTAGGAAGTTACTTTTAATTGTAGTACTGTGTATTTTGGTAGGTTTTTAGAGATTCCACTGTAGCATAAATGTTAAAATAGATCCTCTGAGATGGACCTAACGTAAAACATTCTATGTGATCAGAAATTCAGTAATGGTGGTTTGATTGTTCTTGAAAAGTTATCTAATCATTGTTCCATTTATCTTTGATTTAGCTCCATGATATAGCTAAACTAAAGCCTCTACAAGATCTGACTTCTCTGTTCCTTGCTGATAATCCAGTTGTAAGTCTGTCTCACTACCGCTTGTACACCATATTCCACTTGCGAGCACTGGAAAACTTGGATGGACAGCCAGTGACAAATCACGACCGGCAGGAAGCTCTAGAGAGGTTTGATTTAGGTAATAGTGATGTTTTAGAACTATACTTAATGACACCAAATTTAAGTTTAGATGGAAAAAAAAAATCTGTTTGGATGTTTCTGTTACTCTGTTTTTCAGAAGAGATAGAGAAATTAGAAAGAGAGTTGGAAAACACAGTAAAGGAGTTGGAGAACCTTAAACTTAACCAGTCCAAAGTGCTGGAGAAACTTCGCCATCAAGATGAGGTCAACAAATCGTTAAAGGAAAAGACTTTACAACAGAAACAAAGCTATGAAGACCTACAAGGGGACCTGGACACCAAAAATGTATTGGTAAGATAATTACTTGCACTAAGTAAATATTTGGAATAGTTTTGTTGTCAGAAACAGAGTTTCCATTGTGAGAGTTCAAATGGCTGGAGCTTTATGTTTAAAGTTAAAAGACAAAATGTAGGCACTTCAGCTTTAGAGAGTGATTATTCCTTGACCAGTTCTTCAATATTCTTTCTGTGGAAAAAGTAAGTATCTTGAGCCAGCAATCAGTATCACTCTGGTAATTTATAGTTCATAGTAACTTATTTGTTTGTCTCTAGCAATATCTTGTTTGTTTGTTTGTTTAAAATTTTGTCAGTTGATGAAAGGTTAAGCATCCTCTTGCTGCTAAATTGCCGATGTACTGAATCTCCTGTGTTGTTTGGACTTTTAAAGTTGCTGTTGCAATAAGGGAAAAGATTAAATGCTTTTACAAAAAACAAGGTGTGCATACAAGTTGTATGTCACTAGTACCCCTTGATTATTATTTTGGGTAATGTCCATTAGTTTGCTTGTACTTTATTCACGTTATCCTAAAATCTTAGGTTTGACAGGTGTCTTTCCTTGGCAGCTGTAAAATGCAAGAAATGTCCCATTGACTTGAGAGTCCTCGGCTGTGAATGACCTGATGGGAACTTAATATATGGCCTTTACCTTACTTGTTAGACTTGCCCTCTAAAATTTTATCCTTCAGAATCTCTATAGCTAATATTTCTATAGCTGTTTCTTCTGTGAACACAGACACTAACCAGCAGCCTAAAGTGTAGTTCTCAGTCTAGTGAGATTTAGCAGCATATATTTTGCAACTTAACCCACTCTTATCCTTTGGATGACAAACTTTGCTTGCTTCTTTCTTCCTTTAGCTGGTGTATTGGTTTGTCACAGTTCCCTTTCCGCAGAGCCTTTATTCCTCACTGAAGGTAGCCCCACTGTGCTCCTGGGTTGCATGGTTATTTTTAATTCTAGGATTTATTTGCATGTTTACTGAAGTCGGAACATCTGTATAAAGTGTTCCAGTGAGACTTTATATTCACTGTGGTTTTTTTTAATGCCATTTTCTTGGTTATTTTTATTTTTTCCTTTTCTTTTCTCTGAAACACAGTCAATTTTTGTTTTAAAATCTTTCCTTTATTCCAGCCTGTCCTGTTTCTTTTCCTTTACTAGTCCTGCTTTCCACTGTCTATTGGAGTTTTGCTGCATGTTCTCCCTCAGGTATTCAGTGTGAAAAGTTGATTTAAAAAGAAATCACATGATGGACCTTTATTTAAAAAAAAAAAACCCAAACCCTCAAAACCTAACTAGCACAAAGTTAAGCTAAAATGAAATGCATAGGCTCTATACACTTGACAATTGAGACTTTTTTGTTTCTTTTACAGACGAGTGTTAATAGTTCTCACTGCTCATTAGTAGCAGTAAATAAATTTATTATTTGGCATAGATTTTGCTAAAGGATTGTACCCAAATTAATTTTTTTATCCTAAGTTAGTGACAAATTTATTTTCAAACCTTTGATGCATGTAAACATAAAAGGCCTTTCATGTGATCATTTGTGTTATATTAATTGTGGTGTTCTTTTGTACTCTTAGTCGTCGTATTGTATCTTGTAATGAAGTTGCACTTTGTGATATTCTTGATCCATAATACACCATCTTAACTTTTTCTGCTGTGAGCTTTGTTTCGAAGTTGATGTCTTTGCCGTGCTCTCTACTGAATTGAAATGTATGTGATAACGATGACACTGGAATGAACGCAGCTTACTTGTTTACTGGTTTATTAGTTAAAGCAGAAGACAATGGAGCTGACCCGAGCTTGCCAGAAGCAGTACGAATTGGAGCAGGAACTGGCGTTTTATAAGATTGATGCTAAATTTGAGCCGTTAAATTATTTTCCATCAGAGGTAATACTTTTAAATTAAAGGGTCTTTTCAATGCTGTTTCTCTTGCTTTTCAACTTGGAAAATAGAAAACTTGATAGTTTTTCTATAGTTCTAGTAGATACTGCTTTATTAAGAGTTATTAGTTATGAAATACAAACATTTAATTTAACAGTCATGTTACAAAATTTGAACTAAACTGGATCTAAGTGACATTCAATGTCTTGAATATTAGTATACACACCTATATGCGTATGTTTTAGCTAAGTAGGGTCAGTGAACAGACACTTTGTTATTATCCAAACAGAGCTTAGTCCTTTCTTCTAGCTTAATTTTGGAGGCCCTTTCACTTGGAGAAATTCCACAAGTTTATTGAGTTAAACAGTATTAGAATTTCTGTCCTTTCTCTGTTATTTTTCCTCCTAGTAGAGCTAACCTGTCGTAGTTGCAAACAAGTTAGAGACGCGTGAATGAAAGGAGTCTGCACAAGAAACGTAAAGATCAATAATCATCAACTACAAATGATTTTTTAAGTTGCGTTTGAGTAAATTTTAAGTGCAACAATGCAGTAGACTAAGTATAATCTATATTACTGTTAAGTCTAAATTATTAAGAAGAATTCCTCCAGTTAAATATCCACTTGCATTACCCATTTGCAACAAACTGATTATACCCTAATGGGGTTTGTTTGTTTTTTAATGTAGTTATAAAATAACAAGAATGTTCAAGGCCAAACAAGTCAATTGGAGTCTGTTTTCTTCTAATTATTCTAATTTCAAATTAGTTTTCCTTTTATATGCTTGTTAAGAGAGTTTGTGTGTTATGAGTTGACTGCAACCTGTGTCTATGAGATTGATAGATACAAAGACATATTGCTTCATACATTTCAGGATGTTGAACTTGATAACGTACCCGGTGAAAGCCCGTACATTGGTAAGGCTCGGTATAAAAGAAATATGTTTATAAGAGAAGGCTATATTGCTAACAAAGCTCAGCAGATGGAGATTGGAAAAATGCAACTAGGTGAAGATGACTTCTACGGGAAATCCCAACTGAAATTGCAGCTCCAAACTCTAGATGAACTACTAGAGAGTAAAGAAAAAAAGATTAGTTCAGGTAAAATCTTAATTTTTATCAAATAAAAACTAAAGTATATATATCAACGTAGCTTATTCCACTGATTACATGCTTGACTCACATTTGGCATAAGAATAGCAATAGTGTGCCAAAGGCTGAAAGTGGTGTAATTTCCTAACACTGTACTTGATGCATTTTGGGTCAAAACTATTACAATTTCTTTTTGCTATTATTTTAAGACAATTTGGGATGAAAGGATTAATTATTATTGAAAAGAGAATGCTAGGGAGGTTTCATTTGATGCATTAATTTCATAAGACTGATTAAAAAAACTTTACACTCTTTTTGAGAAACAGCATGTATTAGCTTTGATTATCACTATTTTAAGAAAATGCATTCTGATTTACGTGTTAAGAGAAAAAATGCATATCAATGTTATACAGAATATTATAACATTTTGTGGGGTTGTGGGTTCCTTTAGTGTGTTGTGAGTTTGGTTGGTTTATTTATTTTTTTTTTTTTTGTCTACAGCACAAAGAAGATTAGAAGAACTGCAAAGTGCAATAGGAAATGCAGAGCAACAAGTTTTGAAAGTAACAGGGGAACTGCAACAAGTGGAGGATGCTCTGTCTCAGAAAAAAGTATGCAAAAACATTGCTATGTGAATAGCAAGGGAAAGCATTTGAAGCCATGTTGATGTAAAAAATATACCTGTTTTTCTTCTCATTTGTTTTTAAAGGGGCCATTGTATATATGTAAATCCATTTGTCATGCATCAAGAGAATCTTACACGTTTTAGACGACTTGTTTATAAATAAGCTGTCAGAGTTGTTGTGCAGTTAATTGTATCTAAGCATGTTCCATGGGATGCTGCTGCTGATTGTTAACTTTACCCAGAACACTTTGGAAGAACATAAATACAGATTTGAGTTCTTCAGTAAGTGGACGGTTAGGGCTTACTGCATTACGTGGCGGGAGACTTGGATTTGAATTTGAACGTATCTTCTCAGATCCAATAACCATAAGCTTAAAGCTCCTTAAAGGCCTCATAGACAGAGCAGAAAGTAAGAGTAACGGCACAGCATCGTAAGCAGTGCCGGGGACAGGGCATACATGTTCATGAGAAAGGAAGTTTTACCTGAACCGCTCAATACAATTGTATGGGTTGAATATATTCTGATTTATCAGAAAAGGCCTTTCAGGAAGGACTATAGCTACATAACTAAACCTACACAGTTAATAATAAGCAATGTAGCTACATAACTGGCAGCAAGAATTAACCTAAAAAGTTTTATCAGCATTAAACTAAAATTATATCTTCCATTTCTTCAACAACTGTCACAAATTATTCCTATTTTTAGTTTTTAAACTTGCCTTAAAATCAATGACCAGAATCCTCCATATTTTAACTTAAGAAGTCGTAACTGTGGGAGGGGGAAAAAACATTCCAGATGGTCGTCTTTAGACTGCAAGAAGGACTTATACAAGAGACTTCTGAAGTCTTGTTTGAAAACAAAACACTTGAGGATGATGGTCAAAATGAGGGTTCTGGCATTTTCTGGTGTGGTAGACTTAACGCTACAGAATTTCTAGTTACCAAAAGCAAACTGTCTTTCTGTTTTCTAACTCTGAGAAAATCCTATGAGTTTTTGTTATCTTAAGAAAATAAAGAAGATTCAAAACAATGACTAGATCATTTCTAGGCAACTTGTTAGGCTAAATTAGCAGTCTGATTTAACTTTTAAAAATGTTCTTGATTAGCTGTGTATTTCCAATTAAACTGTTTTACCCAACCTCCTAATGCTATCTCCAGATGTCACAGGCCAACAAGGAAGGTCTTGAACAGCAGTTGAGTGAAAAGATAGAAATCCTGCACCAGCTACACAAAGAAGCTTTAGAACTGGAAAAGCAAATGGAGAAACAGAAAAGAGAAATAGGGAAAAAACAGAAAGAGCTTGAAGATTTGCAGAGTTCTCTTGCTTCTGTAAATCCTGAAGATCCAAGACATGTAAGTAAAACTGAAATCTTAAGTGATGTTCTGCATATATTCACGTACTGGGGAATGGAGTAAGGCTGCTTTAACTGATGACCATTCAGTTGTGCCTGTTGCGTGAGTTATGTATTCTTTTGCTATTTAGCAATTTCCTTAGCTGTTACCATTTGAAAAACATACAACTCCTCACAACTTTAAAAAAAAAACAAACCAAACCAAGCAACCCAAACAAACAAAAATCCAGCCAACAAAAACAAACCCCCAAAACAACCCAAACACCCTAACTTTGGTAAAATGCTTGGCCGGCAAATTTTCAATGCAGTTTCTGTACAGCATGTTAGGACCTAGATCTTTGTTTTGCAAAAACATGCTGTGCAAAGCAACGGAGACAGTTTCTGTGTAAGAAATTCTTAGTGCATCCTTTTGTAGAATCTGACCTTAAAGATTTTTAAAGGTCTGTGTCACTGTTACCGGGCTATAGCTCTTGAATTGGCACTAAAATCTGTTTGCAAGAAGTCAGTCTAGAAAAACACGTCTGGAGCAGCAGATGTAGCTGACCTGGCCAAAGTGGTGACAGCTTATATTGATATTCCAGCCTGGGAACTGCAGGCAGCTGAAGGTAGCAGCAGCTTTGCCTTTACACTCTAGTCCAGCATCCTAAAACCAGAATCAATTTTCAATAAATAGTTCTAATTTTGAAAAGATTTATACCACCCTTTTGGTGGGGACTGATGCCCTTTCTCTGCTGTCACATCAGTCCTGTCATTACTGATACATTCAGCGAGGTCTCAGAGGTCACGTTGCAGGTTTGGGGCAAAGCTGGATGCATCAAGAAGGGGTCTAGCTTGATAGTCTCTCTTTTTTTTTTTTTTATCTCCAGGGAAGCAAGACTTTTGATGTTGAGTTATTAACTGTTCAGGCAGAGCAAACATTTCTGGAAATTTTAAATTAAAATTAAATGGAATTACGTTTTAAAAAAAAAAAAACATGTCTTTTTAAGTGAGAGCTTTTTAGGGCAGCTTGATGCTTCTAAGTATGCAAAGAAAGAATTTTTATGCTTGGCTCCTGTTTTCAGCTGAGGCCTGCAAACACTTTTAAAAAAGGCATTTTTTGGTTGGTTTTTTTGGTGGTTTTGTTTGTTTTCTTTTTTTTTCTTTTCTTTTTTTTTTTTTTTTTTTTTTTTTTTTTTTTTTTTTCCCCCCCCCCCCTCAGCTGTTAGGGAATGGCAGGACCGTGTGCGTTTGGGGCAGGATCCCCAAGCTGCCGGGCGGCCCCTGCGCAGGGAGCCAGCCCGGCCCTTCCCGCGGGCCGCCCCTCGCTTCAAATCACAACACAGGAAGCGCGGCCGGGGCCGACCGGCTGCCGGGCGGGAAGCGGCCCCGGCGGGCGGCGGGGAGCGGCCCCGGGCCGCGGAGGGAGGCGGGAGGCTGCTCCCCGAGCTGGAGGTGCCGGGGCTCCTGTCAAATGACTTCTAGAGCAGGGGTGGGGCGTTCTGCAAATGATACCGGAGGAAGAAAAGACAAAGGCAAAGCTGTAAGTGCTTCGTTGGTTTTTGGTTGGTTGTTTTTTTTTTTTTTTTTAAGCAGCGCTCTTGGGACGTTCAGCAGCTGCAGCAAAATGACTCAGCAGCAGCCCCTCTGCTTGGGTTTAACTTGTTGAAATTTCGCTTTTGAAAGCTGAATGGTACTTTGTTGTGACAAGTTGAATTGTACTAATGTGAATGTTCAAAAATAATTTCCGGTTTGATACGTTAAAAATACAGAAAGCTATGTTTTTACCCATTACTTGTGTTGTAAAAGCAACTTCAGAAGTGATTTGTCTGAGGATTTGTGTTTAAAACTTTTAATGCTAGCTCAAGTTTTTTTTTTTTTTTTTTTTGAGTACTAAGAAAAAGATGCTCTTTATCATGACAGTACAATTCTGTATTTTTCTAATTTTTCTGGCATTCAAATAATTTGTGAGTAATCTCATACCAGTGAGAAAGAGGTAGCACTACGGTGTGTTGATAACCAAGTTTTATATGCAGCTGAAACAATCAGCTAGATTAATACTAAATGCACACAATCCTGACCAAAGTCTGTGTGAGCTGTGGGTATGGTGTATTTCCCAGAAATATAAAAAAAAAAAAATTAAAAAAAATCTCCTTTAAGTAAATATTAGCTGTGAAATTGGCTTGACTTTCTCGTTTTCCTTTGCGTGGCAACCTGACATGTTCCAAAACATCATCTGCTGCGAAGGCAGTGCAGGGTGACGGGATTAAAGCTTCTGTAGAAAATCATGTTTGCTCTTGACTGAAAGAGGAAATGGTATAACAAAAAGTAAAGACAGGAAGAAAGGTAATAGCTGTGAGTAATGATTTATAAATGCAGGACTTATTTGTCACGCCTGGGCAAGGGGGAGACTACTGACAACGTTGTCAGTGACACAGATTGCTTGCCTATCTGGGATTCTTTGTGGGGTAGTAATGAGGAAAAATATTAAAAAAACAACCAAACAAAAAACCCCAAGCATGTGCCGCACTGAATTTTTTCTGCTGGTAGTGAGACACTGCAGAACTTGCTAAAATATGATTTTAATTTTTTAATCTGTATTGATGTTGTCCCACTTTGCCTTTCAAACTGTGAATTTATAGGCTCACGTGAAAGCTCAAAAAGCAAGTAAAGAACAGCAGTTTGATATAATGAACAAACATTGCAGACAGCTTGAGAGTCACCTGGATGAGATGCTCTCTAGGATTGCTAAGGAAACTGAGGAAATTAAGGACTTGGAGCAACAGCTCACTGATGGTAAAGTTTTCTTTGTCTTAGAGTATTTCTTGTATCTAGGGTAACATGACAATTTAATTGAAGATTCAGGTTTTTTTTAGCTTAGCTTAAATTAAATACAGAACTTGTAGGAAGAGGTTGAAAACTATTCTTAATTGATCTAAAAGGAGACTTTGTGTACATTTTAATTTTTTTTTTTTTTTTGTCACCTCACTTGTATGTGGTTGGGGGATAGTAGGTTGCAGGATTTTTCTTTCTTTTTTGGGGTTTTTGGTTTTGTTTTCTTAATTATCTCAAATTTGTTTTGCGTTTCTGCAGGTCAAATAGCAACAAATGAAGCACTGAAAAGGGATTTAGAAAGTATTATCATTGGATTACAGGAATACCTGGAAAGTGTTAAGTGTCAGGCAAAACAGGCCAATGATCAATGTAAGGAGTTGCAGAAGGATAAAGAATCTTTGCTACAAAAATTGGCAGATCTAGAGGAGGAAAGAAACAACCTGGAAGTAGTTGCCATGGATGCAGAAAATATGAGAAAAGTAAGGCTTAATGCTGTGTTTATCCCCAAATTCAGATACCTAAGAATAAACTTGAAAAAAATTAGCAAATGACCAAATTGGGAATAGCAAAGTACAGTTCCGTTTAAAAGCAGTTGCAAGAGACATATAGTAAATCTGTACTTTATGCAAGATGTCTCTGAAATGCAGGCTTTACCTTTGAGCTGTTACTAAATTTTAATGTTACTGATTTGTAGTTGATATCATAATGAATTGCATTAGTGAAACTGTCTCGACACTGGCTGAGGATGTTGGTGTTACTAGCTTGCGTCTGTCCTATCAGCCAGTTACTTGGAGAGCTGTCTTAGCAGCCTGATAAGTTTTACGTAAACCTTAATACCAGGGACAAGTGTGTATCCCTTCAAGCTACACCTTTCTAACTTGAGCGTAGATTTTTGTACAGTCTATCACAGTAGCGTCATTCACTTGACCTTTGTACGTAGTAGTGCCACCTAGCTTTAAGTTTTAATGTCTAGTGATTTGGGTTAGTGTCTGTTTTGCTGTCACATTGATGATGAGTTCCTGAATAACAGAGGAAGAGAGGCAATGTCCTTTAAGAGATCCTGGCTCTTCTGTGTACATGCTTATAAAATGAATGTAAAATTCCAGGAAATTACAATGCTAGAGAGCGCGCTTCAAGAGCAGCGAGAAATAAATGAATCGCTTAGAGATGCACAAGGGGACATCACTGCCTACAAGGCTGAACTGGAAGCCCAGCTAAGAGACAGAGACACTGAAGCCAATCAGCAAAAAGAAGAATTGAAAAGACTGAAACAACTCAGCCAGGTAGGAAGAGAGCTCCTGTGCTGCCACAGGGATAATCTCGCCCAGCAGAAGGGGCGACCGAACTTTCCTCCGTACCACATCTCCAGCATTGACTTGCAGATAATTGTCGGTTTAGTGTCGGTTTGTGCCCCCAAATGGAAGGTGGTGTCAGTTTGCTAGGATTTATAACTCTGCATTGAAGCAAAGTACAGATTGTCTGGGGACCCTGTAGAGAACAGTCACCATATGTAAAGGGAAAACAATCTGCATCTTTTTGCAAAGGGATAACCACACACACATCAAAAAAATGATTCTAAAGCAGTCCTCTGAAAAGTGGCAAGTGAAAGACAAAGTTTTTGCATTTGTGCTTTGTAGGAGAAATTGAGTTTTATAGCAAATCTTTATTTTATTTTGCACATAAATTAACAGCTTTCTGCTGGGGAATAACGATGCATGGTTTAACTTGTACGATCCCATTCTATCTTACTGTTGGGGATCCTCATTTGGATTTGTGTATGATGAACAGTAACTACTATCTTGGTTCAGTTTCCATTCATCAGAAATCGTAAACATGGTGGTTTTCTGCAAGGCTTGTTCCAACTGTACATTCCAGATTGCAGGCAGAAACAACAATAGTGTGGTGATCTGTCTCCAGCCCCTCCAAGTCTTTTAGTTTTGATGTTTCAGGAAGAGCTTTGTAGAGCACTGATAAAATGTAAATCTGTCTGTTAGCTGGTGGGTAGGACATGCTCATGCTAGGTCTAGATTAGAATTTACAGCACCAGTCATGATTATGGTGTTCTAGGAAATATACCTGTGAAGTAGATATAATGATGATTTAATTTGGGATGATTGGAGTTTTTTTGTTCTGTTGGGTTTGTTTGTGGGTTTTTTTTTTAGGGGGTGTGGTCATACTGGTTTTCTGTGTTTGTAGATGGAACTGTCAGCCCTGCAAGCTGAACTTGAAAAAGAAAGGCAGGCATTACAGAATGCTCTCGCCAAAGCACAACTGGCAGATGAGAAGGAACAACAAAATCATAAGCTCCTTTCTCAGTTCAAACAATTACAGGTGAAGTATTTGTTTCCTGTAAAACGTTACCCAATACATAATATGTCTCCCTAGTCCCCCAAGGGGAAAGTGATAAGAGTTTTAAAGGATTCTGTATGAATCTTGTTTTAAAGTTCAGTAATAATTGTGACTTTTCCTGAATTTAATGCTCTTGTCCAGAGATCCTACACCATAGTCTTCTGTCTATTTCGGGTATCTAGGTTTACCTTTGAAATAATTTCAGACCTGCTCAGTTATATTGCAGTGGGATTGGTAAATTGCTGTGTATTTTCATTTCCCACAAGCTCCATTCAGTACATGTCAGGAAGAAAACTATGTGGATGCAGAAGTAAAAACAGATCGAATACCTAAAGCAGGATTTATTGTCTTGTTTAAAGCTGTGATCCTGAGGAATCTTAGTTAATTGCCACAAAACAGTAATGGCATCCCACTACAACAACAGGCAACAGAGCCTGGGATCTTGAACTCACAGGCATTTAATGAACAATGCAGGTGTACAGAAACACTTCTACTTTAATACAGTGTCACAGATCAGTGAGAGATTCATTGAGATTGGAAACTGAGCGTCCCTTTTCCTAAAGCTGCTGAAAGGCTCAATTAACGGGATTACTCTAGGCATACTGGTTCAGGCCACGCTGAAAAAAAATGTTTGTACTCTTTATTAAAAGAACAGAAAAAGGAGAAAGAGAAGGAAAAAAAAAAAACCAAAAACCATGCACTCCAACCCCCCAAAAACCCAACAAGAACAACAAAAAGCCCAAACCAGATCTAGGTATTAAAATTTCTAGCTTTTATTGTTTGTGCATTTGTTTGCTTATGGTTGTGTGGGTGTTTTTGTATATATTTTTTTTTTTTTAGGGAGACAATAATCTCCTGAAACAACAGCTTAAAGATCTTCAGAATCAGCTAAACCATGTAGTTGGTAACTTAATTCATCCTGAGGAAGTCTTAGCTCGTATAAATGAACTCAAGCAAAAGCTTCAGACAGGAGTTGGAGAGATGAAGTGAGTAAAATAAAAGTACAAGCAGTGTAAGATTTGTGCATGTGCAATTGGTAAGTACATGAGAGCAACAAGGGTGGCTGTTAACATCACCTGAGCTCAGTAATTATATTACTGAGGGAAATACATGGTCCTCTTGGGTTTCACTGCAAGGGACAGGATAAACTTTTTCCCTCTTTGTAACCCAGCAACAAAGAATGGTAATAAACAAAGACAGAGTTGTATAAATAGAGCCAGGGTGGAGGTGTGTCTGCAGGGTAGCGTGTTCAGTGCTGTACCTGAGTTCATTTACACTGGATGTCTTAAACTTGCACTGTTGTGTTAGGCTGCATTATTTCAGTATCTGGTATCACAATTTAAAGTCATTATTTTTCTCTCTTGGAACCTGGATTGTTTCTCTTTCAGATGTCAGAATTCAGCTGATGTTCTAGGGAAAAGCCTTTCAAATCTGCAGAAAGAATTTAATGACATCCTTGCTGATGCTCGGAGGGAAAAAGAGAAAGCACGGGCTAGACTGAGGCAGTTGCAGGAAGAAATGGTATCCCAGCGTGAAAAACTGGAAGAAGTACAGGAGAAATATAGACAGGCATGTATTGAAACAACAATAGGAAGAGTAAGATAATTTCAGCTTAGTCTAAAAAAATGTAACTTGCAGCTGTTTCACTATGGATGTAGCTTTGCTCCACTCCATCTTTCAGAGGAGTATAATTTTACTGAAGGTAGACAGATTGAATAAATTTGCTTGTCAGAAACAACTTGAATCAGAGCAGGATGCTATTACTTTCCAACCCAAACCATTCTATGATTCTATGATTGCTTTCTTTTGGTAAGTGTTTAAATTGGATATTTGACAGGACATGTGGTCCTTTGCAACCTTTTGTTGACTTTTTTGATATAAAGCTTGTGAAAATCTTCCTTGGAGGAGAAGGGCTTAATAAGCATTAAAATTTCCAGAAGCAATCTTTAATTTTAACTGTATGATAACAAGGAGAGACAGAGGTTTTGGTCTTCATGTAACAGTAGAGTCTGATTTTTTTTTTTTTTTTTTAATTAATAGTCTTTATGATTTTTGCCTGATTACTTAGTGAATTAGAATTTAGAGTCAATGATATGTCTCAGAGGGAGTAGAGAGTTCGATTACAGGTAAAAAAATATAGCCAGTAATCTCCTCAAAAGATGACTATACATACCGCTGCCAAGATAACTTGAGCACTTTTTAAATGTAATAGTTACAGTGGCAAAGCAGTTCTTTTTCCTTTTTTTCTGGTACAAAGTATGCTGGTAACTACGCTTCCCAAAAAGTTGTTTCTTTAAATCATTAGGGTGGCTTTTGGTTCAGGGAAAAAAACGCTTCTGGCTGCTCATTCCAACTTATTTCACTTACAGGTTAAAGGTGAAAACAGGCAGAATAAGAATAAGGTCCATCAGTTAGAGAATGAAATTCAGCATTTACGTGAAAAAATAAAGAGCATGGAAGAAATCCAGGGCCTTGCTGATCAACAGCTCCAAGAGGCAGATGAAGAGAAAGAGACTATTCTTGCTCAGCTGGAAGATTTAGAGAACAGGGTAGGAATGAGTAAGACAAGACCACGCACGGTCTCTGCTTGCAAAAAGAAGATTAAAAAACTTATGAGTTATTTTGCTTTCTCAAATACTTGAAGGAACACAGAGGTTAAATATAACATCTTTCTTTTCCTTAATTTTTTTTTGTTGTCCTTATTTTAGTTTTTTTTTTTTTCTGTTATTTCTCTGCATACAATACAAAATGGGATATGTGTGTGGGGGGAAAAAAGTAATACCAACAGAAAGCCTTTCTTCTGGGCTGCTTTTTACTTAAAACTTATAAAACCTTTTTTTTTCCTGGTTTCAGAAAAAAATAGAAGATGCCAGGGCACAAATGCAGTTTGACAGTCTAGATAAAGAACTGAAGGAATTAAAGAGAGCAATCATCACTTCAGATAAACTGGCAGCCACAGAGCTCTCCATTGCTAAAAATCAGCTGAAGGCACTTCATGGGACTGTTCTCAGAATTAATCAGGAGCGAACGGAGGTAAATCAACATTGATAATTAATTGCTTGTATGTAAGTAGTGCTTTCTAATGCCATCATAATAGGAACAGTCCTGGTGGTTTTTTTTTTTTTTAATTCAGCATCAGAGCTTTATTCTCAATTGTCCTGCTGCACAGGAGCTCTTGCTTTGGACAGAGTCTGATCTTCAAATAGAATAGATGAATGCCTGAGTAAATTTGGGTATGGACAGGCATCCTTGCTGTGTGTTAGAAGATGAGGGAGAGGCAAGTTTAGCCTCTTATTAATTGAAAGTCCAACAATAGATAATACATTGTTACGTAAGATAGAAAAGCAAAAGAAGGGACTATGGAAGTTTGTTCTTATGGTTCAAGTTTTTAAATGGAGAACCGTTTTTTTGGCTGCATGCTAACATCTTCACAGTAGAAATACTGTAAAGTTAAAGTAGAAACAGGATTTTTACATAAAGTTTCTGGAATTTCAGAACAGACAAGTGCTGGTGCTTCTTACTAGTCAGCTTTTCACAAAGCTGCATGAGACATCTGCAAGCTTGTGAAGTATTCTTGCAAACTAAAGCTCAAACTAAAATTTCAATTTTAGGAGATTGAGGAAGCTGAAGAGTTCTGTGCTGAGGCAGCTTGTGCAGCCCAGGATCTTGCCAGAGCAGAAGCAGAAATAGAATTGTTACAACAGCTCCTCAAAGAGAAGGAAGAACAAGTAGGTTGCAGTGATGTTTGCTCTGTATGAGTAGGATAAAATACTTAAATATATTGGTTCGATTAGTTTCTGAAAATGCTGTATTTAGAGGTGTCTGCCTTGCCCTTTTTCCTCAGGTTTTCCCAAGTCACAATGTTCTTCCCTCACCTGACAAAGAACAAAATGAAAATCTCACTGGCTGGAGTAGCTGACTTTTGAGTAAAACTGTCACCTGTTCGTTTAAATGCCCTTACAGGGCTGTGTCTGTAAGCCCTGGCCATACGAGGAGGTGGGAAGAACAGTTTTGCTGCATCAAAGTGGTACATGGGTTTTGCTGGATGAACATTTCTGTAGGGGTGGATAGGTGTTTGAAAAGCTTTAGCACAGTCCAAAGTGAAGTACTTTGCTTTGATTTAAACTTCTATTTTTAAATAGTTTCAGCATGAAATGGAGAAAGGTGATGAGAAGACTGTGACATCAAGCTCTCAGAAATTTGAAATTGATAAATTAAATGAAGCTATGGAGCAACAAAAAGCAGAAATTGAGCGTTTAAGATGCTTGTTGGATAACATTGGGACAGGTAATCTCTTCTTTTTCTCTTCATTTCTTGCAGCTAAGCATGGATGCAGAAGACTTCATTTCTTCTCCATATTTCTCACTGTTTGATCTGAGCAGCTGTTCAGAGCTCTGGAAGTTTATTTTAGAATAAACTGTTCAGGATAGCTTCCTGTGTAGTTCCTGTACAGGATACAGTCAGCCCTTAAATCACTGCACTTCAGTGGATTTTCTGTATCTATGTGCGTGAAGGAAACAGCAAGACAGAGTGTGATTGTGCGATGTGTATGGGTCTTTCCTTCTTCACATAGGCGGAATGGAGGAAATGGATGGCTAAGAACCAGCAGTGGCACTGGCTGGCACTTCTAGGTTTCCAGCTTTGCCAGTTGATGTGCCTTGTGACCTTTGGAAATATAGTTAAGTTCTGCCTCAGTTTGAGAATCAGAATGACTGTCAGTTTCCATTAGTTTGCTTTAACAACACATTTTACAACCGTTTAGAAAACGCTAATTGTGTTATGCATTCAGTTTATGCTGCTCTAGGATGTTGTCAGAGATCTATGTACAGGGAAAAATGAGCATCAGTTACCTGTGTATGAACTTGCATTTCTGCAGTCTTAAAGTGACAAACTTGCAAGGGCCAGTGTATATCTACATCGCTGTATAATAACGTTTAGTTTTTTCCTCAGCAATTAATCTTTTAATACTGTTTCAGATTAACAGAATAATAATGAGGGAAGAGGTTTAAACTGTTACTTTAACTAAAGCTGAATGAAGTATTTTATGACTTAATTATTTGCCTTATATGCCTATAAAACTGTGATTAATTTACAGGTAACAAAGATGAAATTGACAGCTTACAAGATGAAATTGCAGCACTCAGAAATGTGCTTTCATACCAGAATGATTACATCACCAGTATAGCGGATCCATTGAAAAGAAGGGGATACTGGTATTACATGCCATCATCACAGGTCAGAAATAAAAATCCTATTATGTGGAAAGTCATTTGATACATAAAAGTCCACTACAAACTGGCTAGGTTTGGGAGGAACTTAAGAAAAATTATTGGCTGGCATGTAAGAGAAATACTGAAACACCACATACACAGATATTCCCTGATAAAGCCGGTTACTGTGTAATAGGAGTCTGGTACACGTAAAACTTGGAGACAACTGTTTAAAATGCAGTACTGTAAATTCATTTAGGTAAAGATTTAAAAGGGGACATAACAGACAAACATTTCTTGGAAAGCAGCATTTGTCTGCATTTAAGAGAAATATTGTTAAATTATAGTTAGTGCTCTCTTTAAAGCAGCATAATGCTTGGAAGTGAGTGCAAGCAGAGTGTGTATAGCCTGTTCTTGAAAAACCAGTGCTTTAGAGTCCCTACAACAAATAATTTATTTTACATTATTTGTTATTTCTAGATCAACACGTATTCTTCTCTTCTTTAGGCTTCAACTCCTGCTTCTCGCAGCACGAAAGATTCTGGAGTTTGTTTATGGTGTTCTGGCACATCCCCACCCAGAAGAGGGTGTGGTCAAGATGGGCAGTGCAGGAAGGAAGACTTGCCCAGTCAAGGAGGATGTTGGGTGTATTCACCAGTCAGAAATAGGTTGTACAAAACAAATTCTGGTAAAGGTACGTCTGTCTCATGGTCTCAGAATGTTTAGGAACATACTAAAGATGGACTTGCTTAGAGGTCACTGAGAATTTTTTTTTTTTTCATGAGTGAATTATATATTACTGTTGAACTTATTATTCAGTTTAAGCAGCATTTATTATATTTTTGTACATTACATAGAATTTAGAATGTGCATTTGAAGAATATATTTTATTGAAAAAGTGATTTAAAATAACTTTTTCTTTTTTTTTTTTTTTTTTTTGTAAAGATAAAAGAGCGAAGGGAGATAGTGAAGGAAATGAAGAAACCAGTGTTCCCAAAGAGCCGCCCTTTGTACCACCACCGGGTGCAGTTATTTACACAGTCCTTCCAGGTGGTGCCCCTGTACCTCAGGGAACTGCAGTCTATGGCCCTCCTCCTGCAGCAGCAAACGGAGATTCGGTTGCCCCTGGATCTGTGATCTATGGGCCACCTCCTGTGGGAGCCCAGGTTGTTTATGGCCCTCTTCCTCCAAACTTCACTGTCCCGCTCGTTCCTGTTGGAGTGCTTCACTGCAATGTGCCTGAACATCATGATTTGGTAAGATACAGAGCTGCAAGCTGCAGGTTTGACCATAGGCAACTGACTTACAAATGGATTGGGAGTGTCTTTTAACACATGCTTTCTTAAAAACAGACACACAAAAAAAGGCAAAATCTGATTTTCACAGATTAGTCCAGTTTCTCAGGAAAAAAAAAAAGTCTCTGCTAGGAAGGCTCTGGATCTGAGAGAGCTTGCGGATAGGAATGCTCTGTCTTCAGTGCTGATAGTCTGAGTTTTGCTGTTTGTAGCTGCTCCTGTGTCCCGGGAGGACTGAAATAGAAAACAGGTCTTAATTTTGTTGTTCTGTTTCCTGTGTGTAGGAGAGTGAAGTCTCAAGGCTAGAAGACACTGTGTATTATTTAAAGTCTCGGAAATACAAAGAGAAATGGTCAGAGGCAGCTGAGCATAGATACAAAAAAGAGGTGGAAAAATTGCATCAAAACATAGAAGAACTTCTGCATGAAAGAGAAGAGTTGGATCATGAAGTAGCAGAGCTACGAAGAGCAGCTCAAAAGCATAACAAACGCAAGTAAGAATATTGCACTAGAATGCATTTAAAGTAAGCATGTGGATGTACCTAAACTTTTTCCCACTGGAAGTCAATTTTGACTCATTTACAATTAATTGTAAATGGAGTAGAACTTCAAGAGGCTCCAGGCCTCTGGCATTTTGTATTTTAATTCCATGTATTTCTTCCTGACCTTTTAGGGACTTTATTGAAGGGTATACTGGCAACCTTATTGCAGAATTGCAGTTAGAAAAGTCTCTTAAACATCATGAAGATATTGCAGATGAAATAGAATGTATAGAGAAGACTCTTCTGAAACGACGCGCGGAGCTTAGAGAGGCAGATAGGCTGCTTTCAGAAGCTGAAGTGGAACTTGAGAGCACACGGGGGAAAGTAAGTAAAGCTGTAACCCTAAGTGCAGAAGGATTTATGTGTTGTGTTAAGATTGTTTTAAGTAGAGGATTTTTGTTTAAGCAGTTTATTTTCACTTGGATAACCTGAAGCCTCAGAATGCTTTTATTTGAAAATAAGTCATGGGATGACGTGCTAAAAGAAAATGTTTCGGTCCTTGCCAGAGAGGAGGAAGCTTTTCTACTCTAGACAAGAGAGGAGAAAAGGTTCTACTTCATGGCATACAAAGGGAGAAAGCTCAGGTGGAACAAGGGGTAATGGGTTTAAATTAGAAGGAGGTAGGTTTAGATTAGATATTAGAAAACAATTTTTTACAATGAGAGTTGTAGAGCACTGGAACAGGTTGCCCAGAGAGGTGGTGGATGCCCCATCCCTGGAATCGTTCAAGGCCAGGCTGGATGAGGCTCTGAGCAACCTGATCTAGTCAGGGATGTCCCTGCTTCTTGCAGGGGGTTGGACTAGATGACCGTTGAAGGTCCCTTCCAACTCTAACTATTCTATGATTCTATGATATTGAAGCCAGGAGGTCATTTTCAGATGGCTAATCTGCAGCTTATGGATGTGGAAAGCGTAAGATGGGAATGTATTGTTTCAATAATCTTCAATTTTTGCTCTAGACTAAAGACACTATTCAAAAGTACAATCATGCCAAACAGCATTTGTCCCGTACTGAAACTGAGGCAAAGGAGCTAGAGCGAAGGGCTCAGGAAATGGCCGTTAAACTTGTGAAAGCAGATCAGCAATTAAGGTACACTGTTCTTCTGAATTTGTATCCAGTGGGGATGAGGAGAAGAACAAGATTCTTTCAGATACCAAGATAATGCTTTTGGAGAGGGAGAGCTGTTAAAATATGTTAATACAAAAAGGCGTAAATGCTTCTTTAGGTTATTACAGGCAGAAACAAGGGATTTAGAACGGCGTAAGAGGGATCAAGAAGGTATTTTGAAGGAAATCAACAAAATGGTGGCTGCAAGAGACTCTGAGTTCCAGTCATTAAACCAGAAGATAGAAATGCTAACTGAAAGGTAAGTATTTTATCTAATATAGTTTACGGTAAATTAAAAATAAAGATGTCCACCTCCAGTAAGTTACTGCCTAAGGTATTGTTGTTTCTTCTGAGCCATGTTTTTATTCTCACTGTCAGTCTTCAGAAGCTTCAGGGAGATATTCAAGTTGCAGAAGGTAATGAAGAACATCACCTCCAAATTCTTAGAGAAGCAGAAAACCTTCTTCAAGGCAAGAAAACTGAACTGGAAAGATTGAAAGATCAGGTAAGGCTCTTCTGATTAACTCTGGACTATAAATTTTGTGTGTTTTGATGTAACTGAAAGCTGAGAAGAGTCTTAATTCTGAACTGCCTTGTCTGAAGAATTTAGTTCTTAAGTTTAATGTTGGTAATTTGAGTTCTCCTTGTTTTGACTCATAATAAGTATGATCCCAATATCGCTGGCATTTCTGCATCATAAATGCTACTGCAGAGTGCTCTATGACAACTCATACTGCATTTCACAGTAAGAAACTTCACTCTCTGAGGTACAGGACTGTGCTGTCCAGATCAGAACTTAAGTCTTTAATATTGGCTTAATTATACAGGTTCAGCAGATGAAGCTCATTGCTCTGAGATCCTTACGTGTTACACGACTCAAACCTCTCCGGCAGGGAACAGCGTACTGCCCTTATTCCTGTGCATGTGTGTAGCTACAAAAATAAAAGCCTTCAGATGCTTCTTCTGTTAAACTTCTACATTGCAGATTACTGCTCAGCAACAAGAGCTCCTGTTTCTGGAGCAACAGTTAAATCAAAGAAAAGAAGAGCTCCGCGTCCTTCAAGACTGTATTTCTCAAAAGAGAGGTGACCTCAAAGAAGCTCTTCAAGACGGGGAGACTGAAGCAAATGAAAAACTACGCCAAATAAGAGTAACTTTTCCAAATTAGTTTTTTAATTAATTATATCTCTGAAGAACAGCAAAAGAACAGAAGTATCAAAATCTCCCAGTAAAGTTTCCACAAAATCAGTTTTGCTTTCTACAACCTCCCAAAACCCACTGAAAAATAGTTTATGGTTTTGTGTGACTAAGAGCTTGATCCAGATGCACAAATAAGAACAACTCCCTTGCTCCAGTAACACTTACAGAATTGGCCCCTTGATAACTAAATTATATTTTAAAAAGTCTCTGAATTACTTGCTGTTGCCGAGACAAGCAGCTGCTAAAGCAAATCAGTCTGATCAGTGTGTGTAAAACACACCAAAGCTGGCATAAGTCAGCTGTCTCCATCCCCATTTACTTAAAGGATTCTGTATTTCATTTCTTTCTGAAAGAACAACAAAGTATCAAGGTGAATTTTGTTTTTGTGGGGGCTTTTGGTCTGGCTTTCTGCTTTGGCCTACCGATTTTTCACTTGAATGACAGTGTTCTGGTCAGACTTGCAGATCAAGATCTTGGCAAGATTACTACTTTAAATTGTCAACAAGCAAGACTTTAACCTAAATATTACGTATTTTTGTTTGTTTACACAACTAACTGTAACTATAAACTGTGGAAATAAACTGACCAGAATATTGTTGACAGACTTTTTAAATTTTATAAATATTTAGAACTTTTGTTTAAAGAAAAACTTTATTTAAAATGGCAAATAATGGCGTTCCTTGTAACACTGATATATTTCCTTAGGAAATAAAACTACTTCTAGAAGAGCTTACTATTGAGAAGAAAGATCTGGATGTCCAGATTAATGAGAAAAGAACACAGCTTTCCTCCTTAAAGAAGGATATTGGAAAAGAGGAAGAAAGTCTTCAAGGAATACTTGGGCAAATTACCAGGCATAAGATAGGTATGTGCCTTACTTTACTAGAGAGTATTTTGTGCAGATGGGAAAGAAATACACTGTAAGCTCTCAGGTGTACATTGCTGGAGTCTTCTGTTCCTTGCTCCTTTTTAAATACTGTGAGCGACTGCAGAGAAAGAGTTCTCTGGAATTCTCCTCGTTTATAGAGAGCTGACAGATACCCTTCGCTTAAGCTGAGGCTGTGCTTCGTGCTGCTTTGTATTTGGGGTGGGGGTTTTCCATGCCAGAGAGAAACGTGGGCAAACCTGCTGACAGGACTGACCCGTTCAGTTCACCCTGGAGCACTGTGTGGTTAGGAGGCATTAGCTGATTGTGCCACGTTCACAGAAGAACTAAACATCAGGATGTGTGGGGAAATGGAGGAATCCCCTTTCAGGCAGGGAAATCCTGTCAGGTTGTCGGAAGTACAAGCAGCAGCAGTTTGCAGCTTTGTACTTGTTCTGAAAGACATTCTTTAATTGATTATCAGTGAGATACTCTGTCCCAAGGGCATAGGAAGAGCAGGACACCTAGGGACCTGCAGCTTGCTGGTAGAACAGCATCAGATATATTATCTGGTGTGTCTGACGCAGCAATTGAAAACGTGAAGAGTTTTTACAGGGATGATACCAGTGTAGTGTCTCTTACTTTTTCCTTGGTGTCTCTTTTTGCAATAGAATGCATTTGATGTGCTAGTAATAACCTTTTATTTCTTTAATCTTATTAGAACTGAAACATGTTGTGGCAGTGTTGGAGCTTGAAAATAAAGAACTTCAAGGTTTGAAACTACAACATGACCAAAAGGTCAATGAGCTGGAAAAGACGCAGGTTGCAATTCTGGAAGTAAGTATTTCTTCTATAGCTAATACAGTGAGTGGAAGGAGCGATCTGCGTATTCTGTGGTTCTGTTAAGATCTGAGTCACAGAGTCCCTACACTCTTAAATCAATTGGTTTGTAGTCTGATTTCAGCTTATCGCAGAAAAGTCTTAAGTCTACTGAGGCCCTTGAAAATAAAGGGATTTTCTTGGGTGCGTATGAGGGAGAGCACGCGGAAAGACAGAAGGCTCTTCTGTGGCTGTAGAACGTGAATACTGTTTGCTTAGCATTAGCTTCCAGAGTCTTGTCTTCTGGATTCTATCTGTGTCCTTACTTGCAAAGAGTAAGTATGGATGACAGCTTACTAAATCAGCTGCGTGATCTTCTCTACCATTTAAAAGGTATTTTAGTGCAGTAGTCTTTTTTGACAAATACAGACAGACATTCAGCTTTGCTACTAGCGGGCAGAGAGATCAGCGGCATCCCCTTGCCAGTCTCCTCGTAGCTGAAGGATGGTTAGGTCAGGGTCGGGGTAGCCCTCCTTTACGCAGTTGTGCAGTTCCAGAAAATCTAACAGGCCTTTGCGAAGAGAGCATTTACAAGTATACGTAAGCAGATACTACCTGCTGCTTACTTTTGAAAGACTTTACCTCTTCTCTCTGTACTCTTTCTGTGAAGGACAGGGAAAAGAGACTGATTGATACACTTGGTACCTTTCCGTTACGGCGCTTTAAGTTGGCACCTTGCTACATTGCCTGAGCTTGCAGCCCTTGAAGTGGTCATTCTCTCAAAATCCCTGTGATGGAGGGATGTGCTGCCCTTATGGGTGGGGGGAAAATAGTGGTTAAACTGTGATGGAACAAGGGATTGCACCTCTATTGTCCAGTCCTCCTGCTCATGTTCATCATAACCTTGACCCTAAATACACTCCAATTAAGCTGGCACTTCAAGCAGTTCTCCTTGTTGTAACGCAGGAGTTAGAGGGCATTGTAGCCACGTGTGATCTCTGTGAATGAAAGGTTTTTAAACCTTGCAGCTAAATATGTTAATAACGCGTTCTACTCCTTGACCATACAAATGTATTGTTCACGATGCCTTCTTTTGTAGGAGAAGTTAAAATTGGAGAATATTCAGAGATTATGTCAGTGTCAGCAAGGGGAAGTAGACTGGCAGGAACAACTACTTGAGAAAGACCGTCAGGAAAATGAACATCTGGTTTCTCAAATGCGCACTCTGCAAAATAACATTGAATCTTTGAATAAAGAAAAGGAAAAGCTGGAAGAAGACTGTCAGAGTTTGGAAAAGAAGTTGTCACAAACCAGAAGGTTGGGGGAATTTTTTTTTTTTTTTTTTCCCCTGCAAAGATCAGAAGTGATGGGAAGTGCCTTGAATGTCTGTTTATTGTAATTAAAAATACAGCTATAACTTTGAGGTGCCCAGTTACACAGAATATGCTGTTCCTTATATCCTGGGGAGGTTTTATTTTAAGCATGTCTAGAGCAGACTCAGAAAATATTCAGCAATACAGCTGATGAATGCAGCAGCATTTGTTATATCATGGTTATGCAATGGGAAATGTTATGAAAAGCAAAACGTGAAGTCTTGGAACAGGACAGCTGTCTTGCTCTGATGATTACTAGGTAGCATCTCCTTGAGCTGAGAGAACTTCTACTGAAATGCAGCTGTTTGAGTTCTCACCAAGTGCTTCCAACAAATAGAGAATGCGTACTCACATTTTACAGAGACTTAACTGCTACTGAAGATAGCAGCAGAACTGCATTGTCCAATGTAGAAAAAATGGAATTGGACGTTAAAAACCTGCAGCAGGAGGTAGATCTACTGAACAAACAAAAAAAATCACTGAATGGAGACGTTGTTGTTGTACAGAAGGAAATTCAAGGTAAAGATGTAATACATTTTAAGATAAGTTGTGCTAAAAGAGACACTTTAACTGCACTGTATTGATACTAAATATCCAACATGCTCAAACATCTGCAGGCAGAAAGTATTTAACGTGTCGAAAAGGTGGAAATGTTAGAAACTGCTTTTCTATTGTTTATTCTTCACTTATGGAAAGCAATAATTTATTTGTATAGGTATTTCAAACTGCTGATTGAAAATCTGTCACCAAATATTTTTCTAGAAAAAAAGGAAGAACTAGAAACACTGAAAAGAGAGTTAAAGGACTCCAGGCAACAGCTTCAACTAGTAGAACAGGTTTGTTTTAATGAAATACATACTTTCCAGGGTGAGTAGATGGTTACACAGAACGGAGGGGTGACATCTCTCATCTAGGCACCTAGCTCAGAATCAGGCGATGGAGGAACAGTGGCTATCAGCCGCCCTGTTCTGCTGGATGGAGTGCTTTGGACTACAGGAGGTACCTAACCAAATGGAATTCCTGGCTTGGGTTTTGTGTGCTAGGCAGCAACCGGCATGACTCCGAGTCAGATTGTTATTGCCAAGTTGGAGCGGGTTCTTTTTTGGCTTTGTTTTTGGGTCGTTTGGTTTGATGGGGGTTTTGGGGATTTTTTTTTTTTTTTTTTTGTGTGTGTGTGTGTATTTATTTGGTTTTGAATTTTTCTTCTTTGTAGAAAGCAATCCAGACACAGCAGCAAAATCACCCTGTTAGGAGGAAGATATTGTGGGGTTTGATTTTGGTGGTTTGGTTTTGTTTTTTTGTTTTTTTTTTTTTTTTCTTTACCTTTTTATCTGGTGGTTCCTATTGTGTTAATTCTCTCAGTGGCTGATTTAAATGGCGGGTAATCTTCAGCGTGATTAGACGTGATCAGTTGTGTTCTCTCAAATGCCAGAGAGCTGTTCCTCTCACCAGCTAGTGATGTCACTTGCTTTTATGTTTTATATTGCAGGATTTGAAAAATAACACAAGGCATCAGGATGAGTTGCTCAGAGAGCAGGCAACCCTGAAAGAAGATATCCTAAAGTATTTAAGGAAACGTAAGGATTGCCAAGAGAGACAGAAGAAGAGGGAGAACCAATTGCAGCAGCTCCAGAAAGAGATTGAAGAGAAAGAAACAGAACTAGCCAAACAAGAAGCGGTAATACTGCTGACTTGCCTCACTTTCCCGTACCTCTATAAATAATGCACATCACCGACAGCGAGTATTGCCTCATGCAGGCAAAAACGTTTTGGGGGCAGCTGTACAAATGATATACCAGTGCTTTAAGAAATGCGAAACCTCATTTTAGTGGAATAGCAGTAACCAAAAACCTTCAACATCCAGTTATATTTTAGTGTGTCACAACAAAGGCCCGTCGTCTTACACTGAACTGATCGCAAAACTGCTGCAAAATCAGCAGTGACCGCTGAGTGGAGGAGGGGCTGAGGGAGTGGAACACCGGGCAGCGTGGTGTCTTGGCTGCTGGTGATGGGGTGCGGAGATGGACTGGTACAGATTATTCTCTGTAATTCTGTTTTGTCGGCTGCCAAGATACAGCAGCAGCTGGATGTAGTTCAGAGAACTTCTTCCCGTGCTGTTGATTTCTCTTGGGAGGTGAGCAGACTTGTAGAGTACCTGAAATGCTGCAATGGATTTCAAGTGAAACAAATCAAAACTTAACTCCAGGTGCATACCAGAATTCCAAAACTAAGCAGAAAAAATTCTAGGGCTTTTTAATCCTTAAGTTTCCTTTTGGTTTTGAGTGGATCGCTATTGGCAGCAATCCTTCTGCAGGATTGCTGTGCAAAGCTCATCAGCTGTTCATGAAAACTAGGACTTAATTTTACTACAGGAATATATGATTAACTTAGGTTGGCTGCGCGGTTTCAGTAAAGTATTAACCGAAAGAAAAACTGAGGGAGCTGTGCTGGAAGTGAGAGGGAAGAAAAATTCAGGCTTCTTTTGTCAGTAGGGAGTATTCGACTTCAGTTCCTTCCAATTCATGCTGCTTTAAGTTGTAGAATGCCTTTGGTTGTTGTATTTGTTCTCATTGAGTTGGTACTAGTTAAAGCTTGGTGGTGGGTTTTTTCACAGATTCTTCATCGCCTCAAGCAAAACTCAGAGCATGAAGGAAAAAAACTGGAAGAATGTACTGCTAAAGTGAAAAATCAGAAAATACTATTGGAAAAGGAGCTAACGGATCAACACAAGAAACTGGAGCAGGCAATAACGAAAGTAAGGCTGGCGGAAGAAAACCTCAGAAAGCTGGACAAGGAGGAGTCGCAGTGCACAGCACTTGAAGAAGCTGTCAGAAAAAGCAGTAAGATTCATTGCACAAATAACGAGTTCTAAGTCTAATGAAACCAGTGAATATTTCTGTTAATCTCGCGTGGTTTCTAATGCAGCACCTGCATTGACTCTCCAGCCTTAAACTGACTTCCTCAAAGAACTGAATTTCTGAAGCCAGCTGGTGTTCCATCCCCTCTCACCTTGTGTCAGTGTTTTTGACAAACCCTTGCTTAGCACATTGATGTGTTTGAAAAATACCTAATGTGTATGAAATATGCCAAGGTACTTACATTTCTGCTAATCAGGATTGTTTTTAAAAAATGTTAATTACAGAACATCAGCTCTCAGAAAAAGAATTACAATTGCAACAAAAAAATAGAGAAATACAGTCTCTTCAAAAAGAACTGGAAGTCTCCAAATCTGAGCTAAACCATCTCCAAGATCAGATAGTGTCAGAGAGGAGAAAAGCAGAGAAAAAAGTCTTGAGTCTGAAAGAAGCAATGAAAAAGCACAGGATGCAGCTTGAAAGAAAACTGCAGGTAAGTCCCGGCCGAGGGGAGAATGGGGATTTGGGTTTTTCTAAAACTGCAAAATGAAAGAACAGCCGTTTTTTATTGTAGGGGGAACAAAGTAACGCAGTACCTTCCTGACTAGACAGAACTTGAGGCAACCAGACTCCGGCATTTCTAGATGGTGCTGCAGAACAGCTCTCCAGTTACTCCTGTTTAATGCTGTTTCTGCCTTTTTAACTTGAAGAAACTGTGTTACGTGGGTTCTCCTGATTCCCTTTCCTGCAGTGGATGCTCTCAGTGAAAGGCAATCTTTCTGCATTTTCCTAGGAACAAAAGCATGAAAACAAGTGTTTGCAGAGTGATATAGCAGCTGCTGAACAAGTAGCACATGACAACCATGAACGAGCCGAGCGCCTTACTAAGGAGGTTGGCCAGATGCAGCAGGACTACATGGATCTCCAAGCCCAGGTACAACCCAGCGGCCAAGTACAGGCGGCTGTGAGGGAAAGCGGTGTCTTCCAGACAAGTTTGTATTGTGTTGGCTTTGGATCTCCTCTTGTCCGCGGTATCCCAGTTAGAAATAGACCTGCTTCAAACGGCCATGCGATTTTCCCAGATCTGGGAGAAGTTCAGCTTTGTTAACAATCAGCAGGATAAGGCAGCTCAGTAATCTCGGGTTAAAAATGAACGAAGCAACAGCGGCCAGTCGGTCGCGTGCGTAGCGCTCGGTGCAGGGCTGCCGAGCTCTGAAGCTGTATTTCCTTCCTCAGACCTTGGAGGCCATGGTGGCCTGGCACAAGATACGTTGCAGACGCGCCATCGCATTTGCTGTCAGCTCAGTTCAGGCAGTGGTTCGCTCTGGCTCCTGTTCAGTTAAGGTTAGGTAACAGGAACTTGGCCTAACGAGAGTTGTAACTTAATGCAAATCACTAAATGTTATCAACGTTCAGAGCTACTCAGCAGGCACTGCACAACTTGTTAGTGCCAACCTGGGCCAGCTTTTTCTTCTTCTGAAGAAATTTTTTTTTTAATTTAAAAGGTGACTCCGTGTTGTCCGACTCCTCGTCCTTTAATAAATTCTTTGTAGATTGTTTCTAAGCCCTTTAACAATAGAGTCCTTCAGGTGAACGTTGTTAGCAGCTAGAAACCAGTCAAGGAAGACCCTGCAAGACCAGAGTAGGAGCAGGTTTACGTTAACGAGCTGTGCCTGGTAACTGTGCTTCCCTGTTACCATCTGAGGGGTTCACAGGCAAAGCTAATGTCAGAATTAGGGCTGCATCGGTCAGAGGCTTTGTGATTTCTGATTGCAGTAGTCAAGACAAACACTTCAGAAATAAGCCCTTGGTCAGTTACGCAGGAAGATCCCTCTGGATGGATGCATTTGTAATGGGACAGCAAAACAGTGAGACTGTTCTGTGATGCAGGTTAAAACTCAGGAAGACGTGGAAAAGAGACAAAGGGAAATAGAGAACACAGCAACGTTGCTTAAACTGGAAGTTGAAGATGAAATTAGGATGGGGTTCAGATCTTCAAGCCCATCTTCTCTGGAACCGTTGGAAGATTTGGAAGAATCTTCTGAAGTAGAGGGAAGTCAGCCGTGTGAATCTGATCACTTAGAGGAGACTGCTCCGTTTGCTGCTGCTGACAAGAGACTCCTCTCATTGCAAGAAAAGTTGAATTTTTCTAAAGTCTCCTTAATGGTAAAATGCTGTCCAAAAGTCACTGCTACCCGTGCCGCAGCTGGGCACGTCAGCATTGGCACCTTTAGCTGTAAGGCTCCGTTGCTGAATGTGCTGTTTTTGTTTTTATTCCAAAAGGATGAACAATGGCGTGGCGAGGCTCTCCGAGAAAAACTGCAGCATCGCGAGGATCGGCTGAAGGTAGCTCATCTCTTCCCAGTCGCGCTGCCGTGTCCCTTGGGTCCCTTCTAAAAGCGGTCGGAGCTGCCCAGGGGCGCGGGGGATCCTCCCCCAGCCCTGGCCCGTCCGCTCTGTACCCAGTGACTCCTACGGGGGATCTTTGGGTGGGGACAGTAAAAGCAAGCCTAGCAACTGCATACTCTATCAAGATTAATAATTTTAATTAACAGTTAATTGGATTTTTGAGCATTCCAACAAGATTCCCTCATTTATATCACGCTGTGGCATATTGGCCACGTGGCAAGTGGCAGTTCGGGAGCCCCTGTGATCACTTGAGGCACAGGTGCTGGCCAAGTTTAGTTAGAAACTAAACTCTCCCTTCAAGCAGGTAATGGTAAAGGCCGTAACTTATTTCAGACTTGGTGAGCTATTTAAAAATAGTTCACGAACGCGCTGCCCTCTGCCTGTGCTGTGAGACTCTTACATCACATCCCTCAAGGCCTGACTTTAAGGTCCTCAGACATTTAAAATACAGCCCTGAAAATTACACTGGCTGGATGTAAACAGAACTGCTGCTGTGTTTAGGCTCAGCTCCGGCAGTGCATGTCCAAGCAAGTAGAAGTATTAATCAGAGGGAAGCAGCAGACGGAAGGCACCCTTCACAGCTTGAAGCGGCAGGTGGATGCGCTGGATGAGCTCGTCAGCAGCACTTCTTCAGATTCGCTGTTTGTAGCCCAAAGCGCGCGGCTGGTGTCTCTTAACGATGGTCTGAATTCAGCAAAAACTCAGGTAATGCTCTACTGCGTGCAGGAATTCTGGGTTTGGGGGGTTTTTAATAGTTTTTAGCTCACTGGTAGTATGTTACAGCCACGTGCTTGCCATCTTAGGGGCACAGCAGGGCTTTTCAGAAGGGAGGGTGATGGTACTTTCCAACACTTTCCTACTCTGGCAGTAGCTAAGGTGGCTGGAAGGGCAAATTTTCCTCAAAGTTGTTGGGTTTGGTGGTTTGGTTTTTGTGGTGTTTTTTTTTTTTCCCTATGTCTTACCTTTTTATTTAAAATCCAGATTTTTCTTAAAAAAAAAAAAAAAAAAGAGATTAATGTGTCTCTCCTTACTGAAGACCTAAATTTATTACTCACTTTTACTGCTTTTTCTAGGCCACTCTGACAAGACTCGCCTGCTTCCCCAGCAGGCCAGCCGGTGTTCCGGTGGTGTCACAGACACTGCATTCCTGCTCGCGAGCAATTTCTCGGGAAAGCCCGGAGGTGAGACACAGCTTCAGCCCCGTTTGAACTTCGTACCAAGTCAAGGATGTCTTGAAAGCTGAGGCTTGTGGGCGGCAGTAGCCCGGGGGCAGGCGTGGGTTCTCGGTGTTGTCCCCTCCCAGTGAAAGCGTTCCTGTGGTGGGTATCCTGGCTCTCGGTGCTGGTTTGGCTCTCGGATGTGCGTTTTCAAACACGTTGGTCAGAGCTGCTTGTAAACTCTCAGGTGACATGGAGAAATGACTACTGTCTTGACCAACTCAAATGTTGAGGTACTGCTGTCCTTGATCTCTCGGGGACGCTCTTCTGGTTTAGTACCGGCCTAGCCTCTGTCTCAGTTCCAGCTGGTTACAGTACTGGCCCGGTACTCATTCTTTGATTTAAGTTAAAAATCTGTTACTTCAAGAGCTGCTGTCCATGAGAAGACAAGGTTTGGGCACGCCTAGGGCTGCCCCAAGGCAGCTGCCCACCAGCGGGAGGTAAGGCCCCACCTCGGGCAGCGCCCGCAGCGTGGGGCAGAGCCACCTGCCAGCTCCTCTGGGCCCGAGCAGCCCCTCGGGCCTGCGCCGTCCCTTACCGCCTGTAAAGGCTCTACCTCAGCGTTCTGTGAGCCTTTCCTGAAGGGGCATTTCCCACCACTAGCCAACGGCTGGCTCCAGGGCCTGCGCTCTGCTGTGAAGTTTTTGTACAACTGAATTAACTGAGCTTTGTGTAAATAAGTTTGGGGATTTTTTTTTTTTTTAAAAAAACCCTATTTGAAAGGTGAATTTAAGTGTGCCCAAAACAAATAGCTTCTATTTAAGTGTAGGTGTTTGTCAGTTTCCACTCTAAAGAAAACTTGTAACAAGGAACACATGGGGCACTGACCTGTTGTCAGATGCATGGATGTTTTAAGTACAATTATTTTGTATTACTTCCTCAATCAAAATAAACTTCAGTGACTGACGCTTGCTGTATCTATGGTTGGCTGTTTCGTCCCTGGGGGGGGTTGGTGGGGTATTTCTGGTTTTAGTTATTTATAGTCACACTAGAGCAGCAGCAGGCTCAGCCCGGTGGCTCCTGTGTGCAGAAAGTGAAACTTGTCCAGCCAGGCATTACTGGAACTCGCTGGCTCCTGGTGGTAGGCACGCAACTGCATCGCTCTCCTGAAGCACACGGCTATGGCTAATGGTTTCATAATCAACATTCCAAGCACTCCTGAGTCATAGTGGAAAAACTGCATTGCAAAGCCTTCCAGCAGCAGAAGAAAGCACAACGAAATACAGAACGCAGTACCATACACCTGGAGAGCATCTCTGCCCCCCCAGCAGCACGCTGCCACAGCGCCTTTTCCCAGCCCCTCTCCCCTTTCCCTCCAGACAGGCTTTGACATCATTCCCACCGTTAATACAAACCTTTTCTGGACACCAAGGGCTAGCTGTCACAGTTCACGAGTAGTGAACAACCCTAACCCACCCTCTAGATCTTCAAGAACGCTTTTGGGCTCTAGAAGAGACTGGCAGCCTCTTGGGAAAAGCCTGTGAAGTTTTTACCATGGTAAAGGCTAAACTCAAGGAGTTAGGGCACAGACACCATCACTACAAAGAGCTCTTGCTTAGTCTTGGGTAGCATTTGCATTCCTCTTCCACCAGTTTAACCAGATGCTTTTCTGCAGAAGCACCCACAGGCAGCTTTCACAAGCTGGGGCTGCAGCAGATGGAAAACAGCCTCAGCCCTCAGAGTGAAAACAGCACCAGCACCATCACAGAGCCGCCAGGAACAAGAGCCTTACGCCACACTGTAAGCAGAGAGGGCCACAGCAAATAGCACCAGCCAGGGTAGTTTATCTAGATACAGGTACTTTATTTACAAATATTTAGATTAATAGCATTGTTACATCAAATGAGGAGTACAGCAGTCCGAACAAATCCTTTCTGTGACAGAAACAGTAAGACCCACTGTAAGTTACTCGGGGAGTAGGGGTATTGCACCTCGCCAAGCCGTAGGCATTACAACGTTTACTTCACCGACATCATGTCAGCAGCAGGTCATGGTCCCTGGGCAAACCCTTCGTGGTGCAACCTCGGTCTAAGCAGGATGCAGCTGTAGATCTACTCAAGAATATTAGTTAAAAAAAGGACTAACCAGACAAAACAAAGGGACAGCGCACAAGTTACCCAAATCCTATTGTCTGCACATTCCAGTTTTGGCTTTATTTAACATTGACTGTACAATACTCTGGTACCACTGTTTACTTACAAGTCTGAACATTGTATAGTTTTAGTGTCTAGAGAGGGATTTTAAGACTACTTTGTATTTTGAACGCTGCAGTAAGACCAAAGCTGGACATCTGACCATGGCTCAGCACTTACCCCCTCCCCTTTTTCAACCCTCTGTGCTGTTTTCCAAGAGCAGTACTGGTGTAGAGCCACCCGCCTGACAGCACAGCAACACCCACAGCTCAGCAACACCCACGTGTGCAGTCACCACTCCAACCCTCCCCTTCACACAGGCGTTACAGGTTGTGTCACCCCACAAAGGATGCACTCCAAGGCTTGATGAAAGAGCCCAAGCCTTAAAAGAAACCCTCACCCAGGACTGTTAAAAATACAACAGTAGCTAAAAATCCCTAGAGAGCATGCGCGTTGTTCCGACTGTCCAGTTCGGCCTCTGACCATTCGAAAAGTTAAAGGTCTAGAAGCGTAAGATGTGCAAGAGAACCAGCCTTTGTATAGGATGCAAGGCAGGTGATGAAGCCCAATAATGCAAAACGCTTACAGAAGAGAAAAGCAGGTTAGCACACCGCTGATTGCACAGAACGGGATTAATAAAATGGCATAGATATACCACAGTGCAAAGATGAAAGACAGATTCCACTAGTGTTAAATTCCGCATCGGGATTAGAGCTCCCCCGGCACAACGCCCACTGGCGACACAAGGAGTTAAGCCTATGTTAGTGAACTGCAGCCACACCGATTCTGCGCTAACGGGGCAACGTGGTCGCATACAGGTCGCACTGTACAAACCGGGATTTTCTTACATACCGTGCTAACGCCAGCGATCATTTTCTTCATTAAAATCATATACACAGGATGTATTCAACTGTTAGCTCAGTTCCTTCAAATTTTATACATATTTACGTTCTGTTAACAAATGTAAAGGATAAAAGTGGCAAAAAAAGACGTAAAGCTATGAGCACAAGAATGAATGGATTGTTTCCCTGTGCAAGTTGTACGCTCCCGCGCCAGCCCACCCCGACCCCCAGCACACACCACAGGGAATTCTTTCAACAAAAGCACATTGTTACAGAGCCCCTTGCTACCATCGGAAGTCATTTCACAGCAAAAACTTATCCTTTACTATGGACAGCTCTAACAGTTAGAGGTGGGGAAGAAAGGCCAAAGAACCATAAAATTAAACCGTACAAGACAAAGCCCTGCGAAAGTGTAAAATCATGAGTCCAGCATCAGTGCTCAGTTTAAATTATGGATCGGTGACACTATCACAAGGACAATCAAGGAAAAAAAAAAACAAAACAAAAAAAAAAAAAACTTCTAGATTTACCATGCAGGAGAGGTTTTATTACTCTACTTGCCTTTGATAACCTGATTACATCTAGAGTTGTTTAGCAGTTTAGTACTGTGTTAAACTTGTCTCAGAGTTTTAATTAAACCCAATAAGATGTACAGAAGACAGGGAAGCAGTCAAAAGCACCGCTTCCAACAGACAGAGGTGAAAGGTCAGATGGAGCCATCAAACAGAGGTCACTAGCAGCCACAGCCTTCTCTCTGGGGCTGGGGTTCGCTGGTTAGTCGCCCCCCCTGCGGAGCCGATGGTTTGTGCTGTACGCCCGATTCTGCAGCATTCAGATCCAGGCTTCCGTCTTGGATGTTCTGGTAGATTTTCTTGGCAGCCTCCAGGAACGCATCCTCGACATTCTCTCCGCTAGGAAGAGAGCGGCAGGAGTTACTTAGGTTACACTGCAGCAAAGCAACGCAGGTCATGGAGGCAGCTGGCTGGTCACCCTTGCTGGGATCTGACAGGCCACCAAGTAGCAGCAGTTGCTCCCCCGCCCTCTTACACGCAAGAAGAGTTTACAGGACTTCAAGCAGACATCATGAAGCTTGATGACCTGTCCTTGGGACAGCCTTTGATAGGGCAATTCACTCCCTATTAAACCTATTAAGACCAGCCAGGAGTAATAAAAATAAATGGCAAAACACTGAGCAGCAAAGGCATTGAGCCACACGCACAGAGCAGTTTCAGAAGAGGCTGAAAGACAGGGGAGCTACTATTAACCAAAACCTTTCGTTAAAGAGTCCCATGAAGACGGGTGCCAGCTGGAATCACATTTACTACTGCCACCAGAGGCCTATCCCCAGTGTTCTGACAGGCCTACTGCAAGCACGGTGCGGCCATTCCTCTCAGCAGCCAAAGGGACTGGCTGCTCACTACAGAACTTGCTTACAGCTCGGAACATCCTGGGAAAGGAATGTCTAGTTGGGAACCACTCTTACCCACACGTACACATTCTGCACTCAAATGATGACTTAAAACCAAAGCAGTTCAATTCAACAAGTCTTTGCCAGAAACATAGCCAGAAGTCTCATTTCCAAGCTTCACTTGTAAAGCCCTGCTATACCTGAACCCTATGGCTTTACTAGTCACAACCAGTATACTCCACATCTGAACCATTGCTCTAGACAAAAGTAACTTACGTTTTTGCACTTGCTTCAAGGAACAGTAAACCTGTTCAGAAACAGAGGTGTAACAGTCAGTGCATGATACACAGCGAACAGCTCTAAGTCAGTTGCATTATGACCTTTGGGTTACATGCAAGACACTACGTAGTGCTAAACAGTATTTTATGATTAAGTTAAAGCACCAGTACACAAGCCATTTTGTAGAACTAAGCCTGGCTTAGCTCTAACTGTGCTGAGGCCCAGAAGTTTGTACACATAATGATGCTACTTGCAAGCTTACACTTCCGAAGTATCAATAATGAGGATTCAATTTAACATCACTATCTTGTAGGAAAGTTAACAGCTCAAGAAAAAAAAAAAAAACCAAACCAAAACAAAACAAAAAAACCACACACACCATTTTCTTCAGCAAATTGTTTGGCTTCTTCATATGTAACATCTCTCTGTGCTTCCAGATCTGCTTTATTTCCTATGAGGATTATCACCTAGTTCAGAAGAGAGAAAATTAGTCTGGGAAACACCTTATTAGCTCTCTCACTACCACTCTGATTATTAATAAGACAAAAACCCAAAAGGAAATATGCAGGAAAGTTTAATCGCAAAAGCCATGCATCTTCAGGAGAACACCGCTGTAGCAGTGTCCCCTCTGCAAAGTCAGGAACAGTGTCTCCAGTTGTCCCTTTCAAACGCTGTAGGGCCTTTCTCACGAGATGAGGTCCTAAAAAGCAGCAGTCCTACTCTTCCTTCATGAGAGCTGTACTCTGAACCACTTCTTGTACTTGTTTAATCATCTGCTAATGCAGCCAGAATCTTTAGTTTTCTTTCATCACAGCAGAGTCTTCCCATGAGCGTGGTGCTAAAGTATTTTACGTGCAACCAGAAAAAGACTGAAGGACAATGATTTTGTGGTACGGTCAAAGAGACACAGACGAACCTCCTTTCCCCATCCCTCCAGAAGACCCGGTCAGCTTTTGCTAAAGATCCAATTTATACTCCTTTCTAAGATGAAACAACATTTACCTCATTACTACCACTAAGCAAGAAGTAGTAACCAAAGTTAAGATTTGTCCAGAGTTAATCACAATTCTGCCTCCAACTGCTGAAAACAGGCCCCTGAAAGGCAAGTGCCACAAGACTTCTAGAAGAAACCACTGCAAAATAGGGACATGAGGAGCTAAGGGGCTCGGAGCTAAGTAGTCAAGAAAGCACAGGCAGCTTATTTAAGTGAGCACCGCTACCGCTGCAGATGCTTTGGCCCAAGCCTTCCACCTCTTGCTTAGAGAGATAAGCAATCTTGCTTTCAAGCTAAATAAAGTCCAACTTACAGTATTTGGATTGGTGAGGTTCCTTGCATCTGTCAGCCAGCTGCTTAAGTGATTATATGTACTTCTTCTGCAAAGAATCAAGTGAGTACAGTTTTAGCTATGGTATTTTGTAGAATACCAACGTGCCAACAGCATAGTCAGCATCCATTACCCACACTAACATCTGTCATCCCTATTCTTCTCCCCAGCCTCAAGACAGATAACGCAGCACCATCTTGTCTGGACTCAGACCAAGGTTCCAACTTTAAACCCACAGAGCAACTCATACAACACAGGTGGAAAGACAGACCAAATCACACTTCTAGCACGTGGCAGTTTTACTGTCTTCACAAGGACAACATTCAGATTGTTTTGCATAGAACACATTAAAGGATTTCCTGTCAAATACTCTTACAGAACACTGTACAGTAGAATAGCACCTCGTTAACAAACAGTGCATAAGATGATTTATGTTTTACTCAAGATTTAAGCAAAGAGAAGATATAGTTACACATGCAGAAAGAAAAAAAAAAAAGAAAAAGAAAAAGAAGTGCTTAAAGAATATCAAGAACAGCCTCGGGGAAGATAGGAGACATATGAAAGGAAAAAGTATTCTGTCGTACATCTGATTTCTTATTGTTTTAGCAGCATCTTTAATTTTCATCTATGAAAGGAAGACAGGAGAGCTTCTACGCAGCCCCGTTCGGCTGGAGGACTAGCCTGTGAAGAGGCTCAGAAGACCGAGTTCTCCAATGTCTGTTAAGCCTCCCAGTAAGAGAAAAGTCAATGTATTGAAGAGTAGATTTTAAAGGCAAAGCCAGTTCTTTAAACAACTTCAAACACAGGCAGTCAAGGCCTGAAATAGCCAGATCCTCAGGTCTCTCAGAAGCGCAGTTTTCCAAGAAAAGCAGCTCACAGAATCCCCTATGTTTAATTTTCAGCTCTTTAAATACTTAAAGGGACAGACAAGACAGTACACAAGGCTGTGGTATCCAAAAGGCCTGTCAAGCACACAGAGCTACAACACAAGACGTGCCAGTCAACAGCACCTTACCTGGTAATGTCATAGACCATGAGAGCTCCTGCTGCTCCTCTGTAGTAGCTTCGTGTGACAGCCCTGAATCTCTCTTGTCCTGCTGTATCCCAAATCTGTAGTTTAATTTTTTGGCCACTAACTTCAATTATTCTTGTGCCAAATTCAACACCAATTGTGTGGGGACAGTCTGCCATAACTGTCATGAAAAATAAAAGCAGAGATCAGATCTTTCTAGTACAAGGTCTCCTTGCTACAAAGATGTTACTATTTCAGTTTTCAGTTATCTTTACTAGGTTTTCAGTATTTAAGAAAGCATTTTTACAGCTACAGTACCCAAACTGTATCACTTAACGAGAAATAAAGTGAAGTATTTCCTGAATTGCTGTTAGTTTTAAAAACAGTTATAAAATTCCTTGCCTTCTCTGACGCATTGTATACTGATGCTATTCGGCCATATATATCAGAAGGTATCAAGTCAGTTGATTCTCAGTCTATCCTTGCAGAAACGGTTAACTATTTTAATGCAGTAGGAAAAGATAACTTTTAGGGAACTACCACGATACAGTTAAAAGACAGTAAAAAACAGCTTAAAAAACAAATATCCAGCTTGTTTCAGACAGGGTAAATAGCATGACCACCCACAGGAAAAAGCCAGTTTTGTAAGTAGGTATCAACACAGCAAATCAAGACCAAAACGGCATCTTTCTAGTTCTAGAAACTCATCTCAATAAGCTCATCTTTAAGAATGATCAGAAAATACAGAAAGGATGAGGACCCATTCAAGCTATCTACAGTTAGTGACAGTCTTTCAGTAGAGGTGTTTGGTGTGTTAGTTTGTTCAGTTGTACTGCTTGCACTTAACAGTGACAAATTAAGAACATAACACAGCCCTATCAAGAATACATGGCCGTATGTGAAGTAGCATTTAAACAACTGTCTGATACTGGATTTTAATTAAAAGCAACAGTTAAAAAAAAAAAGCTATTTCTACTAGAAAACAGAAATGTTTTCGATTGCTGCTTCTACCCACTTACTGCCACATCTCAAGTAGCACACAGTGAAGACTAATTTTGTACTAATAAATATCTGGTGACTTATCCATCGAGCGTGAGCTACATGGAAAGTCCCAAGAGCTAAAAGGCGCTGTAAACTCCAATGCAACATACATTGTTAGGAACTGAAGCTAGTTCTTAACTGGTCATGATAGCATACATGAAGAAACGCTACACTTGAGATAGACTGCAGTAAGCCTGAAAGACCATCACACAGGGCAGTCCAAGTGTTAGGAGTCACAGCAGCTACAGAGAATGACAGTGCTACTTAAGACTGCAAACAAGGAGTTAAAGAAAAATGAATCCTTTTTTTTTTCTTTTTGAAGTGCTTAAAAGCACTAAACAATGCCAACTGCTTGTGTTCAAGCTACACCAATACTGAAAACGCACACATTTCAGACAAGAAATTTCACTCTGTTCCATATCAAAATTCCCCAGAAAAGCTACAAAAACAGACATGGTCTTCCCACTCTCAGAGTTAGGACTGACTGAAGCAGTAGTTTTGCCATTACTACATTTTGTTTCCACATCTGCAGGAAAGTCAAAACAAAAATCTGACCAAGTACAATACAAACCCATACAAATTAAGACAGACCACATCATGCTCATGCGTGATGGAAGCAAAAAGGCAGGAAAGACGGATGAAACATACCAGTTAGAATAAATATTGTGAATTGAAATACTCACACTTCTTTTCTGTAAACTGATGAAGCAAACAGGACTTTCCTACACCCATGTCCCCTGTTACAGAAAGAATAGTTAAGGCTGACACCATATCATTGTTGCAACAAGCACATTTTCTTCATCCCAAACAACAAATGGTACAGAGACAGGCAGTCATTCCTTTCTCGGGCCTAGGGGGCAATGTTCCACACTGGCCACAGTCCTTACACTTAACAACTTGCGCGCTATAGCTTTGGTAACAGGGTTGCAAGCAAGAGTGGAGCAGAAAACCCAAAAGAGAAGTTAATCTGTATTACTGATTTTACAACTGTATTTCACAACATTATGAGAAACAGACCCGTAAAACTGAAGTGTAAAATACATCTTCTGAGTGTTTGTCCTGCTCCTCTCTTACTTGCAATTACTGGTAAGGACATCAAAAATACTGACAACCAACCAGAACACACCAAGGAATTGCTTCACTTCCACTGGTCCACTTACACAATGCCAATAGTGAGCAAGATCTTTTAAGAGCCAACTTTTCCACAGGCTGAGGCTGTCACAGCAGCCTGACTTGCAGACTATTACACTAAGATAGTAGATCACTTACACCTACACAAGATGATTAAGAATTAAATAACTAACAGCAAGACCAGTTCTTCCAGGACAGTAGTACATGCAATCAAGTGTATGACTCTAAACAGCCAAGGCAGCTGCAGCTAAAACCAACATTCAAACACAAAAGTATAGCCTGACAGGTTTCTTACCCTTCCTAAAGCAACAGATTCCAATTAGTACTTGTGACTTCAACATAGATTCTAAAACCTTTGAGACTAATGATGTAGAAGCAGTAAAGGTGCTAAAGCAAACCTGAATCACCACATCATCCCAGTTGTGGTGATCCCCATTAAAGTTTTTCTCATTTCCAACAGATTTAGCAATTTTTCTAAATACAAGCTTGACTTAGGGAGAAAGGGACCACCGGTGCATGTTTTTCTAATGTTTTTTTTCTAGTGCTATGCAGAGGGCCAAGCATTAGGGCCCTAACAGTGAAGATGTTCAAAAATACTGACGTATGTATGTCTAGAAGAACAGTTATTTTTAAGCGTAACTCAGCAATAAAGTGAACTCAGTACAGGCACTGGTACTTGCCCTCACTCCCGGTTCACCTGCCACCACTCACACAGCTCTAATTCTGTAGCACACAGAATTACAGTGGCACACAAAGGCATTTGCCTTTATATTGCCAGCTGCTAAAGCTTCAGAGCAAGTGTGAGGCACTGAGGGTGGACAAGGAACTGCTGAAAGAATCACTACTGCATAGCAAGTAGCACGCAACAGAAGTCAGAGAGCCAGAGGGTTTGGAGGTAGGCTGGCATGCACATACACGTTGACAGAAACAGGGACGAGCCCAGTGATACTTACCAATAATGATGTACTTAAAGATGTAGGAATAGTTGTAAGGTGCAGTTGCCATTGTGGCACTAAAACAAAAAACAGAACACATCAGAACTGCTACTTGTTCGCTAGACTCAATCCAATTAATCCAATTTAGTTCATATAAGTTAAAATAAATAAATAAATCCCTTAACTCCCCCCTTCCCCATTCTTTCATTCACAGTTCAAGTTTCTGTATACTTCCCCACAGTCACCGAATTTGTGCCAGAGACATTCAGCACAACTCCCATATCATTTGCTCTGAACCCCTGTCAGTAAGGCCTCCAAGCAGAAACATGCACTGCATAGTATTGACACCCATTCAGTCTTACAGAGAAAGACTTAAAGCTGTTGAAAAGCTCCAGTAGCGTCTTGCTTTGTACAGTCACTGAGTGGACCAGCACTCGCTAGCCAAATAGCTGATATATGAACTGAAAATAAAATCTGACTCCAAAAGAAAAATCTGAAGAGGTTTAACAAAACCAGCGATTTGGAACTACTGCCTCACACATTTGAGACTTGCAACAGGAACAAAGGAAGCAGTGCAGCTTGCATCAAAGAGCTAAGAATTACTTCAAAAGACAGCACAAGAATGCTGTAGTAGGCATAACTGGGGTCTGGACCACTACATGTCCATGTTAGAAAAGCGGTACAAGCCACAAATCAGACGTTCAGGAAGTTAGTTAACACCTCTGTGGCTCTGTCAGCATAGCAGCATTACAGCACGGTTTAGCATTTCTCTCCCTTCCCCATCCCCCAAATACATCTCACTGCTCTGGTAAGATTCACTTAAATTGACTCACTAATCTATGCTCTATAGTGGATTGAAGTTATAGTCAAAATTAGATTGGGGTAAGTACTTCCAACAGTCCAGAGCTTTCCTATGCTTTCCTAGATGTAGGAGGAGTTAGAACTGACTTCAGCTGTGTAAACCTGCACGGAGTAATAACTGACTTACCAGCCAACACATCAGTTAACTGGGATTACAAATCTATACAGACCAGATATTGTCAGTTACATAAAGGATGCAAAACGCCTGCTTTGGTCCCAGGTTTTAAATTAAAAGAGATACAGTGTGAGCAGTTAAGCAAATGGGAATATTTCTACTAGGAATTCACCATTTCCTTTTCTGCTCCTGCATGGCAGCTAGCCAGCCTTTAGAAAAACATGGTACTTCTACTAAAGAACACTGCTTTAGCCTAGAAAGATTTTCATTCAGTCATGTGTAATCCACATGACAAATGAAACCAGTACTGTAAAGAAATAAAAACATTGAAAGGCTTACAAGCCTGTAACTTCATTTCTGAAGAAGTATTGTTTCCTCAACCACAATTAATCCATAATAGTAAATTGCAGTCATGAGAAAGGTGACTGACAACAAATCTCATTCACAGTACACAGCCATCAGCCACCACTTCACACAGCAGAGGTTTAAAGCAAACGTTCTTATCTAGACCTTGGAGGGGGAACAGCTCCAACAGGCAGTTAAGAAGGGTTTACTGTGTGCCAGTCCCTGATTTGCACCTTGTCTCTCCTTCATGCTTGGCTCATGATATGGAAACTCTCAAGTCCTTCTATGCCAAGCAGTATGCAAAGCATCCACATACACACACGCTCTGTTCTATTAAACCAAGTTTAATCCAAGATAGTAAACAAAAGAATTTTTTACAGTAATTCTTGTATATGTCAGCAAGATAGAACTTGACACCAAGTGCTGCACATGTTCCAAGAACAGTCACTTCAACCAAGAAAATTTTAAATGCAACTCTTTTGCTGTAGGAGAGTGAAATCTCATGCGGCCATCCCACACCACCTTTGTCCTCCTCAGTCTCTGACAAATAACCACTCAGTGGACAGTTCACTTCTTACAGCTGTACTGGGTAAGAATCCACATTCATGACTGGAAATGCACTGCTCTTTACCAAGCAAGCCAGCAGCTTTACTGCCTTATTTCCTGGAAGGGGAAGATTCCAGAGTCATAATATCAGTTTCAACATGTGCACTCATTTTCAACACCAGCAAATAAAGACAAGTAACTGTTCCATACAGAGTTCAAAACTAATGTGTCACTGTGGAAACATCCAGTACTTCAAATTTTCTGAATTATCTTCACACATTATATTCTTCCTCTTCCCCAGCTGATCCCAACAGCAGAAACATTCAAACTGAGCATCTTCTGATCCAATCCACTTGTCCTTACAGTATACTTAACGCACCACTTGCTTTCTAAGCCAAGCTAGGAGGACTACGTTCACGGCTCAATTCAGTTTGATAGCAGACAAGGTTGCACTGGAGGATTACGAGGTATGTAAGTGGAAGTAAAAAAAAAAAAAAAAAAAAAAAGCAAGCAAGCTTGAAGAGGCCAACTTATACATGCAAGTACTTCAGGAGGATGGCATGAACTGTACTAGTTCCAACAGAAAATAGATGAGTGCTACAGCCACAATAAAGGCAGGCGAGGACACTGAGAGCACTAATGTGTATGTAGTTTGGAAGATCTATGGTGCATTCTGAGGACAGTTGTACCTAGTAACTTACACTGTTTAAAAAAAAAAAAATAAATTCAACATCATAAATTCCAAGATAGGGAATCACTCATGTGGCTATGAAATCTGTCTTGCAGAAACCTAGGTCACCCTCTCTTCCTTAACAATATCAGTTGGCTAAGGAAGACTAAGTACTCAGAAATACTCAAAGTTGTTTCATGTTTCTGAGCACATGACTTTACAATATCGCTGTATGCAATAAGTTAGGGGAATGCGTCCTACTACCCAAGCTCATGAGCAGCATCACTGGAAGGTGAGGAAGACTTTAAAATAACGGACAAACTTGGAACTCTGTGCAGGCTGTATCACAAATGGAATTTGAGGCGAGTCTCTTAACTAGAATCTTTACTGCTAATACACATTTCTGTTTATTTGACAGACTGTTTTTGCTTGCTAAGATACCTTCATTTTCATTACACTCTTAAAGTAAAGAAGTCTAGCTATGCTATTTCAATATAAAGAAACTGTCACCGCTTTGTAACACAGGCATCAAAATCAGTTCTCACTTCAAAGTGAGAGTTAAAAAAAACAAATTGTGTGCTTGGCAACAAAGTTTGCTAAGGCTAAGAAATGAGTGGGAAGGAAGGACTAACTTAAGCCACGTCTCATTGTTAAAACTTCATCCTCATTCTTACAGTGACATTAGGCCCCTAAAGGAGGCGAGAGATACCACGCATCCCATTGTGCACAGCCAGACCTAGCAGGCTCTCTCTCTCCACAGCTTAAAGAACCATATTAATACCAGTACCAATAGGGAAATTCACTCATGAGTCTAGACCTTCTCTTAAGTCCCGGAGAGCTGCTAGAGAAGTCACTGCGTCTGACAGACATAAGTCCCGAAAGCTTGCAGAAACACATGTATTAAGTTTAAACACAATTTCTAGAGCTAAACTGAAAAATAAAGCAACACTTTCGTATTACATTTATTCAAAGGATCATATAACAGAAAACACTCTGAAATATTCCAAATTACTACTAAAGGTCAGGAATCTTTTCACAAGAACAGATGAAGACTTAAAAAAACCCAACCAAATAACAAACTTGTAGACATTCAAATTCCAACAAGGATTAGCACAAATTCAAATTGTACTCAGATCTTGGAATAAAAACTGATATTCCAGAAGGGTTCTGTGCTGAACAGGAAAGAAAAAAAAAAAATTACAACAAACTAAACACAGAAGCCATGGTGAAAATTCAGCCTTACAAAACTTACAATCTCAGCATTTACTACAGATGAAAGAAGGAAGTCTAGACAAGAATAGCGCACAACAGGATCCAGTAAATACAAAATTACTAGCTACATGTTAATGCAAGAGGTGAACACAGGTTAACAGCATCAGCTAACTCTAGAAACCAGAGTTCTACCTCTACTTCACAGCCCTCTATTCCGGACACGTGAATCTTAATAATCCCAACATGTGGATTTGGGGTTTTCCTCTTGGGAGAGAAAGGAGGCAAGAACTAGGACCAAGAAAGTTGCACATAAGTATATGCAACTTACCTTCAGCCACTGCTGACAAAACACAATATGACATCCAAGTTACCCAACTGTGAATTTACTGTTAACATAAAGTGAAAGAAGTTTAGTCCAGAAGCTTGATCTACCTGCCATCTTTCTTCCGGGAAAGCCTGCCAACCTAGAACAAGGTTTGGCTCCCTTCTCAGAGGTAACACTTCCCCAGAGTTGAAAGCATTACTTCAGGATGGCAACCAGCCAGAGGAGCATGCTTCACTATACAGAGATTCCTGCTAGTTTCAAAGCCTGCACAAATAATTTCTGTATTACAGTTAGGACTAGAAGTTTTAAAGTGAACAGTGTCACTGTAATCCGTTTTCCATTTACCAACTTCTCCCTTACAGGCTTTTTAAAAAGTTTTTTTAAAAGTTAAAGATTATCTTAATGAGATACTAGTGACACCTACATTTCCTCCTCTAATCAGGAAGTACTACTACACAGGTATTTTGACATCTCACTGAAGCCTTATTTCAGGTATCAGCATACATCTGAACAAACTGAGATAAGGTTGTTCTAGACACACTGCCGTAACATTCTTTATCAGAATAATGTAACTGTAAATATCACATTCATTCCAGCTTTCCTGAGACCCATGCAGTTCCTTCTAGCTCAACTCAAGGACATAGTCAACTTTAACTCTTCACTGGATATCATTTGCACAGAGAAATTTCGTAGCTTTATGCTCAGCAAGAAGCAGGTATGTCACTGGAAGAGACTAGAACCTGTATGCAGAGGTTTTATTAGGCACTGCACATGGTTAATACAATCAGCTGGCCAATCCATACAGAGACGGTATCTCTGAAAGTAACTATCAGCTTCAAACTCAAGACTGTCTAATTATTCCACATTCCCCGTAAAAACCTACCACTCTGCAGCCAGAGGACCACTGTTCAGTTAGTCTGAAGCAAGAGGCATTGTGTATTTCATCTGGCTATGCAGATTTTCTTTCAGTTGTTCCTCAACGATATGCAACAGGAAAGGATCGCACAGCTGAGGTCCAGTTCCCTCCTATAAAATGCCATAATATCACTCCTTTCATAACCGGAACAACTTTTAAAGAGCTGTCTAACTGGTACCTTACTTCAGAAGGCTGCTACAAATACAGTCTGCAATTGCTTCAATTGTGGTCTTCTGTAAATATCACACCATACTGGAAGGTAATGATATTTCTGTTATCAATTAATACACCCAAGCAGTGAATTCCCATAAGTCTGTTGCCCATAGCAAGCTATGAGGTCTGTTACAATTAAATTTCACCATAGTTCTATGACTTCCAGCTATCAAGGACATTTAGGTCTTCCTAAACACGTAAACATCTCAGCCCTCTTTAAGACGACTGCCTGATAGCCTCCCTGGTCTGCTTATTTATTTATCTTTGAAGGCTTGTCTTTATAAAGCCCTCTTCTGAGACTGATCCCTGAGAAGTCTCATTAGCAGTCTGCCAGCAGCCCAATACTTTCACATCTATCTGATGACATTACTTGCTGCTGGCCTGTTCCTCACTCATTTTTCAGCTCTTCTAGAGTCATCCTCTCCAGCCTTCCCTATTTGGATTTCATTAAAGTATCTGATTAGCACAAGACAGTAAATTTGGCTGAAGTGATCTTTGATCATACAGCAACCCAGGAAGCTTCTTATGATCTGCTGCTGAAGATCACTTTGCATTTCCTTATTATTTCCACGTCCAGTTATTCTTTCTCTGAAAGCACACATCTGCATCCTACTGGACTCAGACTAATAAGCTTCAGCTGTGCAGAGCCCTGCTTCAAGCTGTTCTTCAAGAAATGCATTTGCTATATTCTTTAATTATGTAAAACACCTTAACTCAGCCTGAGGCCTAGTAAGTATTTCTAAAGACTCCACAGGCCTTTACTTCTCTTTCTATATGAGAACTTTGACTTTACTTATTTTTAAATCCAGGCTATGTATCATACTAACTTCACTTATTATTTTCCTCAACAGCTATCCAGTCATACACACATTGCACTGGTTATCCTTTTAATGGTTTCACATCCTGCTCCATTAAGTTCCTCCATTTTGTTTCCCAAACTTCCTGCATTTACATGCGCACACCTCATTTCTTACTAACCACACCCTAGCACCAGAGCTACACGAAATGTCGCGTACCTGTCCTCATCAGTAAGAGCGCTCTCTCTTATGTCCGTTCTCGCAGCTATAGTTCTTTATTTATTTGTATATCCTCATTTATCCTATTTTCCTCTTCCCATAAAAGAGTGTAACCTGTAGCATGTGTCTGTCTTTGCAGCAGGAGAATCAAGTTCCAGAGGTATTAGGTAAGTTTAGGGATAGGATATACAGAAACTGGAAGAGTTTTGTTGTGAGTCTAACAAATCAGAACAATATGCAACCGTCTGGAGCCATCATCTTGGAGAACACATGATGTCACAAACGCATTTTCAAACAAAATTAAGTAAGGTCTACCTCCTTTGCTCCAGAAAGATACTGCAAAACAAGAACCAATCATGAGCAGGTTCCATTAGATGCACAGGAGTAAGCAAGTAACTTTAAAGAGATCTATGTACATTTCAAATCCTTGTACCTCCAGTATAACAGGTTTGTTTTCAAACTGCTGTCGTTCATAGGTTTTTTTTGTTGTTATTCATAAAACGGAAGAGGAAAATACAGGCTTCCTCCTTCCACTCAGATTTGTGACATTTTCAAATCCCTACAGGAAGCCAGCAAATTCCTTTTTAATCCATATTAAACTATGTGATATTTAGTTATTAAGTCTCCCAGGGTTGGGATTTGCTTCCCATTCCTTACGTAATGCTCAAGCACAAAAGACCCTCAACCCAAACCACGCTAGAAATCAATCCCAAACCCAACGCATTCCATATGATGAAAAAAGGAAAAAAAAAGAGCAAAGTTAGACTTCTGACTCGGAGTTGGAAATTATTTAGGATACAGACAATCTGAACAAATCTTGTTCACAAAAGGGTACTTCTATCACTATGAAAAAGTGTCATATAACATAGAACCACTCTGTTTCAGAGGCCTAGAAACCAAAGTCCACATCAAGTAACCTCGACAGCAGCAGAGCCGTTCCCAGAGAGAACTCAATGCAGACATCTCTTCCTGGCTTTACTGCAAGGATAAATCAATACTATTTTAATTCAAGACAAAGCTACCCACAGATGTTACAGAAACCTTAAGAATGTACTGCAAATAGCAACAGATAACTAGGTGAAAGAACAGAACTTCATTCCTCTATTTAACCCAAAAAAGCACTGAAAAAAAGAAAACAGAGAACAAGTCTACAATACTTTTGTTACTTTCTCAAATAGCAAGTGGCATTCCCCTCAGCCCTCACAAAAGTTGTTTTTCTGTCAAAGCTCATGACAGCACAGGTCAACATAAGGACCAAAAGCAAAGATAACACTGCACATCGGCCATATACACAGTGTAACATATACACGCAGTGAACACCCTACGTGCAACTGCAACGATCAGTAAAGGGGCACACATACATATACACCGCATGTGAGCAAGTACTTGATGGTGGCGTGTTACACAGGGAGCATGCAGCGCAGAGGAGGAACGGGAGGCGGTGGCGACAAACAGTGCAGCAGCGGCCTAGCTCCTGCCCAGCCAGCCTCACCCTCCTCGGCCTCAGGTGGACCAGCGACCCCCTCCCCTTTCTGCCTGCCGCCGCCAGCGAGGCCGCCCAGACCCGCCGGGGCCCAGCCGCACAGCCCTCGGAGGGGGGCAGCTGCACGCTGACCGGGACCGCGGCCCCGATTCGGCCCCGGCTCCCGACAGCAGCAGGAAGAAGTGCTGCCAGCCGAGCCGGGAGGCTGCCGGGAGTCTGCCCCGGCCTGCCGACGAGAGGGCGGCGCCCGAGCGGAGCCCATCGGCGGCCGAGCACCGGCGCGGGGCCTAGTGCTGTAGGCCCGGCCGGGCGGAGCGGTGCCCCTCCCCGGCTCCCCCGTACCTGGGCTCGGGGAGCGGGTGGCTGTGCAGCGTGGCTCTGTCGGCGGCAGCCCAGTCTCCACCGCGGGCACTACAGGGCTCTGCTTCAGGCTGGGCAACGGCCTGGCCGGGTCTCCGCCTCTCTCCGGGGCTCCCTCAGGCTCGGCTCGGCTGCCTCCACTGCGCCCCCATCACCCCCCTTATCCAAGATGGCGGCGTCCCTCGCACGGGGTTTCCCTCCCACTCTCGACGGGCGCCGCGGCTGCACAAAGGTGGGCGCGAGAGGCCGCGCCGGAACCAATCGCGGAGGCCGCGGGGCGGGGCTGGGCGGGGCGCGAGGCGGCCGCGCACCCGCGCTCCCCGTGCCTGGGCGCGCGCCGAAGGGCGGGCGGGAAAGCGGCGGGGCGGGCGCGCGCACCCCCCCCCCCGCCTCAGGCGGTGCCTCCTCCGCCTCAGGGCGGGCCCGGGGCGGCGGCTCGGCCCCGTCGGCGCGCAGGGCCGGGCGCTTCTCGGCTGGGGCCGGGGGAAGGGAACGCGAACGCGAGAGAAGGCGTTAGCACGGAAGAAAACCTCAGCTTTCCCAGCTTTTCATGGTGGAAAAGTGGAGTGATTCGCCCGGAAGCCCCAGCCTGCCAGAAAATCGTACTGGGCCTTGGCCCTCCATGTTCCCGCTTCGGAAGTCACTGCTGTAGCTGCCTCTGAATTGTTACAACCGTCTTCCAATTTCTGTTTTTAGATAATCTCTAGAAACAATAATTAATAAAGTGCAAAATCAAAGTCTCCAAGATATCTCACGCACTGTCTGGAGGGATGACATCCGTGTTCCCTGTCCCGCCTCAGAAGCCCTACAAAGCCGGTCTCGTTCGAACGACAAAATCTCTCTCAGCGTTACCGAGCTGCGGTTGGTTGTTCTGGGGAAGAGACAAACAGGAATGGCCTGGTAAGGTACAGGTACACAGGACATTTGTGCTCCAGCATAGTCCCATAGCCAGAATCTCTAAGGAACTGTAGAGAGCTCTGTTTCTGTTCCCAGTAAAATTCATATTATATCTTGTTGCTTTTACAATATCCTGTGAAACGCTCTAAGCAGTTTGTTAATTTTGGCTTTGATTTTTTTTTTTAAAGAGGCTTTTTTAAACACTTGTGGCAGGCAGTACTAAAGACCTGAAAATGCAAGATGCTGCACAAATCTCACAGCTCATGTGATTAAAAAAAAACCCCAAAACAACATTCAGTGGTTCAGGAGATGAAGAAGTTAATAAAACTAACATTATTAAGGACCCTGTGTATCTCCGATTCAACAAACTTACCCAGATTCTCAGCTCAAGATACAAACTTTCCTTACATGAACACACGAGTTATAGAAACAGTTAATGAGTTCAGACGTTCAAAATTAAGCCTCCCGGTATTCCAGATTAATATTCAGATTTTCAGGTTTACATTGTGTTTAACTGAAACTCCCTCAAGATGTTTGGGGGTTTTTTTTGAAAGCTTTAGGGCCTACAAACCTGTTAAAGGTAGTTACATCTTTATTTAAAGAGAAATTACCACGAGAGCTGCTAGAGGGCAGCCACACAGCATGTTTTCAGTGGATGATTTATGCTTTTGAGAACGAATAGGATGCTTTGTCAGCTTTAGTACCACAAAAGCCAAGAGCTTCAATTAAAGCAAGTGGAGGGATTCTACTTATTTTAGAATTGAGAGTTGATTAGGGTTTAAGTGTGATTGAAAAGAGCTAACTGTTCTTCCTGCCCAAATACATATTAGACAGTGAATCTAAATAATGTGATTTCCTCTCCTAACAGACTGCTAGAGGACAATAAGGATGTTATTTCAGTCCCACACATGGAAAGCATCAAATTCTGTTGTGAATCAGTATCCCAGATTCAAACTGCCCTTCCCATAAGGCAGCATGCCACTGATACTAATATTCCTATGGAAATCTCTTTCCAGAATGCGCATTTTCCATCTCCATTACTATGACATTACTAATTCCATTGTCTTAGCGTAGCAATGCACAGGGAATCCTCTGCTTCGTGCAGTGACTGCTTTCCATGAAACATTGACCCCCTAATTATTACTCAGCCCCTATCAAGGAGGCACTGAATGCTGCACTCCACATCATATGGGCAGAAGCCTGAAATACAGGGTGAAAAGCACAGATGAAAAACAATTAAATAAATAAATAGATCTCTGAGTAATATAAAGCAAGGACTCAGTAGAAAGATATAAAATCTGCTACAGTACAGTTGTACGACTACTGTCAGTTTTTGTCAGGGTCTTAACTTTTAAACAGATAAAAAGGTGCCACAGAACTGTTTTCAAGTTTTGTAATACCTTATATGGAATGCCTTCTACTAGAAAAATCCGTCAAAACAAGTCAGTAAGAATTATTTCCACAAGAGGGAGTATTTAAACGGAAAATGATCTGACTGTTTTGACCCAATTACAGTTTGGTTTACTCTCTTTAAAAAATACAGTTCCTTTAAGCACTCAGTATTTCCCCAAATATTATTCTATTAACACAGACACTATAATATTTGCTTAACAGGTTTTAGCATTCAAAATTGTGAAAATATCACACAGAAGTTCATTGACTACTTTTCTCTTTATGGTTCAGTCCTGGTAGTTAGTCAAACAGTATTAGCTTTCCTGTTTTCACAAGGTGGAATTCATGACAGGTAATCATCACTGTTACCTGTGATGCCCTGGAAAGTACGGCAGACTGCGCAGCCTGCAAAGGGCGTAAGCAGCCAATTTGAGTCGGATCTTCTTTTCCAGTGAAAATTCCAAGCAGTCCTGGCCCTTTCACTCTGCAGGCATAAGCACTGTGGCCAGCTCTCCTGTAGAGTTTAGTAACCCCATGATGCCGCGCAGAACTGCTTGCCTAATATAGAAGCAGAACGTTGCACCTCTTCAGTCACGCTAACGGACAAGCGCTTCTCCCCTCCAGTGGCCACATCTTCAGGATTACTCAACAATTCTCAAAATCACTTTAATCTGAAGTCTGAGTTGCAGGGAGCATATTTTAATCCTGAACAAAAATGAAAAGCAGTTTTGGAATATAATTAGTGTTATTTCGTATCCGCAACAAAGAAAATTAGAAGCCGTTACCTAGCTATGAGTAACATCGGTTAATCTGAAACTCAGACTTCTGTGATCTACTCCCAAAAATATTTTATAAAGCTGTCTTCATTTGTCAGAGGAGGTAAAAGGCAATACAGATTTGCTTTAAAGGTTTTGGTTTTGAATAATTTTGTATGCTGTTACCAAATATTCCTGTAAAGGTTAAAGTACACAAAAGATGCGAGCAAGACAGGAGACTGTGTAATGACATCTATATTTCTTCTTTGATTCTTTTACTCTTGTGAGTACTTGAAAGCCTGCAGCAGTTTTTCAACAACAGTTATTGAGAAAAGGCTGACTTCAGCCTATTCATTCTGAACATCTGGACAGAACCTAACAACAGTAATTAAAACCCACTAAATTGGTAACAATACCAAATTGCTAGAGATGGAATACTGCCTACTGTCCCACCCTTCTTTGTGAATTTCTGCCAGGTCAATACAGCCTGCTCTTGAAAAGCTTTTTCTACGTGTCTCTTTCTGAAGTCTGTCAGCAAAGAACAGGATCCAAATTTTCTGGTCACATGAGCATTGCTCTTGGATTCATTTTTTTACCACAAACCTCAGGAAAAATAAAGACTCAAAAGTAATTCAGTTGACTGAATGTTTGAGGATTCTGTTCTTTGCTGACAGACTATGATCTATAATATCTGTTTCCTTGTTTTAGAATGCATCCTTGTAAAATACTTTTAAAAACTGATTGAATTACATGTCAGCATTCATTAAGAACGTGGAATTGAACAGTACAGAAAGCTACAGTCATTTTTTGTCCAAAGCACTTTATTTTTACTGAGGACAGCAGTAAAGACTGCTTTAACTGCTCCACTTGGGCAGAGGCACCTCCAGGCTGGGAAGTTTTGGTCCTCACCCAATCTATTCAATCCTTACCAAGGTCTGCTGTCAGTGACCTCCGTATGATCCTGCAACTCCCAAAGTCACTGGGAGCAAAATAACAGCTCTCTCGATTCCTGGCCCCAGGGAGTGCAGACCAGAGGTGTATTGCACAGCTTACTCAGCACACTGAGACTGGAGGAAGAGTCACCAATTCCTTTCCTCAGGCCGCTAACACACCTGCTTTATAGCTGTTCCTAAGATAAATACTCAGTGACCCCTTTGCAACAAGCTGCATTAAAATACTCTAAACAACCAATTTATTTTTGCAGGACTCTTCTGCATTTCATATCCCTACCGTTACAAACTGTCAACACTACATTATTTTAATCCTACAATAGGTTCCTTTCCTGGCATTGTTCCAGGCACTCTGAAAACATATTACTTCTTATATTTTCAAAATTCCCTACCTTCAATATAATGAAATGTATTAGATCTACCTATTACACTATAATTAATAGTTCCGCCAGTAATAGGTTTTATTATTATATAACTCCAAGTAAGTGCTTTCAAAACAAAAAAAAAAACCATAATCCTTACAGCATTCTTATGAAGAGAAGTATTCTAATCCCCATGCTACAAATACAAAAACTGAAGATCAATGTGGTTGAGGGCCTTGCCCTAGGACACAAATACATCAAAAAGACAGAAATAGGAGCCAAGCTTTCTGAGTCCTAACTCCCTGTTCAGAGCATGGCCACACTCCCACTTCAGCTGGACTGTTGCTTTAAACAAATCATTGCATCTCAGTCAATTTTTGGTTTCCTTATTAAAATAGATTTTCACAAAGAGAACAGCAAAAACAATTAAGAACAATATCACAAACACCTATGACATTGTTCACCCAAGAAGCTTGAGCAACTGCACAATGAAGATCCTTTAACGGCCCTGTGAGGTGTTTAATTTACCCAGCTACTTTGCGGACCTACAGACCTGCCGTTCCCTCACGGCTCACAGTGCACGTGCACTGAGGCTCCATTAAACTACTGCGCGTTTGTCTTTCCGTTGCAACCCAGAAAGTCACACGCTCATCAGCATCTGAAAATATTAAGAGGTGACAACTACACAGAAATGTGGAAAACAGTGTACAAAAATACATTTGAAATCACAGAGGAAGTAGGCCTTCCACTGTTCTGTGTGTATGGAAAAACTGGGGAATGTAGTGGGTGGCAGACAAGCCCAGCAACTTGGAGTAAAAGCAAACATCAAACAATTGGTCACTAGTTCCCTATTTGCAGTCACAACAGCTGCTGTGAAGTCATAGCACAGGAACTCTATCACTAACACAAGTTTGCTTATCCTACAGGAAATACTACTTCACAGTGCAGCAGAAACCTTGTTATAACAGAAATGATCTGCAAAGTGCACCTACAGAAAACAACCACTGCTGGCACGTACAGGGCAATGTGGAAGCAGCAATTAGCAACAGGTAGGAAAATCTATTACCCATCAGCAAAAAAATATCAGATTGTCAGAATTTAAACTGTCACATCACAAACAGTCAAGAATAAGGTAGCTAAAGTAAGGTGTGTTTGTTCAGACTTGGTTTATCTGTCTGTCTTCTTCCCCTGAACCCCAACTTCTTCTTCTGGCTTTGTTCAAGTGTATGTAGGCAAACACAGAAAGAAGAAGCGTGAGATTTTTCAGGAACTATTTTGAAATATACTTCTGTGAGAGATGATCACATAACACTGGTGTGGTCTGAAATGACTAATTGGTCTTTATTTGTATTTTAATTTTGAGTTGCTAGGTTCTTCTTTCATATCTTCCTATTTCAATTTTGTGGTGTCTGTAGAAATGTCCCTGTGGTCAATTTTTTTTTTTAGTTCCTTCTTTACCTTTTTTTAGTTCCTTCATCTCTTGTAAAATAAGTAGCCCAAAATCATGTTTTCATTGGCATTTATACAATCTCAAAGCTTCAATTTAAATTTATTAATAATATAAGAACATTTGGGCCAGCAGTAATTCTGGTGTAAGTAGATGCAGATCAGCTGGATTCTCTCTGTGGATGTTATATTTCCTTGAAGGCAGAGAATGGAAGTACCAGGTGGAAGGATACTCCTTTGCCTGCCTGCCTTTCAACACTAACTTTCAAGCGCGTATAGCAGTGACTCCAGTTGATGGGGTCAGTGCTCAGCATGGCTCCTTTTATCCTGAGTAAAGATAAAGCTGAGCTGCGCTGGCTTTATTTGACTTGTTTTGGAGATCACATTTACACTCTGATGTCTGGTTCGCTTCTGCTGTAGCTTAATCCTCAATGCTGCATTCAAGCTTGTATGCGTCATTTAGCAAGTAGCTTATAGCTTAGCACCAAAAAAACCAGTTACAGCAAATAGAACTGTTTGCAAAACACCAGCATCAGCCTTTCAAAGACATGTAAGTTGTGTGGTTGATACGACAACATACTCACAGACAGAATCTTAAAAGTGGTGAAAGAATGTATGAGTCAATTGTCTTGCACAAATCAAGATTAGACCCATGCAGACTTTCTCATGAACAGAAAACAATTATTGACACTAACAACAAATACCTTTAGATATTTGTGCACAATTTCAAGGTATTTTCTTGCTGAAGGGCAATTATGTAGCAGTATTTCCAAGTGCAGAACGTAAGGTTGGCACGGCACAGCAGTTTGCCTCAAAAAGTTTCCACCCTTCTCATCCACAGTGAATCCTAAGGCTCCTCCTGACATCAGTATTCCATCTTGATTCTACTGTACATACAGATGTAATTCCACATCCCACTCTCTCTGTAGTGAGAGAGGTTTCTTCCTGAAAAGCAACTATCTCAACTGTTTCAGCACACCAAGCTCACATTTTTATATGGTCAGCAACACAACTGTAGCTGCATTTCCAGTTGAATAGGTTTGTTGTGGAAACTGGCACCTAAAACTTTCATGGAAACATTACAATTTTAACAATACTTCAAAAAAAAATGAACATAGTGTTTTTAAAAGGTTGAATCATTTTACATTAATCATATGTGATTGACAGTTAAAGAATTTTTGGTTTAGCTGTGTAATGATTATCTTATAAATGCAATTCATATTATGCATTATAATATGTTTCTATTTTTAATTAAGAAGAGAATTAAACATTTACATTTTGAATGAAAGCACATTTTGAAAGAGCAGTTTCCCATAGTTATTAGCTCTAATGAGGAGCCTGCCCCTTTGCAGCTCTAAATAGTACCTTTGCTTGATAGGAATATGATGCAGAACATAGAATCATAGAATCATAGAATGGTTAGGGTTGGAAGGGACCTTCAAAGGTCATCTAGTCCAACCCCCCTGCAAGGAGCAGGGACATCCCTGACTAGGTCAGGTTGCTCAGAGCCTCATCCAGCCTGGCCTTGAACGTTTCCAGAGATGGGGCCTCCACCACCTTTCTGGGCAACCTGTTCCAGTGCTCTATAACCCGCATCGTAAAAAATTTTTTCCTAATTTCTAATCTAAATCTACCCCCCTCTATTTTAAAACCATTACCTCTCGTCCTATCGCAACAGGCCCTACTAAACAGCCTTTCCCCATCTTTCTTGTAGGCCCCCTTGAGGTACTGGAAGACCGCTATCAGGTCTCCCCGGAGCCTCTTCTTCCCCAGGCTGAACAGCCCCAACTCTCTCAGCCTGTCCTCATAAGAGAGGTGCTCCAGCCCTTTTATCATCTTCGTGGCCCTCCTCTGGACCTTCTCCAACTGGTCCATGTCCTTCTTGTGCTGGGGGCTCCAGAACTGGACGCAGTACTCCAGGTGGGGTCTCAGCAGAGCAGAGTAGAGGGGGAGAATCACCTCCCTCGACCTGCCGGCCACGCTTCTCTTGATGCAGCCCAGGATGCGGTTGGCTTTCTGGGCCGCAAGGGCACATTGCTGGCTCATGTTGAGCTTCTCGTCCACCAGCACTCCCAAGTCCTCCTCAGGGCTGCTCTCAATCCATTCTCTGCCCAGCCTGGATTTGTGCCTGGGATTGCCCTGACCCAGGTGCAGGACCTTGCACTTGGCCTGGTTGAACTTCATGAGGTTGGCACGGGCCCACCTCTCCAGCCTGTCAAGGTCCCTCTGGATGGCATCCCTCCCTTCCAGCGTGTCAACGGCACCACACAACTTGGTGTCGTTGGCGAACTTGCATCAAGTAGATAATTTGAGTTATGAAAACAGAATCCGTGCAACGGTGTAACAGTGTTAGTGCCTCGCTGTAATGTATGTTCCTGATTTAATGAAAGGCTTACTATTGCCCTGGTTATGCACAGTTCTACCAGACAGCAGAATCAAAATTGCAGATAGTTTTTAGCCCTTCTAAAATATTCTAGATAATAATGTTCTCGTAAAACAAAAGGATAACAGCAATCTTCTTCAGTTACAGCAATGACAAAGGAGAAATTTTGACCGTTGGCTTTTATAATTAACCATGTCATTGTTACATTTCCATGCAATTCCAGCAGCCACTCAGGGCATTGTTGATGGCATAGAAACTCTTTTTGTAAAAACCCATTCCAGGGTGGCACTGTCTCGGTACAATGCTTCTCTCAAGAACACAAGACACTTCTCTGATTACATGATGTAGAGAAAGAAAGAAAAACAACAGTTGTCTGTGGCCTGCCAGCCTGTCTCAGATTTACCACAACTCACTTGTAGTATCTAAGAAAAACTATATAAAAATGCAAGAAGTTAGAAATTTCAGTTGTTTCTGAGTAGTGTTGAAAATGTATTACTAGGTCTCTGATGTGTTACTGCATACAGCGTTCCACAAAAAATAATGTTTAACAGTAAATTGATTTTAAAGATCATGTTCCTTTCTAAGCGCTTCAGTACAATCATGGGAGGAATGAATCTGCTCTGTGATACATACAAGTACTTTACATACTGTAAAGTCCACGTCTTCATGTGTGTACTGTCATAACTCATCTGCTGCCGACAGACTTTGGAAATTAAGTGTTACGTTAAATTTCTTAGGAGCTTAAATGGGTTATCTAAGCAATAGTTATAACTTCTGTTACCCACGTCATGGCGATTTGTTCATACACAGATTCAGATACACACTATGCCCAGGGGCGCTCACTCTTGCAAAGAAGATATTCCGAGGTACATTGTAGCTAGCAAGCATCAAATACTATCTTCACATGGCTGAGGGCCTGAAAGACATCTATATATACACACATACATCTCTGTGTATGCATCTACACCGTATCTCAGCCAACTGGCTGGAAGGAGCGGGTTTCTATAAATAGGTGAGAGGAAGGAAGTGGTCGCTGGCCTCCAAGGCAATCGCCAGTGCTGGCCCCAGCAGTCCCGCTGGTCCTCGCTCCCACCGTTGCAGACAGCAGGGATCACAGGCTAAGCACATATACCAAAGCCTCCCAGACCACACGGCTGGTTTATTATGACATGAAGCCACTGTATCGTAGAATGATGTTTAATTAAGGAGACCGTACTAGCCAGTTTCTCGTATGTGCGCTTTTGTATGGACATACCAACACTTGGATGAAAGTGTATGAAAACAAACAAGAAAACTTACACAGCAAATTAAATCATTAAAATAATATCTGGAATTGAAGAGGTGGAAAGATGTGGCAGAAGCAAACCCATGCAGAAAAGCTTAGAGTATATCAAGAAACTGGGAAGTATTTGCCAGTCAGTGCAAAGTTTTCCACACCACAAGGAAAACTCCAGCTAAACAGAAAAAACCAGTCAATCTGACTTGGATGTGTTACACAAGACAGAGATAAAGCCAGGAAAAAACTAGTAACATCCAGAGAGGAGAACAAACCTCAGCATATCTTAACACTCAAGTTAAAGGTTTGAAAGAAATGTGGAGAAGGATGAGTTGGGGAGAGAGGCTGCAGACAGGTAGAGCTGGAGAGAGATGAACCGGAGTTCAGAGACAAGCTGCTCATCGTCCTGCAGTAGCCTTGCAAAGAGGCACTGACCCTGCGTGTGCTCACAACCCAAACACCGCAAACAGGGCTCCGGGCAGCCCCGCAACGTGAAAGCCATGGCCTCACAGTGCTTACTTTGCCTTCATCTCCTGCTTTGTCACCGGGTTTTCGGTGGAGAATCAAGTCTTCCAGCACCGCTGCCTTGCCGTAGGGTGATGCAGCCGCCCAGCCTCCCACGGTACTGAAATGAAGGGCTGCTTTGTTCGGCAGGCTCAACACACGCCTTGTTCCTTTGGGAGCAGAGGGAAGGCACGGGGTGACCAGCCTGGAGGGAGACGAGAAGAGGGGTGCTGGAGTACCCAACTTTCCCCGATTTGCTGGTGAGTGTTTCCTTGGCTGGGCCTCGGGATGGTGCGCCTCGTCACCCCTGCCTCACAGCTATGTGCTAATGGGGCTGCCTGCCACGTGTGAGGAAGGGAGGGATGGAACCTCTCCCTCCAGCCACCCCGGCCCGCGGTCCAGCTGCGGCGGGGAGGCCGCAGGAGTCGGTGTCCCCGTGGCGGGCACACCTCGGCGCAGGCCGGAGGGCAGGGGAGGCCGGGCCGGGCGGGGGGCTGCGGTAACGCGTGTGTAACAAAATGGCGGCCGAGGGCCTGGGCAGCCTGAGGCACGCACCGGCGCTGGGCCGATCACGGGGGGTACCGGTACCGCTTCTGGCTTCGCCGCCACGGGCGGCCCCGGCCCCAGGGCCGCGCCGCGCGCTGCCGGGCGTCGCCGGCCGCCACCGCGCCCCCTGGCGGCGGGAGGCGGGGCTGGGGCGCACCGCGTCCCGCCCCCGGGGTTGCCCTGCCCCGCCCGGTCCCGCTCCCGGCAGCTGCCGCACCCCCGCCAGCGCCAGCAGCAGGTAGGGCCGGGCCGGGTGTCCCGCGGGAACGGGCGGCGGGGAGCCCGCCGGGAGCCCGCCGGGGAGCGGCGGCGCGGGGCGCTGAGCGGGCCGTGAGGGGGGAGTCTCCTCCCCGCGGCCCCCCCGGGCTGAGGGGAGAGCCCGCAGATTCTCGCCGAGGGCGCGGCTCTGGGGGGCGGAGGGAGGTGCGTTTCGTACGGGATCTGCCGGGACGGCGGTCAGGCTGCGCGATCGGTCTCCGTGACTTCCATCAGCACGACGCCTCAAACTTCGCGGTGCCTCGGTGTAACCGTTCCCGTCCTTCAGAGAGCTCGGCTCGGTGCGTTAATCCGCCCGCTGAAGTCGGTGACTTTCCCCGAGGGAGGAAGGGGCAAAAGACCACCGGGCACTGTGCGGTGCGGGAGCTGGGCCCCCTCCACCCCCTGCCCAGCCTCGGGTGCCCGCGACCGCTGGTAAAAACAGTGCGGGTCCCTGGCGGGATGGGAACGGTGGGGGTTTTGTTTGTGTTGTTCTTTGGGGGAAGAATGTTTGAAAGCTGTGTTTGAATAGAAATTCAAAAAATGTAGACACTTAAAACGTATTTAAAATGTTTCCTAGGAAGAGTGTTTAAAAAAAAAAAGTTATGGGGATGACTTGTTTCAAGGAGGCCTCATTAGTAAGTAGATCCTCTTTGAATCAAACTGCTTTGAATGTTATTTGCTTTTGGATGTAAAAAATCCGACTTTGCTAACAAGGATGATACTAGCATTGTTTCCCCTTAAGTCTCTTATTTTTCTTACTGATCATTACAGTTTCCATTTTCCACTACCAACTTTCTGCATGATGCAAGTTTATCAGCAAAAAAATGTCCTTTGCTGGGGTATGGCATGGCTCAGCTTAGAGTATCCTACTCTGGAGTCCAGTGGGAGCGGGGGTTCCTTGAACTTCTCTCATCCTTTAGGTTTCTCAAACTATTTTGCAGAATGTGTAACCTCCATCTGGGCCAATGAACTGAAACCCAAGTACCGCGGAGTAGGTCTCGCACAACCTTGGCTTGTTGCAGCTGGCTTGTCCATGAGGCAGTTTATTCCGTAGTCGCTACTACAGAGAGGTGAGAGATGGAAGTTTAGCCCACAGCACTAGCAGAGAAGCAGAAGTCAGCCCTGTTTAACATCTGCTCCTCAGGATGGCTGCCGCTGCCGTTACAGCCGCCTCGCTGCCCGCCCTGCTCTGTATGTGCTAGGTGTGGCTTCGGGCTCTGGATTGAACTCGGCTGTTTGTCTCCAGAGTGGATAATGAGAATGCTGTCCTCTGCGCTTATGCACCAACCCTGGGTGTCAGCATTAGTTTACCGATGGGCCCAATTGCAGGACTGACTGACTGGAGCGCTAAGAAGTCCAGCTCCATGCATTTAACTAGAATTCAGCATGAAGATAGGGCAGGAATTGTAGTTACACCTCATCGGTGACATAGGTGGACGGTGAACTTCTTACATGTTAAGTGTTTAAGTACAGGGAGGGATTTTCCAGTGGTTGTCTGAGTGTTTAGATAGCAATTTGTTGTAGTGAGAGCTGAGTACCTGCAGTGTCCCCAGGAGAATGTTTTCTGTGCTCATGAGAGTGGAGGCTCTCTCCAGCTGCATTAAATTCCAGTGCTATTGGGAAAACCCCAGGGAAATTGAACCAGCAGTCTTTGGCTGCTTTGGAATGTCTAAAGGGTGACAAAGCAAGAATGCTACTGCTAGTTTCAGCTTTGATTGTACAGGCACAAATCCAACACGTTTGTGAATTTGTTCCTTTCATCACCAAAGCAGGGATGTGAGATTGGGTTCCACAATGGAGTTTCATGGTTCTGATAATATTACCAAGGGGGGATTGCTGCCAGCTCTGGCTATAAGACTGGCTGCCTAACATGTTCCATTACAAGGCTGTTTTTGTAGATACTTTATGTGCTTTTGTGAGTGTTTCAGCCACTTACTGAGTTTGTAGTGTGGTCAGCAGGGTCACTAAGTGCTTTTTCTCTGGGAGAGAAAAGGTCAGAGCCTTCCTGCAGGACGAGAAACAGCAGCTAGTTATTTTGAAAGACCCATACTGAGACAACATTTCCCCTCACCCCAAGTTCAGATAAAAAAACTTTTTGTTGTAGGTTGGGTGTTTTACAGAGTCCCGATGGGAACTAGACCAATCTTAAATAGCACTGTGTCGTATTTTATTACTCAAGATTTATATTTGCTTTCAACTCACTTTATAAATACAAGCTTTCCATTTTAATTCCAATCTCAGACATTAGCGTTGCTACTGAGTAGCATGTGTGGGAAAGAGCATACTGGACAGGAATATGCAGCTTCACAAACCAACCATTTCCCAGTTTTGCTTTGGAATCCTGGCACCAAAAGAAACATTTTTTTTTAAAACATGAGCTGACGTGATCAAGTTGCAGATCGGTTGTAGTAAAGCAGAAGATGGTTAAACACAGATATAAAGTAGCTTGGGCACAGTAACTGCTGTCTGGGAAGAAGCAGCTGCTCTTGGTTTTTGTTTGCTTTCACAGCACTTAGTTGCCATCTGAATAATCTAGTTCTGAATATATCTCTGCCTCATTGCAATCGAATTCTTCATAAAAAGGCAGAAAATTCTGATGTGGGCAACTTGTCAGTAACAAGTTCTGTATTATTTTTGTTGATTAGTGGTTGTCTAATTCTCCAGTGTGATTCTCCAAATCAGGTATTTGATATCCCTTCTAAAAACTGAAACTGAAATTGTATATATTGTTATTTTATATGTCCACTGGTAATCTCTTTTGAATCCTTTCAAACTCAAGACTCAAAAGGTGTCTTGTGCAGTGGCTTTCAAAGGTCGCTGAGGTTTTACATTAGGAAGAAAACCTCAAGTTGTCTTTTCTCTTGCAGCTTGTCTCTCTGTGTACCTCTGTCGTGTCATTTGCTCTGCTTCTCAGAGCGTTAGTTCAAGTCCTTGTCTTTTCAGTCTCTTAATCCTTAATTAATCACTTCAGACAATAAGATGACTAAGGGAATTGGAAAGAAATTCTCTGGATGCTTAATTCTTTTCCCATAAAAGCCATAAACTTGCCAGAGTTCTCAGCTGTGAGCCATACTGGATCTGTTTTTTTCCAAATCAGACACAAACTCTCTAGGTGGGGATAGTGCACAGCTATTGAGCCTAAAACTGTCTTTTGTTAGTTTGTGAAGTATTTTTCTGCAGGAGGCTCCACGAAACAATGGTAACATGAAAGGGCAATGCAGTCAGATAACAGTCCTTGGGGCACAGGAGCAGAGAAGCTGTCACACTGGTTCATCATATCTTGTCTCTGAGGGCAGCTTGCAGCAGATGTTTAAAGACAAAGGAAGAGAATGGAAAAATGCATTGCCGTTTTCTCAGGTCTATCCTTCTCACTTTGAGGAGACAAGAACTGTCATGATGAGGAATTTCCTGAATTGAAGGTTGCATTCAGATTTTTTTTCTTAAAGTAAGGAGGATAAAAGTGAATGAACTGGTAGCAGGAACTACTTTATAGTAGCAGGAACAGACTTTATACACACCAGGCCTGTGTATGGGTATGCTTCTGCCTCATCTCCACTTCTCAAGAAGTCACAGACCTTGGCAAATTTCCAGTATTTACACTATGTCTTACAGTCTTCAGCTCCCTGATAGCAAAAGTGCACGGATTGCCAGAGCAGATTCATCAGGCCTTTCATTAGCTGTTTGGCACACTGCTAGGTGACTTTTTGTATGCATACCAATATGCTCATACCCTGCGGATACGGCTGCACTGCTGGTACTTGCCTGATCGTAGCAGTGAATGCTTCTCCTGCAGTAGCACGAGTCCTGTTACATCTGTCACTGTACAGAGATGCTCAGAGTACGCAGTCTGCTGATCAGGTGTGTATCCAGGGCACTGGAAGAGAGCTGCCTGGTAGTTTGTCACTGTTAAATCCCACCATAGTGTTCATAAGATGTCAACTTTCAGTACTTCACACCTGCTCAGTGAAGGAAAGCATGGTCAGAAAAGTTAGGAAAGGAAATAGCAGCCTTTAACAGTGAGCATTTGATGTTCAGCAGGATTGCCAAGTATTTATCTCTGATTATCCACTGATGATGCATTTGCCAGGTTAAATAGAGCTCTGACATTAGTGGAGTTAAATAGAGCTCCAGAAGCTTTTTTTTTTCTGAGGTGCTTTGCAGTGCTTGGCAACCTGAAAATGTCAGATCAGAATAGCCATGCTAGATCACCGGCACTCAGCTGAGGGTTGTGGCGGTGCTGCTGATGTTGGAGTGGCTGATTTGCTTGGTATTCTGGGGATTTCTGCCTGTTCACACTTCCTTCTGGAGAATAACCTGTATTGTAGTTTGGTTTTCCCCACTTCTGGGGTAGACTGGGACTTAGCTAGTCACTGCATCCTCAGTCAGGATATTCAAACCAGATTGTCAGTTTTTTGCATCAAAATTTGGGATGTAATGATGACTGGGTAGAAGGGTTAGATGGTATGGACTCTGAAGATTATTTTCTTTTTTTTTCCCCCCTGTTTCAAAGTATTCTTTTCTGAGTACAGGCTGTGGTTTTGGTCTTTCCGTTCCTCTTCTCTTTTGTCCCTCATTCACCGCCCAGTGAGAACCTGAAGAGCTGGAACTGATCTTAGCTGATGTCCCTGCACAACTGGGAGAGGGAGAAACAACTGTTCGTCTGTATTAGGAGCTAGTCAGTCAGTGGGACACCATCCAAAAACAAAGTTTAAACATATGTTATTTGCTGAATGTTTCCACACACAGTAAAAATACAGCTACAACTCAAAACAGTGTCTTTAAAACACTGGAGGAAATGAATCATCCCGGGATCTTTCAGGATGGACAGAAGCTGCTGCGCTGAGAGCTGTCACCATGAGGACTTTGCCTTCTTTCAGACTATCTGCTTTGAGAATGCTTGTGGTTCCTCACAACTGAAGCCTGAATCCTGCTAAGAATAAAATAAACCCGCTCTGTTAATCACCAGCAGCAGAGCTGCACACACTTTGCCCTGAGGAGGAAGGGAGTATTTTGGCCTGTCTGTTTATAGCATTGCCCTCTTGCGGCTGCGTGCAGCTGGGATGGGAGCTGGACGCTCCTGCTGCCAAGGCTGTGGTGCTTGCGCAGAGGTTGTGGCAGCTGGTTTTGGAGCTGAAAACAGCTGGTCTCTTCAAGCCGGAGTCATCAATGCAGTGGCCACACCTGCATATGTTAGGAGAAGTGATAGTAAAATGGAAAGGGGAACTCTGATAAGTGTGCATGTCCACATTGGTTTACTCAGAAGTGAGTATTTGTAAAGGAAGCCACCTCATGTGAAATGGGGGAGTCCTGTCTCCACCTGGCGTAGAGCTGCCTGCACTTGTGTGTGCTGGTGCAGGAATGCAGGAAGCTTTTAATCGTAGCAGAAGGTCTGTCTTATTTGCCTGTCAGTGGTAAATGCAGGTACCAAAACCCTACAGCAGTAGGTTTGTAGCATGTGACTGAGCCATGCTTCATGTTCTGATCATTGTCCCTGGTTTAGAAGAATGCCTATTAAGTGAACTAATTTGTGTTAATTCTGAGTTGCTTCATGTCTCATGTAGAGGTTTTTGAGAAGGAAAGAAAAATTCTGTGTGGAGCTCATTTGAAAGGCAGGAGCTCACGTGTGCAGTCACCCTGGGCTCCTGCTGCTGCAGCAGCAAAGCCAGGCCTGGCCCCGCGGTGGGCGTGCTGTAGGACTTGGACGTGCTGTGCTGCATCAGTGTGGCATAAGGTGAGATTTCTTCTATGTGTGTTTTACTCAAATCTTTTATTCTCAACCCTGTATTTGCATGTACCTCTCTTGTCCTTGTCGGACATCTAGCAGTGGCTCATTATCTAGTTGCCCATGTCTGATGCCACCCTTAGAGTGCGAGGCCGTGTTTCATTGCTTCCCTTCTGGCCTCTTTTAGGCCGTCTCTTCTCGTTTCCAGCCCTTGGTCTCTGGTAGTAACGTATCACGCTGTTCTTCTTTGGATTGAACAGGCTTGTGTGCTACAGAGGAATGTATTGGCTGGTTCTCAGGGGAAAAACAGTTTGCATAAAGTTGCAGATGATTTCCCCTGTACGCAGTCAGGACCTGGTGACTGGAGGAAGAACATCTGTGTCATTTCCCTGCAGCTGACCGCAGGCGTGTCTTCACTGCCTCCGTCAATGTGTTTTGGCTGTCACCACCAGATCTCTCTATGGGACATAGTATGGGATGGTAGTCATAGTGTGCTGGGTTATGTCTTACCGGTTACATAAGCACTTGTTTAAGATATATTTTCAGCACTGAACAGTGATTTGTGTTTGAGTATAATTCAGGATTCGTTATTGCTCGCAACTGAATGAAAGTAGTCTGTGGTTTCCATACTTACCTATGCTGTGTGTATTTAAGTGCATGATTCAGCTGTCACGTCTGCTCTTAAGGCAGGGCTTTTAAACAATTGTATCAGCAGATTTTATCTGGGTGTGTTTCAGATGGGAGATCTATATATTTTCCAGAAGTTCTCCCGTGTAAGTAATAATCTTCCTGATTTCCATCACTGCAACTAAGAAGAAACTCGGGCTTTTGTGTTGAAGTTTTCAGCCTTGGTGCGTTGGGCTGAACCCTCTGTGTTTACTAACTGGATCATATTCAAAAGGTAGAGAGACGAGAATAGAGCTGACATGACTCATAATGCAAACAAACAGCTGGAAAAAGTGAACAATACTCAAGTCATCTGGGTGTTCTAATTTGCTAAAGTGGTTTAGTAGGAATTTTAGCTTATGAATGCAAAAACCTACTTGCCGGTTGTACAGATAACGCTGTACTTTGTGTCCAGGACTGTTCATCTGATGGCACTTGAGTTCTTGGAATCAGATGCTTATTTTAAATGAAGGGGGAAGCTCCTGAAGGGAAAATGCCAGTTTGAATTTCTTGGATTTGTGGCTGGCTGTGTCTGTTAAGATGTAGCTGCCAGAAATACCACAAACTATGCTGCTTCTCATAAAGAGAACTGAAATAGTTCCTGGAGTCACCATGGCTAGGGTAGGAGGAGGCTCTTTCATGCCAATTTTTCGTGTCCCACACAAGCTTTGTTTACTAGGTTCTTCATGGGATGGAAGGAAAGGGGTTGGTTTTAGTTTTATGTGTATATGAATGTAGGGCTGTCTGGAGACTGAAAGCTGATCTAATCTATCATTTCAGGTATATTAATGCCTGTTACCTTGGCAACAAAGCTGAAGTCCCACCGGATTATTTTCAGTGGTTTACTGGCGAGTGAGTCATAATCTATACTGATATGGCAAGGAGGCTGTAAGGAATAGCCGAGTAGTTCCATTTTCAGTATGCACCGTCATCAGCTGTTAATACTGTGCTGAACTGTCGTCCTTTCTCTGTTTTAAGCGGCATCATGTCTTGAGTTTTTTATCGTCAGACCTTGAATGATTCTCCAGTGTTCACTCTCACAATCTTTGTAAATTCATCAGAGTTTTTATGGGTTAGCAAAGGATCAGAGAAAAAAGAAATGATTATGTGGGTAGTCAGAAAGTATTGATTCTCTTCAAAGTGTAGAAATAGCTAAACCCGAAGCAAGCAAATAACTTTTTGTTGCATGTTTGATCTCTTAAGTGTCATTATTTCAGACAGTGATCTGGAGAATGCAGCTCTTGCCCTGGGAGCGCTACTGTCACAAGTACGACCTGTTGATTTCGTTGGGGTTGATCATGCTAGTGGGATTGTATGACTTTGTTGCTTGCAAAACACAGAGACTTACGGTTTTCCTGTTATTTCAGCAGAAATACAATGGCGATTTACTTCTTCTGACACTTGATACAGGAAGTCTGGAATGCTTTGAGATAAGGGAGTCTTTCTTTTTGTGAGGAGATGTATTATTATTTCTTTGGAGCAGCCCATATTCTCCAGGCAATTTTTGGCAAATAAATAGAGGGAAAGAGAGAATTAGCTGGGTGGAAATGCAACTGTTTGCTCCCAAGGTACGATAAGGATTGGTGCACAAGAAGTATTTTGCAGCATGAATGTTTTCTGGGTACAGACTCTAGTCAGAATTACTGTTCTCCCCATGTTTTAGAAATTCAGCCTATATTTGCAAATTATTTTGATGCCCTGTCAATATTATCCATTGAAATAAAAAATACAGACTTTGCCATCTAGAAATGCAGAAATTGTTCCAGAAGTAAGCAACAGGTGTTTTAGATACTCTGTGGTGTAATATTATGTTGGCTGCAGACCTTCCTGTGTGGGCTTTGTTTATGCAGCAAGTTCAGAAGTTTAGACAAATTAACTGAACCTGTCATGGACTAGACACTGGCGCTGTGAATGAGAACAACCACATGGGGATCTGGCCTGCCACCACTTATTTCAGTCTCATTTAATTCAGCCAAGGTTTTCTGAGCAGCCCGGTGCAGGTAAGTCCTTACTGTGTTTGTGGCTTTGTACGTGTGTGAATTGCCACATGTTAACTGTAGCTCCAAAAAAAATGTTACGTCTATTTTTCTCTTGGTTTTTTGAATGTGAAGAGACTCAGTTCTCTCTGATGCATTGTGAGACAAAGGAAAATAAGCCCTGTCACCCCCAAAATCACAGTTTATTTTAAACCAGGATGCTATTCGTATAATGATCAGACCTCTGAGTCTCTCTGTTTCATGTAAATACTCACTTAAAATGTCTATTTCTTTTGCAAGACTTAGACCCCTTTACAACTGAGTGCATTTAAATGAGCCACTGCATTTATTTATTTTTTCTCACACTATTTTTACCAGCAATTTTCCACCTCTTCTTTTTTGATTGCCCATCTTCAGTAAGTATCCAGAAAAAAAAAATATCCAGAAGCATCATTGGATGGCTTAAAAATATCTGTGCTCCTGGTAATCTTACCAACATCAGAGTACGAAGTGGTGTGAGGAACGCCCTGTAAGCTGGTGTTTGCGATGTCATACAGAGGAACTGGTTACTAAATATTTATAGCCATTCCATTGTATTTAATCTTGCTTTAATAATTGTTTGATTTTAAAACTGTTAAAATATTATCATTACTCTCTTGTGCATTTTGTGTTCTGAAATAACTCTGGCAGTACTAGAAATCAGAGGATGTTTTGATAGAGTGCATGCATTCCTTCAGCTTTGGTAAAGCTGCTCTGAATGTTTGAGGTTGAGTCGGGATCAGACTGGAGTCTGACAGAATTAAGATTTTTCTCCTCTTTTCCCCCCTGTCGGTGTTGGATGATATTGTCTCACGGAAAGGTGCTTTAGATGGCATTGTTGGTTGCTTTAGATGGTGGTAGGTGTGAAGATGGGACGGTATATTTCATGTGGAGGAACTAGGCATTAATTATTCCCTCTAATGGACTCTGCAGTGTGATGAGACAGAATAAGAGATGCTGGGCTCTGTGTCCATGGGTTTTTCTTGAAGGGAGCAGGACGTTCCTTTCAGTATAGTTGTGCTGGGCACGCTCTTGGTAGAAACACATTCAGAGGAAAGACAAATGGCGAAAGTGCTGATGGCATCAATTTATGAGGGTGTGGAGTGACTCTGTGACAGATGAGGGGGAGGCACAGCCTCAGAGATGGATGTAAAGAGCATAAATGGAAGTATTTAGGGAGGGAGGCAAAAAGAACTGCTTATTACAAGTTGCAGGGTGGAAGTAGGAAAGGTGGTTTGGATTGGATGCTAGGAGAGAAAACTACCGAGCCCCCGATCGGGGGTGGTAGAAGCATCAGCTGTCAGGGCTTCCAACAGCGCCGTGACGGAGAGGATGCACAGCGGGGCAAGAATATCCCGTTTGCTGAGCAGAGGGGCTGTGTGGTCTCTCTGACGTTTCTGGCCTTTCCTCTGAAGCAAGCAGCTTCCAGCCTGAGGAAAATTATGTAACACGAGCCAGATGCAGGCTTTTGCACAGGGTCAGCTTCCCTCACTTACCAAGTCTCGCATTTTGTAAACGGGAGGTATATTTTGTAAATAGGAGGTAATATCCCTGTAATTATTTCTGTAGGCCAGTCTCTGTTATATGGCATTCTGTCGTGATTGCGTTAACTGCACATCTGGATACAATAATAAGTTTTTTGTTTTCCATTGTTTGCTCAAGTCATTGGACTTACTTTCTTAAGTTCTTGTTTTTATCACTTGCAGCCAAGTGTCGTTTAGATGATCCATCTGCACTGAAATCCTGTACTCCAAGCCCTTTCCTCGTTTTCCTTAAATAACTTCCCTTTGCATAAGATGTTGGCTCTGCCTAGCACCCCTTTCTGTGACTAAGCTGGACAGTGTTATTAACATCAGCTTGAAATTTGACCTTTTCCCATATCTCCAACAGGACATCCTTTTTGGTAGGGTCCTAGCGATCTCATCTGGCATATGCTCTCAATAAAATGTCCAGAGCACAGATTTCTGTGGCTTGATTTGACAATGCCACGTTTGCTGACAGCGGTAGTAAACCGTACCAGCTGTTGGAGTATATTATGCTTATTCCCTTCTGACATGCGTCAGATTAATTTGTACCAAAGAACACTATAATATACAATTTATTCATTGCAGCCCTCTGTCCCTCTCTTGCCTGTATTTACATTCTGTAGCTAATTGGCAATGCAAACTTGGTCTGAGGGAAGAACTTATAAAATGCCAAGTTAATTAGAAGACCAAATAAATTGTTTTTCAAAAATATCATATATGCTTATGGGCATATATCTGCAGATTAGGACATATCCTAAGAAAGGATGCTAACAAAGAAAATTCTTCTACATCTTTTCGCCTTTGGTCTATGAAGTTCGGCCCAGTCTGGCACTTTACAGATATTTATTAATAAAAAGTCCAAAATATTTTTCTGTTTGGAAGGGATGTATGTCTTTTTAATGTGACACAATCCAGTCATCTTGGTTTGGGTATGCTGCAGCTGCAGAAGCCTGTCACAGCTGCTTTTCTTGGAGTCAGGGTTCCAACATTTTTTTCACTGAGTCTTACACCTCTGACACTCCGAACTTCCTCCGCAGAGAACAGAAATACCAGGAAGACTAAGACATTGTTTTTATTATCTATTTCAGTTTTAGAATGTCCAGTGAAATTTTCAAAGGTACATTAATTAAATCAGAGTTCCTAAGGTGACATTTCAAAACAAAATGCATCAGCTTGGAAAACAGAGAAGTAGTCTTCTAATGAGAGAGAGAAAGAAAATATTCCCCTGGAGAGCAGAGAGAGCACAGACAAAGTGAGGTCTGCTCTTTCCCGCATGGCAGTTTTGTTGTGGACTTTTATAGGTAGGGGATTTGGCCCCTTATTTAAGGATCTTTTGAGAGATGCTGAATTGGGAAAGCTGAGGCTGTCAATAATTCATCCCTGAGTGCTTTAAGAGGAAAGTAACGAGCAGCACAACCACACACAGGCAATAGTTACGTTTCTCCTGGAATTCTTGTTTGACCTTGCCAAATATTCGCAGCCACATACCGGAGGGCGTGTCTGAGGCAGGTGTCCCTGTGTCCCTTGGCAGGACCTGTACCACAGACACTGCTGCTTGCTCACGTTCCACCCTCTGGTAAGAGCATGGGACTGCTCTGTTCCTGGGGTGCTGCAATGCAACGTGGAATACAACTCCTTCTGCGTGATTTACTTACTGCAGGCACTGGGAAAATGTGATAGATTGGCTTGCTGAAGTGTGAGACGGCTGGAAGAACAACCTCTTTACTGGTGGCAGGTCATTGGTGTGCTACAATCAGCCATACCGTGTTGTAATTCCATTGAACCGAATAGGTTTGGTGGCTGTTATATTCCTGTCACAGGGTCTTGCTACGCCCTCAGTAATGTCTGGTTGTAAAATTACTGAATTAGCTCTTGTTCTGTTACCTACCACACTACTAATACCCTTTTGCTAACACGTGAGCTGGAATACATTGGTCCATCTCAAGCCCCTCCACTGTATGACTCTGATAGCAGCTTGTGTGGAGATTGCGTTCAGGCGCCAGACACGCAAAGCACACGCTGAATTTTGCATTTTGCTCCTCTGACAAGTTCAGAGAGATGAGAGTCTTCCCTCCATCCTCAGGTTATTCAGTTGTATCCTTTCAGTGCTTCTCTGTTCATCTCATCTCCAAAATCTCTTTCTCTGCAGCCCATGCTGTCTGGAACAGCCTTTCTGTTCCTGTGTCTCATCAACTTTCCATTTATTTGCAGTTTTCAGCTGACAAAATGTTGCCTCTGTTGCTGATGTCTTAATTTCTTCCTCTCTCACTGGCTTTATGACTACATATTTGGCTTGTTTGCACATAATTGCGCTGTTGGCTGTAATAGATAGCATATTGTCTTGAGTTATTTCCTGCTGGGATTAAGCATCTGTGAATGGCTGAAGGAGTCTGAGACTTCCAAGAGGTCTGTTTGCACAAACATGCTACGCCCCTATATTGCAGAGGGGGTGGATGTGTTTGTCCCTGATAAAAGGTTGGCTTCTGCGGTAGGTCTTCACTAGCAGCAAGAGGAGGAGGGAGCTGGGGCTCCCTACAGCTTCTGCAGGAGAAGGGAGAAGCCCATTTGCTGTTAGAAATGGGCAAACAGGACTTGCATTATATTTTTGTCACCATTTTTTGCACGATGGCTCTGAAGCTGAACTGTGTTAGCTCCATGTCTGTTGCAGGGCTTGGATATGCTGTTACAGCAGCTGTTGTGCTTTCAGCTGTGGTAAGTGATGAACATCACAATTAAACACTGAAAAACTTCTCTTTTTCAATTACTTCTAAGAGTCACGTTCTCTTTTTTAACTCTTTCTAAGGCGTTTTTCCAATTTGATAGTGGGAATTTGGGAGAAACTAAGGCAGGCTGACTGGAACTGTAACATTAAAAGTTTGTTGTTTTCCAGCTTTGTTTGATATCTGATTTCAACTTAGGAATCACTTTGGTAGCTAACTTGCTGTTTTGCTTTCTAGTTTGTAACATTCTTTATTTCTGCCTTGAAAGCTAAGCGTATTGTACTTTTGTCCATTCACCTACTGTGAACTATCTTCGTCAAAATACTGGATGCTTCTAATATAACATTTTAATTTTTTCTTCCCTATTATCTGATACCCCTCAAAGGCATGCTGTAATATACGGACAAACTTCCTTTGCCAATACGACAGAACTGTTTTATTTCCTTTCAGCATTACCAAAGTGAATTCTTTTATAATATAGTTATAGAAAAGTGTTCATTATGTTTGTTAAAAGAATGGATTGCATACTGTTAATACATTGCATGAGTATGACAATACACATATTAAACCAAAATTGCAATGTGTGACAGGATATTGTGTATATTAGTGTAATTCCTGTAGGGGAGCAGTTACACAGAAGCTCTAAATAACGTATCAGAATAGAAAAGAGATAAGAAACCTGTTAATTATCTAACTTCAATGATATTCACAAAATTTTCCAGAAAGAGCTGGATAAGTTAATACAGGTTTTAGAAAACCTGTAAAGAATGTGCAAGATGTACAACGTGTATAGTTAAAAGAGGTTTATTTCCTACAGTCTTGAACATCATGCAGCCTTTATAAAAAAGAATAGTCAACAAGGGGATTAGCCTTTCACTTATATTAAAAAGCTATAAATTAGTAAAGAAAATATGTAGGGAAAAATCAGGAGAGGTGGAGAAAAAACAGAGAAAAGAGACTGTAGGAAAGAGTAAGTCAGGAATAAGCCGGGAAGTAGAGTTGGTTGGAAGTGAAAATTAACAGTGATCGATTGAGAGACTTCTCCCCTGCCCCCTTTTTGTTTTTCCTTCAAAATTCAGTGGAAGAGAAAAAAAAGGAGACTTTCCACTTGTTGCCTGGAACAGGTTAAGAGATCAGAAGCAATATAATTTAAATATGTGCTTCCTTGTACTGTGCATATTGAACAATATTGTCTGTCTCGCCCCTAGCCTGTCAGCATGGTGGAACACGCTGAGTTTTCGAAGGCTGGGAAGGAACCTGGCCTTCAGATTTGGAGGATTGAGAAATTTGATTTGGTACCAGTGCCAAAAAATCTGTATGGAGACTTCTTCACAGGAGATTCCTATCTGGTGCTGAACACCATCAAACAGCGGAGTGGGAACCTCCAGTACGACTTGCATTTCTGGTTAGGTAAGTCTGATGGGAGTGCCCCTGCTGAATGGGGAGCCCAAAGTGAACTCTGGTCCTCTCACTACACCAGCCTTGTCCAGCAAGTGTTACCCAAGGAGTTAAAAAGCAGAACTGACAGTACAGTGAAATGCAATTTCGGATGCATATAGTGCTACTCGCCCTAAGTATTTGAAATGATTTCTGCAATAGTTAGTACAGCCAGCTCTGTACCTAGAAATAGCTTTTTCTGATCAAGATGACCGAGTAAGTCCCTGTTCTCCAGAGGCTCACAGAGCAGACCAGATCTCAGATGAAGGGGGCAGCTGAAATCCTTTCTATCTGAAAGGTTGGAGGTCACTTGTTATCCTCCTCACTCAATGAGAGTGGGATTTTTTTTCCCCCTGAAGTTCAGACCTCCTAACTGGCCTTCTGCAGTAAATGTCATCAAGTACCACGGCAAGGCTTTCTCCATATCCTGCAAAACCAAGATTCTTTGACGTCATAGTTAAAGCTATGTAAGACACTTGCGTGGTGGCTTGTCCTACCTGCCGTCTGTCAATAGGTTTTCCACAACAGAGAGCCCCAGAGAGTCAAGCTGCTGTGGAACTAGAGCCCTGCTAGTGTCTACAGCCTTCATAAAGCCTGGTAATGTCTTCCCGGAGGTTCAGATGTGTATATGCTCCTTAGCAAATTTCCTTCCAGGACAGGGTGAAATGGCAAAAGAAAACTGAGTGATACCGATCAAGGAAACAGCTGTGAAGCAGTGGGGCTGCAGCAATTACGATGGGGTTGTAAGCCTGCCAGAAAAATATACAGTTTATCCTGCTGTTTGGAGCCATTATTAGAAAAGTTTGGAAATGGCTATTCTGCAGACCTTTCTGAAAACTAAACTTCCCAGTAATCTGCTTTCTCCCTGGTGTTTTTGCACAGTTGAATGTAGAGGCAGAAACCCTGCATACCCTCCAAGTTGTTGCCGTTTCATTTCTTAGGAGACGAAAGCTCTCAAGATGAACGTGGGGCAGCTGCCATATTCACTGTCCAGATGGATGACTACCTTCAAGGGAAAGCTGTTCAGCATCGTGAAGTGCAAGGCCATGAATCCTCGACTTTCCTGGGTTACTTCAAATCTGGCATCAAGTATAAGGTGGGTGATGGCTCTGTCTTTATAGTACCAGGCTGAATCAAGTTTGCAAGAAATGGCATCCTGCCCACTGCTTAATTCTCAGAAGACTGAGAATTGTCTCTTTTTCAGTTGCTTAAAAATCATTCTCAAACAGATGTTTTCAATGAGGTAGAACTGACAGGGTGGAGAACAGCAGATCCCAGTGGGAGAGCTTTGGCTGCATTAATAATACACAAGCAAAGCCCCAGGAAATTTTAGGAATCAAGGTTTTGTTTTTCTTTGAGAAGCAGAGGAAAGAACAGTCCCAAGACGTCTGGAGTGAATTTAAGAAACAGCAATGTAAGTTAGTGGGAAACGCCTACCCAGTAGATATAATTTCTCCCCACTTACATAACAGAGTTTGACCTTTCCGATCTTTTTCTGTGCTTAGCCCACCTCCTTAGCATACGTAGTGTTTTGGTACAGTAGATGAATAGTCGTGGGAGTTACTCTTCCATGCCATTGCAGTAAAGTGGAATAGAAGAAGTAAAAACATGCAGTCAAGAACAGTTATGTTTGTTAAAAATCCAATAGCACAAGGAAAGTGATATCAGCCCAAATGCTTGCAAAGTGCTTACATTTCCTCACGTCTAAGACTTTCCTAGTCTTTCTGTTTTGCTTATTTCCCACTCAATTGTTGTTATTTTCATTCATTTGAATTTGATTATGCGTTTTTTGAGGGTAACTGACATGAGTCCTGTTGCCTACATTGATAAGTAATCCCAAGTGTCTCTTTATCACCAGAGAAGGTGAATCCCAGAGAGGTTGGGATAATTTCTGGTAGGCAGGATGTATATTACATGTGGAAATACACTCTTCACCCCACCAGTCCTATTAAATCTTGTTAATACCTCAGCTTATTGTGATCTTCAAATTTGATATCTCCAGCCGTATTGTATCAGTGACCCTTAGATGCTATGGGAATGGATAGCTGGGAGGTATCCACAGGTATATGCTATACAAAAGCCCAGCCTGGGCAAAGTAGCACTCTCTGCAAGCTGATGCTGACCCTCTTTCCTGTGAGAGGCAAAAGCTACTCACTTATAGCAAATCAGTAGGATTTTCATTTTTTCTGACGCAACAGCCCAAGTGTGAATTGTTGTTCCTTTGTTTTTCCTTAGGCTGGTGGCGTGGCTTCTGGCTTCAGACACGTGGTTCCCAATGAAGTAACTGTGCAGAGGCTTCTGCAGGTCAAAGGCAAGCGAGTAGTCCGAGCGACGGAAGTCCCTGTTACCTGGGATAGCTTCAACACAGGGGACTGCTTCATCCTTGACCTCGGCAGTGTAAGTACCATGTCAAAGACAGGTTTAGCAGACTTTCAGGAGCAGGAGATGTCTGATTAGTTCACATAAGGACTTTTTTCCCCCACTCTATTGAAGCTATCTCAAGTGTTGAGCATTCTGAAGCACTGTTTAGCCAGTCGAACATCTTTCAGTCTGAGCCATACTGCTGTCTTGTCTAGAGAGGAGGTTGTTATGCTCTGACAGCTGCATGGTCTTTCTCTTTTCCCTTAGAAAATCTTTCAGTGGTGTGGCTCCAACAGCAACCGCCACGAACGGCTGAAGGCCACTACACTGGCCAAAGGGATTCGGGACAATGAGCGGAATGGTCGTGCCACGGTCTATGTTTCAGAGGAAGGATCAGAGCGGGAGGAAATGCTTCAGGTTATTTGCTTCATCCATTTATCTGTGCTGGAGTGGGAAGGGCGGTATGTGGAAGAATGGGTGGGATGGGTGGATAGGCTCAGTAGTGTGTGTCTTTACGTATGAAGTGTTAGTGGTATAAACACTCAATTCCATGCAAACTTGGCCTTCTGTGTTGCCAGGACATCAGAGTATATTTTCACTGTTCTTGATCTAGAAGTTCCTTCTACTTGTTCTTGTGGCTGGAGCATCTGGGGAAGAGAGATCCTCTTGGATACGCTGGTAATGTTTTTTCTCTCTCTTACAGGTCCTGGGACCAAAGCCCAGTTTGCCACCAGGAGCTTCTGACGAGACCAAAACTGATACAGCCAATCGAAAGCTGGCTAAACTCTATAAGGTAACAAGAAACCCTGATAAATGACCTTGTGGAGAATGGAGTGATCTTTGCGCAATTAGATGGAGCTGGAATAGCAGAGAGGAGCTGAGCGGCTCTGAGTCCTGCTTCTGCCTCACTCTGCTGTTAGCTTTTTATGAAAATTTATATATGAACCTTGGTTGCTTACACTGCATACCTGCTTGCTTTCTATTGTCTTTCTTGCCACTTTTGACTGTAGCGAGTCAGCTGGGACTTTCCGGGAGTTTTTGAGGGAAAGGTGAAGTGTGAAAGGAGTGGGGAAGAAAGGGGGTTTTCCTTCGTGTTATTAGGCATTGTGTTAGGAAGATGACAGGGAAGAACTAGAAATAGTGAGCCTGAGAACAATGATCTACCCCTTTCTACACCCAGTGAGCATGATGAAGCAATGTTTTGGAAGGTTACATTTGCCATCAGCTAGGGTAAGAGTAGAAGAATGTCCAAGATTTTTTGGGAGGAATCTTCTCACAGCAGCCTCTGGTGATGATGTGGTGAATAGCTGCCGAGATGGTTTCTGATGTGGACCATTTTCCGTTAGTAAGTACGGGAACTCAGACTATTAAACCGACTTGATACAGGGAGGCCTATTGACAGTTACCAAGACTGTCCCCTCCAGTTTTTGAGTGCAGTTGGTTTGCTTTAGAATACATTTCTTGGCTGTTTGTGCAGCAAGGGTATTTACCATTTTGGATCTAACTTTCTTTGGTCCTAGCAGTATCTGCTTTACTAGAAATACTTGAAATCTTCAAGGTCAGTGTTATGTTTTTGTCATACTGTTGCTGTGTCAAAGGTATCCTGTTTGAAAAACAATAGTGCCTGAAGCAGCCAATGCTTTAATTTTATTTTTTTCCCTTCCACTCCCTGAGTTTTGGACTATCACCATGAAGCAGGAGGGGAACAGACAACGCCTTATCTATTCTCCGTGCTCTGTTATCACAGGTCTCCAATGGGGCTGGGACCATGGCAGTTTCCCTGGTGGCAGATGAGAACCCCTTCTCCCAGGCAGCCCTGGGTACAGATGACTGCTTCATTCTGGACCACGGCACAGATGGAAAGATCTTTGTTTGGAAAGGTACCATAGAGATGCAGGTGAAGCTGATTATGCATGCATAGGGTCTTCATCCCGTTACCAATCACTGTTTCTTTCAAGCTGGGTGGGGAGCATACACCTCATGGTGGTGGTGCTTTTCAGGGCAAGTTCAGATAGCATTAACAATCTCAGAAAACCACTCTCATCTAAAATGTCAGGTGCTGAGGTACAGGGTCTTTAGTGTAGAGAATTAAAGGGAGGGTCCTGCGAACCAGGAAGAAAAAATAAAAATAATAAGTAGAAAGGCAATTGTGCTCTCTCAGCCATCACTAAAAGCATAAAAGAGATCAAACAATTGCCATTTGCTGTTTGGCATCATCTAGCTGGAAGGCTGTTGCAAATGGTAGAAGTACCTGGAACAGTTTCTTCTCTGGGTGTGCAGAACTTTTAAAAAGTTGACCTCTTCTCTCTATTTTTGTTAAAGGCAAGAGTGCCAACTCTGAAGAGAAGAAGGCGGCGCTGAAAACAGCTTCAGAGTTCATTGATAAGATGGGTTATCCAAAACATACCCAGGTAAGGACGTGCAGGCCACCTATGGCCAAGCCGCAGGCACCACTGGGGTAACTTTTCTGCCAAACAGGCCACTGACTATGGAGCACGGTTCGTGTGCAGTGTCACCAGCAGTCAAGTATCTCCTGTTTTGGGTGATCTGTTCTTCTGCAGGGAGATACGGCAGTGTTGTTCCTGGGCTAGCACTGTATTTAAGGTAGCATTTACCTCAACACAACTAGCATTTAACGTTTCTTTATCTCAGATACTTTTTTACCTTTTCCATGACCTTCTCCAAAGAGTGAAAAAGCGAAGGCATGAATAAACCTGCCCTTTTTGTTCTCAGATGATTCTAAGGGCTTAATATCCCTTCAGCTTTCCTTAGGACTCACCTGAAACTGACTCTGCATCTTACAGCATATTGAGACCCATATTGTTGGTTATGATAGTGTGGACCTTCCAGAGGTAGTAACACACAGGCTTAAAGATGAGTAACACTGCCTTGAAAGAAAACAGATCCTTTCAAACTTCTGGTCACAAGCAGAAGAAAACACATGGTTTGTGATGTCTCTTCTCTCTTCAACAATATTTGCCCAGTATGGCAATAGTTGAAGGTACTATTGATTGCTGCGTCTCTGATTATGGTGTCAGTGAGACTTGACACTGCTCCTAATACCGCATCTTGGCACCAAGCATTTCACTGTCAGCCTGAAACCAGGGCGCACGTGAAGCAAGGAGCAGCCAGACCTGGAGCTGTGTGGGATGGAGGGCGAGGCTGCTCCTCATGGGCTGGCTCATTTGTTTCAGGTCCAAATCCTCCCTGAGAGTGGTGAGACACCTTTGTTTAAGCAATTCTTCAAGAACTGGCAGGACAAGGACCAGACAGAAGGACTGGGGCAGGCTTACGTTTCTGCTCGTGTTGCCAAGATCGAGAAGGTACCTTTCGATGCTGCTACTCTGCACACCTCCAAGGCCATGGCTGCCCAGCACGGGATGGAAGATGATGGCTCTGGCAAGAAACAGGTGAGCAACGTCAGAATCCCTTTGTGAAGGTTTCCAGAATTTTCTTTGCTGCTTGATGGCATTCCTGCAAGAGCAGTGAAACAGACTGAGGCCTGAGAATCACCAGCACTGCAGTTTTGTAGGGGAGATTCCCCTGCTGAGGGAATTTTTAACACCAGAGGTGCCAGCAGGGTTTTGAGAGCCCCGCAGCTATGCAGTGTAAATGAGCTGTTAATTTTGACCCCAAAAGTTCCTTGGGAGCAATGCTTCACCCAACAGTGTGGACCCAGACTTCTTTTTCATTCCTGTTATTCCAGCTGTTCCCATCACACATGTGATGGGTGACTGTCTCAGAGCACTTGTCTCATGTGCCTGGACGCATGTGTTTGCACAGTGGTGGAGGTGGGCTTGAAAGGACTGAGTACTGTCCAAAAGCCCACAGAGGTCCTAGCCACTGTTAGACTTTTGAAAAGTCCCCAGTAAAGCCTAAAAGCTCTATTCTTGACCGCCCAGCTGAGAGAAATTGAAATGATCATCTGAGGTACAAAACGGGCATCAGTGCTGGCGGTGCTAGTAGTCTGACTCACGTTTTCTCCAGTCCTGGTTGAATCCAACCGAAGTCTGGGAGCCCGCAACAGGATGAGCTGAATGTGCCCTGCTTCCAGGCTTGGCTGCGGGCTGTGGAGTGCCAGCCCTCTGCGGCGTTCCCCAGCAGGTGGGGCTGCAGGACTGCGAGTGCTGGGAGGCTGACTTTGGAAAGAACTGTCAGGAAAGTCTGTTTATTTGGCTGGCACGTTGAACTGAGAATATTTCTGTTCCTCTCCTTTTCTAGATTTGGAGAATAGAAGGCTCAGAGAAAGTGCCAGTGGATCCTTCGACGTATGGCCAGTTCTACGGAGGGGATAGCTATATTATCTTGTACAATTACCAGCATGCCGGAAAACAGGGACAGATTATTTATACCTGGTAAGAAAACTTTCCTGATGCAAGTCAGGAAACACTGGGGCTGTGTGGGGCTGAGAGTCCACTTCTTCGAAAATGGATCACTGCTGGTTCTCACTTATAGAGGATTCTTGGGTGATAAAATTTCACCCTGGATAACCTTCTCTTGCAAATAAAACACTACCAGAGGTCTGGAATGTTTCATTTGAAGTGGAACAATGGGGGAAATTACTGTGCTAGGAATTTTTTTTTCTTTTTTTTTTTTTCCCCCCAGTAGTAGTTAGTCCTTTCTTTAGATCAAGCTCCAGTTCTTTTGGCAGAGTTCCTTCATCTTTTGAGACCACTGTAACTAGCTTTTGATCATCTGCCACCTTGGCTGGTGGCTTGTGACTGTTACAGTTCCCAGACCATGCCCTTAAAGAGGAGTTTTTCCGCAGGCAGTCTCCCAGTGGAGGTTTCCCTGCTCATCAGCAAGAAGAGAGGGTGCAGGCAAGCTGTCTGACTGCAACCAGAAAGGATGCAGTCTGTCCAGGGCTGCGTGTGTGGTTCCTAATAACAGTGCCAACAGGTGTGCTTTTTAAACCAGCTGCTAGAAAGATAATGGGAGATAGGCATGAAGATACTGAAGAATCTGTGTCTATTATCTAGAAAACATTCCTATCTTCCTCTGTAATCACTGTGTTACAATATAAGACAATGAATTTCTCCTTCGTGTTGAATGAAGTGCTGCGGAGGTTTGGTAATAAAGGTTTTCCTTACCTCTTAATCTCTGTAAGGTGTGTGTGTGGGGAAAGACAGCTGAAAATAAAACGCAGATTTTGCCTTGTTTTTCAGGCAGGGTGCTGATTCCACTCAGGATGAAATTGCAACCTCTGCGTTCCTCACAGTACAGCTGGATGAGCAGCTGGGAGGCAGCCCTGTGCAGGTAAAAAACCCAAATACAACCAACCAAAAGAAAAAAAAAAAAGCCAAAAAACCCAACACTGTGGGAATAAATAAGCTATATATATATGTTATATGATCCCAGTTGGCAGTGGAGAAACCCAATCGTGTAGTGGCAGCCTCCAGCTATGGTGTAGGTGTTGTGAAGAGGCTGTGTGCCTAACTTACACTCCAGTTATATTACACAAGAAAGTTTTATAAAAGGCCTGTGTGAGGCAGGAGGTTTTTTACAGCTGTTATTTGCTACCTCTGTGCCAGTGATTAAAATGAAATGGCAGTTGTGAGAATTCAGTTTAAACACTGTTTGTGGTGGTTTTTTTTTTTTTTTTTTTGTGCGAGAGGTAATAGCTAAGCTCCTGTGACCAGCTAGGTACTCTATGAAGATTCCAGCTGGAAAGATGGTTGTAAAGGCCATTTCTAGTGTGTCTTGTGCTGCCTTTTAGCAGTAGCTTAAAACTGACAGCAAGTTCCTTTTTCTCTAGAAACGCGTAGTGCAAGGAAAAGAGCCACCTCATCTGATGAGTATGTTTGGTGGAAAGCCCTTGATTATTTACAAGGGTGGAACCTCTAGGGAAGGAGGCCAGACGGCACCGGCAGCAACGCGGCTCTTCCAGGTCCGATCCAGCACCTCGGGAGCTACCAGAGCAGTAGAGGTATGTGGAAAGAGAGTCAACTTCTGTGTTGTATGAGTAGGCTGTGATGGGAACATGATCCCTTTCAACAGAACACGGGCCAAACTGAGCTTTTTTATTTAAACTGAAACACACTTTGAAAACTTTACAAACTGTTTAAGATTTCTCTTTTCCCATGGATAAGTAGTGATAATAATGATTTTCTAATTAGTTTATAAATACCACCTGGGATACACTTAAGCCATTTTCTCTTAAGTCCCCACTAGATGCTCTACCCTGCATGCTATGATACTTTTCAAACACTCTTGAAAACCGTGAGGATCTGGCCATTGTGACTTGTTCTAAGCTTGTGTGACGACAGTGCCAAAGACAGAAAGTGCTAAATACCTGATATGCAAATAGAATTTGTGCCAGGACATAGGTTAAGTGCCCTACTCCTTTGAAAGAAAATGCACATTAAAAAAACCCCATGCAACAACAAAAGAGAGGCTAAATCTTGGTCAATAGCTACAGGTGAGGCAGCTACATGGTGCTGGTTCATGTCTGCAGCAACTTCCTAGGTCTCCAGCATCAAGATAGCATGTCCTTGTTGACACAGAGGAAATTACATTAATGATTCATCAGCCTCAGCAGCAGGGATATTGCTCTACAATGGTCTCCCCAGCAAGTTCTTAAATCTCCTGTCATAAAGACTGGCAAAATGACAGATCCAAGCATTCTTGCCATAGGTCATATGTATCTGAAAGTAACACACAGAAACACATATTTATTTACTCTTCTCATATGATGACTCTAACTCATCACTCAGATGTTGGCAAACATACAACATATCTTATAACCTTATGTGCTTATATGGAGTATCTTGTTTGCAATTTATTCAATGATAGGTACTGATTTTTATTTTGAAATAATGGGCTCTGTGTAGAGGATGATCACATCTGATGTGTGCAATGTTCTTTCTTTTCAGTTGGATGCTACTGCCAGTCAGCTGAACTCCAATGATGCCTTTGTCCTGAAAACTCCCTCTGCTACTTACCTGTGGGTTGGCCAAGGAGCCAGTAACGCTGAGAAATCAGGAGCACAAGAGCTGCTGAAGATACTGGGAGCTCGCCCAGTACAGGTTTCTGAGGGCAGAGAGCCAGGTGAGGGAGCCACAATGGAATCTGAGATCGTTTCTGTGTAGTTGCATATTCTCAGTAATTATTTCATGGATATTTTGTCTCTCAGAACAGGGAATTGTGGACATAGACACAGAGGGGATTCTCCAAAGCATCTTTGTTTTGTTTAACAGTGTACTCACGTTGGTAGGCCTTTGGGACTTTCTGACATAGAAGTGCACTTCAAGGCCTACCCAAACCGTACTGCTACTGTGGCTTCCATGAACAGTGGAAACATCAGTATCTTTTTCTCTTTTTCAGATAATTTCTGGGCAGCTTTGGGTGGAAAAGCTCCTTACCGTACCTCTCCCCGGCTGAAGGACAAGAAGATGGATGCTCACCCTCCTCGTCTTTTTGCATGCTCCAACAAGAGTGGACGCTTCATTGTGAGTATCTAAGACAACAGTTAACTAATTCAACATCTGTCTGACAAAGCTGGGAAAAACTCAGTCCCAGTCTGCTCCGAGCCAGCCTACAGGCTGTTACACCTTGTTTTTCCTTTGGAGTGTTGCCTCCAGAAGGAAAGCATCGGCACCATTTTTCTGCAGAGACAGCAGCTAGTTCTATTGCGCTGTTGTGTCAGCGCAGTAACTTTCTGAAGCATCAGACTGGTCCTCCCCTGGTTAACAATTAGCACTCAGACTCCTCAGATTTTAACTCATGAATCTTTCAAGTAAAAATAGGCAGCATGACAAGTCTTGGGCCTGAGTTAAAGTTTCTCTAGCAGACAGAGACTGATTTTGTGTTCTTTGGTCTAAGAGCACTTCTGTCACATAGCCTGAGTTGCATGGTCAAATACCATGGCGCTTGAAGTATGTGCTCATCTTTTAACCTTATGTTTTCCAGATTGAAGAAGTTCCTGGAGATCTGATTCAGGATGACCTTGCTACAGATGATGTTATGCTCCTTGACACATGGGACCAGGTATGTCATATTTACTGAGTGTCCTGGTTTCAGCTGGGATAGTTAATTTTCTTCCTAGTAGCTGGTATAGTGCTGTATTTTGAGGGAAGTAAAGAACAGGCACAAATTGGCTCTAGATTGAGACCCAGATTACAATATCTGGAAGAGTTGTTTTATTACAGAGTCCTTTCAACCTCAGGGAACAAATCACCTCACTAGTTATGTTGAAGTGAACTTACACCTGGAACTTGAGAAAAGAGCTGGTGTCCTGTCACTTCTTTGGTTAGCTTGAAGGCTGAAGAAAACAGGCTGTTGTGTATCGTATGTACTCCCCCAGTCTGCAGACTTGAGGACAGCGTCCTTGTCCCAGCTGGAGAGGACTGTGAACCATTGTAAGGATTCAGCAGTTTAAGATACCGACACGTTTTCTGTTATTTTTCAATAACAGACTGTGCATAAATCAGCCAAAAGGCAACTTAGAGATGAATTTTGTATGTTTATGTAAAAATGTTCAAACATCTACTGCTTTTCCTGACGTTAAGCTAGTGTATAATTTGTTAATGTATCTAGAATTTATATAGACAAAACGCAGTCCAAAAACTTACCTACCAATAGCTTTAGTCACATAGGTCAACAGTCCAGGCACACCAGCACGAGTATGTTCTAGTTCTGTGCCATGTTCTGTTCACTGAGACTTTATCTAAATTATCCTTTCTGTCATAAAGAGATCGATTGTTGCTGACATAATTCATATGGCATTTTTTTTATCTTTAGGTCTTTGTATGGATTGGGAAAGATGCCCAAGAAGAAGAAAAGACCGAGGCATTGAAATCTGGTAACGTCACATTTTCCTCTCTGAACTAACTGGTTTTTATTTTCCCTCTCTGATCATAAGGCAGACAATTTAATATCCTGAGAAATGTATCTTAATCGCAATGTAAAATTTAGTGTTGTGATCAGTTAAAGAGATCACATCTCTCAAGAAAGCAAGATCCCTAAGATCAGCATAAAGAGGTGTAGTATTCAGCCACACTCTGCTCAGCCCCCAACACTGAGAAGGTATCCTTGTACGGGTGAGCGGCTGTAGGCTGCCACCGTATTGCAGCATTTTATAATCCTAATGTCAGTTTTCTAGAAACAAGTGCCAGTCTCCGACAGGCGTAGATAAAACCAGAGTGAAAACTTTTTGTGTGTTTTTTGTTTAAATGAACAATCATCCATTTAGCTACAATTAAGCTGTTTCAGCTGTTGCTCCATGAGACTTGTACTCTATGAGATTTCCTTCTACTTGTGTGTTTTCAGCTAAACGGTACATTGAAACTGATCCAGCCAGCCGCGATAAGAGAACTCCAGTCACAGTCGTTAAGCAGGGGTTTGAGCCACCAACCTTCTCTGGCTGGTTCCTGGGCTGGGAAGATGACTACTGGTCTGTGGATCCTCTACAGAGAGCAATGGCAGATGTGGATGTCTAAGTAACAAGTTTGGTTTTGTTTTGTTTTTTTTAAATGGAGCAAGTTTAGTGCCTTCAATGCCTTCAAGAGCTACTTCCTCCTGCAGGATGCACGTTAACAAGGCAGTGATGTTAATAGCCAATTAGCTGTGCAATAATTACCCAAAACAATCATGACCAGTCATTGACCCTACTCCTTGCTTTGATTATATTTAATACAATAAAGCTTGTACGGAATATGTGAAGAATGGAAATGATGGGGTTTGTTACGAAGAAGAAAGCATTAAACAGAATCTGTAGATCCCACATTTGAACTTGCTTGAAACAAATACACCTTAGAAAACTAAACTTTTTTTTGTGCCATCTTTTGCACATATGCTTTTTACTAAGTGCTTACAGAAATTACTTTGGGGGTTTGGGGATTGTTTTGCTTTCCCTTCACCAGAATTATTAGCATTTAAGACCCTGACAAATTAACTGTATTCTGCTCTTTCAGAAAGTCACTCATTAGTAAACAGTGTGTTTTTTTTTATTCAGGCTGAGAGCAAAAAGCATGCTCCTGGTGTCAACAAGAATTCACAGGGGTGGCCATCTACAACAGCAACAGCAAGTGTTTGTTAGATTCAGTCATCTTCCCCAAGGATTCACCTCAGGTTATGCAGTTGCTCTTGTTTCCTACTTAAAGAGCATGAGCACAGTCATCCTAATTATTACAGCTCTGTAACCATATTTCTTCCCCCTCTCCCAGCAAAAAGTCAAGCTCAGCTTACATTAACTGAAGTACTGACAAACACATGCAGACTGGTATAACTACTTTTATGATGGAGAAGGAAAAAAAAAATTCACAGGAAAGACGCAGAAAAGAAACAGTGCAAATTGGCTCAAGCCCCAACAGCACTTGAGCATCTTCTCGTAACAGTGACAAAGGCACAGCGTATCAAGGCACAGGTAAACAGATCCTGGTGTTAGTAAAAGTAATACCTGTAAATACAGAACTGATTGTAGCAGAAAGGTGATAAAAAACAGGTTATGAACTTCATGCTGGCCAGTGTGAGAAGGGCACTTAAATCATTCATCTTGGCTTTTCATTTTCATTGCCACCTCACCATAATTAAAGACCAGCTGCCAAACTCAGTGATGGTGGAAGCCTGAAGAGCCTCCCCCTCCCAAGGAAACTCTAATTCTTCTCATTTTCATCTGTAATTAGTTACTAAACAGGTACAAAATATGAATATAGTTTAACAGACTTACAGCTCAAGACTACATGAACTGAAGGTTACATGCTTTTGGTATTAAGCATAAGCCCTTAGTGCCACAACAAATACTACAGGTCTGCTCAGAAGCAGCATTAACGGGTAAATAACTAATTTGTTAAACAGATACATAAACAGTACAGCATCTTCTGTTAAACATCAGCACCCCCCACTAATTATGAAGCTCTTGCTTCCTAGAGAAGCATGTTTTAGAACTGGATAAGATGCAGGAGTCAATACCCTGGCTTTTTAAAATCAATTCTGAGAGAGACAGATAAAGACAGAGCCAACACCTTTTCAGTGCTTTAAAGCAGCATACATCTATATAGGTACACCACCATAACAGCAGAACAGCCCATCAGTGACTGCAATGTTGTGTCTGTAACTAGGGCATGTTTGTGCCATTTCTGTGTGGCAGAATAGAGAGGGAAAGTTCCACTTCAGTGACATTGGCTAACACCTGTTTTTCATGAATGGGGGGCTATTTTAGGGAATATGAACCCATTTTTGGAAGTACCCAGTATAGTATTCTCACTCCTGTATCAATTTCCATTATGTTTCCACATGACAATCAGATGACTTCATCCCATGCACTCCAAGAGAATACAGTTAGGGCTCTTCCACTTCCCCTGCAGGGCTACAGAGCCATGTGTTAAAAAGAAATGCTTCTTTCTCCAGATGTTGGGTCATCTCACCATCACCACAGATGGCTTTATACACAACTGAAGAGGGGAGGGTACAGATTAAAGGTGTACCATCCAGGTCAGCATGGGTAGATGTTTACTGAAGATCACAATCTGCTTGTACTCATTCTGAGAGGTTTGCAATTTCAAATATTTTGATTTCCATATTCACAAACATTACATATGGTTTAACAAAAGAGGTTCATCAGCAAATCCACTTTGTTAACATCACCAGAAACTACAGGAATTCAGTATTGTAAATATTCCCTGTAGCAAAGCACCCCACCCCAAACTCTCTCCTCCCAATCTACCTAACGATTTGCACCTATGATGCCCTGCAGCATATTTATGGGCAATGGGAAGACGATGGTGGAGTTCTTTTCTGCAGCAATGGTGGTCAAGGTCTGCAAATAACGAAGCTGAAGAGCAGCAGGAGACTCCGTAATAACCATGGATGCCTCTTTCAGGGCCCTGGAAGCATTCATTTCACCCTCAGCTGCAATTACCTGGGGAGCAAAGTGAATGAACCTGAATTCAGTCTGGCACAGTAGAAAGTAGAAAGCTGTAAGATGACTTTAACCTTAAGTCATAGACCAAAGACACTGCTCATCACTCTGATTGAGTGACCTCCCCCTACCATGTTCTTTCACCGCTTCTGCTTTTTCTTTGCTCAGACATAAGCTACTCCTGTCTGCTTTCAAGGCCCTGTGTGCCTGTTCTTCTCCCGCTCAGTATCAGGATGCCAGATCACAAAAGCTGGCACGACATCTTGAAAATGCAATGGGTGCATTTGTTCTATTTTCAAAAATTTCTCTGGTGCTTCTTTCAGCACTGTGTCTCAAAACCAGAAGGCGCTCCCCATGTATATCTGAAGATACTTTTTACTTAAAGCTGCAGTTTTGTCTCTATAAGGACTTGATAGGTGAATGGCATGTTTTTTTACTGGGAAAATACCTTTTTATTCCCTCTTTTACGAGCTCATTAGAGACAGATTTGTGGTCACACCTTTCTTTGCAAGCATGGCCCTTCTGCATTGGGACAATGTAAATATTTTCTGAGTATTTGTAAAGGATGGCTAGATCGGAGGACAGCACTGTTGTAACAGTTAAGTTATTGGTGAGGCAACTTATCCACATGTCAGGGTTCTATTGCAATGGCACAATATTCTTTTTATCAGAATAAATAACAATCACAGAGTAATTAAGCTTGAAAAAGTAGAAGTTAATACTTGGAGCACTAATGTAGGTTTTCCTAGGTACACTACCAATTTTACATTCAAGAATTGCTAGCCCCAAAGTCTAATGAAATTCAGTTTAGCATTTATGTCCCATGAAAATAAATACCAAATTTTATAATTGGAACCTACAGATAGGTTAATGAAACTCCTAATTAATGGCAGATATGAAAATAAGTCATATATATGTGCGTTAAAAGCACTCACACTCGTGTGTGTGTGAGCCAAACATCCTAAGATTAGATGTAATTTTCAAGGCATTAGATGAACTCTAGTAAACCTCCCTTTGCCAAGACAAATTTTTAGTATTTACAAGGCAAGTTCCATTTCCCTGCTGGCAGGCAGCTCAACAGACCGCTAATATCTACCAGAAAGCCTGGTAGATATTCTATCAGCTTAGTCTATCAAAAAAGGCTTTTTTGGACAGCTAGGGTTTTGGTTTTTTAAAACCAGAATCTACAGTTGCATCTATGGAAGTCAAACTAAGTTTTGAAGAGAGGATTAACAAACCACCAGAGACAATAAATTGCAGGGCACAGAACAGTCAGGGAGAAAAGGGAGAAAGCTGACTCGCCTAGTCCTAGAAAAGGACAGCTCTAACTGCCCCAGAGGATTTTTACTCCAGTCTTCAATATTTAGTATCACCTTCTCCTCCCTCAGAGAAGAGTAAGATGTTATGACCAAACTGATCACTGGTCAGCTTAAGGGTGACAAAACTAAGTATGACAGCGGTTTTATTTCTCATACGAAGTAACAAACAGAAAACAAAGGACTTGCCTAAAATCAGGGCTAGTCAGGAAAAAAGCTGGAAGTAAGTTTGGCTTCTAATTCACTGCAAGCTCCAGCTAATAACCTCAAGGTTGTTCTGTTTATAATTTGGTCTTGGAGCGTGCTAAAAAAAAATTGAGATTCTGCTTTTTTAAAGGAAATCTCACCTGCACAAACAGAGCAAGCACCTGGACACCAATGTACAAAAATCCTGCCCTGCGCTCCTGTTTGCTACAACACAACTGGGAGAAAATTTTCATCCTCTACATCCCCACATTTAGTTATTCAGGAAGGAAGAAAAAAAACACACTAAAAATCCAACCCTACATGTTCTCACCTTAGCTCTCGCCTCCCGGGCAGCTTCTGCTTCTGCAGCCATTGCTCTCTGCAGCTGGACAGGTAATTTCACATCCTTGATCTCCACACGCTCCACCTTAATGCCCCAGTCATCTGTGGCCTCGTCAAGTGTGGCCTACGTAAGGCAGAACAATTAAGTTAAGCCACCTACCTGGCTGCAAACAAATGTCCAGATTTGAAGAATGACCAATGAATGGAATGAATCATCTTAGAATTCTTGGACTTTAAGAGCTTTTATATTTATATTATGATTCAATAACTATAAAAGCATAACTGTTGTAAACTAACAAAAAAGCCCCACAGCTTGATTAATATATTGAAGGAAATCTGTGGCATAATTTCCTTCAACAGCGGAGTGCTGCCTAAAGCTCCAAATCACAACCTGGCTTATCAATTACAAGGTAAAATAAATCCTGGTCTTTAAGTTATGCAGGGGATTGCTGCCTAATTAATTGACTGATTGCTTACGTAAAGTTGCTCATACCTGCATGCTGTGTGCTATTTCTTCACGGTCAGAGAGAATCTGAGAAAGGTTTTTGGTCCCCAGAACATTCCTCAAGGTAGTCTGTGCTAAAAGACGGGTGGCTGAGTCAGCATTTGTGATATTCGCTACAGCAAGGGTGGCATTCTGAACTCTGTAGTAAACCACTCCGTCTACGTTAACTGTCACGGAGTCCTTGGTCAAGATCTAAAAAGCAATGAGAAAAGCACATAATAATTAAGCATATATTTATTGAATATCATGATAATTATGTATTTGTTTTACTAGACAAACTCCTGGTTTTCCAGAGTAAAGCAAGTATCTTGAAAACAAAAGGTCTCACACACGTATGCTGCACATGAACATGTCTATGTACAGATTCACAAATCTTCCAGAATAGCTCTGCAAAGCCAAGATTAAATATGGGATTAGAGCACTTGTCATTGAAAAATAAATTCTGCTAGCTTTGCTATCATGTTATTTCTAACTCACTTCTTCAAATTCACAGAGGGATCTGCAATTCATACAAGTGAAAGAAATAGAATCAGAAATAATTTACAGCAAAATACATACGCTCTTTCACCTGGGAAACGTTAACCTGTTACTCTGAAACTAGGACCGTATCATAACCAGGTAGGTCCCCCTCATTGTATTTCAGTGAGGCTGGTAGTAACGGATGTGTAAGAGGCAGAGTGACTGTACAGGAAAGCAAGAGGTGTGGATAATGAAAGACAGAAGCAACAGAAAAGGCTCCAAGAACATCAGCAGTCAAAGTTGTTTTATTTTAATGCAGATATAGCAATATGTGACCATTGCATTCAAAATGGGTTGAAGCGCTCTAGTTAAGAGCGCCCACTGGAAACATTTATGAGAGGCTCATGGGATGTTTCTCTACAGAGAAAAAGGCTAATAATGAGTATCGCTGCAAATGTAGGACACATTACATTTTCACTTGCATTGAAGTTCAGTCACAGGACTATTGATTTAGCAAGACACAACTCTGCAGGTGTGTCAGTTTATAAAACAAGGGCAAAACAGGCAACCCATTTAAAAAGCAGGCAAGGAAAGAGGGAGTGTATTTCAGCTGCACTTTCAAAGAAACATCACAAAGCAGGTGTGACTGTAGCTGAAGGTGGTTCTCAACTACTGCTTATTGCATAACACAGGAATGGCCAGTGCTAGAGACTCCAGCACAGCAGTGGCTGTGTAAGTTACTTTACAAAATTGCAGAAACTTTGTAAAAAGGATGTTAATGTGTAGGAAGGCTTACAGAAACAGAGAGCCATGCCCATGAAATGTTTTAGAAAAAGACTGGAAAGTTTCCCTGAAGTATGTCTTCAAAAATTGGTTTTGCCAATCCCAATGGCCTCATGTATTTCAGCTTCATGTGTGTCAGCCTCACTTCAACATTTAATCAGAAATATCTGTTATTACCTAGCACTTCATTGTCCTTCTTGGAGGCGATTTCTAGACAAGTTGCTGAGGAAACCCAATTCGGGAACATCCTTGAAGCTGCATTCAAGTGATTTACTGAATTTAACACTTGTGTGTTACACAAAAGATGTACTTGCAAAGATAAAGACAGATACTCTTAAGGTTTAGAAGAGGGTACATCAGAAAGAAGCATTAATATTAGTTATAAAGTTAAAAAGAGACTGAAATATGCCGCATGACCATGAGAAGAGGTGTCCTAATTCTAGGTTAGACAATTATTATTATGATGTTATTTGACAAGAGAGAGGGACACGTGAGTTATTGAACCTTCAAGACTTACCTGCTCTGTCCTTCCCCAAACTACCTATTTTAGCAGGCTTTTCATAATAGCATAAGATAACGAATGAGTAGCAGGCACAGAAATCAAGTTCTACAAATAAAAATGTATTTCTGCTTTTACCTACTGAAAACAAACCTAAATCCATAAGCATAATTTAATCAAGCCAAAAGAAAAACTGTAGAACTGATGGCTTCACTAATGGCACATCAGCAGCTGCAAGCACTTTTTGCCTGCCAGTGATTAGGTTTCTACCAATTACCCTTTACGTTGTACCATGACAGTCGCCATTTGTCTAAATCTACAATAACTACGAGCAATAAACCCACTAGCAAATATGACAGGAAACAGATGCACCAGACAGGTTGCATCAAGCATCTCTGCCTTGGAAAATACACCAGATACATGAGGGATACAGTTATTACCATCAACGTGCAATTGTTCACCAAGTTTTTAGAGGGCTAGTTGGTTCTTATTCTTTTGTTATCCATGGAGTTGGCATCACTGAGTTCAGCTAGCTTAATGCTGTGGAGAGATTCTGCTAAAAAATTAAGATGTCCAGGGAAAACGGACTAGAAATAAAAGTAATTGTTCTTTAGGACCTTCAAACTGAAAGACATCAGATGACAGGAGGTGCGGTACACGTTCGTAATGTTCCTGTGCCCAGCAGGAAGTAACGTGTACACAAAAGCCATGTAAGGGAGTGGACCGTTACCCTGAGATGCTGGTAATAGCATTTGATGTATATAATAATTTCATCCCATTATTTTAGCTAGTTTATATATCTAGATAAATTGGCATAGGAAAGATCACTGCCGCTTCTGGAAATCTTCCAAATTTCACAGAAACAATTAGAGGACGGTACACGAAGTCCAGCAGTCTTCATTCCAAACCCCTCCCATTCTAGCTCTTAGGCAGAATTAAATTATCTTATTTCTTCCTTAGAGGACAGCATAATTTGTTTTCCTTCAGGGATCTTATTGAATCACATTACTAAAGGATATATGTCTTCTTCACAATACACTGAACCTGCACAAGAAATCTACATTAAAACTACATGCTACTCAATACTGAGAGAGGGAAAGGAAAAAGAAAGTGCAAAAAATTCTGCAAACACTTCAGCAGATACAAAGACAAGTGCAAACTCACCTCTTGGGGAGGAATATCAAAAGAGATGGTTCTCATATCAACTTTGATGAAGCTGTCTGTGCAGGGCAGGACAAAAAACAAACCTGTAAAAAATCAATTCAAGAAGATGTGAAAATGGGTCATTAAAATAGACAAAACTTGCAACTGAAATAAGCTTAAATCCAGCCACTGTAGCTGTATAGTCCCGTCTTTGTAATGCACTCAGCAGCACGTTCGTTAGCGGCTTTCAAACCAGGATAAGATTTAAAAAAAAAAGTATGCTGAGAAATTTCAATTTATTCAGGTCTAACTTGTTTAGGGGAACATTTGGGAAAAAAAAAAAACCAGAACTGTTAATGGCTACTTTCGAAAGCCTCCCTCATAGTTACATATGAGGCTTAATTCTGGCAAGCAGAAACTATCAACCTCTGTTTGTTCTGATGGATCACTGCAAATCTTCAGCTTTACAGCAACGTGGATGTATTGCAAAACCTGGATGAAAATGAAGGAAGAAGCTATTTCCCCTTTCTGGCACTTTGAGCAGCAACAACAGCTGAAAAGAACATTCTTCCAGATCTCATCAGGAATTCTAATATACACAGGAAACTGCTCAAAACTATCAAATAATTTATTTGCTTCTATTTCTTTTGAAGAACATTGAAGCTTTCAGACCATTAGGGTTTTAACTGACATACTAAACTTCTTTTTTTAAAATGGCACATTTGATGCCATTATTCCTCCCTTCACATTCTGTGCTTTTGATTCTACCCAAAGACCACGCATTAACTAAGGAGATCTGGGTAAGGCTCACAGATAATTAGTTTACTATCTTCTCCATATAAAGTAACATATCCTCTTACTGGAAGTTACAAAATTCTTGAGAAATCCACTTGCCAGTCCAATGCCATGTCTCTGGACAGCTATTATTTTCCAATGACTTAATAAAAACAAATATTCAAAATGCTCTCTGGAACATACCTGGTCCCTTTGCTCCACCTTTTAAGATGCGTCCAAGTCTGAATATGATGGCTCGCTCGTATTCCTTTATGATCTGTAATAAACAGCTGCATGTCACGCAAGAGTTTCCAGAAGCCGTATGATGGATTCCAAACTACGTATACACTAGTCTAAGACAGCCTGGAGTCTCAAACATAACATACATTTCTATTCTGACTGCTGTTGAGAATTTTAGCCTAAACTTTATTGTGAAAAAGCAACTAGGAAAAGGAACAATCAGGACAATACTCCAGAAGGAATATTCTCCAGACTGTGGCACCATCTACCACATCTACGAACAGCAGAAGCAGCAGCATGTCATCTGGGGAGGACCAAGCATGCGAAGCAGCTATCAGGAACATCCTGGCAACAACAAAAACAGCGCAGTATATGTGACCCAGCAGAGATTTCTCCAGCTCTAATTCTGATGTGGTATATTAGCCAAAACAAAGCAGGAGTTATTTCCTCCAGTCTGGAAACATCAAGCTCAAAGCGATCACAGATGACAGTCTCTAAGAATCTGCCACATACGGCCACCTATGTGTACACATTTCAATATTTATATTTACACACATACATATAGAGGGAGAGATCTCCTTAACAAAAATAATTGAAATATCAGTCCTCCAAGAGTAATTATGCGTTCTTGCAATTATTCTGATCTTCCAAACTGGCTTGCATACTAATGACAACTGGGTAGATGCAGTAAAGATGTCAAAGCAAAAATCGTCTTGACTAAATACTGTCACAGTACTTTGTTGTTGTTTGAAGATTAATACACTGAAATGTTGGGGTCTGCTACATACTGTCTGCTATATTTCAAGGCAGAAGCGAGTTACATGAATTGGTGTTTAAAACAAATAAATAAAATGGAGAACAATAATAACCACTAGGAAACATCTACATTGCTTAAGGTTTTAATCCAACTTAGCAGTGAACGATTTTACCTTTATGCACATCCATATTGATATAGGAAATGTAATAATAGTGAAAAAGAGTGAAGTGATCACCAGGATCCATCCACACAAACCAAGGCCAGGATCAGAGTCATCTGCAAGAAAACAGCAGAAACGTTGAGATTTTTAAAACCAAGAGTATCTGTTAAAGAAGGTGCCTACAAGCGGATATTTGTGTTGAATATTCTGCCAGATAAGCCACTGTCAGCACTACTGCTCTGGCCAAACTCATTAGATGTAGGTCAGGAGTCAAATTAAGAGCCAAATTCTGCTTTCATTTTCACCAGTCTCTGGAAGTTGCGCAAGACAGCTGAGGCAGAACGCGGTCCAAGTAACATTTATGCAGAATTAAGTACACTAACATTTAAGTACAGACTCTCAGATGCCTCCCTCTTCTGAGGGAATGACCAACAGGCAGCCGTAGAAATCCTGTTCTTCTATTGTCTAAGGAAATCAGAGCAACGTTTGCTTAATGAGCGAAATGCAAATGCCCCATGGCCGATCGACTCTAGTGATGGGACGTTCAGAATTTGGTTTATGTTCCAGCTGTCACAGGTGCAGATCTAAGAAAGCCACCATTCTCAGAACTGTTTTGTCTTGGAAGTAGGATAAGATGTGGTGCAAGATTAGCTGGACATGAAATAGAGTCTCTACAAAGTGTTTCTTGGCCAAAGACTCCTTATGCTTATAAAAAAAAAAATGACAGTTCTCTGTCAGGACACCTGAATGTATTTCCAGAATCACTGTATAACAAGAGCTAGTGGTTTCAAATACTCCACAGCTAAAAAAAGTAATGCACCATGATGAAATGCTGACATTCTGGGAAGCATTCCTAAAGCTATGGGATGTCTCTTCCCTGCCAGCTGAGACTCCTAACCGGCTGTCAGGAGCCCACTGCCAAGCGGGGATAGCCCAGGGTGAAATCAAGCGCTCACAACCATCACATTCCTACTACGAAGATACCAAAACCCATCTTTCTCACTCCACGCTTGAAAAAGTCAAAAGTACGAAACGCCAGGAAACACCCACAAAGGTTAGAAAAACACAATTCTCACACTTAGACAAAAGAATGTTGCTTTAGGGCCATACTCTATTTTGCTGAGCTGTAAATACCACCCCCCCCCCTTACAGTGCTGCAAATACACAAAGATTATCCCAACTTGATCAATGCCACAGCACTTGAAGGACTGAAGTCTTGTTACCTATTGGATGGCACTCAGCAGCTTGCTTAGAACAGAAATGGATCTAGAGGTTTAAGTTTAGTTCTCTGTGGGATTATATAATGAATTGTTTTCTGTATTCACCAAACACAACTACAATTCAATTTGTACAACAAAACTGGCCGCTTATAAGAAATAAGTCTCCGAGTCTCCACCCTAACAGTTATTTTAAGTAGAACCCATTTTATTATACAGCAAAATCTGTATTTTGAAAAATATCCACTGATTTTAACAACTCCAGATACTTAAGTAAGCATTTTATTGTGCCCACAATTGAATCGGCGTTAGCAGTGTATGCCTTGGAGAAAGAGGCAAGGGAGACAGCTCAGGCATTAGATATTGCTAACCCTGAAAGTGAGTAGTAGCAAATAATACTATATGCTTTGCAAATTTAGATTCACAATATTTGACTAAAGTGACAGATGTCAGCACAATAACTGGGAACCAATATTGAAGTTTCCAGTCCTCCTCTTCACTGACAGTGGGTTTTAGAGCTACTCCTAGCCTTTCAAGTAAGATGGAATACGGAGGTGGTGGAGAATAGCAAGTTTTTCTCTCACGCAGTATCTTGAACTTCATAAAGTTACTTGACTTCTGAAGCCAGCTGGCTATCTTATCTATAATTTGTAGCCCTGTCACATGCTGGTATAATAACCCTCAAGGATGCGTCATATCATGCATAATTTTAAAGTTTCTCTGTGGAAAGTTACCTAAAGATACTCCCTCACAGGTTTATTAATATGTAGTGAAAATACCAGATTAAGGAGTAATTTCCAGGCCTTCTGTGAAAGTCAAGGAAATGCATTACCTACACATGACAGTATTAAACAGCTCTCAGCATTAAGCAACATCTGTAAACTCATTAGTGAAGGGAACATTACCTTTTATTTAGCAACAAGGTATTAGTCAGCCCGGAACCATGAAAAGTATTCACAATCGACACTGATAAGGAGGAAGAATCTCTCTCTTACTGAGTAACTTTTACAAACCCAAAGGAGCTGAGGATCCTGTTTCAGTTCTACTCTACAGTTTAACACCCAGTCTTCACCACCAACCTACCTGCTCTACAGAACTACAGCATGGAAAAAAAAAATTATCCATTTGCTTCCCTGCAGCACATGAACGTACAAGTCACAACTGAAATAACGTAAAATTTCAAGATTGAGTAAGTGCACACTTCATTGAGCAACGATCATTGTCCCATCAGGCGGTATATTTCACAATACAAAAAGCAAGAAAGATCCCGTCTCGTGAAAAACTGTATGAAATACAAGAAACATGCTTGGCATCTGTGGAATGAGCTTGCTTATTGCAATTTTTTTAGCATCTTATTCATGCGACTTGGATAACTTCATCAACGGGCTACTCCTGCCAGATTTCTCAGTCAGGCTCAATGACACTGGATTTTAAATAGCAGCTAGGTCAAGAGCCCTGCCGCGAGACCGACAGAGATGGTGCGGGTACAACACGCAGCCTCGGATGTGCCTCTTGCAGCTATAAAAAATAAAAAGCCTAAAAATAAATCAAAATTATTTCAAAATAAGTAGTATTAGTATTCTAATATCTTATTCAATACAAGTGTTTAATAACCTCTCTTCGCAACTTTCGCTATCATGAATAGCTACGATTTAAAAGCCACTACTGACATAGAAGAGCTGCAAGGCCTCATTAAAAGTCAGTCATGAAGCGGTTCTCCGTGCTGCTGATGCGGCACCAAAAGCAGAAAGTCCATTTTTTAACTTGCAGTAACTCCAGCTACTCAACTTTGGTTCTCTCTTGTTTTCCAAAGTGCCAAACACTGTCACATAGCCCTACAGCATCAGTTCAACCACTTGTGATATTCTGGCTTTTTTATTACCAAGATATTAAAAAAGCACGCTTGGAATTTAATCAGAGGAATCTTATTTGTGGACAGTCTGCAATAGATTACATACCTCTTTAAGAAATAAACCACAAGGAGAAAGAATATAAAGAAAAATAGTAATTGAATCAGCCTTCAATCCCTTTAAGGCTGACTGGAACAGCTGCCATTACTTTATCAGGAAATTATCGCTTGGATCATCAAGCAGTATTAACAATTTATAATAAACATTTAGTGCTGGAGGCTGAGATGAAAGGGGAAGTTCTCATTACTGCCTGAGGTGTGGCACACGCTTCACTTGCGATTTACTGTCTGCGGCAAAGACTACACAACCTGAACAAGCACATGACTGTCAAATAGCAGAAGCGTGCCCGACCCCTGGGTACCATGAGAGGAAGGGACCTTCCCCCGCCGCCGTGCAAACAACCCACCAGATGTACACCAAAATGCATATGGGAGATCAACTGCGTCGAACACGAGGCGACACTGGACAGAGATCTCCACCTTCAGGCTGCTCGGTCAAATCCGGGACAGTCTGAGAATGACTGAAGGGTGTTATTGCATGACAGTTATTCAAGTGTTTGCTAACTGGCAAACAATCAGGAATAATACGGAATACCGCTTTCAATGAGAAGTAAATGTCTTTTCAGATGCTTCTCAAAGCATTTCACACAGGAAATAGCCAAAATTATTGCATGTAATAACCAAAATTATGTCTAATGGCATAGACATATAATGCCAATAAAGTGTCTAGACACTTTATTATGACAAAAATAACTGGCAGCCACCTTTAGCCTCCAAAACAAGGCATCAGAGGTAACTACAGAAGAAACAACCTCTGTAGCACGTAAAGCGAAAGGCTTGCCGAGTCCCGGACAAGGTTAGCATCAGAGTGACCGCTGCTGGGTATTAATAACACCCTCACAGAATGAAATGCAGATCCTCTCCAAGGATACGAGAACTAGCATGTCCTGTTAGGCGCGGGGCCCAAACAGATCTACAGTTATTTATACAGCAACTCGGATTACCCAGCCAAAGCCTTCGTATACAAAGCCATCTTATAAATACATTTCCTGCTCCAGTTGCAAATGACAAGAACGTAAAATAATTAATGACTTTTCTGCAATCTGTTTCTGAACGAGGCCGTGACAGGAAGCGCCCCAGCTTCCAGGGACAGGAGCTGCTGGTTCTGTTATTTTAGTGCATCACCTCCGAAACTTCCGGACACAGGTTACACTCACACCTACGAACCGAAAGGCCAAAACCCAGCAGAAAAACCAAGAAGTAAAAATTAATAGCTATAGCCTCACTGCCCCACTCGAGGAAATATAATGGGCTTTTACCACTTCTTCCAGTCACACCAGTCTAACAGGTGCGAAAAGTGAAAAGCACCAGTGGTGTAAACAACCAGTGCCCAAATTCTTTCTGTTCTCATTTACCGGTGCAGTACCTCGGGGATTACTTCTGTTGACTCTGCTCTTAATTGTCTGTGTAGCCTTCCCCTCAGTGAGCCCCGTTACCGTACGGGAAAACAAACCTCCCTCACAAACCCCTCCCGTTACGCAGCCGGGGCTCTCGGCCGCGCCCTCCCGCCCTCCCGGGCGCGGTTTCTACGGGGATGCGAAGCGGTGCCCGGCGGCGCGGCTGGGCCCCGCCAGCTCCCGGCCCCGTCCCGCGGGGGAAGCGGCGGAGGGACCCGGGGTCGGGGGCCGCTCCGGGGGGGCGGGGGGGGTTTTGGGCGCTGCCGGGGGCTGAGGGAAGCGGGAGGCGAGGCGGAACCGCTCCTCGCTCTTTCCGCGGGATTAACTTCGGTGAAAGATCCGCAAACTTTCCTCAGCGACTAAATAAATTAAAAAAAAAATTATTAAAACCAAAACAGAAAAAAAAAAAAAAACCAAAACCCGGAGAGCGACAGGAAGGCGCCGAGGGCTCGCAGCCCGCCAGCAGCGACCGGCTGAGGGGCCGTGCCCCCGCTGTCCGTCCCTCCCTCCCCGCTCCGCTCCCCCCGTACCGCGGTTACCTTGCGCCCGCCGACTCTTCGGCGCGACCCCCGCCTCGTGGTCCGCCATGGCCGCTGCCGCGCTGCCCTCCCCGCCGCCCAGCCCGAGCGGCTCCGAGCCCCGCGCTCCCGCCCCGCCCCGGGGGTGAGGCCGCGGCGGCTGCCTGCCCCCTCTCCCCTCCCCGCCCCTTCCCGCCGCCACCCGAGGGGGCCAGGCAGCCGCAGGGGGGCCGGGGGGGATCATCCGCTCCTCCCGGACAGCGCTGGGGTGCCAAGGGACGGGCCCCGGAGGGAAAACGGAGCGGTAGTGAGGGCGGGCGGGCTGGGCCGTCGGAGCGCTGGCCGGAGCGGCGCTGGAGGAGGGGGGAGGCTCCGGCCGCGCCCCGGCCTCCTGCGTAGTTTAAGGGAGAGGTGATGGGTGCTGGCGGGTGAGGTGTGGCCTCAGGTAGCGGAACGAACTAGGGGCAGCTTTCAGACTGATAGAGTTTACCCTTTAACCGCTCCATCTGAGGAGTAATAGCCTAACGGACGCCATGTTTCTGTGTTCATGCTGAAGTACGTGTCCAAACTGCGAAGGGAGTTAATCCTGAAGAAGGAAACCTACTTTAAAAAAATTCACCTCAGCTTTTCTTCCTGACCTGTTGCAGAACACCGATGGACAGTTTGGGGCTTTCATCCCTTTTTGAGGACACCAAAGTTGTGATGTCTGTAGCTGTTCCGTAGGGTTCATCCCACAGAAACAAGGTGTGTGTGGAAGCACGTCGTTACACATACAGCCGTTACATACCAGCTGTCATAAAGAGTCACATTTGGAAAAAGTTCCAAGGTCGAGTGGTGTATTAGGCTGGATTAGGAGGACTGTAGATGATTCATGGCTATTCTTTATTCACACACGGGATGTTGGTAATCAATGGGCAGGGAGAGGCACGTGCAAAGTCATGTTTATCGTATTGCTTTGCTGTACTGATCGTGTGTAAGTGCTAGCTTCTTTGTAAAATTAATTGCAACCTATGAACAAAAACCAGTATTGGAGTACTCGAATACACAGAGGTTTATTCTGAGTGCTGATGTTACAGTTCTGTGGTTAGACTCCTTGGAGGATGGATGTTTCTGTCCATTACGTACCAGAGGTGCAGAGTTTTCCATGAGGCAGCATGGTTGATTGAGAAGGACGAGCACATGAGAGGAGACTGAATGCTGAAATGTAGTCCTGTTTTCTTGAAGTCTCCAAGTGATATGAACAGTATCAGTGAAAAACCAACGCTTTTTCCCGGTGAGAATAAGACATCTATCAAACAGTCCTTCTGTTGCTGGCATGAACTCCTGCTACTCCCCTTTTGGTAGTTGATCTCAGACTGATCCAGATCAGCAATATGTGAAACTAACAACTAATCCAGCTGAAGATCCTTGAGTGCTCATCACCTTTTAAAATTCCCTTCTGTCCTTTATCTTCACTTACATGCTTGCGGACAGTTGCTATTAATGGAATTATCAGTGCCAACACCTGCTGTTCTGATATTAGTAATTCCTCCATATTTTTGTTTTCTTCTGTTGTCTACAATTTTGTGTGCGTTTGCCTATATTCTTGCAAAAGTAATCGAAAAACTTTGTAGCCTATGTCTTTCTTTAACTGAGATGCTTCTCTGAATTCATCATGTCTCATTCCATTTCCCTGCCATGCAAACCGTCCATAAGAATGACGGAAGAAAATGCTAAAATGTCCAAAACTGCTGTGTATATTTAACATGGAGGGCTGTTCTTTGAATTATGTAAAAGGAAGAGAGAACCTTTGAGCTGTTCAAATGAGAATCGTTCTTATTCTCATGTAGGCTCAAGTTGTCATCTTCGTACAGCTCTCAAATGCCATGAGGTAGCTTGCAATGCAATATGATATTTGACCATGAGTAATAAATATTATGATGTTATAACTAAATTAGAATTAATGGGATTCCATGAGCTCGTGTCTCATTGTGTGAAAGCAGTTCAGTCCTCATCTAAAGAGACCAAATCCAAAGACAACAATATCACCCGGTTCTTTGCCTTGTTACTTAGAAGATTACTTATTAAGTGCCTTGTGGGATATAGTGTTTTAATTGTTAGTATCTAAGGAAATATTAAGAATATTTCTTTTATGTAAATGATTGAAAAGTCATCAGCTCAAAATTTTTGATGACCATCAATCTGGACTTTTTGTATCGTGTTCCTCATACTGTAGAGGTTCTTCCTGTGTTATGTAAAAATGTCATTAAAATTGGTCATTAAAAAAAAAATAAAATAGTATGTAAGGTGGAATGTGTGTTAAGAGCTGAGCCATATTTTCTTATCTTCCTTTTTAAAACAAAGGCAATGCATTTAGAATAAGACTCTTTTTCTCCTACTTCTTAGATGCGATCAGCCAGTTACCATAAACATAACACACATATGTATGCACATCCTCTAATGGAAGAGGTCAAAGGATGGAGATGACTATCCATGAAAAACAACATCACATTTAACTGCCCATGAGAGCACCTTGTCGGGATAACAACGTATGAAGTGATCAGGTGCATAACCTTGTTCAACCAGGGGATGCCGTGACGCAGACGGGTGGCTGCTCAGAGCACGCGTTGCGTGGTTTTGATCAGAAGGCGTTTACGGTAGAGTGGAACATAACACAGTAGCGTACGTGGAATTGATGCTGATCATATTAAAGGAAAGTTGAGAGTGTCTGCGGTTTTATCTTTCTTTTTTTTGCTGACCTTAGGATCTTCTGGCAGATGGATTGCTTGTGTCTCGACGTTGATTAAGAAGGATGGATGTGTTGGAAATGGGAGGAACAGGTTCTGTGAAAACACAGAGCAGATAAGCTATGAGGGAGCCTCATCACCCTTAGCAAATTTGGCACTAGAAAAATCTAAGCTAGTGCCAATAATAAGATAAGTGCTTTTAAAATTAATATGAAGTGAGCATTTAAAAAAAATGTACCGTGTTGCTTTACCTTATTTCAGCAAAGAAGAGGAAGCACCTATTCATTTGCCCTGTCATTAAAATGAAAAATACACAATTAAGACCTTTATCCTTCATGAAGCTGGCAACCTGACTTCATCTAAAGCTGCAATATCTCAGCAACACGTTGCATACTTCTGTAAAAATTTATGTTGGCGTTTTTCTCCAAGAAGAGAAAGCCTTGTATCTAATTTTAGAAGGGCCCTCATTCCGTTTATTTTACTGTCTTCGGATGTTCGCCAGTGAAGTTGGAGAAAGCCCAGGGCGGTGGTGGGCGGTGGTACTTCTGTGGGTCATTGCTGCCATCTGCTGTTCTCTGTGCACAGGTGATGTCCAGAAAGTTAACCAGCATGGTAAGTCCCCTCTCCTTTCCTTTCAGCTGTGTGGAGTGAGTGACATTATCATGTTATTTAATACAATCGTAGTTTTTCCGTAAATGCTGAAGTTAAGAAAAGCATCAGGCTGAGTAAGAGGTAGGTGTAGTAACTCAGAAGTCCTGTAGCACACACCAGGGAGATGCCTGAAGGGATCGGAGTGAAAAAGTTAAATCAGATGCATTCTGCAGACTGTGAAGGCTCGTGAAATACTGGAAGATTAAGTATGAAAAGAGAAAAACGAAAAATGTCACCTTTACTAAATAATAATATCTAAATGTCTTCTTATTCCCATTTTTGCTTCAATAAATAAAGGAATTAAAGAATTTGATTTTTGTCTGGGTAGAAGAAAACAGTGGACTTAAAAATTGATTTATTAATCTCTAGGCCTTATGAAGAGAAAAATTTCATTGGATTTTGCCTTTATCATTTACATAAGTCAGTTTGATTTCAAATATGGAAGTTCCTCCTCAGCGTTCTCTAGTAAAGCCTGTGTTTATTTGATCTTTCCTGGGATTCTAATGGGCCTGGCAGGCAGTGAATTAGCAGGAGCACTTGTGTGAGGTGTATCAGCCTTGGAAACACCTGTGCTGTTTCTTGTGTGGGCAGCAGCTGCGGCTTTCTGTTATCTCAGAAGGGAAGTAGTCTGCAATCCTATTTATTTATCGTGTGATGTTTATCAATCTGATTTTTTTCCTCAAGTAGAAAAGCTGAGAGTAGTATACAAAGCTGCCATTAGATGTCAGCATGGTATCAACCACAACTAGTGCCAATGAGAGCCTTGTTGGAGGCATGTCTAAATATATTGATTTTTGTCACTTCAGTCTTTCTTTTAAACCCCTTTCTTCTGCTGAAGTAAGCGGTACTCCATAGCGATCATGGAACTGTCTTTGATTCTTAGCTCTGGAAGTTGCTGGACGTGGAATGTTCCGCTTCTGAATCCCGTTTGGAGCTGCTCATCCTATACTGGATTTTATGTGAAACTTCAGTTACACACATGCCATTCTAAGTTCATAAAGCGTCCTCTGTGGTCAGCTTCCCACAGGGATGACCCATGACAGTTTGGTAACGAGATGTGTTCCTGTGTGTCCTGGCTCTGGCTAGGACGGAGTTAATTTTCACCTGAGCTGGGACAACTGGAGCTCGTGACCCCGGTGGCTGGGGCACCCAGCTGGGACAGTTTACTAATTAGCCCACAGCTGGGGTAAGTTACCCAAATTAGCGCAAGGGCTGTTCCTTCCCGTGGGACACCGTGCTCAGTGCATAAGCGAGGAGGGTGCTGCGAGGAGCCTCCTGTTACGCAGGGAGGGACCTGGGCGTTGGAATTTGCTGTGAGGTATTATACTGTATTTGTTTTCCATATCTGTTTGTTTTTTTTTTTTTTCTGTTATCTTTCTTAAATTTCTTTTTTGTTTCATCTCAACCCATGAGTTTTGCTGCACTTTGTTTACCAATTCTCCCTGTTGGGGGGAGTGAGAGAGAGACTGTGTAGCTTGGCCCTGAGTGGGGCTGACCTACGACAGTGTACTTTATTTTATTGTGCTTTTCCCAGCTTATAGTAAATTTTAAGAGACTCTTACAAAGATTGTTTTCTATTGCTGTTTACCATTCAAAGTCTTTAAGTTTGCTAGGAAATGTACTATATTCTTATTATATATGTGTTCAAATATTTTGTTGAATTTTGAATTGGAGCTAGGTCTCTGGAGAACGGTTTTACTTAACATTGTGTGTTTGTAGTAGATCCGTCTATGTGTATTCTAGTTTTATTGTAAAGAACACTGCTTTGAATCAGTTTCTCCTAAAATATCTGAAAGTAATCAAAACCAGAATGCTACTTCAGCAAGCGTTTCCCACGTTATAAAAGTCTGCATTTCATTGAGTTGCCTATTTTTATATCATGGGATTATTTGTTTTCAGTGGAAATAAATATGTATATGTTGGACTCAACAATCCAAAATAGGAATGTTTTAAAATTAGGGTTTTTTTTTAAACAGAATAACTCTCCCACATTACAAGATATGTTGTTCAAAATACCCTTGAGTCTGGGAGGTTAATTATTTTTATGTTGTTTACACTTGCAGAATAAATCTAAAAGGCCAGCCAGAGCAAAGCTTGTCCCGAGGGATGCCTCGGTCCTCGTGGTCGGCGTGCAGGTACTGTACCAGGAAAGAACAAGGGGCTGTGGCAGTCTGTCTGTCTCTCCAGTTGCTGCTGGGGACATTTGAGCTTTGAATCAAATTAGTATGTAAGATAAAATGTATTTTTTTTTTTTTGGACCTATTATCCTTTCATTATTAAAAATGTAAAGAAAATCTGGTTAAATTTTCAGCAAATTATTTTACTGCCAAGCTATCTATGAGCATGACGTGTATTTTAGAAATCTAGTGAATTCTACAAAACTGACTCCTTTAAATCCTGCCATACATCCTGTTAAGGGATACTAGGGTCCACAAATACAAATCAAAGTCAAATTAAGTGATCTTTGCTGATGATATTTGCCTGCAGAGAATATATTGGAAATAATTCTTTTTTTTTTTTCTGAAGTATTTCTTATGGTTCAGAGAGGCAGAGGACTGAGTTTTCATGACTTGTTAGCAGTCTAAGCTTTCCTGTCATGGCCCCGGAGCCAGGTTAGGGTGAGCTGTTGCTCCTCATCCTTTGGCTGGGTGCTGTGGTGAAGGAACCAGCTTTGTTGGCAGTGTGTTGAACATCCCCTTCAGAAGGAACTGTTAGGAAAAAAAAAAAGAAGAAAAAAAAAAAAAAGAGACGTAACAGTGGTAAATTTCCCAGTGCTCTCAGATAGAAAAAGGTTTCACAAGAAGCTATTCCCTCTGCCATTTCATATGCTAGTCACGCGTGCAAAGGTTTTACTTGTCATTTCTGGTCTTACCCAGAATTCATCTCGCTAGCCAGTGCTGCTCTTGGTTTTTCAATATAATTATTTCTTTGCTTCTGTAGGTTTGGCAAAAGAGAGAACTTGTGTGTAAAAAAAAAAAAAAAAAAACAAACAGAAAAAGCCTTAGGTAATTTAAAAAAAAAAAGTAGACCTACTAGAGCAAGTCAAAGTCCTCAAGGTGCCTTAGAGCAGCAATGGAACGTCACTTCACTGTGCAAGAAACCCAGTCTCAGCGAAATCCTCCCGTAGTATGTCACTGAACTTACAAGTGCCTCTCGCACTTGGACAGCCTGGAGGTTTTAGCACTTGTAACTGCTGCATCCCTAGAATTCAGGAGCAGACCTGCATTCCAAGACACTGGCATGCTTGAAAGAGTTAGTTGTGGAATAAGAGATTATATTAATGAAAAAAAAATAGATACTGAAGTGCTGTACGTTTCACTCTATTAGTGTATTTAATAGTTCTGTATTTCAAAGTAGAATAACTGTGCAAGATACTGAAGGCATTTCAGGACAAACAGTGTAATCTGAATCTGATGACAAAAGTAACAAAGCCTCTGAGGATGTTTTCTATTGCAAATACATTTCTGGCACTGGTGGTTCAACTGCATTTGGTTCATCAAAGAACTAAAGGAAACATTAAGAAAATGGAGACAAACATGTGCATGTTTCACTTGTTATTCACCAGAGAACTGACTCTGAGCTGGGGATCAGTGGCAGTAGAGTGGTATTGTCCCATTAATGGACTGCAGGCAAGTGCACGTGGTTTATTTATTTTCTGTGCTCACACAAAGGGAAAGGGCCAGGTCAGCTGTGGGGAACATAAACCTTGCCCTGGACACTACTGTTCCTGAGCCCGTCATAGACCGTGGTCTGTGAAATGATTGTAAATCATCCAGATACCCAGGGATACGCAGAATGGGAGAGATATTATAAGCCAGAATAAGGATTCCATAATATTTGTGTGCTTTTGTACAAGGAAACACCTGTGGTAATGGCATGTGAAATGGAGTATTTGAAAGGTTAGGTAATCCTTGAGTTTAAAGTACAGATTGGTTTCACAGCTTTTGTAACCACGGCATCATTCTTTGTTTAAAAATATTATAAATATATTTTCATACAGAATATGCTTGTATCATCAGAATGTTGATAAAATGTCACAGACTTCTGTTCATAATTTGCATTGGTTTTTCCATAGTCACAGTTTGTATGAGGCTCGAATATTGAAAACAACCTTTAACAGGAGACTTTAAGTGCAAAACTGCCACTCAGATATTTTATTAGATTACCAAAAACTATTATTTTCCCTGTTGCTCCCCTGTCCCTGACAGCTGTTGTTCTTCTGTTGCCTTTTTCTTTTCTTTTTCAGTCTGTTTCAGTCAGTGGAGGCAGATCTGTGCCTCAGATTGATGCTGCAGTTGGAGGCAGTCATACGGGTTTCCACAAATCAAAGCTTGTATCTCACTAGAACAGTGACAACGTGGTTCAGATACTGTCCTTTGATTCTGGGGAGTATTAATTCGGGTGTGACAGGCTCTGTGTGGGTGAGTGAAGTCCCTGGGCCTTACTCCCTTTCTCTACCACTTTTCCAGCTCAGAGATGCTCTGTAAGGATAAAGTTGAGTGCGAGATGCCCATGTAGCAGTGAGATGATTCAGCTGTGTCTAGCTGTACTTCCTTTATTTAATGTAAGCACAAAGCACTAAATAATGAAAGAGCTAATTGATGTTTTTTAAAATCTAGCATTAAGTAAAGCTGAAAGTTTATGAACAGGTTTGGTAGGGAGACCGGGAGACCCATGATGTGTTTCTATGGAAACTACAGTTTAAGGTTTTATCTGATGAGATTCTAAAAAGAGTACCATCTGCCTTTTTTTTTTTTCTTCTGGTTTGGGTAGACAGAGGATAAATACAGCAAAATCAGTATTTCAAAGTGATCTCTGGAAAGATAGTTAATGAGGTGCTTCAGGATGAAAACTGCTGTAGAAATGTAAGGTGACATTTCTGTCTTAATCATTGCTTTTAATGATGTGATTTTTAAGACAGATTGCTGGTAAGAAGCTGAAGCTCAGCAGTCTGTGTATTTGTATCTGGTTCCATTAGCTGCTGTTGTGGAAATATTTAATTATTTGTACTTGGCCTGAATAGGAGAGCGTAACATCTGGCTTAGAGTTGGTCATAGGCTGTGGAAATTTCCTGTGCACACCTCTGGTGATTTCCAGTCCTGACTCACCACGTTTCTATTTTTGTCCTTCGAACTGATCTCTCTCCCCTGGCTTCCTGAGCCCCCATTACTCCAGTCCCAGATTCCCACACGGGCCAGCCAGTGGCCTCCTGGTATTCTGCAGGACTGACCCCTGGTTATGCTACGCCGAACCCTCCTTGGTACAAGACCTGTGATGGGGACTGTAGTGCTGTGATGGTGAGGCTGAGACTGTGGGATTTGTTCATCAGATCATAAGTGAGAGGTGCCGGTCAGGGATGAAAGCTGTGATTCACTGAGCCATCGTGCTGTTTCTGTCCATGCTTTTATTCACTTTGATTTCACTTTCTTAATCAACGCAGATCAGTTCACAGCCTTAGAATTCACTATATAGCATCTATTCATCCTCACTCTCTACCACATCTTTCAGTGGTTCACAACAGAGGCTGATCCTCACTTAATCAAGCTTTTGTTCAGAAGTCAGTGGCACCTTGTGCTAGCTGTGATTAATTCCTTCACAATTCCAGGGGCCATACAAATAGCTTCATTATGAAAATAGCATATGGGCATCTTTAGAATCAGTTGAGGCTGAGACGTTTTCATCTTTGACTGTCTTCTAACATTGATGGTCAGAGCAAATGAAATAACATATGTATCTCTACTTTCATTCCCATGAGGAAAAATACTGAATTAAGGCTATCTGAATAGTAATAAATACTGTCTCTCCTCTCTTGCACAAAAGGAATCGTACCCTTCTGCGTGGTGATGGTTTCTTACAAAGCAACAGATGGCTCTGGCAGCCAAGAACAAAAGCCCTGGGAATTGACACACCTTTTGTGTGTACTGTAAGATCTCAGTGTTTGTAGAGATTGTGGTAGTGGAATAAATACTTGCAGAATACAGTGTAGGTATGCAGAAAATAGCCTGTTTGACTGTATTTCTCTTACATAGATGTGAGTAAATTACCAACCTGACCCAAAATGTAAGAGAAACCTCTTTTTAAAAGTATAACTTAACTTATGCTTTTTTTAAAGTCTCAAATTTAAAAAAGAAATAACAACATACTATACAAAAAAAAAAAGCCCTATGTTTGTCTGTAAATAAATTGAATACTTGGAATTTTAGAAGAACTCTTCTTGAGATTTGAAGATCATTGTTACAAATCTAGAATTATGTGGACAGTTTTGGAAGGGGCTTTAAAAGCCTGTGTGTCTGCGATTTGTAATTTTTTTTTTTACTGAAATTTTTTTTTACTGAAATAATTACAGCCTCATTGTACCCATGCTCTAGTTCAAGAACTACTTAGGCTGTTTTACAGTAAGTATAGATTATCTTCTGAACTGGTGCTTTAAATCTAAGAGCAATATGGAAAACAGTAGAAATTTGTTTCCAATTTAAGAGTGTTTTTTCCCACCTCCTTGGAAAACTCAGAGGTACCTGCAGTATCTTTCCTCTTGCTTTGACTCTTCATCTTTTGTTGAACAATTTCACATGTTTGCTGCTACTTTCCTTTGGGAAATGCATGAAATACTGTTTCACAAGTATAATGTGGAAAGAAAATAATGTAGAGAGCACTGTTTCCAGCAGCAGCGACCAAGCAACCCTAAAGTTCAGGATTTTTCATTCTGACACAACTTCTTGATACTGGAAATTAAATATTTCTGCTTTGACTGGTCTGATTTGTTACTTTAAATGGATTAAGTGGAGTACACCAGGTGTTTGGAGCTCTAGCACAAAATAAAAGGAGTAATTAATATGGGTTTAGATAATTTTAAAGATAGTTACAATGGTTTAATGGGAGAAAAATTTACTGTCTCCATTGCACAAAATCAAACAGAAATAGGCTGGTGCCAGCAGTTAAACCATGTAAAATAGTGTCATCGCTTTAGCTCTGAGACTGTTTAAGCTAACTGACTGAAATTATCCCAATGACACAGTCACAGTTCAGAAGAAAAAAATGAACCCACAGATATCATGCATGTCAAATCTTCATCATTCCCCTCTCATTTCAGTTCTGTATGCATTCTCCCCAAATTTTGGGACACCAGTGTAGGATTCTAGAAGGCTAAATTGCTGGTAGAGGGCTTGGAAAAGATTAATTATCACCATGCCAAGTTAGAAGTGTTGTGTGTGGTTTGTTTGTTTGTTTGTTTTTTTTTTTCCTTCTCTGCTTTACAATCTGATTTCAGAGACAGAGAGCTTAATCAGTACAGCATGCTGTAGGTTTGTGAAGATACCGAGGACCTCAAGTCATTCTTGGGAAAGAAAAAAGCAAAGAGCTGAACTAGAAAGTGTACATGTTCATTGAAAGCTGAGCTAGTTAGACCACTGACAGTCCCAAAGATTTTTGTATTCTTCCACCCTCCCTTTCTTTGTGTCCTGTATCTTGCTCAACTGTACAAGCTCATAGATGTTCACCTTTCCAGAGTCTGTCTGCTAAATCTTTTGCTGGAATTAGCGTCCTTGACGTGTTAAGACAGAGGGAGATATTTATCACGTGAGGCAGTTGCTTTTCAAAGGTAATTTGCTCGATTACTTTGGCCAAATCAGTTAAAGTCAACAGACCTGAAGTGGGGATGGTGAGTTAGTTCATGGGAAGGGGAGGCAGCGTGAAGGCAAATGTAAAGGAGCAGCAGACAGCAGAGTGGCTCGTTGAGGCGCAGTGAGATGTCTCATTAATGTGCAAATAGAAACAAACCTTAATCCAGCTTTACCTACGCTACATGGATACATCCTGTGCCACAGATGCAAGTGTGTCCATAGAAGATGAGCAGGATGTCTGACATTTGTAAGAAACTGACCTTTTTTTTGATGTGGATTTTGAAACTAGTCAATAAGGGCTTTTTCTTTCTTGCAGTTCCATGTACTTTTTAGCCCTGCTGTGAAAGAGGAGCCAGTGACAGATTGCTTGGGGGGGATTCCTCAAAGTTATTAAAATGCTGTGGCTCATTCCAGTATTTAAATAGTCATTGCAGCAAATTTAAACGACTTCAAGAGGAAATTATTCTTTGGAAAATTATCTTTGACCCCGTAACTTGGTAGGATAGAAGAGGGAGTGGATGCTTCTAGGCAAAATGAGATCCAAAATGAAAAGCCTCCCTCAAACTACTGCGGAGTTGACTTTTGCAAATTCCGAATGAAGGCCAGAGTTACCCGAAACCACTGTTCAACCACTGCTGCTGAGATTATCCCCCTGTTTAGGCAGTGGGAAGGGAGACAGTCCGAAGGTGGCTGAAGATACCAGCTGTTCCATACATACCTGTTCATTTTACAGCTTAGTCTGAAATTGGGAAAGGAGGGGAACGTGCCCATCTGTCATGGTGGCAGCAATTTCCTCCAACCCAGGCTCAGCCAGCAAGGCACGGACAAGGCAACGTGGGACAAAGTCCTCTTCAGTCAGGCAGCAGTGCTTTTTACTTTGTTCATTATGCAATGTGTTCTGGGCTTTCTGCTGCTGAGTGAAATCTCCCACGTCCCAGAGCGGTCAGCTTTATCATGCCCGTTTTACAGGTGGTTAAAGAAGGAATTTGCATGGATTTCAGACGCGTACTACAATTTACTACCAAGGTTGCATTAAGCATAGGGTCACTGATTTTAGCGATCACCCAAGCGTTACACCTGGCAGCTCAGACTCTCTGCTCCGTGATGGAGGGTATCGTTTCTTAGCATCTAAGCCTTCTGTGTATTGTAGGAATTGTATCCATGCTATCAATGTGGTGAACTACAAGTCCTGACTGAGCTGAAATTGTGACAGTAATTCCAAAAATATGTGCAGTATTATGTAGGACAGGAGAGTTACAACAAAATGTTTACCTCATGGGGCCAACAATAACATAACTTAGAAAGAAAATAGAAATGATTAAACCATTATGGCCTCTAACTTGGTTGACAAGGTCTAGTTGGTTAGAAGCTTAGATAAATTTGATGACTATGTTTAAATTACTAGATATGATGATAAACTTTGAAAGAGGACATTGATATATTTAGTAAATCTCTCTGCTTCTAGAAGCTTTGACTCAAGCTTTCTTTAGAGCTGTCAACGGCTCTTTAGTCATTGAATTTTATTGCTTGCCTCTGTGCAATGTTTGAGCAGCTGATTATCTGATAATAGAACAGTTTCTGGTATGCTATGTGAAAGAAATATTTTACTTTTATATCTGCTGCTTCAGGAGGATGATTTCATATTGAGTACATCTGTTCTTATTAGTCACAGCTAAAGTAACATGGGGAAGCCCCAAGAAGCTATATAGATTTTGTTTTGAAGTTTTGGGACAGATATATTGCTTTTATGACTCTCCACTGGCCTGCTTTTTGCCATATTTTGAAATGTAGGAAGCATTTTTTAAGGATTATTACTGTTAATTATCTTATTTAAAATAACTAGATGCTTTTTTCATTTACAACATGAGAGAGGTTTGGTATATTATATATAAACACAGAATAATCGGACCTCAACAGGTCAGATTTTTCTCATTTATTTTTATTTTTTAGTTGAACTAGATGAATTAGGAGCAATTATTTTGTATATAATATGCAACGTCAATGTTCCTGAAAAGTGGCTGTTTTTTCTGTGTATGATCTTGCATTTTAACTCACATCAGTTTCCATATACTGGGCAGGGTCTGATTTTAGAAAGATGTCTAAGGAATGCCACAGACCAGGGGGGAACAGTGCTGTGATTCAGTAACTGCAAGTGTTTCCTGGTAATCATACAGAGCTGCGGTTAAAAACATCACAGTGGGGGTATAAAACAATCCCTGACATCTTGTGCTCCGTTCAAGATCCTGTGACATCTCCCTCTAAACCATTGGCCTTTGTCCTGTCCGAGTTCTAGTGGTGAATGGTTTCACTGTGCCTCACTGATCTGCCCGCGCCCCTGGGAGGAGTATGGCTGTCAGTCACGTGCCTGTGCCCGTATCGCAGGACCAAGCTACGAGTGAAATATATTAAGTTAACGTGGTTAATAGGGGCGATGGAGCCCTCTGAATCCGTTCTGGTTTAGCTGTGCCCCACGTCCCTTGGGTTCAGTGATGTTACTACAGGCGTGGTTACTACTTGCTAAGCAGCTGCCGCAGTGCGCCCCTGGATGAAATTATTCCAGTGTAGCTCCTACGTTGCATTAAACCTGCAAAATACTGTTGAGTTCTCTGGGTGACAGTGTTGCTACATTGCGTTATCTTTGTACTTTAATATATAGATACCTACTGGAATGGTGGTGTTAATTAGCACTGTGGTGTGTGACCAGCTCACTGCTTCTCTCCCAGGCTGGATCTGCGCTGTACAAAAGCAAAAGTCCATTAAGTTGCTAATTGTTTGGTCCTTACTGATATTCCAGCTATTTTTGTTTTGATTCCTTGTATGTAGGAAGCAGACACTGGTCTGAATGTCTCTCCTTATACAACGGCTGAAGATGCATTTCCTTCTAAGCCTGCAATCTAGTTTGTAAATGACTATTTTTGTTTAATTTGCAAAAGACTTGAGACCGTGTTCCTTATTAAGCTGTTAGTGAAGCTCCCTCTGACTTTGGTTAGAATGGAGTAAACACAGACAATGGGTGAAATACCACCGCTTGCCTCTCCTTTCATCTACAGGACTGTGTCTTCATGGGTTGCGAGTTTTCTCAGCTGAAGTCATCTTTCATCTGGAAGGAGTTTGTTTCTATTTCTTGCTGTATGGGCTTCTTTGACTTTTTCTTGTAGGTTTAAAATACACTGGACGTGGCTGAACAGTCTGTCCACAGAGATGACTGCTACGCTGAAGTTGTGCCAGTGTTTCCACCATAAAATGCATTTTCCATGTTTTATTACTCATCTTCAGTGGTTTGTTTGTTTAAATAAGATGTACACAAATTGTTTTGAAATGTCATTTAAATGTCCGTTTGCACATTTTTGAGCTATGACACAACTAGGGAGAGACCTGAGCAGTCAGCTGAGTTTTGGTTTTCATAAATCACATAAATGTGTTATTTTTCTCAGTGAAATGGTGCAACTTGTGCCTAATGAGCCTCACTGCTAGCAGAGATGTTGGGCTTAATATTTGTTTCTACTGTGCTTGCAGAGAAACATAAAAATGAGAAACACTTCACATGGTCTTCCACCCTTTGTGCCTCTCCAAGCGATATGCATACTAGGACATACTTTGAAGTACCTTATGAGTTTCTTTCTCCCTAACATACTCAAAATCGGTGTTTGACACACATTTTCCAGTTCAGATTTTGCAGCTGATATTTTTTGCTTTGCTGATGGTGTATCGCCTTCGTGCAATGATGTTTTCAAGTATTTCCTGTGCGCAATCTGTGGAAGCCCTAACAATCCTCACCTGGGAATGAATGTGCCAAATTCCTTGTCAGTGAAGTGCTTACATGTAACATGTTCACACTGCTTTGAGGAGGTCTCTTGGCTCTGGGCACTTCTGCAGTGAGCTGTTTTGCGCAGTTCTTTTTGGCCAGGAGTCAGAGCAGTTCCTGGTTAGCGTTGGCTACACGCATCTGTGCTCAGAATTGTACTGCTAGTCTTCCTGTATTGTTCAAGTACTCTTGCCTATGACAGATATTATGGTGAATTTATTCCTTCTTTACTGAAGAGTCCCCAACGATTTGGTTCCTGCCTCAGCACGTTCATGCTCTCAACTTCACGTTTCAGAGTGCAGAAGAGCAGCGTGGGATCCCTGCTGTTGACACTACCGGTTTTGTTCGGTCTCAGGTTTTGTCACCAACTTGGAGTGCCACACGACCTTGCCAAAAGTAATTAACTCTGAAAAAGAACAGAAAAAAACCCTTACAAGACCTCATGACGCTAGAGAAGTTAGACTTGAAGGAGAAAAATAATTTCAGTAGGTTAAATGTTAATGACTATAATGCTAATGATAAATATAGCCCAATTAAACTGAGTCAGACAAAAACTCTTCCAGCAGGTTCTGTCCTGCTTTAATGGCTGGGATTTGCTGTCAGTAAACTCCATCTCCTTGAGGTTGATATAAATATAGACATAAAATGTCAAGCTTGACAAGTAGCATTTTGTATCAGGTGCTGTCTTGCTCATCGCATTCTCCAGTCACTGATTGTCCTTTAATAACAAATTGTAAACCCAGTTTTTCAGTCAGTTTCAAGCCAAATATCCTGTATTATAGTATAACAACCTCTTAAGTGAAAAAGATTTTGGTTCTTCTGGGCAAAGAATTTGCCCTGTGCATAAACCCTCACATTGCTGCATTTCATTGTTGATGTTAAATATAATTTGTTGTTATGGAGATTTCCTCCAGTTTCTGTTGCTCTTGGGTGCCATTATAACTTTGAAATGATAAATTATTTTCCTGCTTGCAGTTCAAAAAGATTCTAGAAATAAGATCCATGTCAGCAGGTAGTTTAAACCTATATTAAAGTGCTAGTGTAATTCAAGTATGTGCGTACAAGAATTTCAGTTTTAAGAAGAGGGGATGTCTCCAGTTGGTGTAAATACCCGTATCTGTTTGAGATCATCAGAACTCTGTAGGGGAAAAATGCCCAGTCTGTGCATTATGGAACACATGAAGAGAAATTCCATGGAAGGCATTTAATAGATTCAAAGACCTATGTAAAAATCAGCATTCTACTTATTGTACAAACCAAGAAGAGCTGATGATCATCTGATGAACTTAACCTCTGGTACCTGTGCCTTGGGATCCAGGAGTGGTGAGGTAGAGGTGGCTGTATGTCACTTATATTTTACAATAACATCAGAAAATGACTTGGTTCATTAAGGAAAAACTTTCAAACGTCAGCTGAAACTTCTGTGCCTCCTGCTGAGTTTAACCGCGGTGTGGAGGACCGAGCTGTGTTAATTACCAGAGTGAACCTTGCGAAGAACAGGAGCTGGAGGAAGTGCTTCCGGAGGTGCTGAGCCTCCCCAGGGACCAAGGCACCTACTGACAGAGGTTTCACCAGAGCAGAGTCGTTCCCTGGCTGCTAAAGGCGTGTTTCTACTGGTCAGAACTCATCAGTTCTGCGTCTTTCCCGCGTCTGACAGCGTGTTGGGGTGCGTTAGTAGTTGTCAAAAGTGGCCTTAATGCTGTGTAATCAGCAAAGCTGAAAGCGAAGTGTATTGCATGTCCCAGGAGGTCACACTGTGATTTCCTTAGGAAGAATTTCTTACTCTCCTGTGAACAGAGTGGTGTATTTAGTGGGTTTCTAACACTTGTCATCCTGGCTGCTGTGATGCAGGCTGAACAGGGACAGGGAGACATCAGCAGCCCATCTTTTGCACTGGTTGTCTGAGCAGTTCTGAAGCAGGAATAAGATGTAACATTGCCTTGCCCTAATGTTTTGTGACACAAGTCTGGAACTTTTTTTCTTAATAGCTAGTGTCTCTGAGGGAGGAAAAATAATACTGTTAAAATTGTTTTCCTTCTGTGTGTCTGAACAATCCAGCAAAGGGGTGCTGTTTTCACATAACTGTTTTTTCATTTAAGATTCAACTAAAGCAGACTTTGTTATTCCTGTCCCATCAACTCACCTTTCGTAGAAGTTGAAAATAAAAGGGAGCAAAATTTGCACCGGAGCTGAATTAGGTGTCTAAATTGCCACAGAAAGTTTGTCAACGTGAATGCAGTTGAACAGAAGATCAGGGCATAACCTAGGAAACTGCAGAGCAAGGCGAGGAAGCTGCAAAATCTAGATCTGCCAAGAGGAAACACTCAGCACAACTACCATTCCACATTATATTAAGTAACTTTTAGCGGATGAGGTCTACAATTAATTTATGAATGGGATACCACCTAGAAGGTTTTGGATGTCATTTTATTTGTTCCCATTGCAGAATTGGTAAGCATGCGCTTATAGTGCCCTTTACCCACAGCTGAAATGACTGCTGGGTTGTTTAAAAATAAATTCAAGGACAAGCGGTTGACTCCAGGTAAAAATGTATGCACCAAAGGGGTATAGCTGTACTGGGACAGCATTTTGACTACCATGGCCGTGACACCTTGTTTATGGTGCTGTAAAGCTTCCTTGTAAAAAATGATTCGAATGCTCTTTTTACTTCTTGAGTTTATTCTTATATATAGGCTTTAAATCTGAACATTTCCTGAGCAGTAAACTCTGTTTTGCCTTTGTATCTTCTGTATCCATCTCGGCCATCTCATAAAATGTGCATTACGCTGCACCCGAAGCAAGTGGGCTGAACTTTCCATTAGATGATTTGAGCTCAACAACCAGGCACAAGAGCCACTGCACTTCCCTGGTCTCGTAACTTTAAGCAAACAGCTGTAACCTCCTTGGATCTGTAGGGGTCTGACTTTGTGAAGTGCTTTGAGATTTGTGGATGTAAAACTTCATGTAGATGTGTTGTTTTATTTATTTTTAGGAAGTAAATATTGATGCTCAGAACGACGCTAGCATTTTAAAAATTAGGCTGTGGTGAATCAAAATTATAACTTAGCAGTACGTATTCCTGAGTTTAGTTTGTGGTTAGAGCACAGATAGAAGAAGAGGCTCTTGAGATAACACTTCAGATGCTGCTGTCAGTGTGTTTCAGCCCTGTCTTGTATATTTGTTTTGTCCTCCTGTTTTATCCTTAGCTTCTCCTCATCTGTCTTGGGAATTGGCACAGTGAAGTACGTTTCCATATTTCCTATAGCAGTTTGCCTAAAATCTTCAACAACATGATGATGTAAACTACATTAGGAACTAATGAAATAGAGTAGTATGAAGTTCCTAATATGCTTCTGTACTTTTATTTTTCTTCTGTAGTGATTGTTGGGTTCTCTTCAGAGTATCCTTTCTCCTTTTTATGTGTATAGAACCATAAGGATACAGGATATCATACAGGTTGGAGGAGAGCTCGAGGTCTCTAATCCAACCCCCTGTTCAAAGCAGGGTCAGCTCTAAGGTCAGATGAGGTTGCTCAGGGCTCTGTCTTGTCTGGTATTGAAAACCTCCAGGGATGGAGACCACACAACCTGGTTTGGAATGGCTGGGGGATATAATATGGGAAAAACTGAAAATTTAAGAGAGGGTGATTTCTTGCAAACTCTGCTGTGGCCTGTTACAAAACAGATTTTCTCACATTACCCACAAGAGGGAGTTTAAGCCTTTTCTGTACGGAAACAAAAGCTAGTCCTAATGTGCCATCACGCATTGGTGCCAAAACTGGTTTCTTCAGATAATCCCAGTTTAGAGGGCCAAATGCATCGATATCTATTACCCAAAATCCCAGGCTGAGAGAGTCACAGGGGCTCACATCACTGCTGCGCTTTAACCATGTGGTCTCCTAGGAAAAGCTGTTTTCTTTATGGTGTCTCCATGGCACATACTTAGGTGCTCTGCTGTCACGGAGTTGTACTGGTTGTTGGTGAGCTGTGCATTGAAGATGTCTTCCTGCTGTGCAGGCAAGGAGCCTTTGGAACGCGAGCGGGTGCCGTTCTTTCATCTCTTAGCTCCAGGTCTGCTGTAACCTTTGGTTTCTGTGGTAGATGGGTAACTGCACGCCAGGCATCTGCTGCACGTCAGCTCAGCACTTATTTTATCATATGGCTGGTGAAAGAAGCATTGACATGCTCATCCTCTTCTCTGAAGAGAAACCATATTAACTCCTTCACTGCTGATCTACCACGGTAACTGCTCCACAGTTCCTGTTCCACTCAGGCCAGTTTAGTTTTACTTCCTCTTGCAAATATACAAATTAATCCCATCATCAGTTATCTAAGCTGTTCCTTTGAGTTGTGTGTCTCCACAGAAAAGTATCATAGAATGATTAGAGTTGGAAGGGACCTTCAAAGGTCATCTAGTTCAACCCCCCCGCAAGGAGCAGGGACATCTCCAACCAGATCAAGTTGCTCAGAGCCTCATCCAGCCTGGCCTGGAATGTTTCCAGGGATGGGGCATCCACCGCCTCTCTGGGCAACCTGGGACAGTGTTCTACAACTTGCATTGTAAAAAATTTTTTCCTAATATCCGATCTAAATCTACCTCCCTCTATCTTAAAACCATTGCCCCTCGTCCTGTCACAACAGGCCCTGCTGAAGAGCCTCTCCCCATCTTCCCTGCAGCCCCCTTTGGGCACTGGGAGCCGCTCTCAGGTCTCCCTGGAGCCTCCTCTGCTCCAGGCTGAACAGCCCCAGCTCTCCCAGCCCGGCCTCATAGGAAAGGTGCTCCAGCCCTCTTATCTTTGTGCCCCTCCTCTGGGATAGTCTTCTCATTTGTAAGGATTCAATCCAAATTAGTAGTGACTGAAGGTTTTTCATAAGGTACCTGCTTGGGAAATACTGAAATAAATACAAACCTCATGCCAGCCTTTCAAAAAAGGTAGGTGGCCATTTCAGAAGGTACGTCACCACCGTAGGCAACGAGATGCCTGAGCAAATTCACCAGCGAGACCCCAGGTGGGGTCTGGAATTTGTGTAGCAGCTTGAGAGCACTGTTTCACTGTGTGACACTGAGCTTGGTTACGTGCAAGAGCTGTGAAAAACTGTTTCTTCTGACTGTCCTGATGAAATCTTTTTCCCTGACTTTTTAACTAGAAATGAAATGAAGAGTTAAAGTGCCTGCAGCCATTCTGTAGACTCCCTGCCTTTTCCTGCATTTTTACTTTTTTTTTTTTTTTTTGATACGCAACTGCAAAATGCTGTCAGCTAAATGAGACTTGATAAATCTCACTGTGTGTAGCTCTGTGGTTATTCTCTCAGGAAACGCAGCATGAGAGGAAAGGTCTTTTGGTGAGAGCCCTGGTCTGCCAGTGCTAAGAAGCCTCACGTAATGTTGGTCACTTCTGAACTCTTGCATTGGAGGCTGATGTGTACACCATCTGGTATTCAGGTGTGGCTTTCATCCTCTGACTAGAGGGGATTAGTCCAAAGGCTTAGCTTAGTCGGAGGGAAGTACAAGGATGAATATCAGATGGGTTTGTGGCCTTGAACTGACAAGCTGAGTAAATGATGCTGATTGATCCTGAAAGGCTCAGCCGTGAGGAAGCCAGGAATGGTCTTGCTCGTCACCCTTTAACTGTAACTGTTCCCCGCTTCTGGGTGCTACCAGAGCTCAATGTACTCGGGAAGGTGAAAAATGTAAGGGCAGACTTTGGAAGGTATTCTCAGCAATGGATTATGTTAGTAGGGATGCTATGCTCCTTGCTACAATTATTTATACAGAGAACAAGACAGAGCACAGTTGTATCATTGCAGTCAGCTTCTCCGGTTCTGAGCTGCAAATTTTAAAAATAAAGGAAAAAAAAATTAAAGAGCCTTGAATTTTAGTGAATTTAAAAAACCTCTCCTCAGCATGAAGGTAAGGAATAAAGGAAGAAGTCTGGCTGTACTGAACTGCTCTGAAGCACGAGATCCAAAAAGGGGCTTGCATTAGGAAAAGCTAACTGCTTTTAATCTATTGTAAGGCTGCACTGTTATGAAAAACCTTCTGGCTGAATTATACATTCACTTATGTTTAACCAGAAAATCCATTAGAGGCACAGAGGCCACAGAATAGATCTTAATTTCAGATCGGATAAAAGGAAGCCAGCGCTGAAACACCAAGAGCACGTGGCAGAAGCTTTAAAAACTAAGTTAGGGGACTCAAATTAAGGAAATCAAAGAAAAATGAAATGATTCAAAGGACAAAGGAAGGCTGTCATGAAAACATATTTCTGATGCCAGTGAAGAGAGATGACCCATACACTGTTCTACAGTCATTATTTTGAATTATCAAATGTATTCTTTTCAGGTAACAAGTACGATTTTTGGGAGCACCGCCCAGTCGTTAGTTTTGACCTGCATAAACTTTCCTGCTTTATTTTCTAGAGAGAAAATGCTGCCGCCTTGGACGCATTAACACATGGGCAACAGCTCTTTCCATGGGCCTCTCTCCAGTGCAGTCTCTCTGGAACTCCTACATCATGAAGGGAGATTTGTCCTTAACACTGCAGATACTCTGCGTAGTTTGATACAATGAGTAGCTGTATGCTTGGGAAGGTCCCCACAACAAACACTGCCACTTTCCTACGGAGACAAACACAGTTACTTTCAGCTAAGTGCCCTTCCTGCTTAAAAAACTCCGTTAATGTTGATTTAGGGGAATGGTTATTATATATCAAATGCATATTAATTGACATAAAAACAATGTTCCTGTTGGCTGAAGATGAGAGAGGCTTACTACAGGGTAAATGTCACCATTGGTACTCATATTTGTATGTGGTCCTGCTCTGTAGGAAGGGATTGGGTCCTTATCTAAAGAAATCCATACTCTGTGCAGTGGGGTTTGGCATGCTGGGAGAGTGTGGCTCACCTGAAGCTCTTGCTTGTTTTACAGTTTCTTTCAATGGCATAATATCTCTTATTTTGCCCATTTAATAAAGGCAAATAACTTCTCATCTTTATTGGTGATACATATACCAACAAAAATAAACGTTCTAAGCAAACTTGGCGAATTCTCATTTTAAAATACCAGGCATCACTGCCTGTGAGTTTAGAGAAAAGCCAGCACAAATTCTGTGGTAGATCAGTTTGAGATTTGTCCAAAGCATTCTGTAACCCTGCAGTCAGTGTAACTCAACATCTTTTTTTTCTTTTTTAAAGAGAATGCTCAAATCCATTAGTTAATTCAAGCTGAATAAACTCTGTGGTGTTTTTCTGCCAAATACTATAGAAGGGAATATTGAATTGTTCCTTGGAAAGGCCCCTAGGACCTGTCATGTGTATTCAGTGTTTTTTTGTTGTGTTTTTTTTTTTTTTTTAACTAAGATGCAGATATGCTCCTGTGTCTTTATGAACGATCATAACCTGAGGTTTGTTCCATATGACAAAGTGAGAATATGAGCCTGGTGCTGCTTCAAATTACAAAACTTAGAGCGTGGTGAGTCCAATGGCAGTGCCTATAAACTGCAAAGTACTGGAGTTCAGATTCAATCTGACGGTGATAAAACACACATTGTTTTGTGTGATTTCTCTTTGCATTGCTAGCATCTGCTTTAGGTTCCTGGTAGCAGCTACTTTGCCAAGAGTGGCAATGATGAAGGAAACTTTTATTGAATGAGACTGGTGGTTGACCCTTCATACAGTTGTGCTCGTTTCTTCATAGACACGCTGTGTGAAAACGCTTGCCCTCCTTCCGCAGTAGTCTCTGGCAAAAGCAGCACAACGCGGGCTGTCATATTTTGGAGGAACCTGCTGTTGTAGCAGTTCCGAGGAATTCACTACCGTTCGAGTTATTAATGACGCTATCACGCTAGCTATTCACATAGCACTTCAGAATTCTGCAGTGCCCTTGCCAGGGAGAGGTGAACACAGGAGAAGCTAGGCAGGAGAAAAGAGGGTATTGTTGGAAACACTGCGGTTTTAGTGTTGCATCACTAAGCAAAGCAGCAGCACTCTTGTACGCTTCAATACACGGATCCTGGCGTCTGTGCACAAGGGGCAGAAAACAGATTACCCAAGCTGCTTTCTCTAGCTAGTTAAAATATGGTAGATGGCTGGAAGATGGGCTGAAGAACCATTACAGGGCATGCATGAAGGCAAATTGTGGCAGAGGCTGGTACACTGAGGCTGTCGAAGGCAGTCGCGCAAGAGCAGATTGGCACTTCTCTGTGCAAAAGGCACCGGAGAAAAAGCAAGTGAGTACAGGAGGATGTGCCTGTAAGTGCTGGTATACTGTCAGGACACAGAAGGTGAATGTTCACATTTGCCTAGCTGATAAGAGAGCCTATCGTGTAATCTGTTTGTAGAACAAATCCATCTTTGCTTAGTGCCCCTCCTTTTGTCCGTGTTCTGCTCAGCCTGAGTAATCAGCACATCAGAGCACAACACTTCCTCCAGCACAAAACATCCGAACAATAAATGATGGGTCTGCTTTATATGGTGGTAATGTAGAGGCATTGGCACGCACATGGGCTCAGAGCTGTTCAGCTGTTCGGGATTAGTTATTCTACCATACTGTACATCACTTGTAAGCATAGCTGTAATGAGATTTTACAGATATGATTTCTCCATATTTAATTTATGCTGTACGTATTCAGATAGGGACAGACCATCCAGGGAGGCCTTTTTGCCGTTGGAATAGCAATGCCTTTTCTTTACAGCCTTCTTCCTCTTTGTCTTGCTTTGAAACTTTACGCTATTTTTCTGTAACTGTATGCTATCTTTATATAACCCAGGTAATATTTCACAAGCATTTCAGTGGACAATGGTGCTGTCAAGGACTGTGGTGCTGCTTCCCACATTACATTGCTAAGCAACATACAATATAACAGCATGATATCTTCCTGCAGTTGGTGAGAAGTCAAGCTCTTACGTGTTTCAGCACATAAAGACTTGTATTAATAGTAACTAACTCACACAAAAGTTGGACATGTCTTTTTTTTTCTTAAATTCCCAAGTGCTAAATACACATACATTGATATTTTTTCCTAATTAACCCCAGAGAAGTTAGTCTTTGTCTTGCCAGATGCGTAGCTTTCACTGACTTTCACAAGACTTGCTTTTATCAAAGCATCAGTTAAGTAAAAGGCTTCAACTTTGAAGCAAGTTTGTTTGCTTACCTGCTTAAAATTACACATGTGCTTTAATACCTTGCTAAACACGGGTCAGCCTGAGGGCAGAGACTGCATGTCGAATCTGTGTTCAGAAGCAACCCATATATTTTCATGACATCTTTGAAATACAGTTTGAAATGCAAACTGTAATACTTGATGAAGTGAAATCTTGGTTATCTCATTTATTCTGAACTTTTCTATTTAGAGCCAAGTTAATTCTGAATCTGAAAAAAAAATCTGATTGTAATCCAATTTGTAAAGTCACATATGACATTTAATCATGGAGACCGCTTTTGCCAGCTGATCTCATCTCTATAGAAACATGCATATTCAGTTCAATTTTTTTTTTAGATATATTTTAAATAATTCAATAGGGTCACCACTCAAAATGTTGTCCCCCTTTCTAAAGGATAACGTCTCTCCAAAATATTTCAGTAGATCGTGAGAGAAGAATTTTGGCCCTTGCAGATTTAATAAAGCCTTTCCTATTAGTTGTTTCTCACTGGCTTTTAAAAGCTATTAATAGCGGTGATGGTACTGGGCCTGAGTATGCAAAACCTTCACATTGTTGCTATCAAGAACTGTTCCAGCACTTAGTGTTAGCATTAGCCACTCTGACAGCGATCAAAGGAGACTTTGCGTTATTAATCTTACATCTTAGAGTTGGAGCATGAGGTCAAAATCGGTGTCATTTTCAGTAATGAAATAATGAACTGTGTAATACCAAGTAAGACAGTGGAACAGAAATTATTTAGGGTGTTTCAAGGAGTTGCTGCTAAGAATGGCTCGGTTGAGCTGATGGAGGTGCGGAATTCCAGCCCAGCGGGAAGCTGTTTCTCAAGAAAAAGCTTGTTCCGCACAGACGTGGTCTCCCTTGGCTGGGTGTGGAATCTGTGGGTTTCAGCGCTGCTCCTCTGATAGCCAGAGTGGTGTCAGAACCTCCTCTTTCTTCTGATGTGTGCCAGCGTACCTACTGTTTGACTGCCTGGGAGCAAGAGAAGGCCTAAAGCTGGACATCTCTCTTCTTCCCCATAGATCTCTATTTCCACGTCTCTGTTTTGAAAAGAGAGACAACACTTTTGGAAGATTTATACCTCTGGAAGGATGGTTAGCTCTTTAGGTGGCATACGAAACAAAACAGGCTTTGAGGATAATAATAGTGTGTATGGGGGTGAGACAGAGCGGCTCAGTGTGTGAGAAATGGTCTTCATTTGAACAAGAGCAAAGTAAACAGACTGGCTGATAATGCTGAATACCGTGCAATTTCCTTTTAAATTAGCAGATGGGGAGGGAAAGGAATATAAAAGGAAGTGAGAGAAAAAAAGAAGTTAATGATGAATGTTGAACGGGAACAAAATGTTGCCAAGACATCACGACAGAATGAAGAATTGATGAAGAAAGGGAAATTAAATTGTTGCTTCATACGGGAGCTCAGAGAGCTTTGAACCCCTGGCTCCAGTGTCTGAGGTGCACTTTATATAATCCTTGTTCTGACACGTCCGTTGTGGCTGGAGAATCGGACGTGGGGAGGATTTTGTCTGATGATGGCGGAGACCTGCGGCAGAAGAGAAGCCTGATAGAGAATATCATCGCCTGTGCAGACTGAAGGGCATTTCCTAGAATCAGACAAAGCTGCTTTCATCTGATGCTGAAATTATTCTATCAGACGATGGGAACTGATTATAGAAATTTGTTGTATCTCCCAGTCAGAATAAGAAGGCAAACCAGGACACTGCTAAATCAGATAAAAGTAGACTGCCAAAAAGGGGGAAAAATGTACTTTAGATTCTTCCAACCGTTCTCATAATTTCAGTTACTCTAACAAAGCTAGAAGAGAAGACGGGAGAGTCTGAAGATTGTAATATTGCACAGGGCGGGGAGTACGCGTATGTCTGCAGACGATGCTGAACGGTTAATGGGATCAGCTACTGAATCTTAATGCAGTCGTACACTGCAGTGAGTCAGACTCGATAATTCCAATTAGATACCCCCAATTACAGCACGTGCAGTGTTCACGGGGTCATGCGTTCGTAGAAGTAGAACAGAAAAGGGGCTTGGTTTTAAATATGCTTGAAAACATGCACAGATACAGTAGGTATTTTCTTAAAGCTGAGCCTCCTGGAGACGTGTGTGGTCTGCGGACTGGTCATGGTCTGCAAACTCCCGGAAGGTGGTGTGGGAAACAGCAACAAAAGTCAAAGTTACCGGAAAATCAACGTGCACTTGCTCCTGCGTGCAAGTTTGGAAACAAACAAATGAGAGAGAAAATAAAATAATAAAAAGTTAGTTTTTATTGTTTGTAAATGAAAACCACGTTGGTTAGACTACATAATATAGTCCATAGTTTTTTTTTTTTTTTTCAGAAAGTTTGTATGTTCCTTAAATTCCAAACAGATTGTGAAGCAGTGACCTGGGGATGGCTTATGTAACTAAACATTGAAGTTATTCTTTTGGCTGAAATGTCAGCAATCTGTTTTCAGCATCTCTGGTAACGTACAGGTACGTGCGTGTGCAGATTTATGTGCGTGGCCGTTGCACATGGCCGGCTCTCTCCGTGGGGAGGTTAAGCTTGTTTCCAGCAGAGCAGGCACAGGTTTACCAGGGTGCAGAGCAGAAAAACCTATAGCTCTGTTCCCGCTCCATCCTGTGCATCTCAGGCCCTCGGGATGACAAGGGGACGTGCCAGCCGTGAAGTTGTGTAGGCCTCCCCTCCCCGTCTGCATTATGGCTACGCATGGCCTTACAACCCACCGGCTGGCCTTCGCGTGGGTCAGGTACCTGTCTGCGTGCTCACAGGAGGCCCTTTAGAGAGGGACGTGAAGTTACAGAAAAATGAATGGGGAAGTTAACTGGAATCAATTGAATAGAATTTTATTTTTTTATAATGAAAATAAAGCAATTTTGAAAATGAAAACCCAGATGGGGCTGATACGCTCTATTATCGCTGAAACAAAATGAAATTGTCAAAACAAGAGAAGCTTCTGCAGTTCAGCAGGAACCATATGGGGAAAAAAAACAAAGGGAAACCACAGATAAGCAAATAATTAAATAAAGGTGAATACAACTTAAAGCTAATGAGGAAAAAATAACTTAAAGTGAGCAATAAGCAAAGCAAGAGTTCCTAGATGAGTGTTACATGAAAGGATTGTTCAGATTCCTCCAGAATTGTGGGAACGTTGCATCTCTAAGTCAGATTGGAAGGGCTAAAATCCATATAGCTTCACTAAGAAATTTCTGATTTTACTACATCATGTTATAATCCATTGATTTAAATGATAGCTGTGTTTATTACGAAGGCAGGCTCTCCTTTCAGTGACCCATTAGCAGTTTTACAAGCAAAATAGCTAGAAAGTTGGGGGACAGGAGAGAGAGAAAGAATGTAAAGGGCTAGAAAAGATTAAGATTTGCAAGAGAGGATCTTTAGATGCAGAGACCTGATAATCTTGAGCAAAATAAACTGTTTATCTTTACAGAGAAAAACATCCCAAGGGAAGAGAAAGTAAAAACTGAGGAACTGGGGCCGGAAAGGGGCAGAGCTCCTCAAAAGGAGATGTTCTCTCTCGTTATCCTGGTTTTGCAGCACTGAAGGAAGCAGCCGATCCCAGCTCCCTGTATGAGCACTGGCAGCTCCTGCTCGCCCTGAGCAGCTGCCCATGCTGTGAATTTTTTTAAACTGGAGCTGCTGGGGAATGGGGAAGAGAGTCAGATGAGGAATTAGACTTGATTAAGAGCAAAATCTTTGAAATATAAAGGGATCTCGTCTAATATGGGAAAGAATCCTAGAAATTGAGATGCACTGGAAGCAAACAAAGACAGAGCAGCCAGGAAGAGTGGTTACAAGAAGAAAGGACACCAAGTCAGGGAGAACAGAGGTGAAGGTTTGGGAAAGGGCAGTTGTTCAGCTCATGGGAGACGACAGTGGGAAAGATAAATAGAGAGATAGACACTGAAGTGCTGACGGGGGCTGGCTCATTTGATTTGGCTGCAGACAGGTTTAGGAAACCTCAGAAAAATGAAATAGCATAATGCACAGCTAACCTGTAAGTTCTTTGCAGTATCTGGATGATGAATGGCAGAAGTGGTATTCATTATTAACAACTCCACATGCTTCTTTTTTTTTTTTTTTTTTTTTTTTTTTTTTTTTTTGTTAGGTTTGATTTTTATGGGAACTTCATTTCATGGTATCCCTAAATTAGAGGATAAAGTGTCACCCCAGCAGGGCTTCACGTCTCATTTAAGTCAAGAGCTAGTAAAGAACTGAATGCATTTATCCCGTTTAAATATTTGCATTGAGTGTATGTGTTAATTGTTAGGCAAATCTGAAATAAAAATTTCACAATGAAAATTATGCACTGATTCCCTAAAGAGGCGATGGAAGTTTTATTCCTGGCTTAGGCAGGGAGTTGTTAATTTGGCAGTCGAGCATAGGCAGTGACACTTAGTCTAGCAAAATGGTATTTACATCTCCAAGAAAAAGAGAGAATACTTAGCTTACTTAGAGGAGCGTCAAGATTATGCTGTAAATAACCCAAACACATTTTGTGGTGAAGGAGGAAAGGGAAAATGGAAAAAGAAAATTAGTAAGTCTACAAAAAGATGGAGTAGTAGGATACACCTTACTGGAGCTTCTAGGAACAGATAAGCTATACGGAAGATCAGTTATAAAAACCAGCATGCTCCACTAGGAAAGGGTGTCTTTAATGGGTGGAACTTGTAATGTCAGGTATGCAGAAAGGCAGAATGCCTGTAAAGAGAAAAACAACTGCTGTAAATAAGTGTTATGTCTATTTTACCTCAATCTGTGCTGAGTTAAGAAACATTTCAGGGTAAGTGGAAGAAGTATCCCTCACCTGTGGTGAGGAATCCCAAGATGGTGGGATTCTTAAATAACTGTTGTGGATTCCCAACGTGTTCTGTAGCAAAAACAAACGACAACCCTTACAGTAGCGGCATGGGCTAGCTGGAGAAATATCATAGTGGTCAGGAAAGGAAGTGCGTGACAGATGATTGATTATTCAGGATTTTTTATTCATCAGGGTTATGAATAGCAGGTTTGAACCTTGCAGTCTCTTGTCACGTGCCAAGATGAGTATTTATTTTCTGTCTTTTCGCCTTACCCTTCACCTTCCTGTTGATTTCAGTGAAGCTTCTCATTTTTCTGTCCAAGTCTGAAATCACATTTGCGGTATGTACTTCATACCCACACCAGTATCTCAACAATTCTTTGGAAACCTTGGGTTAAAAAGTGGTTTATCTGTGTCGGATAGTTAGATCTATTTCTGAAGCCTTAGCTCAGGCAAAACTAATTGAGTAGGAATAGAGACAGTATTCTCATACCTTTATTCTGCCTACAGCAAGAGAGAGTATTGAAAAAGTGAATGTGAAATCAGAAGTTACTGGACAACGAAAAGGAAGAATGACAGTAATATTCCATAGAAGAGATATTATAAGCCTTTTTTTATCGGAAACAGATTAGAAACATGAGGAGAGAATAAGACATCATTTATCTTGTTTCACTTTTCCAGTGGCAGCAGCAAGCAAAAGTTAGTTCAAAATCTTTGCTTTTTGTTTTGTGAGTTTCACATAAAGCAGAGACCATATGGAGTAATTTAGCCTCAAAAAGCGATTAAAATGAAGAGACTGCTTGATCTGGAAGGACAACGATTGGCTGAATCTCTAAACAAAAAAGGGGAGAGGGAGGAAAAGACAGGAAACAATGAAGGAAAGAGAAGAAGAATGAGCAGGCTCAGAGCAGGTAGACTTGACAGCCTTTGAGGGTTCAGAATTTGTCTCCTTCTCAGTGCAATCACTTTGTTCATGTACCTAAAAATATTCTGGAATTTTTTCTTCTTCTAAGTTGCATGTATTTCTACAGAGAACTTGCAAACCGAAATAAATAGAATTTTGATACAGTATTTCTATGCTGTAACTATGGATGTATGGGAATCATCTACTGATTTGTGGAGACCGAGATTTCAGAGGAGGGGATCTGGATGTTGGTTTTCTCTCCTGTTTGTTCTCAGTATGGCACCAGCTTTCATCTCCACAGGTCCATTTCCATACGAAGTGCAAAGCCTTATTCATGCCACTTACCTTGCTTCCATCTGGTTTGGAATCATATGAGTTCAGATACATCTGAACCTTGCGCTTGCTCTTTGTAACCTTTCTTATTTTTGTAGAATTTTACAAATGTAGAAGAACTTACTGAAAGCCCTAGGTGCCCTGATCCAGGCTGAAGAAACAAAGAACAGTCTTGGTCCTATCGTGTCTAATCAGCAATGTGTAGAAATAGTAGCAGAAGAGCCCGTATCTGGAAAAGAGAAGAAAAGATTACTTTCAAGATACAAAAGGGATTTGTATATTATAAATGCCCTAGCAGCGCTATTTTTCTAGCAGATGTTTTTAAGGATACATTAATTTATTTGAGTACTATGTTATTTTAGCCTGAACCTTCACAGATGGAGCTTCTGTCCATGTTTCAAGAAACTGCACTTAATCTTCCCTGTTTTCCTGTTCGGTAAGACAGCCTTCAGAAGCTACATTCATTATGAATTTAGCCTGATGTGAGAGGAAGTGTGTGTAACTTTTCAACATCTAGTCTACTCTCGTAAGATTATTAATCCAGCGTTTGGATAACCTCAGGATCCTGCTAAGTATCCAAATGTTTATATGGGTATTTTTCTGAATTGCACTTTCCATTGGTACTTTTTGTCCAAGTTTTTATTAATGATACATCCCTGCGCCAGCTGCTATTCTATTACATTTACATAACAGGGTACCAAGGAACAACCCATTCTTGAAGGCTGGCTGTTGGTTAAGGAAATACGCGTTGGTGACTTGTGCATCCTGAATGGGAAGAAAGCTGTTGCAGAGTCTTTTTAAAAGAGCTGAGAAAACAGCAAGCGCTTCTTGTTGCTGTTTCTAGGAGACAACTGCAGAAACACAGTTAGGAATCTGTAAAGTCAGCTAGGGTGGGATCTCAACAGACAGCTCGGTGAATTGCGCACAGAACTCTGCGTGTTGCAGACCTTTTGTTATTTTTGCCCAGGAGTCAGTTTAGTTTTACTTCCCTCTGTTAAACTGCCAGTAGGATTTTACTGAAGAAGTTCAAAGACACTTTCCTCAGTCTGAGGTGTACAGTAGCAGGAGGTAACGTTATATTCTAGTTACTGTGAAAGAATGTCCTGATGGTAGTAGTAATTTTTTGGGTCTTAGAAATATTGACTACAGCAAATTGATTGTTGGCACTTTTCATGTTGGAATATTTAATGTGTACTCCTTTCATAGTCACAGTTGTGTTTTCTTACCATGATTACTATAGAACCTGTAACTCTGAAGCACTTTGTTTGATTTATTCTTTAGAATTTTGTTTGTTAATGATTACAAGATTTAGTAGTTTGTGGCAGAGATTGGAATAGAGGTAAAAGGCTCGGTATTTTCAAAAACTGTGGAACTGGTCTATTTTAAAGCTTCTGAAGGCCAAGATGGTTCAGTAAGTTCCATGTTTTGGGTGTATATCAGATAGTGATATATTTTCTTACACCAGAGAACATTCCTATAAATCAAAACTCCTAATGGTTCACAAAACCAGAGAGCACTGAAGGGAAAGTTCTTGCACTGATATCCTAGGGAATGTCTTTCGTGTAGACTCTTCCTCCAGCACAGGTCTTCAGGCTTTTTGTGCTCCATTTAATTGTTACACCTCTTTTTTTTTATATATACTTTTTCCCTGTGGTGGAGCTTTGAGTTCTGGATGAAAAGCTGCTACCTCAGATGTGTGATTAGAGCATCACTTTCTTCAGAAAATGAAGACAAAAGTCTGATTTAATAGTATAAACTTTCATCTCCCCAAATAAAGGATCCTCAGAGGATGTCTGTCCTGTTGCTGCAGGTTATATGATGCGTGATCCAAAAAGGGACCCAGCTGAGAATAAAGGTTTCTGGACAACTGGCTTCTGCCGCAACTGTGGCACTGGACAGCTCAGCAGACAGATCGCCCTTCTGCAAGTTCTTGAGTTTATTACTTAAAATAGGTTCTAGTCTTCTCTTAACCAGACTTGTGCTTGCTAGCAGGAGCATTTGCAAGGGTAGAATCTTAGTAACTGGTGCTTCCTGAAGATCCCAGTTATATTTGAATTTATTAAATTGTTAAATTGCTAGCGGTTTGTGCCGAGGCAGGGGGATTCTTCCTACCGATACCCAAGTAACCAAGGATGTGACACTTTTCAATTTGTGCTTGTGTCATGTTCAAGCGCATTTATGATAGACGTAGTTCAGTTAAAGCAGAAAAACAGCACAACAGGGCTTTGGCATGAACTTCTGGAGTAGGATCCTCTCAGTGCTTGCTGTCCAGGGCAAGATAAGCTGCATCTCAATGGGAACAGACCCAGCCATGAGCAATGACTTTGAAAACTTGCCAGGTAAAGCCAAAGAAACTGTGAAGCTGGTTACTTGGTCTGAATTGTTATTCAGCCCTCACAAAAGAGGAGGCTTTGACAACACCCCCAGTAACCTTGGCAAACTGTTTTGTTAAGCAGGTCTGTGCTCCACTGGCTTTTCAACTCACAGGCATTCATTGCTGCCTCCCACATATGAATTTATGTTTCAGAGAAGGGCTGTGTGGTGGCGGGCAGCTGCGGCATCACGCTGATCTTTTACACGGGCTAACAACAACCGCATCAAACAGCAGGCGAAATAACGTACCGCTCTTCCGTTTCTCAAGGGGGAACGCAGCTGAACCTCTTCTCACTCAGTTCTGCAGATACGCAGCCTGAAATGGTTTCTCCTTATTTTAAATAATGGAGAGCTTCCCATCTCCAACTTGCTCTTCTCACGTAGTGTGACACTATTGAGGTGGCATGCTGAGAATGGATCCCCAGGAATCATTTTTGCACAGATATTGGCAACTAAACTGTAATTGCTGAGTTTTTACCTGCTTATACTGGAAAAGACTCACTTCGGGGCTATTAGAACTTTAAATAATTAACGCTCTTCAAGTTTTTCTAACTTTCAAACTAAGTCACATTTGTGATTGCAAAGAAGGTGTCCTGCTGCTGTGTGCTGCTGTGTCTCTTGTCGCAGTGTGGAAACGGTAATGTCTACTTGGTGTGAGCAAGGCTCAATGAATGCATGTGATTTACTTTGGCATTGCTCTTAAGCTGTAGAGATAGGCCTTGTGATAGCAAAATTATGCGTTACGAGGAACAACATAAAAATTATACCAACGCTTTCTTCTGGACCAATGGAATATTGTTTTGAATAACAGAATATTGTTTTCAAAATGTCTGTTGGCTGTGCTTGTTTATACATAAAGTATTTCTACTTACCTTTTCCTATAGATGTTTAAAACACCTGGTAGAAAAGGAAGTAGACTTTTCGTAGTCTCTTCTGGCCATAATGCATAAAGTAGCAAAACCTGGTTCAAACAGACCTATGAAGCAAATAATTTCCCTGGACATAAATCCAAAACCAGTTAAATCACCACATTTCTACTACTTCAAACTTCAGGCTATATCGCTTAATCTGGAAATACTAAATTTCTTTATGAAGAATAACAAATAGGTTCAATGCACATCTCTGTAGCTGATAAAAAAGAGATGAGGTGATTTGCCCCAAGTTTTACAGCAAATTAAAAGCAAGTGTGATGTTTCCTGTTTACAATTTCACATTACAGTGTGAAGTAAAGGCCAATGGGAGCTATGATTCCTGTCTTCTGTGAAAAGAAGGGTTAAGAAGTAGTAGTTACCAATTCCAGCAAAGTCAAGTCTTACATATTGAGCACAACTGGTATATAAACAGTGTTGAAATGAACATCATGCAAGCATTAGGCAATTAAGTATAACTTTTTTTTTTTGTTTCAAAACTAGCCATCTAGGGGAATGCAGAGATGCTCTGATTAGACAGACAGCATACATCTAATTTCCACTTCCTTCCAACCATTTCAAAATTCCTTCCTTGAAGAGTCAGCTTCCCAAAACTCTAAATCTTGCGTTCTGCTTAACCTCATAGGTATTCCAGAGAATATGCTAGCTAGACTTCTCTTTCCACAGTCATTATTTCAGTGTGCTTGGCTCATTTCCTAGGATTTGGTCTAGCATAGCCTCTGACCATTCAGGCCATTTGTCTGAAACTCATTTCCCTCTTCACTTCTGCGATTTTCCATTCAGTGCCTGAGCAATTAAAATCCCCGGTGATCAAAGCCCTGGTCTTCCAACTGTCCCCTTCTTTTCAAAATCATTGCGTGAGCTGCTTTTCCGAACTGCGTGAGCTGTGCTCAAACAAAGAACGTATGACAATTGCTCGACTGTTAGAAATTGTGAATACTGTCTTAGCCAAAATATTGACATCATTCTGACTTGCACATTAAGGATTTAATGTTTACTAGGGCTGTAACTACAGATGAGCAAATAATTTGGATGACATTAAAATCAAATCAGTCGTCATATAAAATCACTGAGGTCTAAATAAGTATTCTTTTTCACTTTCCTATTTCTAGTTCTTGGGTTTAGCTATTCTGTTAGCATTCCTGCATTATTCCTGACTCTCCACAGGGAAGGATTCCACGGGTGTTTATTCTCCTCTGGCACTACATTGTCTGTGGAAAGTATATTATGTATATGCAGCATCTGTTTCATGGAAGATTACAAATTGTTTCTCTTTATAGAATTAGTCTTAATTCAGCTGTTCATTACGGAACTGCTATTCCTTGACATGGACAATCATCATTCTCCAGGCATTTCTAGTCCTCTGTGGTCGAGGTAGGCAGTGTTCATGAGTCACTCTGTGTATGTTTGTGTATCTCCACGTCCTGGGACACAGGATAGACGGATGATACCTCTTCCAGACTCCTCACCCCCAAAAGTTCTCCAAATCCCTTCTATACCTGTTCTTGTTTGTTAATTCAGACTGGAGTGATGTAAGATGTGTCAGTCGAGAGTTAACGCACTTTTCCTATCATATGCTAACTCCTAGACCGCATATGTGACCCAGACCAGGTGGAGGACTGTTACCAGGCAGAGTGCCGTGTTCCTGTAGTCACCGAGTAGGTGGTTTTGTGGGGAAGGTGGAAAGCAGGAGGTTTTTTGTTTTGTCAGTGAGTGGGAGAAGTAGTGAAGTTGTAAAGAACATAGGGAGCGTAGGGTGTGAGCGGAGAGAATGTAGGGTTTGCAGCACTGTAATTTAGACCAAGGCGGAGATCTCGGAACGTTATTTAATGGCGGCTCTATCCTGTGCAATACTTAAACTCATTTCCATCTATTTGTTTTTTCTTCTATTAATACAGCATAATCCTCAGGAACAGTACTAAACTGTTTTTGCAAGCTACAATTACAGTAGAGTCGTATCAGCCTGCTAGGTTAATTTCTCCATCCAGAGCTGCATGTTTTCCTGCCTTCAGCCAGCCATTCATCTGTCCGCCTACGGCTTGTAGCACCAGGCGTGAACAGGCGGCTCTAAAGCAGTAGGTACATGACTCTGTAAAGAGTCAGCTAGTAAGGGAGAAGCATTACCCAGAGGCACCAAAATAGAAACCCCTGCTTGTCTCAGAATCCTGTGTCATCAGCCCTGACAAACCCAAAATGCACTGAATCTGCTGTAGATGCTTACAGAGTGATCCTCACCTTAGACTTAGACAAAAGCGTTCTTTTTAAAGAAGATGAAGCATTTGAACTTAGCTGGAGTATTAAAGGAAGGATTTGAATCGTAGGGTCAAAGTAAAATTGATCCTGTACGTCTGCATTTGGAGAATTGTTTCAGGATTGTTGTAACAGCAATATGAATTTACCTTTCAGAGACACATCTTGATTTATAGTTGTACATTGATATCTTCTTCTGTTATTTTGTGGAGATGTCTTCAGAGAAAATAAAATTTTGTATTCCTCAGCTAGGTGACAGGGTCTTCTTCCTCCATCCTTGCACAGTATCATATACCCAGGAAGTTCAAAGCATGTAAAGCTGGGAAGTTTCAGCTGTATTCCTGTGAGATAAGATATATTTCCACGTCAGTGTCATAGAAAATGGAGGCACAAAGAGGAGTTATGAATTACGTGAGGTCTCAGGGAGTTAGTGGCAGACCCAGCAGCAGAACGAAGGTGACCTGACTTCAAATGCTATGATCTGCCAGCTAATATTGTCTCTGTTGAGAGAGCCTGCAGTTGCAGACTGATGTAATTTACCGTATGATTCTAGCAAAGCTGGTGCTTGCCCACCCGAGCTCATTTGCGGAGGGCTTTTTAAAACGCCGACTTAGCAGCAGCTCCTGGCTTGGCAGAGGAGGTGAAGGCAGGACAAGGTCTCCAGCAGAAGGCTGTTGCTGCAGCGAGTCGCAACTGCCCGGTGCGGAGTCATTGAGCTGCGTCCCCGTCGGGCAGCGGCTGCTCTGTTCGTTCTGCAAACAGCCTCTTTCCTTTCCAAGACAGCCCTAGGGACACAAGGGGAAGGCAGAGTTTATTATAAACTGAGTAAAGGAACAGACTATTGCTGGAGGAGATCCAGGGCTATAAAAGCTTGGAGGGGAGGAGGAGGAGGGAACGGGACATAATTTGTGTTTGTGTGCGAGGGGGTGCGGACTGGTGGCTTCAGCGAGGCATTCCCCAAACCCTCAAGACCTTTGCTGGTTTCGGTGCGAATTTTCTGCAGCGCGTACCGTGCCGTGTCGAGCCTCACTCACTTTTTATTGTATCAATCATTCTCTTTATGCAGCAACGCGCATCGGAGAACGCTTGCGGGTCCTGTTCTGAATGAGCTCCGCTCTCTGCCAGCTCAGCCTAGTTACTGCTGTAACTTAAGTCTGGGGGATGGGAGAAAAAGGTTGCTGCTACTTTAAATATAATGCATTAAGAGGATGCTGGAAAAAGGCCTGCATGCTGTAATACCCAGCCATCTAGTTGGAAAAGGAGCCAGATGTAATACAAAAGAAGAAACACAGCCTCTTATGGATGCAGCACTAATTCATAAATCAGGTGAATCAGCTTAGGCAACCGCTGTGTTTTTATGCCTCTGCTGCATGGAGTACTGCATGTTGGATGCTTTTATTTGAAGTAATGGAACCAGATAATCCTTTGGACCAGGACAACTCCAATGGTAAGAAGTAGAAAACATAGAAAAGAGAAGGAAAAAAAAAAAGGATAGTGAAAGAGCGTCTGAGTTACACATCTACTAAAGGCGCAGGGTTAGGCTTGTGTTGTTACTGTCTTCTGCATGGCTAAGTAGAAATGAATGTGGTGATGTGCTTCACGTTATCTTAGAAATCGCCCTGTGTACAGGGTTTGGGGATAAACACGGAGCAGACTGATAACACGGTGTATGGCAAGGAGCAGCAGTCAGGCAGAATTAACCGGTCTCCTGGGCAGAGAGGAGAGGAGCCTGTGCGTTGGATGTTATTCAGTTTGGGGGTCTTTTTGCCAGTGAGAAAAGAAGGTAACTTTATGCCGTATGTGCTGTCTAATGCAGCGTTTGGAAACAGTTTCTTTATCTGCAGAAAGCTTTCCTACAGGCAGTTGCATGAGTAATTTACTTAGAGGGATATATTTAGCTAGGGACCACATAAATTCACCCTGGAATTGAAGTCCGGGGTTAAAACTGCAACTATTCCCTGGATTTACAGCATTCCACATGCTGATGTTCTGGTATCTACTCTATCGGAGGACATACCAAAAAGCAGAAATCGGGGTTAAAAGTTGTTTGCAATTGCAAGTCTTATTTTTCTGTTAGCAGAGTGAATTGGCTGCATTGAGGAGAACAAATTGTTTACATTTATGAAAAAAACTTGTCAGTGATTTTTAGAATAAATCGATTCTCAGCTCTTTAATATGTATTTAGTACTGTTCTGTATACTTTTTGAAATCCGCAAAGTATTCCACTTCCTACAGACATATTGTTCAGGAACTAGTTATGTATTTCCCACAGCGTATTCCCCGCTGATAACCTGGAGCTTCCCGTGCGACCTAGCTGCAGCGTTGGTATCACAGCAGACCTGAAACTGTGCGGAAGGAACGTGGCTGAGGGGATGAAGTAACACTTAAAGCATGTGAACAGTTGACTGGGCAGATATAAATGGGCAGCAGTGCTTTACTGTGGGCTCCGTGCCACACTGAAGTTGAATTGTATGAAATAATCAAGGACAGATTTCAGTGTGGTTTCAAATTATAATATTTACATGAAATGATTAAGCGGGGAGGATCACACTGTTTGTTGCACTGTTCTGTTCTCTTTCAGACGTAGTTCCATTAATTTCTCTCTAGAAGAAGCGCATCTACCTCTCGTGTCTCGCACCTCCTTAGACCACTAGAACATAAAATTAAATCTTGTTTTCTTCTTTACAGCAGGAAGGTTTAGGCTTATCAGAGAAGTGCATACCTACTTTGGGCTGATGTTAACAAAGATATAATCAAGTATTCTTGCCTGTCCCACCATTAAAATCTAGACTTCAGGAGTCACAGAGAGTGTCTTGATTCTGTAGGAAATAAAAGTTTAACTTTGGTTTCTCAAATATGCTAAAACGGCTCACTAATTTTAGAATGCATATTTTAACATACACAGGTTTCTCGTTCTTCTCCTTACAGACATGTAAAGTATATTCTGTCACACGGTGTTGAAACTTGTTTTCCTACAAAATATTTGAATAAGTAGGCAGACGCTGGAGATGTTCATAAACTGGGAAATGGTTCCAAGTACGCTAGAAGAACTTTTACTGGTTCCCCTTTCTAACTATGTAAATCACCATCTTCCTTTTAGAGTTCTTAAAATTACTTGGACTTAAACTGTCCCATTGTAAAACAAACGGGTTGAACCATTTCTTGATCAGAAGGTCACTTCAGTGTTCTGCTGCTGGAGCTGCAGGAGCAACGTGCGGGACCGAGGAGTTAATCTAGTATTATGATACACCGTGCGTTGTTTTGCATGAATTCAGTAAAAGAAGTTTTCAAAAATATGCCAGTAGAGTGCTGTTAAGAAAGATTTTTCTCCTTTGAGAATGTTTTCTCGTAGCTGTCATTCCTGAAGCAGCCCCGTTGTTCCTTTATCGTCAAACAGCGAGCGAACTGCTCTGAACACAGGTAACCATTGTGTTTATCTTACAGGATTGCTCATGTGACAAATATTAATGCCTTGAGAAGTGAACGTAACTTGAAACCTATATACTTACTGGAGAAGTGCCTTTTTACTTTCAAGAATGTCAGATAAAATTCCTTTTTCTGCTGGCAGAATGGAAATTGTTATTTTATTTTTTATCTACCTGGTAGTCCGTATTGGTTAACCATCTACCTTAAAATTCAGTGTCAGTGCATCCTCAGTTGCTTATTGCCAGCCCAATCAATAGATCATTAATGATAGTAAAAGCTGTTCAGAAGAATATATGGCAATAATATACTTCAGAATTGCTCAGTTTGCCTCCTACAACCGTTTCATTTGCTTACAGAGACGTGTGAAATCAGCTGGGACATTAGTGGAATATTCAAGACTGAGAAGCTGCGAGTCTCATTTCTCAGCACAGTTTTTTTTTTCCTGGTCAAATGAAGTTGCCAGCTTTTCATGGAGATACCTCATAGATTTATTATTGTTTGTACATGGACCAGGGGAGGACCACTCATTTATTTGGGGGCCTGAAATGAGATTTGAGTGGTGTTAGTGGTCTTGACGTAAGAGACTTGAATAAAATCATAATCTGTGGGTGAAATGGTTATTGGATTTTTCTCTGTGAATCTTCATTGAGCTGTAGTGCTTGCAGCACTTTGAACACAAGCTTAAGAGATTGCTATTCACTTTGACATTTGTGAAAGGAGACGAAAGTTCTGTAACTTTGCTCCATGTGTACCTAGGACAAAGGCTCGCATACAGCTACAGGTTCTTGTAAGGATTTAAAAAATCCTTAAAGCACCACTCTTCTCCCCTCCCTGATATTTTCTTTCCATTCTCTGAAATGCAGGAATATGAAGAGAGATTATTGTCATTTTCTGATGGCTCACAGTTCTGACTTCTTGATGTGTTCTTTTAAATGTACTGGCATGATTTTACTTGATGCTTTTCACAAAAAAAAAAAAAGTTTCTTGGAAGAAAAGTGCTGAAGAATGTGCTGATTCTGAAACCATAACCCTAAATTACCCATTTCAGAAGGATGACATATCAGAGCTACAGATTTCTCTTTTGTACTATAACCACTTTACAAGACAACTCAGCAGTTTGTTTTTTTTTTTTTTGTGAGCCACTGAAGATTTAGAAGATATTGTATTTGTGTACAAAATATCTGTGAACTCTGCATTCACTCTGATTTCTGATTGTTTAGATCCCAGTTCATACAGCTGCAGTGGACACTGGTACCACCTCTGGCTTTATTCTCCTGTGTATCCTGACAATATTTCTTTGTGAATTAGTTGTTAATTTTCTCAGGGCACAATATTTTTTAGTAGACCTTTTGAACAACCTTGTAGATCAAATCCTAACTACTGGTTTTAGTGGAATGGTATGCCCTACACAATGAGTGTGAATCACGGATGCAAATTTTGTACCACAAAGAAAAGAAATCAAACCATTGTTTAATACATAGTTGTCAGTCATAAACACATTAAATGTAGAGAAAATACAAAGTCTGAAGAAGATATGATGTAATACAGAGAGCCAGTAGAAAATAATTGTAATACAGGCTTAATATGGCAGACTGTACGTTAAAATTAGTTCATTTGTGCTGTCTTTCTGATGGCCATGGATCACTCTGTATTGGCTTTTTTTTTTTGGTAGGCTTGCACAAATTGCAAACAGCTTGCTCGGATCTCTGAGAGGCAGAGCACTGATCGTTTTCCTTACGTGAGAGAAAAGGAGTTGTTTTGTTTAGGAGCAGCCGTTGTGCAGAACCTGTAGAAAAGCACAGGTGAACTTTGGCATTTCCCATCAACGGTACCATCCTGCCCGATTAACGCTGAAAACTTGGTTTCTGTGTAGAGTGAATGCTGGAGAGTAATGAGTTCTGGTGGTAGTAGTTTTTAAAAGTTGATTTCCCATTATTGTCTACGGGACTGAAGAAAAATGGTAATGAGTAGGTTGGCAATTAAACATATTAAACTCTAATTAGGTGATTAAATAGTGCTGTACTGTGGCCTGTGGCATAGATCCTTTAAAAATTATTTGTTCTTTCTCTGCTTACCTCAGCCAGCATGTGCATTGTTTGCGAAGAACTCTGTGTTAAATACATTAAAGAAACAAACTGTGTGTTATTACCAGAAATATTTATCCTAGACATCTGTGAGTAACCAGATTATTTAACAACGGGTGTTATTTGATGATATTCTATTTAAAAAGCGAGGTCTCTCTTTTGAGCAGTTTTACAAAATTGTACTTTTTCTGGGTGGATTTTGGTGTTCAAGGCCGAGCTGGCAGAGGACTGTGGAGTGTTGAGACAGTTATGCTTCGTTCTTTTCTTCATTATAGTTCTTATACCATGTCTGTCTTACGGCTTCTGACAAAGAGAGGTAAAGAAACGTGTTTGATGGTAGGAAAACTCAAAAAGACAAAGACAAATGGCAGTGTAATAGCTAGAGAAGATAAATGCGGGCTGAATTCCTGATGAATTGTGCGTAAGAGGCATATTTTGGGTGGCAACCCTTTGCTTTATATTTTGCAGTAGTTTTCTTCATTTAATCTACGCTGTATTCAGGTACTAACTGTAATTCAATAGGTAAGATGTCTTGTACTGAAAGCTAAGTCTGAAGCAGGTAATATATTTTTCTGGGAAAAATGCTCTAAATCTTGGTGGGCGAAACCAAAGTGAGATATCTGCACATAAGAAATACTGGTGACAAAATAAAATAAAATATCCTACCTGGGGGCATTACTTCCTGGTGAACATCTGAAATAGGGCCCGATTCACCCTGCAAGTAACACTAGGTCACTGTTCCATATTATTTTCTGAGGTTCCTACAAGTTATATGATCAGTATTTGGCTTATTGCAAAGAAATGATCCAGGCATGTGTAGTGATCACTGTCCCAAAAGGATAGTAAATAAATATAAATAATCCTCCTGAACTGTCAGTGACCGTGTGGCAAGTAGAGCAAACATCAGTCTGCAGTAGGTGGGAAGGTGTAACTGGGTTTCCTATTGTCACCAAAACTTTTTGACAACAAATACAAAGATTTTACAATAGATTCAAGCACTATCTGGTAAGTTCGTTATAATCTACACTAAGGGGGGAAATGGTAGTAAAGAACAGGGTCCTTTCCTAGACAAGCACGTTCAAGGCTGCTTTTATTTTGTTTCTAAAAGACAGCAACTTCGAAGCACAGCGTTGTGGGGAAACCTCCCAGTTCCGTGTCTGAAATACAGCACTGCTGCAAGTCTGTCTCAGAACTTCTACAGCAACAGCCTGCTACTGGAGAGGGGCATTCTGTGTCACGAAATGGAGTGGAAGAGTGTACTCTAGTAATCCTTCTCCTGTGATCGCTGAAATCTGTCCAGTGAGGACCTGGCATCTAAAAGGTTCTGGTTGTAGATAACAAACTGGGGAAGCAACAGAAGAAATTGTCAGTCCTTATCGAGAGCCGAGACCCACATTTTGACAAAGCATCTGTCAAGCAGGTTTTTCTGAGACCTTTAATCGAGGGTTGCTGTGATCACACACCTGTAACTGCTGAGATGTTGGACAGCAGGCTGCTCTTCTGATGATGCTCCGAAAGATTGGCAGCCGCCAACGCTTTACATCCCTGTCTCACAAGTGGGCTGTACTCACGGGATATAAAGAATAAATAGCTGCTTAGCTGTAGCCGCTTCACTGTAATATTCTCTATTATGTCTGATTAGGATGTTTGCCAAGGAGGTTTCTCCATGCATACATGTGGTTATCGTGTCAGTTAGAGCATTATGTTAATAACGTTTACATTTAGATGTGCTTCCTCTCTGAGCATCTCCAAGGAATCAGCACATGTAAAAGATTTAATTGCAAAAACATTGCTATTGCTGATATGGGCGCAGAGGCCTACCAGATGCCTTGCTAAATGAGTCAGTAGTCAATGATTTCAGCTACTGTCGAGCTTGATGCAGTGATCAGAAAATGTCTGCCAAAATGGGGTTTCAGTAAATGTTCGTTTTCTTACCAGATCTAGATATGCTTCTAGTTTTGTTTTCCACCTTTAAATACTTCTCTACATGGAGCTGGGAAGTTGATGGGCAGATGTAATAACACAAGGCGTTGTTCTTCGTCCCGCTGCCGTGTGTGTGGGTTGGTTTGTTTAACGTTGGGTGGGCATGGCATGGCTTATGCAGCAATTTGATGTCTCGGAGTGCAGGTCCTGCTGTTAATCCGAGCTGGAGAAATCCTGACGCGTGGTGTTTTGAAAGTAGGAAAGTAAGATGCTAACAGAGTTCTCTTGTTTGTTCAGAATGAAGAAAAAAGAAGGCTTAAAATAATAATAGTAAAAGATCAGAGTTCGCGATATTTTATTGTCTCTGCAACTGGTCTCCTGTTTTGCAGAAATGCTATTAGAGCATTACTCATGGCAGAGGGAATATCCCCAAAGAGTTTTTCACAGTTCATGTGTCAGGCAGGAATGCGAAGGATCAATTTACAGCCACAGACAAAGATCTGAAGCTGTCCAGGGGGACCCTGGGAGAATGCTGCTCACCCCAAATAGTTTTACTGGTTTAACTGATTCCGCTTGTCCGGCTGCAGCGTGTTTGCAGCTAACCCAGAGTTAATTTCTGAGTGGCAGCAATAAAAACATTGTACGCAGACTGCAGTGAGAGCTGGTGTAGGAACATTAAACCCGGTTACCTCCTCGCCGTCCCTCCTGTTACAAAACTGAAGAGAATTTTGGTATGTTTGGGAAAGCTCAGGAATGCACCCCTGTATCCCAGGCTGGAACCTGCTGGTGCTGTGCGGCTCCGTTTCCATGAGTGACCTGCGTTGTTTGGCACATGGTCCTTTCCCACTCAGTCGCAGCTGTCAGAAAAAGCCGGGCATCGCGGTGAGGAGTCGTACTGGGAAGTGCTCTCTGGCTGAGACGGCTGCAGTGCTCTGTGAGCGAGGCAGAGCAGTTGGAAATAGTTTCCTGGTTCTGGTTTTGGGTCATGGCCAGCTTTTGGGTAATGGTGGTGCTTTACCTGAAGGTTGACAGTCATTGTTAATTCATTTGCTTCTTAGATGTATTTGTTTTATTGGAATTTGAAGGTTCCTTGTAAATTTTAGACAAAACCAGAGGACTTATTGATCTGTTTAGGAGAGACAGTTTTGAAATTAACCTTTCTCCTTTTCATATCATTTGCAACAGGAGCTGTAAAGCTAGGCCTTAATCTTAGCAATATTTATGTTTGTATTCAGCAGGAGATGACATGAGGAGTTTCACTGAGTTACCTGGAAAATTTTTGTCTGGAAGAGCCCAGATACAGTTCATCCTTTTTTTTAAACTCTTACAAATGTTTGTTGTTTTTAAGACTGAAGAAAATAAAGCATAGATTTAATTCTTACTGTGACTCCTAACCCAAGATGAAGTTGATGACACAAATTAAAGATACAAAAAATGTAATCAGCCTTTAGGATTTAGGGGGAAAAAGCAGGTGCATTCAACTTGGAACCAGTGCTTGGTACCGTCAGCATCGCTGAGCTGACTGCCGGTGCCTCTGACTAGGAGAGGCGTGTTTTATTTTCCCTGCTTATTCACTTTCTGAGTCATTCATCTTGTGCTGTAGCTATTGAAAACTGTAACCGAGTCTGGGAAGCGCTCGGCTTTTGAGTGCTGCCTCCTGATTGGGCTGGGGAAGGCTGCTGCTCGGGAATGATGTGTGAATACCATCTGCTCCCAGGAGCCGGGAGTCTCACTGAATTTTGCTTGGAGAGGCACCTTTAGCCAGGACTCCAGGCACGGGGAGCAAGCTGGCTTTTCCTGTTCCCAAACTTAGAGTTGTCGCTGGATTTTCTTTCAATTTCCCTGTTGAACTTTTTTGTGTTTTGTTCAAGGGCTGAGGTGCTTCTCCTCTGGGTTTTGGGGTTGTTTTTCCTTTATTTTTTTTTTTTCCTGCATGGGATTTCTTCTGGGGTTCAGCATGCACACCAAATGGGGAAATAAATCCGCAAGTTTTGCAGCTGCTTATTGCAGCACAACAGTTAACATGGAATGTCTGAGTGGCTTTGAGAAACTACTTCCAAAAATTTGACCTGCTCGTACACAGGTAAGCAGTTAAGGACTTCTGGATTTCAGGGACTGACTTTTTACTTGCATAGAGGTTTTGTTTCATTAGGAATGAATGAGTCTTGTTTGAAATGTACAGTTGCCTTGTAGCAGTGCCTGAGATCAAAGACTTTTGCGTCAGAATTTCTTTAATGAGCCTGAAGAAATGAGCAGAGTTGGAACAGTGATTGTATTCTGCTCTTTTGTATAGAAATTGTTTTACAATAGATCTTAATAAAAACTTTCTGCAGTGTAAGTGTAATTGTAATTCAAGGCAGTATGTATTTTTCGGTTTGCTTCTTTATGAAGAGAACTCTCTCAACTCTTGTTTTCCTGATCATGGACTCTCTTTCAGACTGGTATCTCAGATGAAACAGCTAGTTTTCAGCAGTCTGGATTTGCAGTCAAATGGTGCATTCCACTTCAAGAAGACAAGATGTAGTTTGTGAGCCCGTTAAATCCTGCTCACTAATGACCTGCTGCTGTAGACTCAGTCACTAGAGAGAAAGCTGTAGCCATTCCCTTAACCTCAGAACAACAGGCCTGACGCAACACAATCGATGGCCACCACTCATTACTGATAGCACATACTTAACTTTTTGATGTTTCTGAAGGTTCCATTTCAATCAGACACTTCTATCTGCACAAGGCAAAGTTAGCTAGGGGAGGACATGAAATACCGATGCTTTACAAAATCTTAGCCTTCCCTCCAGTGAGTCAGATTATCCAATTTACTGCTGTCTGTTCCAAGGAGAAATCTGCAGAGCCTATTTCTAAGACTTTGTTTGCAGGCTTCACTGTCATTTGTTTTTGACAATTAGGGTTTTAGCTCTCTCTTTTGTGTTGGTATGTTAATTGTAACTGTATAATAAGTAAGATGTACTTATATGTATTCTAGGATGTATGTTTAGTACCTGTAAATTAGGGAACAGTGGATTTATGTAACTGATACTTGATCTAACCTAAAGTTTTTATATTGGATCAATTTTAAACAAACAGGAGAAGATGCATTCTTGCATTCAGGCCATTTAAGCTAATATTTTTGTAATACAGAAAAGAGCTGTTGCTGTCTGCAGTTTCCCTAAAAAAAAAAAAAAAAAAAAAAAAAAGATTAACAATTAGACATCTTTTCACTTAGTCATTTTTATGGCAAAATGCCAGATCATCAAAAGCGACTCTTCTAATGAGGGGAAAAAACCTCAATTTGCTGAAGCCTGAATATAGGAGAATCATTGCAAGCCAGAGAAGGAATGCCTGAATCACACTGGGGGGCAACACCGGTACGGTCCCTTGGCTGGTGGGCACTGTACTTGCTTAGAATATATGGGTGAAGGTCTCACCGTGCCTGGTGCAAGCCAAGTGTGTCATTTTCTATATGTTAAAAAACCTTGAGAGGTCATGCATGTACCAGTAAAAATGCAGTTTTCCAGTAATCATCACACTTCTGGGGATAGAAAAACTGTTCCTCATTTATTGCTGCTCATACTACTAATAATAAATGCTCACTTAGGTCTTTTTTGGTGGAATTACATTGTCAATCATAGATTTTGCAGGTGCCCTTCTTCATCTGTCATTGGGCCAGACACCATGATTGTAATGAAGTAGCATGAGGAATAGAATTCTGACCTTTGAACGCCGGAGGCGAAGAGGGCTTCCATTCCAGACATAGCAGAAGGTTACTCAGCGGTTGGCAGTAGTGACCGAGTGTCAGCAATAACTGGTGGTGAATGGGACAGCGGAATCAGGGCTGTTTGATTCACTGGTATGTACATGTGCACACTCAAACCAAACACACAAAAAGTGTGTTTACTTTTTGCTCAGAGTGGACAAGCTTTTATACTTGCCCTTCAGCAAACAGAGTAGTTACTTGGTCCCGTGGTCTCGCTGTGATGCGTGTTTTTGCATGGGTAGAGTTTATTGTTTAGGGACTTAACATGCAGCCCTGCTGTAGAGGGTTACTGCTAGGTCCTCCAGCAAAGCTCTCCACAACTTAGTAATTGTTATATTTCCTTTTAATGGGATCCTGTGTAGCTGCAAAGCACTTTCCAGATGCCTGCCTGTTGCTGATACGCCACTACGATCATTAATACTGTAATGCTTAAATGTTTTTCACTCTCTAATCCAGGTATCTTCATGCCAGCTTAAATATGTTGCTATTATCTTGTTCTTACAGAAGGGAGCTGAATGAAAAGTGGCTTGCACAGGATCATTCACAGGAAGCTTTTATCATTGTATTGCAGTTGCATTGGATCTTCTGTGTTCCCAGAACATTTCTCTTGCTCCACAGTCTTCCTCCTTGCCTATTTCCCTCTCTTTGTGCTTCTCTTCTCTCCCTGCCACTTCAGAAAAAAAAAATGCTGAAGGATGTTTGTCATTTTGCAGTGGAGAGCATCATCCACCTGACATGTCTATATGAATCTGGAAAATCTCAGAGCTGATTTTTTTTTCAGCAGACCAGAGTATTTGTTTTCTTGAAGATGAAGAATTGTCATTTTCATTAGAGGAAAGAGTATTTTCTTGCTAAAGTGGCAACTCTAGCAATGCAACAACACTTGTGCATTTACAGCTTAATTTCAGGAATCCACACAGATTTCTTTCTTTCTTCTTCTCCACCACGACTCTCTTGCCTGACTTGGTTGCCAGACTTTCTCTGACAGTTCAGTCTCACTTAACTCACAAAGAATGTGGCTCCCTCTGCCATACTTGGTGCCTGGAGTCTAGATCAGTACATTTTTAGTGAACTTCAGCTGAAGACAAATCTGACCTACCTAGAATATGGGTTTCCAGTTTGCAGACATGAACCAGAGTCATGAGGTGCTACCGTTAACTTTGAAGTACTTTGCATGTATCTGTGCTAGCTATTTCTATTGCCTTTTATATAATCTAATATTCCTTTGCCAAGGAGTAAAATGTAATAGGAACTATTTTAGTGTTCTTGGGAGTATTTTTTCTGGCTCTGAGCTTCTCTGAATAGATGCCGCCTCCTGGTATGATGTCATCGCTTCTGGTGCTTGCCAGTAATCAAAATTTTTAAAAATCAAGATAAGGCAACAAAATCAAGATAAAAAATGGCTATCTTGCCCTCCATTTATGTCAGATGAAGCATAGAAGCCAGTGTTTTAAACAGAAGAGAAGTATTAATGGAGAGAGGAGGACTTCGGAGAAACTGGGGCAGTCCAGTGCCAAGCGCAGAGCAGAGAATTCCTGGTTTGTGTTTCAGACTCTGTGAAACCATTTTGCAGAGCAGCTGTGGAAGTGAAAAATCAGCAAAACTAGGTTTGATTTTGAATTTCCTCATGGAAATCTTGGAAGTCCCTCTTTCTCTCAAGGTATTTAAGTCCACATCTGCTCTTTTCTCACGGGAGACGGTGCTAACCCTGGCTCTGGGCTGGATTGTCTGCGTTCCCCCAGCCCAGGATCCCCAGCCTCTTCTGCTGTGAGCAGTGTGTAGTGACTGCAGCAGGGGCTGAAAATGAACAGCTGCTCCTTCCTTCGGTCTTGGGAATTTAGTCTTGAAAAGAACATAGCCAGAGCTGTATGGCAGCTATGTGAGGGGCTTTTGAATGATCAAAATCAGATTTTCTACATGATAAATTATTTCCCAAAGAAAATTCAACTAATTCCATCTTTCTACGTGTTTTTCCTCCAAACCTGTCTTTTTAGATAGCATTTCTTTACAAAGTTACAATGTCTTACTCTTTGACTTCTGCAGTGCCTAAAGCAATGCTGTTCCTACTCCCAGGAACAAAAACCAAAACATGTTTTGTACAGCTAAAAGAATATCAAACAATGGTGATATTTCTTTGAATTTATTAGTTTAGCATTTAATTCCTTAGAGTTAATGCTTTCAGATAGTTAACTGCTACACTTAAATCAAACTTGGTCAAAACTTGAGTGTTTCTGTGTGTTTTTCTTAGTAATTTGCAAAGGTATATGTTGCGTTGTACTGTAGGCTGAAAATTAATTCCAGACCCTGCGCTGTGCTACCTGCTGGCCTTCCGCGCTCGCCTGGCGGCCGTTTCCCTGGTCGGCACTGGGAGAAGCGGGAGGCTGCTATCTGAACCCCGAACGCTGTGTGGGTGTTGTGCCAAGAGTAACTCTGGAAGAACCACCACGTGACTGATCCTCTCGGCCACGAACTGAAGATTTACACCTCCTTTGTAAGGATTAGTTTGGGCTTCGGGGCCCCTCTTCATGGGGTTCCCGTTACTGGGGACTGTCGCCTGGTGAGCTGCAGGGATAAATGTCGGATGCCTTCGGCCGGCTGCGGGCGAAGCTGGAAGAGCCGTGGGTACTTCAGTAAAGGCCGTAGGTTAAACCTGAAGTGCGCTGTAGGACATAAAGCTGTTACACTTTAAAGGTCTTGTTTAAGGATGAGATTCTTTAATGTTTCAAAACATAAATATTTGTAGATATTATGTGTATAATATAGTAGGCATGTATACCTATATGCCAAATAATAAGGAAATCTAAAAAGGATGGCCTACCATAATATTCCAAAATGTATATTTCCAATCTTTCTTGCTGAGGTCCCATACAATGTCCTTAGTTTCTGGTCCTGACCTCAGCAGCTTGAGGGCAGGACAAGAACCTCACTTGTTTTGAGACGGTAATTTTTGATGAAGTCGCACAGAATTGAAGGCAAAGAATATCGTCAGTTGAAATGAGCCTTGTACTTCACTTCATTCTGCAGTCACGTGTCTGATAGAACTAAGATTAAATAGTTTATGGACAGTGTAGGAGAAAGGAATCTCTGGAATAAAGTCAAGGTTTGAAAATAGGTGTCTTGAGAAGTGTTTGAAGAGAGTAATATTTTAAATGCCTGTAATACCTTTCACTGAAGAAAGAGGATGAGGTTTAGATTAGGACAGTGTGTTTCTTCAAACTGCAGCGTGTGAAATGGCTGCTGGGTATGTCTGTAGTTTATAGATTTTTACAGAAGAATTTCCTGATAGTATTAATTGGAGAAACGGTGATAATTATTAATAGGATCAAAAAGAAATGGAGAACGCTGATAATATATGCGCTCTTGTGCTTTTAATACAGTTTGAGTGGGTGAATTCGGGGGGGGTAAGAGAGAACAAGTCTATTCTTAAAAAAAGAAATTCTAACAGAAAGATTCATATCTTAGTGCGTATGGTTTCCTCAATTTTCTTATAATTTCATCAACATGGCTTTATCTCTAAAAGCAAAGCCCACCACCTCCAACCCTCACTCAGAAAAAGAACTGTTGGTATCAGGAGATGACGCTAACTTTCCTGAGAGCGCTGAGGAACGTTGCAGCTGTGGAAAATGTGGAATAAGAGGATGCTCCAACGGCCCGATTTTCAGGCCAGTGAAAAAGACTTTTTTTTTTTTTTTTATGGGTGGAATGAAAAGATGCAAAAAAGAAAGAACAGGTTAACAGCTTGTTGGCTTGTTTGTCAGACTGTCATGCTAAAAAGGTGAAGATCTCCTGCGGCGTTCCGAGCAAACCCCTTAGGTTTTCAAGTTGCAAGGCTATCCAGCTACCTGGCTTTGAAGGAGCTGCCAGTGTTCAGGGCTGGAGCAGTTTCCTTAAGGGAATACCCAACACAGATCTGTTAAAGTCTCGAGCCATTAATGTGTGTTAGGGATGGGAGGAGAACTGACAATAGAGGGAAGTTCTATTCTCCAGTGACCTATTTTAGTATTTTTGGTCAAGGTCAAAAAGCCTTTTTTTAGGCGCCAAGACCTAGAATTTTTTATATCTAGGTGCATGTCACCTTTCTCTTGGCCATCCTCCTCTTTCCAGATTTTTCTGCTATCTCATCCTGGTCTGCTTTCTCATCATTAACCCTTCCCCTCCCCCCCCCCCTTAGCCACAATAACACAAATGATTGAAAGCTATTGGGTTTTTTGGGGGGGTTTTACCATGTAGTCCTGTCTGTAGAGCTGTTCTTCTGATGCCACTGTCCTAGTCACTCTTGTTCTGGCTTTCAGTGGTAGTTTTTAATTCAAGTCAAATTTAATGCCGTTATGTTAATGTTATATTTGTCTGAGATTTCTTGTTTATATGTGAGAGTTCCACAGGCAAACACCTGTGAGTAGGCACCTTAACAGCTCTGCATCCTAAATAGGCATGAAACCAAGAAGCCCAGACGTTCCTGCAGAAGTGTGGACACAAGCTGTCAATGCAAGACATCTCCTTTTGAGAAGATGTCATGTTGCTTTGGTGGGTGTTTTATAACTATTGGATAAGCTCATCTTCATTTCTTATGAGCCTTTTGAGATTGCTGCCTGACTTCTTGATCTCAGGCATTTGGCACATCTAAAAGTGAAGTGGAGAATTTTAAGCTTCCCCCCAGCATTTTGTGGACAGCTGATCAGATTCCTGTCCAGCTCTCATTGCTTTTGCTGTCATTCACACCCTGCTTTTGTGTGCAGCGGAGTAGATCTGATTTTGTGGTGGTGCGAGCGGGAGGAGAATCAAGGCCTCTGTGTTCTTTACTTCATTGCAGCTCCATCTGCCCAGTAGCTGCTCCAAGATGTCAACTTCAAGTAGAACAGAAAGGATAAATAAACTCTAGAACACTAATGATCAAAACTGTCTCTGTGAATGCTGCTCCCCAGTTGCACGGACACCCCGCTCCCCCAAAGCTCGTTACAAAAGGTGCGCGGTTTCAGCTCCTTCCTCTGCGATCGCTGGCTTACTGCCTCTGAGGAGCAGTCGGAGGAAAACTGCTCTTCCACATCCAGATGTTGATGCCTGTCTCACCAGTTACACCTCTGTGAAGAACTATTGTACAGCTGTTCTGTGCTAGATTTTGGGGTTTTGTTCTCTTCCCTCCCTGTTAGAAATACAAAAGGCAAAGAGAGGAGGAGGAATAAAGGAGTGCTGAGCTGTATTCAGTGTTCAGTCTGGAGCGTAAGTGTCCGATAAACCATCGACCTAGACAGTACTTTAACAAAGACCCTGCGTGTGTGGTGTTTAGGAAGAGCCGTGTAAAGTGACGTGGCGTAGAGGCAGTTGTAAAATTGCAAGATTTAAGTGATTAAATTCTTATAGGTATATACTGCATATTTGGGAAATAAGCCAGTTAAGTTGGATGGATTGACTTTTGTTTTACATTTGACTTTAATCTTACTCTTGAACCCTTCGCTCTTCTTGTGCGTGTGCGTTGTAGGTACTGAATCATTTGTCGTACCAGGTTCAGAAATCCTTGGTGTGCATGCATGTCTTTTACCTCCTCTTTGATAACAGAAGTCATGATCTTGATGGGATTTAACTACTGTGGTGACTGACCCTTAACACTGATTAAACTGCTAAACACAGCACTGTCTAGAAAAACAAAACTGGCCAAACTCATGCCAATGTGCACAAGTCCATTGTTAGTCTGGGTTTTTGTAGGCAGTGCTAATCGGTATTTTCTTAAAACCTGGAACATTCTTTCTCTTACGAAGGGGGAACCATTGTCCCATCAACTCTGGAAAGGTGTGATCATTTCATGTAGAATTACATGAAGAAAGGAGCCTGAATCTCTTTAATTTGCTATCCAGGACGACCAGGAGAGGGGTCATTAACGGGGGGAAGCAGAATTGTTCTATCCTCTCTGAAGTAAATATTCATAGATAATAAAATCTTTGGTGAGCTAGCGATTTCTGCTTGCATTTTCTCTAGTCTTTTTTACAGTACAGTGCTGTTCAACTAAACTAGGAAATTATCTTGGCTAATAATGTGCTCTGATTTCTTCAAAGGGAAAGAGTTTGTGTACGAAGTCTGGTCGTGTTTGAGGAAGGGCAGCACATGATTTTACTTGACATACTTCAGGGTGAAGACCTTATGTGTTGTAAACTTGCCAGTGTTACAGAAGTTTGTAAATTACAAAATTCCCTACTCTCTACAGCATAAATGTTTTTGAAAATATTGATTTGTCAGTAAATAATTTCAGTCTTGGTGCTCAGTATCATGGTCCTTGCAAATGGGTCCCACATTAGGAAATGTTCTTAAATATTTTAAGCTAATTATATATGTACATATTTTGGTGTAGGATAGAGATTAAATATAAATCAAAAACCAACACAGGGAAACGTATTCCCCATCGGATTATAATTAACTTCCTCCTACTATAAAAAAACTTGTATCCCAGTAGATGTAACAGATGATATTTTGAAAACTCTAATGTTTAAGGGTTAAGTGTCCATCTGTTACAGATGCTTTGGATATATGCTCCTAGCCAAGGAACAGTACTTTCCTCTGTCCTGATCTCTAACGAGTTAATCCCTAATTTTCAGCTACTGGATGCACAGATGTGCACCATAAAATAAAATATAGTTTTTTCTATTTCTGGTCTTCCAATGTTTCAGGAGCACTGAAAACTGTCAACCCTTCACTAGTTGTTTCTTCTTTTACTGCTTGAAAATTTTCTTGAGAGATTGTATCCTGTTCTGTGAACTGTCTGCTGCATTTAGTACAGCTTCTGCTGGCCAGAGTTCTTACTAAGTAGAACTGGTTTCAATAAATCATTGTAGCTTTGAAAAGTCTGGAGTTCCAGTCATAGCAATTCAGAAGAGGGAGGGGGAAGCAGGAATATGAGAGCTTTGCCAGCTTGGTAAAGAACAAAGGTAAATCTCAAAAGAAGAGAAGAGTTTGAACAGGGAGGTCTGTGAGGGAAAACTGGATATCATTCTCTTACAGGCTGGATTAATATTTCATCTGTAGAGGTGGAACAAAGCATCTCCCTCGATACGCACTAGGCAGTGTAACAGTTTTCCAGCCATGGAGAAACAGCAGTCATCTCTGGATAAGTTAGTCCAGAGACTCTGGAGCCAGTTGCTTAGCCTTTGTCCCAGGTAAATGCAGTTGGTCACTGCCTTGCTGTCCTGAGCAGTGAAACTCCCACCCTTTGTCATTGATTCAGGCTAGTACACAGCAGATTATTTCATTCACAGATTTACTTCTGTAATTGCTTCAGATAACCACTATCTGTTAAGGTTTGAAGTAACGATCTTCGTATTTTATTAAATCCTTTAGTATGACGCTGACTTTAAACCCCCTTGCTATTACTGCTCCTTGCACTGAGATACGTTCCTGCAAGATATTTATTTCTTATGGTAGGTGGGCACGAGTGCTTCATGTTAAAGTCAAGTTTAGTTTGAAACTTAATTTTGCTAATGGTAATCTGAAGTGTGGTGACAAAATTGTTTTGTAAACTGTCCTGTCCAGGGCAAGCTTGGAAATATTTTTTTTTTTTAATTGCTACTTGCTATAGTAAGCCATACGATGCTTTTGATAACAGTCATCAAATTTTACAGCCATCACTATAATCTCACTGCTGTCAACCATCTGCATCGCTCCTCATGTTCTATAGAAACTGAAAAGAAAACAAATACCTAGTTAATTTTACACAGCACATCACTTCTGTTAATGGAGTTTTGTGTGCCAAGTATCATCACTGTGTAATGTCTGTGCAAATCATCTCATGGAAACCAGAAAGCATTGACACACAAGTAGATTCCTTAATGGTTTAAAGCCCTTAGGACTGTGTTACAGGTGTCAGGGGCGGGATGCAGAATGTTTGAATCATACAAAAGTCTGGATGCTTGGTGTTATAACCTCTGTTTGGAAGATTTTCGTTTCATAGAATCTGAACAAAGCAGCCAGGTGAAGAGCCTACAAGCAGTTCTTGACTACACACCTGCTGTATACACCTGGTGAAGTGCTCTGAGCTGTAAGGAAAGCAGAGAGCACCCTCTGGAATGTAGGGGAGAGTGGAAAAAATCCTACTTGATTAAAGAGAAACCTGGGGGAAAAAGGGTGGAGAAGTAGTGCTTTGTAAAATAGTCGGTCAGCGTTTACGTAAGCCTGTGACACTTTTGCTTGGATTCTAGAAGAGGCAAGACTGCAAAGGCAGATGGAGAAAAGCCATCACCTAGACAGCCGGGTAGCCTGTGTCCTGCAGCCTAATCCTGTCTGTGCGGTGTTTTGTTCTGTGGCTTTAGAGAAGTCATTTACTCCTCCTTACTTCTCATCATCCATCCGTAAATAAAAGTTGCCAGATGTCGCACCTAATACGGGATTTCCTGTACTTCCCCTTCAAATGCTGTGATTTATTTAAAAACATGGAATATTACTTTTCTTGTGTTTCCCTTATACTTTAGTACAGAACTGAGTTGAAATATTGGAAATCACCTCGCAACCGGCCACCTCCCTTGCTGGGCTCTCCTAACGTCCTCTGGCCCCTTAGGAGCGCCCGCTGGGTCGTGCAGGCAGTGGTCAGAGAAGGTCCCACGTTGCTGGGCAGCTGGAAACAGAGCTTCTACAGTCAAACATCTGTGGATTCTCTGTGAAACAGGGTAACGCACCTGATGTGCAGGATCTTCATTCAACAGAAAGATGTTCTGCTTTTGCATACCAGGTGTTACAGGAAGAACCACAAACTTAACAAATAATGATATTTTATGCTTCTACTACCTACAGCTTCCTAGGAGTACCAAGCGTTCATCAGGTGCCGTCTTACACGTGAACAGTGCACAGGAATTTGCCAGTGATTGAAATAGACATTAGAAGTAGGCTAAACCTAAATTTTTTTTTTAATTACCCCCCCAAAGGACATAATGTGAAACTTGTATCTCATTAAGTTGTTTAACTTTTTATTTTATAAAAAAAAAAAACCCACAAAACAAAAGAGGGATTTATTTTTAAGATACGGTAATGGTAAAATGAAATAGAGGGACTGATTCAGAGGTAGGGCTGTCATCTAGGGAGCAAGATCGTGGCCACTTCATTTTGGCTTCATGTGAGTGCTCGGAATGAGTGCTTAAGGTGAGGTGTGTACGGCAGCGCCTTTCAGCATTGTATTTAGTCATTGCGGAGAGGTGCAAGGGGTCCCACAATAAAAATGCCGTGGTTTAAATTTCCTCATCGTAGTGCTTTAACCTTTATATACTGACATGCAACAACAGATAAGATTTGAAAAGGAATATTCACTGAAACGCTGTAATTTTATATCTCCCCCCTTTTTTTTTTTTCTTCCTAGGGAATCCATTTAAAATTACACAGTAAACCCCTCTCATCTTCTGAAAGTTTCACTGATTAGCATAATTTATAGCTAGTTCTTATGAATGAGATGATTGTACCCAGGTGATTGCAAAAAGGTCTGTGGATCTTAGCTTTATAAATATTATTCTGAACCTAACTTTGTTACAGTAATTTATGTAACAGGAGTGCGTGCCGTGCAGAGCTCTTCAGATGCAAAGACCACACACTGTGTAATCTTTGGAGCCGACCCTCATCTTGGCTTTGCTTTTCTTAGCAAAAAAATTAACTCCATGATTATAAAATTTAGCTAATACTTTACCTCCGCAATCGGAATCTTTTCACATGAGATTGTTCAACCCACGCTCTAAGTTCTGCCTTTGTTATCTGTCACGTTTTGCCTCTGAGAACTGGAAAACTGACTTTACAGTCACTCAGCAGACAAAATATGTTCTTACGTAGTGAGGTATCGCAGGAAAATGCTGGTAGGTGGAAAAAGCACCTTTCAGACTGTCTCTGACAATTAGGAAAAATCATCCAACCCCTCCTCTTTGTATAATTGTTTTCATCCACAGCTGGAAAGGCATTCCAGAAAGTGAGGAGGAGTTGTTCTCATAGCAGACAAAGCGGTAACTAAAGGTCAGCAAGATCAATGGGGTCGCCCATGGCCACACAGCTTATTTGTCAAAGGAACGGACAGGGTCTCAAGGCTCCCAGCCTGTCGTGATGTGCGGGGCTGCGCTGTGCTTGCTGCCAGAGGCCAGGCTAGAAAATTAATTCTGCTGAGAAAGTCCCGCTCTCGACACGCAGCTGTTTGGCTGCTGCATGGTTCTTGCTGGATTTGCCTCTTTCTCCCATGTTTTCTTTCTATGTGAATGCAGCGCTGCCAAAAGGGCTGGAGTCTTGCCCAGGAGGTTTGAAATGCTCTGGTTGTGAATCGGTGGAAACCTTGTCAGTGGTGTTTGTACTTCTCTGAAGGAGTTCTGTGGTTTGTTCCTCGTCCCGCTCGCGACGAGGTTATTTCGAAGGAGGAGGAGAATGCAGGTAGCCTGCTGTCAGAGCCCTGCCTCAGCTTGTCAGGGGAGTAACAAAAATGTGCCATGATCTAAAACTTCCTAGAAACTGATTTCTGTATGCCTTGAAGGAAACTTCTGGACAAGCGCCAAGACGAAAACACGCACAGCTCTCCTCTGTACAAAATCTTGCGTGTTCTGTAAAGATGAGATTCAGGGACAAGCTGGAATCCTTCTTACTGTGGAGTAGGGAAGGAAGATTTCCAGCTGTTAATAATAACAAGCCTAGGATGATTCTTGTTCAAGCTGGAGCAGAATTGCCTAGAAGTCCCTGGAGAACTCCAGTCCAACACTACACGTTTGAAAGATTTGGATCCCAGTCTAAAATATTTGTTGCTTGACTGAAATGGACCTATTTTTATCATAATCCAGTCAGAGAAATGAAAGCTGCAGTGCTGTTGGCCATCGGTTTAAGTATTTTGGTAGGATATGGTGACTAGAGTGTTTGCGGCTGTCTGTGGGTCACGAACACCCACTCTGGAATAGAAAAGATCTGGAAGAAACCTGCATGTGGTGCAGCTGACACTAAAGAAATAACTAGCAATGGGTTTGAGGTTCCCTTAGAGACAGAAAAAAAGAGGAAAAAAAGCCGAAAGCCAGCATGTTGCACTGGCTGGGCACATTTTCAAGGCCTCTTTTATTCTGAGTAATTAATTCTGTGTTTTATTAGCAGTGGAAGCAGGGGCTATTTTGTGCAACGCTGGAGCAGTGAAGGGTGACTCAGCAGAAAGTTAAACTCTGAGGTAGCATTGCTTTTGCAATTTATCACCTGCCGGCAGTGCTTACTCAGTGTGTAATACAAGTTTATTGGTATTCAGATCAATTATATTCTAAATTAACTTAATAATTACCTCTCAAAGACAGATAATTTTAAACAACTGATTGTTTTGTAAGTAACTGAACAAATCTCTAGTGTGACATCGCTTCTTTGGGGCTGTTTAAACACAAGCTGATTTTTTGCTGATCTGTTTTGAATAAAGTAATTTTATTGAATACGTTTATGCATTAGGGCTTGAGTGTGGTGTATCCAAATGCTTGCAGCCTTTTTACAGATTTGTAATGACTCCAGCTGTTTTATTTGGTGGATGAAGAATCCATTCTATCTTGGCTTTGTTTAAGGAAGCTTAACGTACTAGACTATATCAATGTACACCTTGAAAATTGGTCACAGTTATTGGTAGAATAATGGGTAGAATTGGTAGAAATGACAGCTGTGTAACCTGCACACTCCTTAATGAACCTTCCTGAAGCTGCATTCCAGAAATTATAGTGACAGACACTGCTGGCCCATGGCTCAAACAGAAAAACTTTCTAGCACTCACTACATTTTTGTGTTTTCTGTTTTGGAATCCCAGTAACACTGAATTCTTGGTAGAGTGACTCTAAGAGCTGTGCCGAGCTTGCCAGCGTTGCTTTCACGGGCACCTCAATCACATCCATCACGCAGCAGAGCATGGCTAGGGATAGGAGAGTGCTCCTGTCTCTTTTTCACATTCTCATTTGAAAACCCAAAATTTCTCTATTGTGTATTCTGGTGCCCTGTTAGTTAATTGTTCCTTAGTGAACCTTCGCACCTACAGTTTTCCTTGATTTCTCTACAAGAACGTTGAGGGCTGCAGTGTCGACTTCAACATGCCACTCCTGGTCCCCAGTCTTCAGCAGAGCAAGGTGGCATCTACCAGCTGAACACACCAGACTAACCATAAACTCCCCAAACTGCTGCTAAGCTTTTCTTTTCTGAATCTTTTTTTTTTTTTTTTCCTGCTCCTGCAGGTGTGGAAGCCACTTTAACCTGCGGTGTGTCTGCAGCTGGCCCCGAGGGTCCAAACAAAGCTCTAATTGATTATCTGAAATGCGCAGCTTTAAGGGTCCTGCGGTTACTGCTCAGGCTCTGCTGAGTTACTGCACAGCTTTAGGCAGCAGAGTTTTACCGACTGCAGCAAATAAATTTGCTGTGCTTTATGGAGCACAGAGAAGCTTGTTTTCTGAATTTTAATCGTCTCAATAAATTGTGTTAAGATTGTATTCTATTAGACTCCAGGAGATTAATGAGAGCAATTCAAACATGGACGTTATTGGGAAGATGTGATGCTAACTGTACAGTTAGAAAAAAGCTCTGAAATTTGGCTGAGGCAATAATGAGGGCAATCAGGACTGCAGAGATACAGAGCGCTGCTACCCAAGAATCCCCTTTCAGTCTTGCTTTTCACCTGCAGGGATTCTGTTGTCCCACTGGGGACTGACTGGTGGTGATTTTCAGGTTGCAGCTCACAGAGGTGAGGAAACATTTGTGATGGTGATCCGATAGCTCAGATGCAGAGACTGTGAAAAGGCCATGTTCTCGTCAAACTGTGGTTCTGGACCATTTAGGATGAAAATAGGAATTACAGCCACTGAAGTTAGCACTTTCATCCTTAGAAAGCTGCTTTGCTGGACATGTATACTTTAATATAGTAGGAAAAGTAAGGAAGGAGGATGATTATATGCCATGTGAATGATACTCTGGTTTATAACGTTACTTTCTACCACTGAAATGCCATCATAGCGTGTGATATGCAGTTACCTATACACACATAGGTATCTGCATGTGTATGTCTGTGTACATATATAGATACAGAAAAAAATCAGTATTAATACAGAAGAGTTTGTAGCAAAGATTGTATTTAATGGGTGCAGTAGGATGAATGGAGCATCCTCTGATACCAACAAATTAATAAGACCAGCAACATCAACAAAAATATTCTGATTTTGTGACTTGAGAGTTTGATGTTAATGATTACCGCAATAAAGATTTGAAAATCTGATGTTCAGCCTCTTCTTGCCCCTGCCCTGAGTGGAGTAATACTTGTTCTTGTTCTGGAGGAGTGGTTGTGGACCTTGGGGTCAGAGAGCGCGCGCCGTGTATGGTGCTCAGCCTTTCTAAGGCTTGTCCTCTGCGTAGCTTTTGGGTCTTTATTTGCAAGATGATAATGTTTTCAAAAAGATACGCCAGGTTGAAGCCTCTTCATGGCTGTATCTCAAAACATTATATTAGAAAGCCGTAATGATTGATGAGCATTTCTCATTGCAATTACAGATGAGGAACAGCAACCAACAAATCATGCCACGCTGCTGTATGAATTACTGAGCCGCTCTCTGTAGTCTGGCCAGCAAATCATTAAATCAAGCAAAGATGAGCAAGGGGCTGCCTGGATGTTCTCGCCTCAGCACAGCAGCTGAGTAAGCTGCTGTCTGTCTAAATCAATCCCTGCTCTGGGAATTGAACCAGCGGAGACACGGAGCCTGTCTGTAGCCACATAAAAGACACGTTATGGCTGCAATTTAGGGGGCTACGCCTAAAGTAGTTCTTTGAATCCCTAATCCTGTCAGCTCAAAGGGAAGAAAATGGGGAAGCCATACTTAGCTATGTAAAACTTTTCTTCTGATTTTTGCTTGGACTGGGGGATCTGGCCTGCAGTTGAGCCAGTCGATGGGGAGTTTATGCACAGGCTATGCTGTAATGGGATTTTACAATGCGCATCTTGGCAGATACATTTAATATCTGACAATTAAAACAGCTTGGCTGCCAAACACGCTGAACATTGCCAGATTTTTATAAGATCCTGTGAATTCCTGACCTAGATATTCATTGGAGGAGGGAATTCAAGAAGAAGAGGGAAGCATAAACAGAGTATGGAAGACAGGACTTCTCGCTTCTTACCCAATTTCCCTTAGATTCTTACTACTCAGAAGAATTAAAACAAGCAAAATGGCATTAATAAAATGATTTAGGGTGATCATAGGTCAGCTCACTCTTAAAGTTGTTCCAATTTCAGTCTTTATATAATTTACCTTATGCTTGGGGTACTGAATAATGAAAAATCTGAACAAACAGAGCACTAAGCCTCAATCCTACATGTAAATCTGTGCACATGTGCTGCAAAGAAGATAGGACCCATGGACAGATTTGTTTGTGTTGCCGTGTGAGCCAAATGCTATGTTTTTGCTGCTTTTAATTATTCAGTCTTGAAAGAATTTACTGTGAAATCCCACCAGGCAGAGATAAGACTGAAAACCTTGTAATCTCCAACTGTCCAGGAGGGTCAGTTTATGGCCTGCGTGTGCCAGAGAATGTAGATGTGGAGGGAATCTTTCGTAGTGAAAGGGGATGAAATGCTGTGTTCTTGTAGTGCTTTGCAGCATGTAAACTGTTTCTGTTTGTGATGAACCTACAGCTTGGAAAAACCAAATGACTAGATCTAATCCAGATTTGCTATTCTGATGATTTTTTTTTTTCATTCTGAAATTAATTCAGGTTGTCAGACTAATTCAGTCCCAACATGGCAAGGGCAAGACAAACTAATTAGCTTAAGCTCCACGAGTTTTGAGGGTTTTGTCTCTGTATGTTGTGTGATGATATGCAGGGCACTGCCTTCAGATGATTAGCCACTAATAGGGGAAGGGTCCCTTTAGCTTGCTGCCCACCCAATACCACTCCCAGCCAAGTGAGAAGATTATCAATGAAAATATTCAAATGCTTTTACAGTTTGGAACTGAAGACCACATTCCTCCTGCAGTTACAGTTATTAAACTGTTACGTATTCTCCTGAGACTGCTCAGGAATCACAAGTAATGCTTTAAAAAAAAAAAAAAAAAAAAAAGGAATGTTTAGTTGTAGAAAAAATGGCCAGGTCTGGTCTCATAAAAACAACCAGCCAATTTAAAAAACTTGCATTCCACGGTATCTGGAACTCTTACATGTCGTAACCTTGTAACATGTAAGATAGCTATGGTTAATGGGTTTACTTGCAAGGGAATCCCCTGACATTCTCGCTTGGAAGATTACCCCTCTGCTGCTATTACGTACAGATTCTCCATCAGATTGAGAGAAAAGTCTCTCTCACCTCCTTTAAAAATATCACCAACCAAAGAGAAGACAACACTTAATTCTTTTTTTCAAAAGGAAAAGAAAGTCATGTCTTGGGAAGAAGGGAAATCAAATAAAAAATTTAATGCTAGAGAAGAAAGGCAAGAAATGCAGTTGCCATGGAAACCAGAGCATAAGTAGAAACTTTCCAGCAAAGAGCAGAAACTAAAAATGAAAAACCAGAGTGTGGAGACTTGGCAGATAGCCAGCAGCTTCCACCACCTTCTCTTCTCCTGTTAACTGGGTGAGGTTTTCTTAGTCATCTTGGCCACATTTTGGATGTGCTCTGTGCATTTGGAGAATAAAGCCGGGCTGTGGGTCAGTGTTCACAAGGGTGAGGGAACGACAACACCGCTTGAGATAAGGCAGGCTGTGCCAGAAGGCACTCTGTATGAGTCAGCTTGGGCTACTTCCACTGAAGAAGGGAAAAATTGTCTGGGAATGGGCGTAAGGTCACAGTGGGCTGGGGTGATAACTGAGAGAGCTGAAGCTGCTTTGTCTAACGGTCACAAAACACTGAGCAAGTCCTTCATGATTCTTGCCTTGTTCAAACCAAGGCTCTCTGAGTGCGTTGCAGTGGTGTAGCTCTTGGTGAGCTTGAATCCTGCTCTGATCCCTTTTTAGCATCCCCTGTGGTCTGTTGCAGGAGCTGCTGGGACTCGGACAAGGCTGGTGATCTCAGAGTCACACACTTGGAGTGACACACTGCTCCTTGTCAGAGGTCTCCCTTGGGCACGGGGCACGTTTCACGTTGGGTTATTGTATCTCTTGCATTTCTGAAAGCAGAGGCTGATTTCAGACATTCAGTTCTATCTAGGACTCTGGGATTGATTGTTGCTGGCACGTTTAAATGAGTTGTATGCAGTAAAGTAATACAGTCATTGGATTAGCAATTATTAAGTCCACATATGCTTTTAGCATGCCATGGAAGAAAGCAGATTGGGAAAGCTGGAAAGGTACCAGGCAGTGCTGTAAAACCTTTGTCATGGCCAGGATTCGGGTGAAAGATAATGAGCGTACCTAGGACTGTGTGCCGTTACGGATGGAAGTGATGAAACCAATAACGTTGAGATTGCATTTAGTCATGTCCTTGAAATCAAGCACATGTGTAAAAGTTTTGCTATTTGGTTTTGCTAATTTGACCTCAGACTGCTCAGCATCTTATCTAATTGACTCCTTTTTCATGAACAAAATAGATAATGCAGTGCAAGCCAAAAAACCCCAGCTTTCTCTCTGTACATGAAGTCTGGACAATCTTACCTCAGATACAGCACCGTGAGTTATGGATCTGCCTCTCCGTTTATCACTAACGGCAATCACAGTAAGGCCTGTGCACATTTTAATATGCTGTTTCACCGCTGATTTTACTGCTGAACTCTACTGTAGCTTCTCACCTGGACTATTTCTTTGCCTTGCATATGTCTCATCTAAATATTATTCCAAAACAGAAGAGTTTGTTGATTTTTTTTAAGTCGGAAGTGTTAAAGCCTTGGATAACTAACTTGGATACTTCGCTGGGGTTTCTGACCAAGTGAAATGGACGTAGGTTTTTAACATTCTTTAGCATCTGTTCAGGAAAGTGACTGTACACAGCAATTGCAGAGTATGGCTTTGTACTTGTTTTCCTAGGCTCTTTTCAATGCCAAAGGCAAAGTTTATTCAGCTACAATAACAAGCGTGAGAGGGCTGGCCGTGGTGTTTCAGTTCCTGGGTTGGGGGGGTGAGAAGAAAAAAAAAATGTTCGCTAAGTGCTGCAAAAAGGATTTTTTAACGGGAAGACAGATCCTAGGAGGAAACGTAACCGCATATATATCTGCTTACTGTGGGTGCTGGGGCTGGTTTCCGTGGCGAGGAGGGGTTTTCCCGGGTTAAACCCCCGGGGCCCAGGCAGCAGAGCGCGGGGCCAGCGGCCATGTCGGCGGGGCCGGGCCCGGCCGGTCTGCAGGGGGCAGCAGAGCCGTGCGGAGCCCGGCGGCCGGGCCGGGCCTGGGCCCTGCCCCTCTGTCAGCCCCGGCCGCAGGGCAGCCGCGCCGCTGCCTTCCGGGGACTCGGCTGGGCTAGAGGCACGGTGGTAATGAAGGCGTTTAGCTGGAAAGACAGCTCACAGTAAAGGTCCCACGTGAGACGCTTCTCAGGGGCGTTGCCCTGTTAGGAAAGAATGGAGCGTGACAGGGAAAGCTGCCCTCCAAGATGTATGTGAGTGCAGGTCTGTCTGCGCAACGCAGCGACAGTGTTCCATTGGACTCAAAAGTGCTGACACGGCACTTGGTGATTATGGCATTTTCAGCTGAAAAAGCTTCCCCACTTCATCCGTGTTCTGTGCTCGGTATATAAAACAAATGGTTTTCCTGCGTGCTCAGCACAGGATGAGACTGTTGAAGCTATCTTTGTTTTATATGGCTTAATTTGAAACTATGTAAATTCTGTTGGAATAGTCAAAGTATTGATGGACTCTGAGGGCTTATTTGTTACTTAGGAGTGCTCAGAAAAGTTGACACAAATTGAGTAGAGATATACGCTTAATGTATGCATTAGACATGGACACCGTTGGCAAAAGCTTCACGATACCCCGCGTTCTGTTGATTTACACACAGCTATGTGTGTTATGGTATGAGGTTTATGAGTGATGTGACCTAAACAAAAGAGCACTCCGGTTGCTGCCAAGATTGGATTCCAGATGACTCTGACTGCAACAAGATGCCTCCCGTGTAGCGTTACCGCATACTGTGCAAAGGTAACCGTAGGCTACTTCGCGGCATCGCAAAGAATGAGCATTTTGGGAAATTCCTATTCCTGCTGTCTGCTTTCAGTATTGCTGGTAAGTATTTTACCACTTCAGATTTGTCAGCGTGTGCCAGACTGTCTTGTTTGGATGTAGATCTGGAGGAAATCTGTACCTCTGACCCCAGCGAGTTCTGTCAGGAACAAACATGCCTTTGTATAATGAGCTAAACAGGACCCTCCAAAATCCCTTCAGTTCAAAGAGTTCTGGAGTCTGTTGCATTTAGCTTAATCCAGTAAGCGTGGGGTTCCTGATCTGTGTGAGACTCTCTGAAGAAAGGAGAATCTGGCCTTTTCCAAGGCTGATTACTAACTGTCTCTCAACTGCCAAGACAAATACAATCTCTGTAAATGTTCTCTACCCGGCTTAGGATCATAGGAGGGTTGCATTTTAGCCTTGGCCAGCAAGAATCCCCTAATACTGGTGAGCCGGCACACTCAACAGCTTTCTGAACATGGAATAAAGCACGCTAGCTTAGCCTAGGCACCAGGCCTGCCGGGCTGCTTAGTTTTGGGGATCAGTGCTGCCCAAGCTGTGGGATTGGCAGTGTAATCTGTTCCAGAGGTTTTCAAAGCTCAAGAGTTTCAGAAACAGTAGAGGGGGTATTTTTAATCTAATGTCCTGACCTGAGAGGTCCTGCTATCGGAATATTAACCTGAAGATCTTCCTGAGACATCTCTTTTTATTTGGGGTTGGAACTGAATTTCGGAATGCAAAATGTGCTCTTCCCTGATCTCCTGCCCTACACCTTCCCTTAGCAGTTCTGTGTTCACTGCTCTCCCTTGTCATCCTATCAGCCTCAACAGTCTTTAAATAGTCTGTAGGCTCTGGGTGGTGATTGCCATATTGTTCCTCCTCCCTCTGCAAGCTGCTTATGGAAGAAAAGACGAGAATGCATTGGAAATTAGTTGCTCATACGTAATTCACAGTCCAATATTTAAATCGCCTCCTACTTACATCATTTGCCAACTCCAACAAACCAGTAACCTACTCAGTTACCTGCCCTGTCCACATCTTCGTGAGCAGTCTGCATCCCAAATGTTACCCGTACAATTTTGTAACCCGAAAAGTTACCCGTACAATTTCAGAGAGATCATATCTAACCCCTCCTGACAGTAGGCATCAAAACCAGATATAGCAGTATCAATGCTGAAAATGAGCTGCACGTATGAAGATCAGTGTCCCTGCTAGATTGTTATGTTGCTATTTTTCCTCATCAAGGGGGATTCCCTTCGTCCCCTTTCAGAAGAGCCTGTCAAACTCAGTCAGCACCGAACTCCCAGCAAATGTCCTTTAACAGTTTCAGATTTCAGCTCCGTGGCCTCTGACTGTACTTTCCTTTAATACGTTCACAGCTCCTCTGGGAGAACTAAGCCAGGAATAACCAACACTTTCTCAAGCCAGGCCTCCTGCTTTAAGGCGCTCTGTGTTTCTTTTCCTGCCGTATACATCCTTGCTCATCTCCACAGCTCACGCTTCCTTATGCTTTTGCGTTGCCTGTACTGAAATGAGGTGTGATCAGGCGTCTGAGAGGAGTGTGCTGGATCCACTGCTTTGGATTTTGCTGGCAGAAGGAGGACAAAGGACTCTTAACATTTCTCTGCAGTCGCCTCTTGGCTTGGCATACTGTTCATTTCAATAATAAAGTGTTTCCTTTCATTCTCAAACAGTCAGGCCCCTGCCAGAGCCATAATTGTTCACAGATGACTCATTTTGGCTGCGGGATCAAAACGAGGGAAAAGTGCTGTTTGTGCAGTCTTTGAAACGTACAAGATGGGAAGAGATGTTCACGCTTGATATTTGTACCATATGTTGTTCCTAAATTTTATTATATAGCCTTTACATTTCAAAAGATATTCTAGTCTTGTCCTGGGGATGAGTTAGAAAGCAGAAGATAAGAGTTTTGTGTTAGACTGAGATTAGCAAAGACTGACAACGTAGTTTCAGCTGTGAAGCAGCAGTTTGCAGGGGCTGGGTGAGGCTGCGCCGAGGTGGATAGGCTGGCGGCTCTATTTCTGCTGTGATATTTATATATCTATGCATTGTTTAGGTGCTCCAGACTCAGTTGTGACTTTTATCAAAGTCACACTGAACTTTTCATTCTTCTTCATTCTATAATTTGTTTTCCAATCTTGCATTTTGAGTTGCAGCAGGTGTCTGCATTCTCTTCTCCGTAATGAAAGTCTAATGAACACATGTAACGTGCTCCTGATGAACAATCACAAGTATTGATCAGTTCTTTGCTCTGTTTGGGTGTTGGTCTCTTTTTAAGGAGTTAGGTGTGTACTTCAGCAGTACCTGTTGTGAGGTGCAGCACAGAGGTCAGGAACAAAGCTCTTATTTTGAGTGGAGAATAAGGAAACGGTACGGTGATTCCTGCATTGCTGTTCGTAAGCACGCATGTGCTCTGCCAGTTAGAAGCTATTATTTGTGTCTCCTTAGGAGAGTGTTTTGAGGCCACTCAACTATTTTAAATAAAACACCAAACAGGCATCAGAAAACTTTGCCTTCTTTGCATTAGTATATCATTTTGACTAATGAATTGTACAAACCCTGCAAACCAGATTATCCAGGACTGCTGCCACGTGGATGTACTAGGACCATGAAGACAAGCTGTCATTGGGTAGCCCTTTGCAGGTGCTCGAAGGAAAGAGTTCGAGTTGTTAGGCCTGTAAAAGAGAGTATATTAAAAGAATAAAGGATATACATTCTGTAGGAAGGGGTTTTGCTGTAGCTTTTTCCCTCTAAAAATATATTTGGCGTATTAGCAGGATGTGTATATATAGACTAGATAGTTAACTCTTGTCAACGGAAGATCTGTATGAATAACTTGGAAGATAAGCAGAAAAAAATCTGTTTGAACTGATACTGCAACAGAAGAGCATTACGGTGTCATTTGGCAGGAATAACTGTGTGCCTTGCTAGATGCTTTCTAACCTTTTTATTCAGAGTCTCATTTATCAGGTTATCAACCCATTCTCGGCACAGGGCTTGTGAGGTCATTGAGGTGAAGACCTCGCGATGTGATAATTTGCAGAGCCGGGTCGTGAATCGGCAGAGCTCAGGAACTGGTGATGTTAGTTGTTTTCACTGGGGTTCCACACTTAAAAACATCCCATTCCTGGTATTGCTTTTAGATTGTTTTTCGTATTCCTGTTATTTTAAGGAGGGTCTTTACTTTTTGCAATCAACTGAACTCGGACAATAACTTCTCTCAGACCGGCACTGTGGTGTTGTGCCAGAAGGAAGAACGTAAATTAAAATAAACCACCCTCACAAGGATATTTAGAAATTGATTGCAGGATTTCCAATTTTTTTTTTTTTTAATCTGGTCTGTAAGAACAATAGCTACGTTTTCATTTTTTAACTTGCTAACAAAGTATTCTTTTATGATAGATGGTGTTTTCTGTGATACATTGTCATGTAAGCCTGATAAGGAAGATGGCTAAGGAACATACTTGCCAAAATATTCCTTGGAAGAGTAATCTCATGCCAAAAAGCAAGTAAAACAAGCAACCATGTAGTGTAGTTTGCAAATTATGTGGCAAGGAAAGGAAGAAAATAATCTGTCACATGAAAAATGAAGTTCGGATTGTGTGTGTATAAATAAGTGATTTGTTGTATGGGCGTAAGATCATTATCAGACATTTAAACATGAATTGGAAGTGTCTAATCTATTAATTAATCAGGAAGTGAGTTTTACATAGCATGTGTAATCAAGTTAATCTTTCATTTCACTTGTCAACATGGATACTTGCTTTCAGTGTGATGTTAACATGAGATTAAACACCCCAAGTATTGATTCATAGTGCTGCGTAAATCTCGTCTGTCCTTATTGCACTTTGGAACCAGCCGCGCATCAGGAGGTGAGCGTAACAGCCTCTGCTTCCCTTGGAGCAAACCGGCTTCCTCGGATTCGGGAAATGCTGTTTGTGCAGAAAGTGAGTTACTCTAACACCTGTAAAACCCTTTTCTTCTCCCCACCTTGAGTTAAAACAGACCAGACTTCCATGCAAGCAAGGACAGTGATGCCCTGCAGCAGCTTTCAGAAAGGTTGATTTTTTTTTCCTGACCTTTTAGCACACCACATTGGAAAGCCATTATATGGGAACACACAATAAATACCTGAGACTTCTGCTAATAATGACTAATACATTCGGCATAGGAAGGCAGCGATGCCAAACTTTTATCAACTTGTTCCCTGCAGCAACACAGCAGCAAGTTTACTACTGAAATGCAAGTAAAACTATTTTAGGAGTTAATTTATTTTGTTATATGAATACTTTGATCAAGGTTAATGCAGAATACATATAGTTTATTACAATAATTTATTATTGCATATAATAATTAGATTTCTAACCTGAGGGTGATTTTTTTTTTTTTTTAATTTAAATTTGCAGATAGGAAAGTAAAGATGAGCATCTAATCCATGCCTGCACAGGTAGGGAGCAGCATGTGAATGTGCTGTTTGTATGAACATTGGTAACTAGCAATAATGACTGAATAGCAGAGCTCCACATGCAAGCTGTTCATTAGATGTTAGACGTCTCTCTCTGTTCTTTCTTCCTCAGTGGCACAGAGTAGTCTGCTAGCTCCTACTTTCTGCAAGACTTGACGGGCAGTACTTGTCTTTGACGGTTTGTCTTCTGCATTGCCTATTGCAATGTTTAAGTCGTCTTTGATTGTAAAAATTCATCATCTAGGCTCCCTTTCCCACAAAAGGTTTGACCAGATGATCTTTCGAGATCCCTCCCAACCTGGGCTGTTCTGTGATTCTCTTCTATGGTTCCTGTACCAAACAAGTTGCGTGTCTGCAATTTACTGTGAACAATAGAGACTACATCTGATCAGGATGGATAGATGTCTCCAGAAAGACTGAATGACTGGAGCTGAATTTGGAAGGTGCAAACTTTGGGATGCTGTTGTTGGTTTGATCTCTGGGAAGTGTGGAGCCATGCACTTTGAAGCTCTCTGAGAGCCTTGCTGTCTTCCACAAGTTTAACTTCAAAATGATCTTAGAAAACATCGACTTTTCAGTCAGTTATCCTCCAACCATCTTTTTAGTCTTACCCATTGAGCACATAGTGAGTCCTCATCGCTCACGGGAAATCTTACACAGCTGCACAATACTGAAAAATTGGAGGGAGGGCAGCTCATGGAGCCAGCATGCTTCTGGAAAGCAAGATCGATGAGCTGCTTAAAAAAAAACACAATAAGGACATTTTCTTTTTAAAATAAAATAAATAACAGCTTTCATATACTGTGATGTTTTTGTAATGTTTCATTTTTTCCCTCAAATTCTCAATATGAGATTTGCAGGGTCTTTGAATATCTTTCAGTTTATTTTTTCACAGTAAATAAGCCAATTTTCTCATTTTTACTATACTAGTAGAGTGGTAGGGACTGATGTAAAAGTGCTTTTATTTCCAACTGAAAAAAAATAAGAAAAGAATTTTGACAAAACCATTTTTTTCCCTGAATATTTCATTTGAACAAAAAGGCTATTTTAAAAATAATCATAACAGTTAAAAAAAAAAAAGCACAAGGAGGAAAATTGCACTACTGTGTGGTAAATGGCGTGGTTAATATTAGCACACATCTGGGGAAAAATTCCCATCATTGTGTATTACTGTAAATAAATAAAAAAAATCTGAACAGTTGTATTACAAGACTGAAGTGAATCATCTCTGAGCAATCCAGACAACTTTCTTCGTTCTCCTGTTGACAAAAATCTTTTGAGTCTCGAGCACTGGTAGCACACGGTGTGTTGAGTGTCTAGCTCCTCCTGTGCTGAGTGCGCCAGTGTCGTCCGTCTGAGGGAATTCCGTACGGCGGGATGCTTCGGCTAAAAGAAAACGTATTGAGTTTAGTCTGGCTGGCTGGGTAACCCCTGTAAATAGCAGTGTTAGCTCAACTGTACTCGGAGAACGAGGAAGAGTTTCAATGAACACATTCAAGTTGGCTGTAAGTTGAGTTCTCAGAAAGCCCGATGGGTCAGCTTACAGAGGTCACAGCAGGGAACTGCGTTAATTTTGTCTTGGAGAAGGAAATGGGAGATCTTTGGAAACCCAGAGCTGAAGTTACTCCGTTAATCACTCAATGGATCATTGTTAACATTTTATTTTAGCAATAAGGTTTTTTGTAAAGAATAATCAGGCTTAAACAAATATTTCCTCCCAGCAGCTACTCATGGAAGACGCATGATGCGAGGAAGTATTGTACAGTATTTTTGTACGAGGAGCTTTGTTTGATGTGTGGGTTTGTACACAATTTTTCATTTTGGTATGGGAATTTTTGCTATACAGTGGAGATTTTACTGTAATATTTTTTTTTTTGTCCTGGGTTGTTGAAAGCATCAGACTGTTTTGAGGCATAGGACGTTTGATTCTGGTAAAAATTTCTTCTTCAGTTTGTGTTGGACTCCATGTGTTTAATTATTTCATTAGGTCTATGGAAATCATAGCACAAACCTTAAGATAGATTTTGATTTTCCAAATTTTATTAGCATCCCTTCCAGTCAGGTTATAAACCAGGATATCTGAGTAGACTATTTTTTATCGGTAGGAATACATGCCAATAAATTCAGAGTAAGTTAACTGATTTGATTTTGGTCTCCCCCAGCTAGCTGAAAGCTGATTTGAAAAACTTTGTTCTTCAGCTCTATTGTTCTACTGGGAAGCAATCAGGAAACGTGTTCCGCTTTGAGGTCAGACTGTGTGTTTCTTCCCTGTTCTCCTGCAGCGGGGCTCATTGCGTGGCACAGGAAACGTCTCCGATGGCGTTCTCAGACACGCTGACTCTCCTTGGCGTTACTGTAACCTGCCCGGGGACCGAGCAGCCCTTCCTATGTGAATCACTCGGTTTTTCACAAAGCACTACACGTCCTTCCAGCCCAGTGAATAACATGTTTGTCAACCTCCTGTTTGCCTGTTCCACGCTGATTTGGAGCCAGTATCTCGTACTGAATTCCCACTGTTGAGAAGCTGCCTGCTGTATCAGGAATCAAATGTGGTCCAAAACTCAGCTCGTTGATAGACTTCTTGGGAATTAGAGGTGGAATTCCTAGGCTCTATTTTTATTTCTCTTGCTTCCTTTTTTCTGTGTGATATTTGGCAAACTCTTTGTTCAGATTTTTAAAATAGATTATGATACATTCTTAAGATCAGGACATTATTTATTTAAAGCCAAATAACTGACTTTCCTGCTTAACATTGGGCACTTTCCTTTGAATTTTTTTTTTTAACCTGAGTGAAAAAGAAGAAGTTTGTATGGTTTAAGTACATTAAAAAGCTGAACAAGGATTTTCAAAGCAGCTATGCTCTGTTGGATGAAAGACACCGTAGAAAAAAAAAAGATGTTGTTATGCTTAATACTTATTCATCATGAGGAGATTGTCTTGAGAGAGAGAGGAATCTCCGTTAATTCTTTGGGCAAGGACTAAGGGAGCAGGGATGTGCCTAGCTCTGCCCCAGCCTCCCCACGTGACCTTGTATAAATCGCTCGCAGCTTCACTTCTCCGTTCATGAAGTGGGCACGGTGATTATTCTGCCTGTGGTGTGTGCATTCCGTTAGATCATAACTGCCGCGGGCAGGGAATCATCTCTTACTTGGTGGTGTATGCAGATCCCAAAGCAATGTGACTGGGATCTTTTTTCACGTCTCTGGGCGCCGCCACTATAAATATATAATAAACATAATGAGGGCAAACAATAGCAATAGTCTGTAGGTAGGGAACACTAATGCTGAAAGAATTCATGTCGTGATTTAACTTCAATAAGACCTCCTGAACGCTTGTTTAATATTAAATTATTCAGCTGCACATTCTTCCTCTTGCCTTTTTTATATGGCACTGCTTTTTCTACTCATTAATATCATTAAATATCTATATTATGTGTAATGACTGCTTTCCATTTACATTTGGATTTCATCACCATACAGACAGCAGGAGTATTCCACGGTGTCTTGGTAGCTATGGCACCATTCGGTAAATGGAGAGCAATGAATTTTATGCTTAAATTTAATGTAAACATTTATTTCTCATTTTGAAGCCAAATCTGTGTACCGCTTTGTTTCAAGGCTATCAAAAAGCTGCTACATTCCACCTAAGGTGGTAAGGAAATTAATTTGCCTATGCATAGTCTTAAAATAATCATGGTTTTCCCATTAAAATATTTAAAAGAAGTAGTTTACTTTTAATTGTGTGTATGAAACTCTCCTTTTTAGGTGTTCAAACAAATATGTCACTGAGTATTTTGGTACAGCTGAATTGCAAGTTAAGTTATCCTTCCACAAAGGAAATTACCTTCCTCTCTGGCTCTGCTTAGGACTTTACGTATCCCTGGTAGCCTGGAGGCAAGGAGCCTGGAAATCTTCCAGCTTCATAGTATGCAGAGCTGGAGACTGCAATGGACTCGTGAGCAGATTCCAGCAGCCACATCTTGAGAGCATCTGGGATCACTGACGGGAACACTGTTGTATTTCTCTTATGTTTTAAAAGACTGATAGTTTGTAGAGATTATTCCCCTACTCCTTTTCCCTCAGATTGTGAAAGGAATATAATCATTCTTCAGAGGCAGCGTAGTTCCAAGTGACAGGGAAATCCGGGCTGCACTCTTGATTTTTTTCAGCTTATCAATGATCTGTCTGCAGTTCGTTGACCCGATGCGAATTAGAAATTAAGCCGATATCCACCACTCCTCTCTGTACCGGGCAAGGCAAAACCTTTCCTTGTTTGGTTGTTTTAACTTTCACAAATAACTGAACTGAGGCTTTCAAAAAAAAAAAGTGTGAAACTTGAAATCAAATTACTAAAGGTGGTCTAAATTCAGAGGACATTAATTATGTGTGTGCATAAATCAGTGACTCCTCATGCCTGTATGAAAAGAGCTTTTGGGGCCAGGCCCTACTGACAGAGCACGGAAACTTTCACTTTCAGAATCAGGAATTCGGGTTCCTTGCCATCAAATGAGAGGGAGTTAAGAGGAATGATTGTTTCCCTCTGAAGCCCTTTGGGAAAGCAAGAGGTTTAGTGGCAGGGGCTGGCTGGGGAACGTGCGTTCTGAAGTACAGTCATTATTTTCCCAGCACAAAGCCATAAACAAATGATAAAAAAGGCCAGCGCTGGCCGCCGGGGCAGCGTGGCTTCTGTGGGGCTCCCTGGGCCCGCAGCCCCGCTCTGGCTGAGCGGAGCCTCGGGCAGCGGCCTGCTCCTTTTGATGTCAAAGCACACAAGCCAAGGTTTGTGTAGCTCTCCCTCCCAGAACTTATTTTGGTGCTAATTTAAAATCTATTCGCATGCTGTTAGTTTTGGTAAAGGAGTGAAATAAATCCAGTTTTAAGGAGGCTGAATGGCAGGCTCGCAGAGGGGGACGCCAGGTCAGCTGTGGATGCTCTCGTTTTCCTCTGAAGCTCAACGGTGTATGAAACTGGATGTTTCACTGAGATGTCACAGTTTGGTGGGTTTTTAATTTCATGGGTTGGGTTTGTGTTCAGTGTTGGAGGAGGAGTTAACACCCCAAAAATCTCTGCTGTGTTTGGCTCCATTTGCTCCTTTTACTGAGAAATTCAGCAAAGCCTGTGACGGAACTCATCCGTCTGCTTTTTGGAGGGGACCGCCAGACTGTGATGTGTTATTTTAGAGATAGAGATTTTAATGTTGTCAGCTTTCCTCCACAGCAGTTAATCTATCTAACGTTTGCAAGTGACGGATTCTGCTGTACACAAAAGAGCGTTTGTATCAGGATGTGGCTTTCAAAAAGAAAAAAAAAAAAAAGAAAGGAAAGAAAAGAGTGATGCTGGATTAATTGGAAAGGTCCGAACCAGTCATATTCCCTCCCAGATGGGTCATTCATTCTGTTGCCTGCTGCTATGTAGCATCTGAACTTAAAGCCTTCAAAAACATTGTTGAAGTGAGAGAGACAGAGGCAAGCTGGCAAAACTTGAGCAAAACTCCCGGTCGTTTATGCTTTTGCAGCAAGGCTGCTTTCTCTTGCCATGATAGTTTATAGTCCCTCATTAACTTCTCCTGTTTTCTGGTGACCTGTATGAATGTTTCTGAAGGTATGAGGTTGATTAAAAAAATAAAAACCCCTAAACATGGAACAGATGCTTAGGTACACGTGGGTGAAGGCACAGTGGCTGCCGGCTGGTCCTCCCGTGTCTCCTGCTCCTTTCCACCTGCGCACGGAGGCTGGGGAGAGCTCAGAGCGCGGGCTCACCCATCCCAGGTGGTTTGTGGATGTCACCCGGCTCCAATTAAGCAAAACCCCTTTTTTGGGTGAGCTTTTAAAATGGTTTTCTTTAAACTTTCATTTCCATCTGTGCCTTTTTTTGCTGTTGGGAAAGACAAAAGGAAAAATAAATTGGATAGGCTGTTTTAAAGACATTTCTAATGAAAAAGCATAATTATGAAAGATTCTCTTAGGAGCTACCAGCTCAGTTATTAGGACACAAAAATGCAGAAAGACACCTGAATATTTGGCTTCTTGTCTGTAGCACATCTTTAACTGAACTTAGGTATTTTCAGACTTTCTCATCACTGTCTTCTAGATGTTCTCAGTGCTGTTTGTGCATTGAGTCGACTGCACGGGATGAGTCTGCTCAGCTGGAAAATGGTTTTGATTGTTCCTATATTTTTTGTTTGGTTTTTAATCTACCCAGATGTGAAAAAAAAAAAAAAAATTGTTCTGGGTAACAAGAAGAGGGCAGATGTGTGGTAACTGCAGCCTCTTCCTTTTTGCCGGGATCTGATGTGGGATTTGGTGAGTGATGGCGCCTGGGGTGGGAGTGCAGAGGAATGTCCCAGTGCAGCATCCCCCTCCCACCAGGAGCCTCTGGGGTCCAGCTGGGATCTGCCTCCTTGACCTGAACTTGTCATTGCCCTCTTGATTGGCTCACTCCTGCGCTGCCGGAGAGCTGCGCCGAATTCCTCACATGTGGCCTCAAAACCAGGCATGGACTTCCCTGAAGAGCGAGGCTTGTTCTTTCCTCCTGGAAGGGCCTTTCTCAGCTGATAAACATCACGGTTTATGACTCGTGTAAATAAGCAAATACAGATTGGGTAGAGTTCTGATCCATGACCGCACAAGTCTGTGAAATCCTAAAATTAAGGCGGATGTTGGGAGGTAGGGAAGAGACTCCTGTCGCGGTGAGGGTGCTGAAGTCTTGATGCTTTCTGCCTCTTGTTATCGAAGGTATCACGCAGTACAATCCGGGAAAGCTTTCAAACTTCTGGAGAAGCTCCTGCTAACTGGGAAACATAGCCTGTCCTCAGCCAAGCCTGTCCAGTCCCGCAGCTTCCTGAGACAGCACAGAGAGAAATTTGTACAAATGTCTGGAAAAAATGACAAAACTAGGACACAATACAGAGAGGTATTGTGCAAATGTCATTTTGCAGTTCATCCCGCTCTGATGAGATTTTGCTGTTATCTGCCAACTTGTGAAAAGAAGTGGCAGCGCATTAAGTTCTTGGCCACCATTCTGGTTTTCTGAAATGCTGTCTGTCGCTCTTCCCTCAGCGCGCTTTTTGTGCCGGCAAGGGAAGGAGCTCAGATGAAGGATGCTAGACAATTCATTTCCGACCTTTTAAAAGTGTAAATGTGGAGTGAAATTTTTTATCAGCTGGTTAGTCTATTTCTTTTCTTTTCCTCCGTGGCTTAAAGTGTTAATTCTGCCCATTGAAATGTAATTTTATTGAGTAATATGAGCCGGAGGCGGAATCTTCACTGCCATCAGAACCCAAGTGGTAAATAGGCTCTTTCTCTAATTTGTGGGATGTGCTATAACTCAGTTTGACTGCTGAAAGGAAATGGGCCTCCAGGGGAGGCTGGAGCTCTGTTCATTCAACTTCTAATTAAAGTTTTCCCCTCTCAAGTTTCACTTTATTTTCCGGGGTTTTTGCTCCGTGATGATTATTAACATGTGTCCCATAGCTGGGAAATCATTATACCCTTCCCCAATGCCGTCTTTCGTAGATCCCTCCTGCTGCAGACCTGGCCGCCTGAAACTTCATCTCCGAGGTGATGGGATGGCCGGGGCAGGTAGAGGCGTGCTGGCCCCCTAGGCAGCCCGGCCGTTTTTGTGCAGCGAGCTCTCGATTTTTTTCCCCGTATGCTTTGATCAGATGGAGCTGTCCGGCGGAGAGGATCCAGTCCAGGATTTCTTCCAGCCTATTCTTCACGTTTCAAGAGCCCAGGCCAACTCTGGCTTCCTATTCCAACTCCAGCAGGCTTATCTTTTTTGGGGCAGGAGTTGTTAGTGCAGTTTATCTTGCTGGCTGCGAGTCCTCCCTCAGCTGAGACATGTACTCTGGTGCCGCGCTCTTTTTTTTCCTCTCTCTCTCTTTTTCATGTTTTCTTCTCGTTGTTTTTCTTTTTAAATGTGTAAAGTGAAGAGTTCCTCTTCCCCCCTCTCCCTTTTCCACTCCAAAGAACCAACCTCCAGCTAATTAAACGCTGGAACTGTTGCTGCTTTGCCAGAAGGGAGAGTGAACCTGTGCCTGCATGTGTGTATGTGTAAAATAGATACAAAAATGTCAATGAACAGCAGGAAAAGTTCTGGGAGACCGTCTTACTACTACCGACTGCTCCGGAGGTCACGACTTCAGAGACAGCGAAGCAGATCCCGGAGCCGGAACAGGCCGCTTAGTCGGGGTAATTGCGACAACCCTTCTCTTTCCCCGACGGTGCGAGGCCGCGGGCGCTGTTGCTTACGGGTAGCTTTGGTCCTGTGGATAAGAATGACCAGTGCGCGTGTTTGTGCGCGTACCTGCTCCCCGTGAGCGCGTGTCGAGCTTTGCAGAAGGTCAGTTGCTTGCGTAACGCCGCAGCCACGCGCGGGGGGAGAGCTGTTGGGTTTTCAGAGCTGGGCTGGGGGAGTCAGGTTGGGGGCTGTTCCTGACAGCGGCTCTAACGCCTTGTGTAACTGTAGCTAACCCTGTCTTCTCCATGGTTTTTCAATCTGTGTAGTTCAAGTAGCTACTTTTTTAGCTATCTGAGATGTCTGGAGGCCTAGCTGGTGATTGTAGAGATTTGGAAGCCCTTGGTGAAGAGATGGGATCTACATACAAAGATGTATTGCTGGAACTTCTTGTTCTCCAGGAGCTGAGTGTCACCGGGGGTTTGGAAATGACAACGCTAAGCACAGTTTAGGGGTAGGATTTTCAAAAGAGCCTACGGGTTGTGCTCGCGAGGCATTGTGGAAACCTCTGGGATTTGTATTCCCAAATCACTTTGTGCTTTTGAAAATCCTGCTGTAAAAGGGCCTGTTTGTCCTCAGCAGCCGGAGCCAGGTCCGCAGAGCAGTGTTTCTTTAGGGCACGCTCGCTCCTGCAGCCCATTTATTCTACTTGAGGCAGCTACTGACCCAGTTGCATTTTTAAAATAAGCTATTTTGACTTTCTCTTCCAGACTGAAGTAAATGTTTATTGATGCTTGTGCCTATCCTTAAAGCAGTCAAAGAAGCAGGAGTCTTTGAGTGGTTTTGCTGTTGAGCTGTCTGTTCAGAAAGGAGGGAGAGGGTTGTTTAGCCTCCAGTGTGACAATCCAGTCATATTTCTGACGTCTTGAGCTTAATCAAAGGTGGTAATTGAATTATTTTTTTTGTTATTGTGTGACTGAAAGGCACAACAGCAACACTGCACCAGGTGTTTGTGCAAATCCAGGCTTGCACTTGTCTGCTGGAGTTAATTCTGATTTACAAAGCAGATTGTAAAGGAGACTGTAGCACTACGAGATTCAGCTTAGTGCAATGTCCTCTTTCTTCTGTTCTTGGCATACCGTACTTTTTTTCAGGATTTTGAATCATCACTGAGAAAACAATAGGATGCTAAATCAGCCCCTGAGCTTCATCTTTCCTTCAAGCAGACAGTGTTTTTCTTTCCATGATTTTTTTGTTTTGCCTGTCAGGGAGGAGTGTTTGTAAACTCACAAGGATGTAACAGTTCCCTTTCTCCCTTTCTTTGTGTACTGTTCAAAACCAAAATATTTCACTGTCATTTCAGTTACTGTGACAAACCAAACGTGTTGATTTCGGATATGTATGAACTCAGTGGCGTCATTTGTCATGAGCACAAGGAATATGCGGGCAGATTTGCTGGAAATGGAAATTGACCCTGATGTTTGTAAGAAATTGGATCTGAACCAACTGAAATCTTCTTGCTGTTGATCTCTCCCTGAGTATTTTGTGTTTGTCACACTGTATCTCCAGGATTCCTGCCTGCTGGGAGGATCACAGTGCTCGGCCCTAGTTGAGCTCTTTGTACCTGTAGATATTAAAGGGATTTGGAGATCTGGATAAGAATTTTCTCTTTATATTTGACATGTTTTGGTAAGATGCAGAAAGCAAGTTGTGCAGCGATGGAGTCATGCAGCAAGGTCGTGCGCTGGGTCAATGGGAGGACTTGGTCCAGAGTCTGGAGTGGCTGCCTGCTGCTGCTGCCAGGCTGGACGGAGGGAAGGAACTGCTGGAATGCCGTGAAAGAAATACTTCCCTTGACAGTTTAGATCCTACTAGAAGGTTAGTGAACAGGAGACTGTGGGAGCTATGGAGAATGCAGAAATCAGAATGAGGTTCTAGATTTTTTTGGGTTTGATGTAATGGTAATTTCCAAATCCTACAAATCTGGATGAAGGAAAGAGCTGAGAGTCCCTTTTCAGATGCGGATCTGTGGTGCAGTTTGCTAAGATTCTCAAAGATCAGATATCCTTAGTGGGAGGTTTCCATAAATTCATGAGTTATTCCACAGGAATTGGCAATGGTCTGTTTTGCCACACGTGTGTCTGGGACACACATGGCAGCTTTTTGCTCTGTACAGTCTCCAGACCCTTTACCAAGATCCCTGCGGAGCCAGGTAAGCCCGTGGCCCTAGCTGGAGCAGTGATACCTGGAAGATGAACTTTTCCAAAGCGTGTCGCTTCAGCAGATTATCAGCATGCTTTCTGACAGGGAGCTTGCTGAGGATCAGGCAGTTGTTACACATTTAGCAGGGAGGAGGAGATCTCTGCCGGCACACAGCCCCCTCTCCCCATCTGGAATCATTCACTGTTTGTGCTGCATCCATCCTGGATGATAAATCCCTGATGCTGGAGCTGACGCTGGAGCACCCATGAGATGCGGGTGCTGCCATCTGCTGCCAGCCTGGCTCCTGTTCCAAAACCAGTAACATGCCTGTTTGCTGGGAGTCGAAGAACCTCTTTCAGCCCACTCTAGTTTATATCAGTCAGTCTCTTGGCATAAAGAGGAGGCTGTGTTTAAAGGCATATACTTATACAGTGCCGCTTCCCACTCCCGCCCCGCTGAGGGGGCGATGCCACCCGTCCACGCGTGCCCTTCGAGGAGCATCGCCGCACCAGTGCTGCGCTGGCCGTGTGTCAGTATGGCGTGTGGCCTGCCCCAGCCCGAACGGTAAAGGTCAGGCTGGGGTTACAGCCTGCGTGGCGGTCAGAGGCGGTGGCTGTTGTAGCTGGGACCTCATTTGGGAAATTGGCCTTGCTTCCTGAGGTGCAAAGAAAGAGATAACCACTCCCTCAGGAAAGCTCTGCTGCAGCACGATTGAGATAGGCAAAGAGAACGGAATTTGCATTTTCTACGCAAGTATCTAAGGAAAGTAGGGGACTGCTTTCTGTTGGGTCTCCAGATGGAGACAATCTGATGTAGCGTGCAGAAAAATGGGTAGGACTGTCAGCTGTTCGCAATGACAGCCAGCTTGTTTGATGGTTTGTGTGATGTATCCTCTATCCTAGTGTTCTCTGGTTAGCCCTGCTGCTTATAACACGTTCATCACGTGTTTCGGTACGTTTGCCAGTCTGTCCCTTTGAGAGGTCCAGGGCTAGAATAGTTAAGGAAGAGCAAAACTGGTGGGGGGGGCAAATCAGAGCAGAAAGGAAGGCAGGCTATCAGGAGGCTCACGCGATCACACCTCCAGCATGTTTAAATTATTGCTGTTTGATAGAGGATAAACAAGGCAGGTTTCATCCCACTGTTAATCTTTGTTAGAATGATGATAATGTCTGAAATCTCCTGGCTCTGTTTCCCACAGAGGTTCAGGACACGCTGCAGGTATACATTAGTTAGTTGAAATATCCAGCTGCAGAAACCCCGTCTCTTCCTTGGACCATCTGTTCCGCTCAGAGATGTGTGCAACTGTCTGAGGAATCGCGGCAGTAATTGTGATTACTACCAGGTGATCCATCTAATGTGGTGGAAGGTACTTGGGAGGCAGAGCGGGCAGAAGGAAAATTATCAATAAAAGCAACATCTGCTTCTGCCTGCAGTTCTTTGGTCTGTGGCTTTCTTCATGGTATCTCCACATCTACTTAATGATGGGTGTAATGAAGGAACGGGAGTCAGGGGCAAGTGTTCTGAAAATTCGCTTTGTTCGTAGAAACTCCTCATGGGTGCTCCATTCACAGTTCCGTATCTGAGCCAAATGCAGCTTTGGCTTCAGGCCTTTCTTCTGTAAAGCTCTGTAGGCAATCGGCTGTCATCAAAGCTCTGAGAATTTGAGAACATTTGGAGTTCCTGATCTTGAAGGTTTAGTGTTCCTGATAGTTCTGCCTCTGTCAGCTCTTTGGACATAAATGTCTTGCTCTAAGTTCTGTGTATCACAAATGCTTTTCAAGGTGTTCTACAAAAGGGATTTTTATTAAACTGGCTTTCTTCTTCTTTTCCTTTGATGGCTGCTGTGAAGAGAAAACTGACTGATCTTCAGCAAAGCCCAGTATTTTAGTGCACCAAACACTGAGAGCTTGGAGGCTAAGGTCAGACTGTTTTTTTCTTTTTCTCAGTGCAGGCTATTCATATACACATCTCTTGAAAATGGCTGGCATTTAGGTTTTTTTCTCTCTATTTGATGAAATCAAAACCTTTCAAGTGATAAACGAGAGATCAACTTATACCCAAATAGCCAGTTCCGTGGAGGTTAAGACACGCGCTTGGGACAAGGGAAGCGGAGACTGAAAATCATCCCAGCATGTAACAGAATGACATAACAGAAAAGGAGGTTTTATTATATTTAAAGCTAACTGAAATTTCACACGTTTCTCTAATCTTTCCTAGCTGAAAGTCCATTTTGCAGTGTGTTAATGAAAAGTGATATTCGACAAGGACTGCCACGTGGAACCTCTCCTTCCCACCTCTGCCCGACCTTGTCCTGTGGCCCAGGGCAGTGCCCTGGGGATGACTGCATGAGATGTTGTTGAGGAGAAGGGATTTCTGTCTTTCTGATCAGAAATTTTGCTCCTACTGAAAATTCCCACTGTATTGTTCAGTAAGTTTCAGGGTTCTGTCAGTAAATAATTCAGGTGAAACGTTTAAACAATACTTTATTCTCTTCATGACCCACAGTTACGTTTTGTTTGCATTGCCCTTAGCTGCATGCCTTTCAGATTGTTGAAAGCACGTGTGTTTCAGTGTCTCTCTTGTCTGCACTGACTCTAGATGAAGTTTAGCTGAGATAGTCCTAGCTTTGGCTGAGATAGTCCTATGCCTGGCTATTGGCATACCTGCATCATATCCAAACCTGCCTTTCCTGATGGATCAGTCCTGGCCAGACCTGTCTATCTCAGAAGAACAGTGCCAGAACCAACTGATGAATAAAAAAGCAAATAAGTAATTTGTTATGTGCTGTCCAAACAGAACACCTCCCTACACTTACAATGCCACAATTTTTTTTTCTTTTTTGGCATGTTCAGTAACAAACATTAGTGATAGGGTATTTTTTTTTTTTTCCAAGGGTGGTGTCTTTTAAATGTCAGGAAAAGGAGACCTTCCTGCTTCACAGTTTTTAATGGCCATCGCTTTGTTTTTCAAGTCTCTTTTGTGACATTTTCTATTTCACTGCAGAACTCTTGTAGTTTTTCATTGAAATTTTAACAGCACGGCTGACAGATGCCTATAGAAAAGATAAGCAAAAGTTTTAAAGCTGTACTGTTTGTAAGAAATATTCGCTGGCAACCATGCTATTTTTAGCGCTAGAGCTCCAGCTGAGACTTTGCCGTATTTATTCAGTGCTTAATTGTCTAATAAAAATCTACACTAAATTTAATAACTTGTGAAGTAGTGCAGGATGGAGGAATTCTTAAATTGTTTTGATACTAAAATAATGGTTGGAGAAATCAAACTATCCCTTTAATAAAAAAAATGTAGAGTGAATTTATTATCTGTGGAGGCAAGATTTGGTAAGCAAGATTTACAAATATCCCATTCCGTCTTGGTGTCATCACTTGTGGAAGGAACAGCCTCTGATTCCAAGGACACAGGCTTTTGATCAGCCGTGTTTTGTGCACGTGCTGCCATTTACTGTCAGGAGCTACCGTGCAGTTAAACCATAAAACCGTGCCCACTGTGCAATGTTAACAAACTATGGGGTGGTTTTTGGAGTAGGTTTGGGATTTGGGGGACCAGTCGTTTCATTTGCTTGTGGCAGGCTGAGGTCACACCTTACCGTTTATTTCCTTTTCAACTGTCCTCTTAATGACAATATGCTGCAGTTTTGACAGATTTGTATTTCCCTCCTTCTTTGATTTTCACGTGTTGGAGCTTCTGTCAAATTTTGAGAGGAACGTTGCAGAGGAGATGATTTGAGACTTGCTTGATATGGAGTTTTGATAGACACGAAAGGGGTAGGGGAAGGGAGGGAAGGAAAAGAAAGACAGGAGAACTGTGGGGAGTAACCTGGAGCATGGGGAAGGCTCGGGCAGGACAACACGGCCACCTCGACCCAGCATCAGCAGCTGTAGCGGTGTGTGGGGGCCAAGGCAGGGACAGAGAGCTTTGCCAGTCAGATAAACAGCTTGAAAAGAAGCAGATTTGACCAAAGAACCCAGAGTCTTGCTGAAATTAGACAACTGGAAAGGTGTTATGTGTCTGCTGATACTGTTAGCGTGGGCTATGTGTCCATTGTGGTGTTTGTGCCACTGCCCAAACCAGTAAACATCTTCTGAATATCGTCATACATAACCAAAATGCTGCCTTGTAATAGTAGTTTGGTTTCCTTTAGTGTGTTTCTAAGGACTGAAAATACTTGGTGGACTTGAAAAAAGCCTTAGGTAGGTGCATTCTTAGTTAACCAGTGAGGTGTCTGGAGATAACTTGCAGGGAATCCCATGGATGATCAATGACAGAGTAATGGCACAAACTCCCGCAGCTCTGTATTCTTCTCTGAGACTTTCCTTTTGCCCCAAGGTAAGAAGAGAACTCAAGAGTTTTGGCTCTAATGTTATATCTCTAAAATAGTGACCATAGTCCTGTGGTCCCAGCAGATGCAGCTGTAAGAGGTAACTAAACATGGCAACAGTCTTGATAAAATTGTGAGAATTGTCAATTAAGGCAACTTGAAGATTGACTGTTACCTGGTTTTGCTCACCTTTTGCTTTATCTCTATTTTATAAAGTCCTTTCCTTCTGGTAGAATCTCACCTTCCCCTAACAGTGTTGCTAAGAGGGGCTGATTACTCTGAAGGGAAATAAGTAGCAGAATTGCTCCCAAGTAATGCAGAGTTTTCATCTAAAAGCCATAGGTAATAAATGAGAGGTTAAAAACACTGCTTTGAGTCCAAAAGTGAATTGCTTCCAAAAGCACGCGTAGCGGGGTTTGAGCAGGCTTCTCATGATCGCTGATGTATTAGAGGAAGTTTGTCTCCTTACAGCTGTGGCAGTCCAAACAATTTAGACACAGAGCTGCCTCTTAAAGCTTTTAAACCTGTATTTCCCTTGAAGGTCTTCTAGTGTGCTACTAATCCCTTAAGTTATTGCGCTGAAGGCACTCTGTAATCCTTTAATTTACTCTGCTCTCAGTAGAGATGGGGAGTGAGCGGGGGAACTTCCCATCGTTGGGCATTATCAGTTTTGCGTTTTTCGACAGAATCACTAGCTGAGGGTAGTCTGCTTTCCTTCTGAACACTGCAGAGAATATTTTAAGTTTAGATATTAATTGCTTGTGCGTTTGTGTTGAGGCACTTTAAAAAAGGGACACAAACCCCAGACCCTCCTTACTCATTTCCCTCGTTTATCAGCCTTAGGGTCGGGCTGTTAAACTGCATTTCCTCAGGCCCCTTTGGAATGGAAAAATGGATGGCTTTTTGAAAACCGTGAATTCATGCCCAATATAGAGCTGGGGAGGGTTGAGAAGCAGTGTCAGCCAAGAAGCAGTGTCAGCCACAGGTAGTTTCTGGAAGCTTCATCTCCCCAGACCCACAGGAGACAAAGCTCCTGACTAAATTTTCTTTGGTGGTGCTGAAGGTAAAGCTTGATGGTGACGGGTCGTGCCTAGCAAGTGTCATGCTTTTTTTTTAATAATCACAAATACTATAAAAGGCTGTCTAGAGCAACACATTGGTTACCTGGCTTTGGAAGGTTTGTCCTGTCCGTTGCTTCTTGCTTGCATGACTGTCACATGTTTTTATCGTAGGTTTGTTCTTGAGAGCTGGGCTGGGCATCTTGAGTGCTCGTTTGTGAACGCTGACTGCTCGGCATTACTTCAGAAGTTCATTTTAAGTAAGCATTGAAGCATTCACTTTGGGGAAAAACATGCTCTGCAATTGTAAAGACTTTGAGAAACACTGACAGGAATAAAGACGGCCAAAGCTTTGCTTCATTAACATTTACACTGAACAAGGAATCCTCGGATGCTGAGCACTTAATGTTTCTTTTTGAAGAAACCAATTTATTTGAAGTGCAAGTTTCTTTTGTACATTATGTGCTCACATTTTTGATTTCTTACAGCACTTCTGCATCAGTGAATTTCTTGTGGAGTCGGAGATCAAGCCTGTGCTTGTTCTGAAGTGTCCAAATGTGGTAATAGGTGGACTGTTGTAAAATTTGGCATCTGGAGTTAAATTACAGGATGCTTCTTAAGCTTCTTGGTTACTATAGGAACAAGTAATAGTCATCCTTCATGATTAAGCAGTGTCCATGGTAACCAAACGAGCAAGTTTTAAATGAAAGATATTCTCCCTTCACATTTTTAGCAGTCAAAGGTTAACAGTTATTACCTTTATACCCTTGGATAAGAACAAATTTTGATCTGGCTGGCGTATTTAAAGTGAGAACATTTGGTGTTCATTTACATAACTTCACTTCTAGGACCAGCTGAAATTTGGGTGAATACCAAACTAAAATTTCTGAGGGTGGGGTGTGTAGTGCGTTAATCTCCCCAGGAAGAGTGAGTGTTGTTCACAATGTGTGCTAAATTGTTCTGCAGCGTTGCAGCATGTTGCCAAACAGCTACCGTATGGCTCCTCAGAGTGCCTGCCGTTCCGTGGTGGAGGAAGGAATCCTTACGCATAGCCTGCGTAGTTTTTAGGACGGAAAATTGTAGGTAAACAGTGGCTATCACTTAAAAAAGCATGACAACGCAATCACAGAACTAGCACAATTGCTGTAGGTTAGCTGCGTAAAGGAATATAGCAGTTTGAGTGGTGGTTTCTGTATGTTCATCTGTGGCATGTGATTATTTGCATGAAATAAGAAAACACCACGGCTTTTTATTGTTTTCTTTCCTGTTTCTTTCATTGACACGGGCAATGTTTGCTTGAAAACGAAAAGGGAGCCTGTGAAGCTCACACCGCGAGTGTGCTTCCAGAGCACGTGTGTGTAAGAGAAACAGAGACACCCACCCACCCCCAAAGGAAATATCAGTCACAAGAAATTAGGATTTTCGTTCTGCAATTAGAAACTGTGGAATGTAAAACAATTGCTTAAAAGACTCTGAATAGGTAGAAGAAAGAGACATGAGGAGCAGCGGGATGAACGGGAAGCGTTTTCGGCCGCGCTGTGGGGACATAGGCACATTGATAGATCGCCAGCGCTGCATTCTGACGTGTGTGTGCGTACACTCCCGCATCTGCACGCAAGCAAATGCAGAAAATTTGTGTAAGCACTCACCTTTACAAACTAATCAGGCTGGCAGAGAAAGTGACACTTCTTATAAGCATTGTCTTCTATCTGATGCATGTTAAAACAAAGGAGACTTGTTTCTTTTTGGTAGGGGAACTCTTAGGTCTCCTGCATAAACATTTGGAAAATCAGAAGGATTCTCAGCTGTCCCTGACACTGGCCCTAATCCTAACCCTTGGTAACTGCAACTGGAGGAAGAACTGTGTTTTCAGACTTTCCTGTCACTGCAGCTTTTTCATGCTGTCTTTCCGTTGCTTCATCAGGAGACATGCGATATGTTGTCCAATCGCTATCCATCCGTTATTCCTCTGTGTTTCCGATGAAGCTGTATCCTAAATAGCCAGTGTTAAATCCCACCCTCCTGCTTTCTTCAAGAGTATTAAAGTTCCTCCCATGTTAAGGCAATCTGACTTGGATTAATTGGCTTTGGGCATGAAGGCTCTTCCAGGCTGATGTAAGAGCTGCGTGTACTGTGTGCATTTCAAATCTTCATGTTTGGTCTATTATGCAGATGGATGTGAGCAGAGATACGTATGTGACCCCATTTATCTCTCTAATGAAGTGCCATCAATAGAACATCTGTTTCTTTGCTGCAGAAGATGAAACCTCTGATGAATCATGCTTATAAATTAAGTATTTATTTATTTAATTTGCATTTTGCCAGTACAGACCTGTTACGGCACCACCGCGCACGACTGGAAGAATGGCCTAGTAATTAAACTGTGCAAAGTTCTCATTTGTACTGCGCTGCTGCTCCACACACAGAGTGAACTGTTCTGAACCGGCTGGTAGTTCACCTGTCCAGGTCAGCTATTAGGAAAGCCCCAAACCAAACACGAGAACGCCTTCCCAAGGACACAAACCACGTTGACGGGAGGCGAAAGCGTGGCTGCGGTCTGGACGCGTATCGCTCGTCTCGCTGGGGTTGCTGCTGTGGCGCTGTTTGCCTTTGGGCTTCTTAGTTCTCTCTGCAGTTGGAAGCAAAGAGGGCCAACGTGCCACAACACAAGCTGTTCTTGTGAGACTTCCAACTCCCTTTTGCAGTCCTGGGATTTTTACTGAAACGGGAGGCCCGGCAGGACGTGCGTCAGCTGTACTGGAATCACTGAGCCCGAGCTGCAGGAGGGGCAGCCCCTTCTCCAGCCGCTCCGCTGCAGGGATCCTGGGAGATTAGCCAAGGGCTACGGGAGACCGGCGGGCAGGTCTGCTGCTGGCCACCTCGCGCTGGGCCAGCGGTCTGCAGCCCTGGGGCTGCTGGCAGTCGCAAGTGGAAGAGGGTTGGATCCTCCCTGCCCTGTCCCGGGTGGCGTGTGTAGGTGGCATAGCCTACGTCCGCAGCGACAGAGATTACAGAAAGTAGAAAAGCTGCTCCTTTCCCTCAGATTGCCTCTGTGAATCAGCCACGCAGATGAAGTGCTGCAAGAAAGCAGCACGGTAACAGTTTTGAATCTTTGCAGAAATGCTAAGCATGATGGATGAACCTAATTTAGATCTCCCCAGAGCTGACTTCTTGCTCGCCGGACTCCACGTTGCTTGTCTTTATCGTTACATGGGAGGAAGCTGGTGTTCCACTTCACTTTATCATCCTTTCCAGTTTAACCAGGGTATTAGCGGTCTCCGTGATCTGGTCCCCAACCAGGCTAGAATTTCATCTCTTTCTGATGTATTTTTAAGTCTGTGCTTGATTTCCATTTTACCGTGGAGAAAAGGCTCCTAATGATATGCCGTTAGCAAAAGACGAATTTGTTCTCTAGACATCGTACCAAAGAAAGATAAATATCATACATATTTTATTTCAGAGACTGATAAATAAAGAATAAAAATAGCAAATATATATGTACATACCTAATTTTAAAATACCAGACAGAAAAAATTAAGTTTGTACTAAAGGCTGCTGAATCAGCATGATTTGCTGTTTATTTTTAGAAAGGAGGATTAATTTTCTAGATGCCTTATAGTCTCTCCCTGGCACCAGACTTGGTGTCCTGCAGCTATGTCTTTCTTTTATGCGTGGATCTGATCTGTTTCTTCACTTTTGTGGTACAGAGAAGTTCCTTGTGTATGTTTTCAGACTCCTAACGCTGAGAATTATTGACGTTTCCCCTCCCATTTGTGCTTTTTTCTTCTCTCCTTTCATTTTTGCCCTCTGGGAGTATTTTTTTTGCTGACAAATACGTCTAATCTGTCTCCTCAGGTAAAGGAGGGTTTCTTTGAGGGCAGAATTTGCCCGAGATCCCCATCACCACGCCAGACAGGGGAAGGCGGTACCTGGCGAGGGGATGTGAGCTGGCCAGAGGAGAGGCGTTAGCCGGAGAGCAGTGGCAGGGACGGAGGGGCGTACAGGAGAACAGGGAAAGTCCTTCTCACTGTCAGCCGTGCTGAACATCGCCTGAACGAGCAGATGAACACCACCAGAGAGAGATCCGATGTCTGTGTGGAAGCAGGTCCCTCGGGCTGGGTCAGCGCTCAGGCTGGTCAGCGCGGGGCCCTCAGCTCTCTCTAGTGAGAGGCTGCGCTCCCCTGCCCGCTGCCGGGGGTCGCGGGGCTCGTCCCACCTTCCGAGGGGGGAAGGCTCGGCTGAGCTTTCCAGGAGAGAGGAGGCTGCAGAACTGGGCAGGCAAAGACCAGAGAAAAGGGCAGTAAGTGCCATTTCTGCGTGCACACATCAAAAAGCACCTCGGTGTGCTGCTGGGAGAATAATTCTCTTACTGGGTAATATTAGAGAAAACAGGGACAGATACACACCAAGTACACGGAAAAATAGCGCAGACTTCTCAGTACCAGATCCCAGAGCCGTTACTAGCACTTGCTGAGGAGCAGCATGAGGAATTTAAAATACCACACAGCACACGGTGTTGGGGAGCCTGGCGCAGAGGCGATGTGAGAGCCATTGAAGTGCACAGCGTGCTATGGCAAAGGTCAATGTCACTTCCAATCATTATTTATCAAAGAAAAAGCTCTTCTTCCAGAAGATGTTAGTCCCACTTGGAGAGAAGATGAGCATAATTTTTAGCTGATGAGAAACAGCGTGGTCTGGTGTTTTCTGGGAGCTGAATTGTTTTCTGTTTTCCAGGCAGTCCTCATACGACTTTTCAGGTCACACAACTGTCCCAGCCACCCTTCTTGTAGCCGCAGAGGATGGCACGGCTCTGAGTGGTGCTTCAGGTGCCTTTCTGTGCTTCCGGGCAGGGACGCAGTTGAGTCAGAGACGGCATTGCCCCTGCTCAGCTGAATGTCGTGGTTTCGTAACACTTAAGTCATCTGTGAGGGAAGCAAAGGTAATGGTAAGAAGCTGGATCTGATGCTGTCACTGTGGATAGCAGTAGCTGTAGGCATCCAACCAGCCTCTTTTTGTTTAATTCTAAATATTTTGTGCCAGAGTGTAGCACAAAAGGCAAGTAATGATCCCAATTTGGTGGGGTTTTTTTTGTTTTCTTTATAAATGGTTAGATAAGTGAGATTTCTTTTTTTTTTACAAGCTACGGTTCTGTGAACAGTGTCCTTAACTGTCTGAAAAGGTAATGAGAGCATGAGAAAATGTGAAGCTGTTTCTGCTTAGAGCGCTAAATGAGTGGGGATTAAATCACTGATGCTGATGTAGAAGAGCTGTGGGCACAGCCAGTGGGATTGCTGTGCTTTGTAGAAGTGTACAGATTCTAAGATGCAAAAAAAAAAAATATTTTTATTCCAACACAAAAAGTGGTGGTGATGCTAATCTTTATTAGCCTGGGGAATATCCACTCTGAGTGTTCATGAGCTTTGCTTTTAGATGAGTCTGTTTTTTCAGAGGGCAGCATTACCTGCCCTAAACTTTTGCTTCACGACCATTTTCATTTAAAAGTCAATTTTATTGCCTAATAAAGGTTTGACTTTTAATTAATTCAGTCTGGCATAATGCTTGTCGTATTGCTGTAAGGGATCACCTGGAATTCGCTGAGGGATCGGCAGGGCGTTGGGTGGTACGTTCCAACGACCAGTTTTCAGGTGACTGAAGAAGGAAACTGGCCTCGCAGCCGTGCTGCTGGTCCAGCCGAGGGGAGCAGGGAGAGAGCGTTAGCGAGGGCGTTCGTGGCCTGTCAGTGGGTCCTAACTGACCTCTGGCCGCTGGAAATCAGATATTTTTGCATCTCTGCGTCCCGTTTAAAGTTATTCATGCCTCGTGAAGGGGGAACTTGGCTCAACTCAGCATTATTATTTTCTGTCGTCGTTTATTCCTGGGGTAAAATTTTCACTTTTGAAAAGTGCCTCTGTTCTAACAGCAGCTTCTAAATACCCCTTGGGATTCAGATTAAAGATCCAGCTTTCTTCCTGGACTCATATTGCCACCTAAAGCTGTCTGAAATGTAGATTTTTCTGCAGCCTCTCTTGCGTATTCGGAATCACACAGACACTACAAATATCCGCTCTCCAGGGATTGTTTTTAATTCAGTGCTACTGTGAGCCATGTTAAATAAATAACTTCTGTCACTGCGTTCCTCCTCCTCTCCTCTGTTGGGTTTGTAGTAAGGAGTTATTAGATAATGCAGAAATTAGAGGAATAACACCTAAATTCATTAAGCAATAAAATTAATTCACGGAGTGTAATTGTATGAGCAGGAGACCGGTAATTCCTGTTCCCTCTGGTTTCACAGAAACTCCGCCCTGGTAAGCTTTCTGGGGCACCCTGGAGATGTCGGGCGCTAAGGCAGCGGGGCAGGACAGGGCACATCGTCGCCTCAGGTCGGAGCCAGCCTGACCTCTCCGAGGGCTGCGTGCAGGAGCTTCCCCACCAACTTTTGGTTCTGGTGAACTCTTAGTTTTCTGCGTTCCATCCAGACGATCTGGTGATGTTTTATTGTCCTCCAAAGTCTCCTTTCCTCAAAGCACGTCACTGCCGTACGGTGCAGGGACCTGGCCTCCTGCCGCGTCTCCCCAGCGCTGCTGGCTGGCCTGGCATTCCAGTCATACTTCTCTCCCTTGCTGCCTCTGATGAAGTCATCATCGCTACTTCTCCTCTTATTCCTGGCTTGTTCGGAGTGCCATGGCATGTGTGTTGCTGACAAGCACGGCTTCCTTTTGGTGAGTTGAGGGAGACGTTTTCTCGTTGCTAACTTCTCTGACGCTCATTCCGATTTGTACCTCCCTTTCTTGTTTGGAGCTGGAACAGTTTCCTTCAGAAACTCAACTTGCTGGGAAGTGCCTGCTTGTTAATTATTCCTTCCAGCTGATTCCCTTTGCTTTTATTAATACTGTCTCTTCCCCTGGCTGATCCCTGGAATTGTGTGTGAGAGGAGAGCAGGAGAGGGGGAGAGCGTGAAGAGAGATGAACAAACAGAAGGAGCTAATGTATTTCGTTCCCACTAATGAGAGCGTAATCCTGATGATCTCTTGGACTAGCTGTGATTCACAAGAGCAGGTAATGCAAATGCAAAAACATCTCGCTTGCTAAGTGAAAAGTAAACAGCATTAATAGTTGTGTGTGTGTGTTACACGTGCTGACCTGCTCCGTAGCAGCGTCTGAGAAGTTGCAACGAGGAAGGCAGCGATGCCGAGTGGGTTATACGAGAGCTCTGGTGCCAGGAGTTCCTCACGGTCTGTTCTGCTGATGATGTCCTGGAAGCCTTGGAGGGGATTGCCCCGCTGCTCTGTGACTGTTCCACAGCGTGGAGGGCAGCCGTGGAGAAGTGTAGTAGGGGTTAATTATTCTGTCAATTCAAATGCTTTGAATTAGTTAACAAATCAAATGTGTTTATTGCTTTACGGAAACAGTTTTGGAAATATTCATAAGCCCCAGGTCCTAAATTAATGTGCAGTGTTTACAGTGCTGTGTGCCCTGTTGGCAGTGAACGCAGTGGGATGCTTTCAGCCCTGGCAGCTTAAAAAAAAAAATCCTGGTCCAACACACATCAACTGTGGACCCAGCTGTGTGTGATAACCTGGGAGAGGTGTCAGGGGTTTGATGATGTCAAGGAATTTTCTCTTTTAAGATCTTACCTTGCACTGGGGAAAACCCAAAACATTGCATCCTTCTGTAAATGTTTGGAAAAGCAGGAAGCACTTCTGTTTGTTTTTTCTTGCTTCTGTGATTGTGTAAGTGGATGAGCCCCAGCCCAGCGTCGATCCAGGGCAGACATGGAACAGTGCTGCATATGGGGAGATTTAGTACGTGGTCACGAACGAGAATTAGGAGGGCCCCCAGGAGCACGGTCCTACAGCGTGCAGGGTGGACGTAAAGCAGAGTGTGAGCAGAAATGCCTGGTTATTGGGCAAGCTTAGACAAGTACAGTGAGGAGAAAATGAGATGAGACATTTCCATCAGAATGGTCACAGTCCTCCTCGAGTGACTTACAAACCTTCTCCAGGCCAATTTTGAGATTTTTAAGAGCTTCTAAAGGGACAGGTAACATACTTAGGTGGGCCTGCCTGATTCCATGGCCCAACAGTGATTCGACAACTTCCTATTGCTCATCAGTATATATCCCATCCTGTATCTGGGTACCACATTGCGGGCAGTGGAAATGGCAGAGAATCAGGAAGCTGTCGCTTGCCGTGGGCACCCGTTTCCGCTCGCTGGCATCTCTGCCGCTGGGTAACGTGGCTTTCCTCGCTATACCCGAGGAGTCACTTTTCAGATCCAGTATGCCTGCGCTATAATCCTCATTTAATGGACTGTTACTTTCCTGATTTTCAGGCCTCTATGTCATAAAAGAAAGATTTGGAGGTTTTAAGTTCATAACAAGTTGAGAGCTTTGGGCACAGCAAATAGTGTCCTGAGACTCTGGGAGTTTAAGTCCTCAGATCAAATCTGATCTAGAGCAAATACATGGACAAATGAAGGTATAATCCTGGAATTTCTGTGCGCTGAGGGGTAGTGTTCAGCTAACAGAGCCGTTCACTGTCTAGCGAGGATGTTATCTGATAATACTGAGTGCTTCTGGAAATGTCACTCCGTGGTTAGCTACCAGCGGTAATACTGTTCCTCATGGAATCCTTTATCTTGGGAGACAAAATGGGCGGCAGGCGTTCATTAATGACGCCTTGCACTGTTCCCGTGGGATTTTAAAGGTTTTTATCAATTGCGAATCTGATAAAAAGTGTCAAAGCGTCCAAGCATCACACTGTGCGGCCGTAACAGGGTCAGCGTGGGACCCTGGCCTCCTCGTGCTGCTGAGAGGTGTGACAGAGCCACCACCGAGCCTGTCCAGCCAGCGGCGCGGCGGGGGCTCGGGAGAGGAGGAAGATGTGTTAGAGGTTGTAAAGAAAATGATGAAGTCAGACACTGAATCTGATCTCTTGTAGCTTGCTTGTCTTACGCACAAGTGGGCAAATTCGTTAGAAATCCCAGGCTGGAAGGGATTTCGGGAGGTCACCTGGAGTCCGTCTGCCCCAGGGGAGGCGAGGGAAGGACGCTCCTTGTACCTGAGCCTCGCCTGGCGGGAGACCTCTGCCGCGAAAAGGTTTTAGCTGGGCTTGAGCCTACATTTATCTCTCTGGACGATCAATTCCAGTGTGTAGCTGCCCGTGTCAAGAGAAGACTTGTTCCAGTGGCTTACCTGAACATCTCCTGCTGTAAATGAAGACATTTCTTTTTCAGCCTCTAGTGGCTATGGAAAGAGTTTTTATTATTGCCTTACAGCGACCTTTTACGTGGCGGCTGGCCGCCGTGGGGTTTCTGCGGGCTTGCTGAAGCAGACACGGCTCATGCCGGTGACCTGGGCATAGAGTTTTCCTCTAACCCTGGAGAAGTACAAAGGGCAGGTCAAACCTTTATGTATTCATACTGTTAGCTATGCAAACCTGCTCAGCCGTACATTCCTGGTCGTTAGGAGTTACTAATTTACCTGTAAGCTATTTTTACTTCCTTTTTAAAACAAACAGCTCCCCCCTCCCTCGCCCAAACACCCACGGCCAGCCCTCCTCCTAGTTATTTCTGGTTTCTTATAAAGAGTTTTGTAACGTGTCTCTCCTGCAAAGCCTCCCCTCTCCAGTGACACCCAGTGCTTAAACTCAGCTGAAATGGAGATTTGGCTGCAAATACTTTATGAACCATAAGCTTAAGAATTACAGGAAGCTTTAGGTCCTAACCCATCTCTGTATTCTGGTCTGGGTAGAGCTGATGTGTTTGCAGGCTCTGCTTTGGGTGTATTTTAACGATGAAATAAGAATTGTAAGAGTACAGTTTGTGAGTTTGGTATAATCAGACCCAGATATTAATCAGCCCTGGGTCGTTACACACTCTCCCTTTCCCTGACGTCTGACCTGCGCGGTTGAAAGAGGAAGCAGATTGACAGATTGCCAAGAGTGAGACAATCGTGCGCCTTGGTCTGGCAAACCGCTGCGGTGCGGGGCAGGAGTGCCGTAAGGAACCGGTGTTTGAAAATGAAGATGCACTGCGAGGAGATCTGCTCAGGCCTTTCTTTTGTGCTCCCGACGCTTTATATGGGCTTAACCTCTGCTCGTAAACATGATTGAGCTGTTACTCCCAACCTTCTTGCCCTGCTGTAGAGATCTGTATAAAGGCATTTTCGTAACCTTCAAAGCCACGCGTGGATCTCTGACCCACGCAGAGTCGTACAGTGGGCTGTGCGCTGCCCGCCAGCCGGGAGCCTCCTGGAGAGCCGCGGCACTGCTGGAGGAGGAACATCCCTCCGCCCTTCTGTCCTGTGTCCGCTCCTGAGAACGCTGTAGTTGAGACGCCTGAGTTTTTTCCTTGAAATTATCACAAAATGCCTATATGACCATGACCGGAGGCCCTGCCCGTTTTCTAGCCTTCCTGATCAACGTCTTGGAGATGCCGTCACCTTTTGGGTGATGGAAATAAGGGCTCTGGAGTGGTTTGAGAAGGGAAGCTTGTTCCAAGGTCTGAGTGCCATTGAATGGCAGCTTCGAAACAGATCTGTTTTTATGAGCTCCATAGTGCTTTCAGAGAGAGTCTGTGAACCGAGGGAACACCACCTCACAACGACAGTTGCTGACCTTACCTAATATCTTTTTAAATCCTCTCAGCGTCAGGCATATTTGTTAATTTAGCCTTTTCACTCCCCTCCCTTCCTCAGCAGCGGGGAAGGAGGTGAGTGTTCCTATCCACATTCTGTACTTCAGCAAATGTAGGATTTAATAATTTTTTTCTTAGTTACAAAGCAAATTGCTAGAGGAATTAGGGAGGGAACTTAAGCATCTTGTGCCTGTAACCCCATTAGCAGCTTCCCTTAGGAGCATCCCGTCCACGAGTGCACGGATCTGTACTTTGCATGTAATTCTCACTCAGCTCCATACATTTTCTGTTTACCCATCTGCAGACTGGAAATAATGATAATGCCAACCTGCCAGGCATTATCTGAAGCTTACAGTTGTATAAAAAATGCTAATTGTTGAAGGTGAAAGTCTTGCTGATTGAACATTGTTCTAGGCGGCCGTGGAAATACGAGCAGATACAGCGGGGCGGTTGTGTTGGCTCATTTGCAAGGGCATCTCAAAGGAAGAAGCCGGGTTTTGCATGGCCTGCTGACGCTCCTGGGCTCCTCGGGTGCCTGTGTGTTTGTAATCGTCCTTTGTTCTCTGTCCCGTCCACAGAGTCCCCCCCGGAGAGGTGTGGGCAGAGGCGCAGCATGCCCAGCGGGGTCACCGAGAAGAACCCCACCATGGAGCCTGCGGCCACGACGCCCTTCCGGGTCACGGTGAGTGTCTCCCGCCAGCTCAGTGATGGTTGTGGCATCTTAATGATTATTATGGGGTTTTGCCGGAAGGGAGAGGAACTTGCTCATCCTGAGAGAAGAGGTGGTGTACGTGAAACTAGTTGATTACTTATTTTTAAGTAAATGTGTTGTTGATAGGTACTGCTAGCAACAAGCAACTGTAAAATATTCCTTGGTAAAGCAGCAAAGTTTGAGTTTGAATCTGGAGCAGTTTGGGTAAGTTGTTTGACTTGGGAGGCTTTCTGGTGAGGTTTCCTCTGTGAATCCTGGGGCAGGGCAGTATATTCATAGATACGGGCTGCAGCTGCACAGCACATCCTCCTGCTCCTACAGAAGAGAAAATCTCCTGTGTAAGAGCTTGTCATTACCTAACAGAAAAACTGCCAGGCAGGTGGATTCCCCGGAGCCTGGTATCCTCTCCCAGCAGGAGCCTAGACGAGCCGTTCACTGGTTTCCATTTCTCCAGTCCTTTTGCTTTGAGATGTTTGCTAATATCACTGTTCTGTTGTGATAGCAGTATATAAAGAACGGGAAGTTGTTTGGGAGTGGAACAGAGCAGCAGCACCAGTGTGAATAACAGCGAAAGCAAAATCAAACAGGAAGAACAGGGTCTTGTTGCTGCGTGGAAAGGGCACTTCTGTGTCTGTCTCACAGAAGGGAACCAGAGACCCAGAGAAGTCAGAGCTGGTGGTTGACGGAGGGATCCGTGGGTGCTGAGCCCTAGCTCTGTGGTGCTGCGCACGGCAGAGGAGCTGCCAACAGTTTCACTGCAGCGTGAGGAAGTGTAATGGTCCAACCGCAGCACTGCCCTCTCTCTGCACTCCTCCAAGATCAGGTGTTTGGGCTGGCTCCTGGCTTTATGAGAGAGTCCCTGTCAGGCCTTGGAGATCAGTTCCGGAGTGAGTTAAGTCTTTGTTTCTTCTTTAGTTAGAATGTGCACAGCAGTATTTGCCACTGCCTCCCCTCTGATGTAAGTCATCTCTCTAACATACTGTAGACATTAGATAGACTTCTAGAGTGAGTCACAGTAACTTTTGTCACAAGGATTGTTTGATGTAACAAATAATATCAAATCCAAGTAATTACTTAGTTTTGGAGTACACTCAGCTGACAAATAGAAGCACAATGGTGGGATCAAAATAAATATTTTTTTTAAAGTGGGCAATAAACGTGCAGCTGAGAGTAGCTGGGATTTTTTTTTCTAATGCATCATCAGCCTGGACCCGCCTGTAGTTAATGCCATGGAGCCTTGGGAGGCTGGGACTTATCTGAAGTTATCATGGTCTTTTGGGTAACATTTAGGGTAGTCTCCAGTAACAGTAAGAAAGATTTAGACATTTAAAAAAAAATAAGTACAAGTATAAAGTATAGACAGCTGGAGATGGATATACCCAGTACAAGCAACAGGCAAGGCAATCAGTTCTGTTTCCCGGAGGAAAACGCGTGGATAAGTTTGCACACAATTGTTTTTATTCAGAGAAGAGGCAAATGGTCTTGGAGCTGATTTTCTCAGTATATGTTTGTAGGTTTTTTCTGCAGGCCACACCTACTTTACAGGCTTGGCTACTTCATAACAAACCCAGATGGGCAGGACCAGAATTTCAAAGGAAAGACAATGGTGCAATCTGAAAAACATCTGAGCACACCCAGTTCACCTGAGAACACTTGCACCGATGAGTGAGTCATTGATGGCAGTTTGTGTGCGTAGTTTATCTTAGTTCTATAAATTGTGAGTTTGTGAATGCATAGCATTCTCTGTGGAGGTATGTTCTGTAGCTGTTACATGCAAACACATGCTGAATATCTGAGAGTGTGGGTTTTAGTGCTGGCCTGTTTGCTACGTGAAATGGGGAAAGTGATGGAAACAGTGAGTGGCTGGCAGGAGAGGAGTTCTGTTTTGAAGGAGGGCATACAGTATGTGGCAAATGCTGGAGATAATGAAACAGAAAAACAGTGAAGTGTGAGATGCCTTTAAGCCTTTGCTGTAGGGGCATGCTTGGTTTTCTTTTTTTGGAGCTGATGACAGTTATTATTCTAAGGACCCCTTGTTCTAACAGGTCAAAACACAGAGGGGTCGTCTTTTGGTCTGACTCCCCTTGTGCTATCACCTTCTTGCTAAGCAAGGTGCATCTTGTTTCAATTCCAAGAGGGAAACTAATTTTTTTTTTTCTCTGACCCCCGTGTTCCACAAGCCGTATGCCATCTATCTGAATTGATTATCAGTTACAAATGCCCTAAAACTCTGAGCGGGGCAGACAGAAACACGGTGAAGCTAACTGAATAGCCGTGCTTTTGCTTTGTGCCTTCATTTATCAGAATCTACTTCAGTAAATGAGGATCTTTGGACCTTAAACAATGGACTACTTGTTGATGAAAAAGGCAAAGAATGATGAGAAAAGCTGGATTCTTTGCAAGACAGAGGATTCAGGAGTATTTTTTTTTAGTGTGCTTGTAGTCAGCGATAATAAAGTGCTGTTTATTCCTTTTCCAATGGGATATATCCTGCGTTATGTTTTTAGAGAAGTTATTCCTGTCTTTAGGCAGCTTAGCTCTTGTTAGTGAAACAGCCTTTGTGGGCTGTGGTTGCTTGCTTTGACTGGCTCTGTTGTCCACTATGGATTAAATAAGGGCAGCCGTCGCATGGGTCATACATAGCATTTGTCTTCTCTGAGTTACAATGCACTATCATCTCATTTCTGTTCTGCCCAGCCCTCCGAATGTTATTGCCATTAATATGAATGGCTTCATTACGTACAGTTTTTATGGCTTCCCAGATTTCAGCAGATGTCTGACTTAAGAAATATATGCTCGCTCACCTTCCTTCATTAACCAGAGGAACATTAGCACTCAGTCCACTCCAGCCACTGGGAATAGTAATTAGTGCTTTAGTTTAGTGGTAATGGGATTATTACTTTTGAGCCTGCTGCTGTAGATTTTGATGTTGTAAGCTTTTCATATTTTACAGCTGATTGTTCTTCCCTGACATCTCCATCCTTCTGCTGTTGAGTCTCCAAGGGACTAGGAAGCTCAGGAGCCACTGGATTCAGCTGTATTGACAGTGTTGCACGCCCAGTTGCTTGCATTCATTTGAAATCTAAAGCAAACTAGAGTGGAAGTGCTCCCTTCCCATACAGAAGTTTGCCAGGCAAGTTACAGTTAATTGGACATTGTAAGTTTTGTAGCAACTTTGGAAAACAATAGCTCATGCTAATTTTTTTGAGTTATAGAAAATAACCTTGAAAATCAAGTCTTAACATTTCTACATCTTAATATGTGAACTAGTTGTTCTTATTCCTTCTAAAAAAAGTTCTTAATAGAGCTTCTTAAAAATGAAAAATATCTAGCCTAGTCATGTTGTAAAATGATCATTTTCCATGTAAACCCACCTCACTTAACTTCTGTGCTATCAGAGCTTTGTATGATCTGATGCAGCCTGATTAATTCAAGTCGCTCATCTGAGTGACCGCTCATCTGAGGTCCCTGATTCTGAATCTGCACTGAGCACCAAGCTCCATCTTCAGTTCTCAGTCCTTGTCTGATTGGAAAACCATGAATATACTTCACATTGCCAGCTACACAGTGCTTCACGTGGACTAGAAGAAACCTTTCTCACTGCTCCATGGGTGCCTAGAAATAGCAGATTTGGTGCGTTTCGGTATAAAACTGAAATATGAGCAGGGAAATTCTGGTCCTGATGAATTTGTTATACCTGATACACTCATTGAAGGGACTGACTGTCCCTTTGCAGGAGACGTCTTTAGAATTAAATGGTCTTGTTAGAAGCCTTCCTATGTGTCATGGTTCTGCCCCTTGAATGGAGAGACCTAATTAACAGGTGCTTCAAGAAAAGTCAAGTTCTAAGGGTAGAAACAGAAAGACAGGTTTGACTTAGCGTGAGATGTCAGTTAAAAAGTTGCCTGGTTAGGTGGTGACCTAGAGTTGTCTCCTCTGAGAATGGGGAACTGTCAGCAGCTGATAACGCTCAGGAGCTGTAGATACCAATGTAACCAAGGGCAAATGCTGGACTCTTCTCCATGGTGGGTGAAACCTTGCTGTTGACTGACATTTACCTGTTAGGAAAATACAGAGAGGCATTTAGCCTCTCTGCACTGGATCCAAATAGCTTAAGGTGTGAGATGGGTGAAATTTGTGTTGTATTTTATCAAACATGGGGACCAGAAGATGGGAGGGTCCGCTGGGTATTAAATCCTCCTGCTCTGCCCATCTTGCAGGGAAATCACGAGCAAGGGTGGGATTGTTGACGCTTGCTGTGTGATGACTTCTCTCCCATCTCATTAGAGTGCTGCCATCTATTGACTGCTTTTAGTAGAGCCTGATTTATTTAGTTCTCTGCAAATGTTCCAGGCCAAGCAGAAGTTCAAGTTGCCAAAGAACTTGTGCAAAAGAATTGGACTAAGTGATCGGATCAAGAAACCAGAATGATTTCTTGCTGTTAGTCTGGCTCACTGACTGTGCAAGGAGCCTCCTTCCAAGTAGAGTGAATTAGTAGAACATATGTAGTCTGAATATTTGTAAATGGTTTTAAAATGGCTCTCTGCCTCTCTTACAGAGCTGTGTCTGAGGAAGCATCTGTGATCTCTCTCTTACCCTGAAATGCTAGAGAGGCTTTAGAATTTTCTTCTCTCCAGACCTTTGATCCTCATTCTACTATCAGTCATTTGCTTTGCAGGGTCTCAGAAAACACTTCTGTGCTTCTTCTAGTTGAAGCCACACTGGCTACAAAAAAAAAACCCAACAAACCAAAACCAAAGCACATCACAGCTATAAGCTACCTGATCAGGCTGTCCGCCGTGGAATTGTGTAAATTGGATGGGAAGGGAGACAATTCTCAGGGAAGCTTCAAAGGCCAAACGCAGTGGTACAAACACACTCTTCCCTGACTCATTGTCTGTCATGAAGATGAGTATCGTCTCCTCCTTTTCTCATGTTCCTTCATCGTCTGCGTGTTGTCTGTTGTTCTGTGCTTCGAGTGTGATGTCCTTGGTGGTTCATTTGTCATTGTTCTGCCTTTCAGACCCTTTTATAATGAAGCATATGCAGTCACAAAGAAATATGAACTCTTTTTGGGTTTTAGTTCTTCTTTTGCTTGTAATGTTAACTTGTTTTCCAGTTTTTCTGCCCATTTGGGTTGAGTACATAGCTGAATTTACAGCGTTACGTTATCAGGTACTCTTGCAGCATTCCTCCATCTATCCTGTTTTTAATCCTTGATAAATGAAGTATTAAATACTAATGGCATATCAGTAAATTGAAACCCCTGGAGAGATGAAAGTGAGTAACCCTTCTACCATTCCTCTTCACTGAACATAATCCTAAATGATGGGATCCTAGTTCAAGCTGCTGTGGATGAGATATTGAAGGATTTTTTTTTCCCAGGTTTTTGCCATGCATAATATACACTATTTTCCATTTTGTTTTAATTTTTTTTTTTTCAAAAGCAGTCATGTAAATTATAATAGTTTGACTTTGGAGAATTTATCTTCCTGTATTATGTGAAGAGCTGAATGGTGCTCCTCTCGGCACGCTCACCCTGTCTTTAATTGAAATGTAATTGTTTACTAAACCATTCCAACTAGAAGGGAAAATTACTATCATTTTGGTCTGCGGCTGCATACATTACAGTGCTCCTTTTACGGGGTCTGAATTTAAGGAGAATGGGAACATTAGCACAGATGATATACAAACAGAAAGCTATTATCATTAAACTGTCAACTGCAACTGAATTTGGATAACCAGTGTAAGTGGCAGGAAGAAAGATGTAAATTAATCTGCGAATGTATCTGTCACTTCAGTCACCGTTTCTGGAACAGGACATGCTTGGGAGCTTTGGGTTTCTGAGCATTTTAGGGATTGGAAGAAAAACGAGGTCGTTTTGAGCATTTGCAGTTATTTCTAGTCTCCCTGGTACTGTTTTGCAAAAATTAGGAGTGCTAACCTGACTGTCAGGTTCTTTTCTGTCAGGTACAACAGCAGCATGCAGACTTTGAAAGCATCCTTTGCTGCTGGATAGAATTCCAGGCTCTCTGCTACGGTGCTTACTTAGGAGCACCCTCGCTTTACAGCTGGGAAAACTGAGGTAGGGAGAAGTTAACTAACTTTGATCATGCTGCAAAGCCAGGAAACATGTCCTGAGCTGAATTTCTTAATTTCTAATTCCCAGTCGTGGTGTTAACCTCTAGCTAAGCTACTCCTAATGACTTCTCTGAAATCCTCCTTCAGTTTCAAGAGAATTAAATATTCTTTTCAAACTTGATACTGTCATGTGAAAATGGGTGAGTGGTTTTCTGGACTCCCAAGTCATTGTTCCCAGGTCAGGCACGCGCCTGTCTTTTGTGCTTTCTCTGCCAGCACTCCATATTGTCAAATTTCCAATTGCTTGTTACTAAAATTAGAGCCCTCTGCCTTATTTTTCTAAGTCATCCTGTTAACGTAAATCTCTGGGTATTTTTGCTTTTTAATTTTTCAGTGTACTTTATGAGACATGGGATAAATTCTAGTCAAGACATGAAAGATAGGTTTTATTTGAAAAAAGGGAATGTTGCTGTTCTCCGTGCTACCTAGCACAGGAACTGGAAGATGAAACTGATTGGAAATACAATACGTTTAACTATTTGAGTCTGATCTTGTATATTGAAAGTTTTCTAAGTAAACTTGGAGTTTCCAGCATGGTCAAGGATACCTGGGACTGCCAGATTTCAGCACAGAGCGGCAGTTCAAACCACGGTGGATTTATTGTGAGCATCAAGCAGGAGACAGGAATGGCAGGATGAAAGACATGGTGCTGTGACCTGCTTCACTGAAAAGGACTCAGCGAGGCAGGGTATGGATTTTTTTTTTTTCCTTTTTGAACCGAGTATGATACAGGGAGGTCTGTTTTTCAGAGCCTGCTGCTGTCTAAAGGACAGTTTTACAGAAAGGAAGAGGCATGAGGGCTTATCAACCTCTTAATTCACGCACTGAGGCCACTCTTCTTTAAAAGTGTTAGTAATCCTGTTTTAGTTTTTGTGAGATGGAGCATGGTTTTGGACTGCTTTTGATTGCTATTAAACCAGCCTGGCTGGACAGCAAAGGCCTCTGCTCTGTAGGGTCTGTACGGACCACGGCCAGGCTGCTCCGGTACGTGGCAGTAAGGAGAGGATGGAGGGCGACCTGCTATTGTTAGTGCCTGTTAGATGCTCTGTATAGGAAGAATTAATAGAGCTCGCTCAGCTCCTGAAGGGCAGGGATCCACACCGCGCGCAGTCAGACCCTCGTATTTGATCTGCAGTGACAGCAGCTTCTGCCAAGAGGGAAACAGCCGAGAATCACTAAATTGCTCTGCCCCAGCCGCCACTGCAGCATCTTCAGGACTGGGGGACAAACTCACATTTTTACATCCTAGCTTAGGCCTAGGCAGTGGATTAACAGGGGAGCTTATGTTTCCAGGGAACATAAACTGAAGTACTGTGTAGTTCCTGGGCGAGAAAGGGGAAAACAAACATTTCAGCAAAGTGTCTGGCCCTGCAGTGGGTGTAAATTAGCACGATTCTGTTGATTTCGTTTAGCTATTCAAAATGTTGACACTTTCTCATCCTTTGAGGACAGCTGGACCCGCTCCCCTGGGGTGTGTGAAACCCAGTGGCTTTCAGAGAAGGGTTCAGGGTCCAAAGGAGGCCAACGGCAGAAAATCCTTGGAGCTGTGACAGAAGATCGCATCCCTGTGCCCGGAAAGAGACTGGAGACAGGGAACGAGCGAGAGTGAGACAGCAGCTCCAAGCTCTTCCCGCAAAACCTGAGCAAGCTTTTGTGGGAGAAACCTGCATTGTTCTCGTGATTTTTTGACTCTTCTTAGATCCCTCCATTCCTCCACTCCTGTAGAAGCAGTGTTGTAGCCATATGAGAAATACCAGCAGTTCCTGAATGTTTTCATGGAGAGAGCCCATGGGAGGAATATTTAAAATTTAGGCTCTAAGTAGGGCTAATAGGAAATGCTAATTCACATTTCATTCTTTTGATCAGCGTATATTGAATGATGATTACAGTGATAGTACTTGGCACTTCTGCAGCACCTTTCATCTGAGGCTGTTAAAGTGTTCTGTCAATCTGAATGAATTCAAGCTTGCAGTCACTGTGGGGCTGCAATTTATCACAATGACTTAAAATAAATGGGGAAACTAAGGCATGGAAAGATTATACGATTTTTGCCATCTTTCGTAATCTGTATAAAGGAGTAGGAACCGCATAGTAGTTCTGCTGGTCATCTTACAAGGAGCAAAACCAACTCAAGGCATCATTTGAGATGGTGAAAATGATTAAAATTGTCCAGATGACTGGCTTTTACTCTCTAAAACATGCTGTTTGGCATTTTTTTTGGTGGCAATTTCACAACGTAATGTATACTCAGGTGCTCTGTTTATTTTTATCTGTTGCAGTTATTTGAGTTGCCCCACAAAGACAGACAAAATCTCAAACTCTCACTGGATTTTTCGGCAACGTACTTGGATTCATATCAGTTCTTTAGAGTCTTCCATTTCCAAAGGATGATTTGAACAGAAATGGCTACCTCTTGCTCATTTCAAAACTACTAAAGAAAAAAAATGGGTAGCATTTCAAACTCTTCCCTGGAAATCCAAATGCCGACACGCTGTACTAATTAATAGGCTGTGGGAAAACAAATGAATCTGACTGGTTGCATTTCTGTGAAGTGAATGAAAGGCAGAAAGTAAACAAAGCAAAGCTTTAATTTGTTTAAACCTCTAGGCATTGAAAACATCTCAGATTGCTGGTAGCACAGAGAAAAGATGACCATTAAAATATACAACTTGACAGTGTCCCTTTAATTTGTTTCTGGGTCACGGATAAAGAATTGTGCTGCAGCTCTAAAAGGTAGGATAATAAACACATTCCATTCTCCTGCTTTTAATAGCGCTGATATTGTGCTTTCAGAAAACAAGTCAAATAGTGTAAGGTACAATTTGAATCTCATAGAGAGCTCCGGTAGAACATGACTGTCCATTTAATCAAGACCTTCATCTCTGAACTTTCTCCATTTGGGAATTTGTATTGCTTTAGCTCGTGGATATTGGTTATTAATGTAGATATTAAATTGATTGCAGTGAAATTAATAGAAATGGGTGGCGTTGCCACAGTTAACATTGAATGGTTATCAATAAATTTATTCCGAGTCTTAACTTAATTTCTGAGACATTTTTTCTCACTTAGACTGAACACTTCTCTGTAATCGCCATAGCTATGCCATATTTTGAGCCACAATTTCTTGGATTTTCATTGTGATAGACGGTTCACATGTTTTCTCTGTCCTTTGGTAAGAACTTACGGTGCTGTGACAGGAAATCATGGAAGAGATGCTCCATCCCAGTTGGGAGTGACTTTGGCTGTGTTGTTCACCCCTGTGGAAGTGTCTGAGCTTTAACTGGCATGGAAGAGCTTATGGCACTTTCTGTTGAGTAGGGTTGCTAAGTTAGATCATTTGGAAGTTGTTTTGGAGGTTTCTTCTTCCCATCCGAATCCCAAACTGGTGCTGCCTAATGTGAGAATGTTTCTCCAGGTGGTGACACTGTTGTTCCAAACCAAGTGCAGCCACTTGAAACAGCAGCTCTGAGGATGGTCTCATGATGATTACATGGTCTCATGATACTTGCAGCTGAATAACTTTTTATTACTGTGGGTCTGTGTGTAAACATACGTGTTAAGATAACATCGATGTCTATATACTTTTCTCAAACTTCAGTTACCATGGAAACAAGATTCACTTTCTCTCCCATACTGTTGCTTTTCCTTGGCACTGCGCTCTGGTAAGAATAGGCTGCATTTGTCCTCCCCACCCTCTTTTTTTCCCTAGTGAATGGTGACAGTCATGGCTCAGGCATCAAGGATAATTTGAGAACGCGATGGTACAAGCTGTAAAGCCTTTCCTGAGGTATTCAGGTATTCCTGGGCCTGGTGCTCTGCCAGCAACTTCCCTGTCTTTATCTTCCTCCATAATTACCATGGATCATATCTTACCTGCAACATTCTTCAAAGCACCAAGGAAATTAGCTCCAGAACTAATCATGTCTTTATTTCCTAAATTGCTCTGTGCAGTTCCGTACACCGTTCCGCAGGCTGTGATTCACGGCGATCAGCGTGAATTTCCCATGGTGTGACGGTCTGGCCTGATTATAGCAAACGACCGAGTTCCCATGCCTGCTTTGGCACTGGTGGGAGATGTGCCCAAGTGTGCGTTCCGGGCTGTGACGTGCAGAGCTGCGCTGATTCCTGTCGTGTTCAGGGAGCAGCTGGGAGTCCCGAGGGCTGCGCCACGACCCGGCCTCCTTGCCGTGACCGGGAGGGTTTCTGCGTGAGCTGCGCAGTCACCTCTGCGCCCCGCTCTTCCACGGCACGCAGGGAGCCTAAGGGAGGATGGAGCGCAGGTCTTTGTTCATCTGGTTTAGGCAGATGTTGCAGGAGTGGGTGGAATCTAGGGTTAGTTTTCTTTCTGTACTAACCTTACTTAGCTATTGGTTATCTACTCTGATACTGAGAGCAGAGATGGCCCTGTCTTTAGATGTACTTGGGACACAGGGATGTGGTATGGAACAAGATGGGAACTCAGCATGTCCAGGTGATGCTCCCCTGGGTCCCTACATCCATTACCTTCTGAGCATCATGGTCCTCTTTCAGAAGAACAGGTTCAAAAAGGCACCCATATACCTTGCTTGGTTTTTTGTACCTTCTGTCAAATCTAGATTTTTTAAAAGATTCTCAAATAGTAATTCAAGTTTTGCTGATATTAGGAGGTAGAGGAGGATACCTTCAGAGGAAACAAGTTCGACAACTCATGTGGCAGCTGGCTCTAACCAAGGGACAGCACGCAGGCCGTGCCTGCCTCCTGGCTTCAGACCCACTTAGGATGAAGCCTTCCCTGATAATTAGCAAGTGAGTAAAAAACAGTTAAGGAATAAATGAATGAGACTTAAATCTGCCTGATAGAACTGAAGTTTCCTGCTGGGTGACAAAATTCTGCTTTAAAGATAGTAAATCCACTGCTAATAATTAGGCAAGAAATAATCACTGCTAAGACCCAAAAATAGGATCTGCCACTTACAATGTCTGTCTTATTATTTTGCAGAGGGATAAAACAGCTATGAACTTAATTTTTGCCTCTAATTCTTGAAGGATATTATTTTTGCTTTATATATTTGGCAAACTTTCCACTGAGTGTCCTAGGAAACATAATTGTCAGCTGTGTTGTTTATCGGTACCTCACATCACGTTGTTCACCGCTGTAACCCGGAGATCAGACACCAGATACAAGCTGAGGAGGAAACGGAAAGGAGTAAAGGTGGGGTCAAAATAGCAGGGAGCAGTCTTGCATTGTTTTTCATTTCAATTCAAATTGGTGATTGAATATTTGTGATTTCAGCTGAGAAGGAAAAACTATTGGGCACTTTTCAATTTTATTTTTCACAGAGGGGTCAGGTAGAGACCTCAGTTCCAGTCTCCAGATGGAGGCATGCGTACTTCTAGCCTCTGGTTTCTGTTTTAATTAGGAGGCGACTTCGAGATTTTGATAACTATTTTACAGATTTATAAAACCACCTGAAGTTGGTTTGATTTCAAGTAGAAAGATTCCTTCTAACCCATCCTAAGGATTATTGCCTGTTACGGTCCTAAGCTTTCTTAATCAAAAAATTGTCTGAACTGTGTGTCATGAAGGATGGAAACTCCTGGAAGCAAGGCTGGTGTACTTCTGTAAGTGTCGCGTGTGTTATATATATCCCTTCTTTCGAATTTTTCTTGGTTTTTCAAAGCTCTTGTCAGAAGGTGAATCAAAGTGAAATACTCATTTTCCTAAGTTTTGAGGTTAGGACAAATGCGCTTCATCTTAAGTATTTTCACAATGCCTGGAAATTAAGTTGTGTGGAAAGGTAGATAGGGAAAAATCAAGACTGATGTATTATCTGAATTATAGTAGGCATTCACCGTATCTTCACAAAAGTTAACATTTTGGTTGGATTGCAGCTGTAATTATTGCTGAATACAAATGTTCCAATTTCAGCTTCAGAAATGTGGTGAAAGTCTTTGGAGCCAAGAGCATCTGCTTGAAACATGAGTTTCATATTTGAATGAGTAACTTTTACTGCAGAATTACACAACGCATCCCTACAGTCAAAGGATAATAGTAATTTTTTATTCTAAACATATCATCTACCAACTGCTTTTTAAAATTTATTGGCCCAGCAGCTGGTTTGGTAGGAAATGCGTTATTAAAAGCACACAAGATTTGTCAATGAAAAGGCAGTGACTTGGTGTTGATACTTTTCTGTAGGCTCAGAGCTGGTCATCAATATTGTGGAAAAGCGGGTAATCTCTTCCAGTATCTGCTCTGCTCTGAAGGTTTCAGGTGGAAGTGAGTAGGAAGATGCCTGGCGACAAGATAACCGTGACATGCGCGTGCTGCTCCGAGGCCATAAATCAAAATAGGGAAAGCACGTATAAAACACACTCATGAAACAGTTTACTCTGTATCATATAGTAAAAGTGGACTTTAAAAGAGAACATTAATGTAAACAGATTTATGGAGATGGTTTTCTCATCTCCTGTGTGTTTATTGTTTTGACATGAGGCAGTGTATTTGGATGGCTGGACTGCTGGCATAGGAATGAAGCATTCTTGAGAAGTAATCCTGGCTTTGTGGCGATATAGTCATTGTGGCAAATCACTTGGACACCTCTACATTCAAACTCATTTCCTCTGTTACCTGCCAGAAGAATCTGTTCTGACAGTATTTCCTACCTGCTGTCCCGCCTCTGCCTGCGCTCCCTCAATCCTCACCTTCTCGGACAGCAAGCTTGTTGAAGCATGGATCTTCAATGGACTGTCTTTTAAAAGGCATACTCTTATGTCTGGTATTGTGAAATAATTAAGTTAACCTACTTTATGTGAAAATATAACTTTTTTCCTGAAATCAGAGGGCAGATTGGTTTATCCCGACTGTTCACACGCAGGTTACGGACCTGGTATAAACGTCCTGAGCCCAACGATTATTTACCCTCTGGAGCTGAAGGTCCTCCCCCAGTAACAGCTCCAAAGCGCAGCTCTTGAAAGCTCCTGGGCTTCTCAGACCGTGGCAAAAGCGCCAAAGGACCGTGGACTGGGATATCTGTGGCCTTGCACTGAATTACTTATCGCAGCAAGCAGGACCCTTCGTATAGTTTTATCCCAATACCTTGTGCACAGGCTTGAAGTCTTAAAACCTGCAGGTGTTTTCACTTGGATGCCTTCTATAAAAAGTCTGAGTGATAGAAACCATCAGACTTTGCAGAGTTTGGTTGTTTTACATGCCTGAATGGGATCACCAAGCATCCAACTCTACACTGCTACCATGTCCTATAAATTCTTTATTTTATCTTTGGTTAAATCACAACTAAATTTTAAAAGCAGGAGGAATGTACTGATTCACAGCTGATATCGAGTGTTTAAGTCATTATTATGCTACAAAAAGTATTGTGAAAGTTTAAATTTATAGGAGTGTGAATAATTTCCTGTCAGCTGGGGATTATCCCTTTTAATCTGAAAGGCGCTCTCTTTCTCTCCGTATCTGAGGCTTCAGAAATATTTGCCTGATTGGAATCTGTTGCTCTCCATCATAAAATAAATCTCCTGCGTGTACAATGCATGGCAGACTGTAAATGTGAAACCTACTACATTCCTTGAGAGTCAATTATTTAAAACTGTATCGTAAGCAACTGAAGTCTCTGAACTCGTAGGATATGTTTTCAAAGCGTCGAGTAGTGGTTTAGCTGTGTATCTCCTGGATTTGAAGGTTTTGTTTGAAGTCACTTAAACTCTCATGAGTCTAATCCAATGAGGATGGTTCTTTAAAAAAAAAAATGTATAGAAAATTGTTGTGGGATTTCTTACAGGTCTAGAAATTGCTTTTCTGCCTACGGCCTTCTATCTTGCCTTGGGAATTTGATGAAAAACTGGGTGTTTCCCTCAGCGATACGATGGAGCCAGGTCTGTAGTAGATCTGTTTTTTGAGAAGCTGTCTGGAATAATTGCAGACATATCTGCCATTCCACAAGTAAGAACGGGCACTTTTTGAAGAGGCCATAATCTTGGGATGTTCCCTCAAATTTTCCTTGACGATCCTTGCTGTGGCTGGATTAGTTGTTTCTTAAAACCTTCCTTGGAGAAATGTCTGTCTTTTTATGTTACTCGATTTTACTCTCTGCAGTAAAAAGTCCCAGAATATGGATAAAGTGATGCATTTTGTTTGCTTTTTGAATAGCTGCCACAATTATATTAGAAAGCAGGCTTCATGTAGAGTATGAAGCCTTTTTTTTTCATGTACACACTACTGGGATCTTCAGGGACTATCGGAAGGCACTTGCTTAATCCTGAGGATGTCAGGACATAGTTTTTCCTCTCCTGCCATTACAACCTGCCATGGCGGTTGCCAGCGCTTGGTTTCAACTTCTGTTCAGCAATGACAACTTTGTTCTAGGGGACCAGAGATGCTCAGGAACCTAATTTGGGCACAGGAGAGAAAGGACAGAGCAAAGCAAGGCTTGGAGTCTCTTTTCCTGCATTCCAAGGGGAAGCAGAGTCCTGGATGGCACAGCAAGCTGGAAAACAGCTCCTGCAAGGAGTTATCTGGTCTGAGGAATGTTCTGTGTGTGAACAGTTTGTCCTTTCGGATGGTTGACTCCATTGTGCCAGGTAAAGAAGAAAACTGTTTCACCCCACTGAAATTTTCCCAGATGTCATCCTTGCTTGGCTTCATCTAGGCAGTTTTTTTTTTCTGGTCGCTTCTCTCTTTGGGTAAATAACTGGTTTTGTTCTTCAAGGTTACTTGCATTCTACCTGTATCTCTGTTTCTGCATCATTCATCCCTGATTGCTCAATTACCCTTCTCCTTTCTTCCTAAGGAATATTTATCTGTCTTGTTCGGATATGAAATGTTGACAGTATGATAATTACGGAACTGTGAACAAATAACCCAGAGTAGTGGGGTTTTGTTTTAATAGGAGAACAAAAGAATCCCAACTGAAGGATCAAGTGATCCCTGAATAACAATGGCTGTGGAATTGCAGTTGTTTCCTAGGTGCTTCCCGGCAGTTGCACCCCTTCATCCAGACTCTGTTAACGTCCCGCCTGTTCCGTGTGCGTGTTACATGTGAGTTGTCAGCACAGACTGGAGGGTGCAGAGATGTCCCCAGTTTTCTGTCACTTCACTGTAAGGCCTTGGCTTGCCTGCAGTTTTTGGTGATTCTCTTGGTCAGGGACTGAGGGCGTATGCTGGCCAAGGGTGGTTATTTTGGAGGCTGGGAGAGGAATCTTCCCCTGGAAGAAAAGAGCAGAAAAGGGACTGAGTGACATTCTGCAAAGAAACATTTAGCTGAATATCAGGAAAAATGTCCTGAGAGATACGCAGCACTGAGAGCTGCCGGGCTGTGTGATTCTTTCTCCAGGGTGGTGGTAGAAGACCCTGTGACCGAGACATTTTCAACAAGATAGGCAAGATCTTTACAAAAATAGAGCATAAGCAGCAATCCTTTATTGGCCAGAGGTGGAAAAAGGATGAGATATAATGTGTTGAAGCCATTGCTTCTTCTATCTGTGATCTGCTGATACTTGCATGTATTAGATCTGCCGTATTTATAATTAACCCTCAGTGCCTCTCATTTGACGTAATTCCAGTTTTCATGACCTGGACAGACCCATGTTGTCCCTTTGGTGACCTGTGGGGCTTCAGTGCATCTTCATCTGATTTTTCAAATGGACTGGACTGAATGTTTCCAATGACACTGCAAATTTGATTAATCTTTTGCCGTAGAAGGGCAGTGTTGCTAAGCAGCACTTACCAACATGAGCTGTTTCTCGCATTCCGGGGCTGGTTTCTGGCCTGCCTCACAGACATAGCCTCTTGTGCGCTTACGTACCATATCTCCGTGTTTATTTCCTAACTCTGGATGCCAGAGCACAAGTCTGACCACAGTGTGTGGAGCAGTAAGATTTCAGTTTTTGTTGCCATCTATCACAGGATACACAATGTTTTTGCAGTTACTTTTAAATTCTTTTGGGTTTTATCCTAATTCCAGGACGCTTGTGTCTCAGAGGGGCTTTCCTTATCCTTATTTTCCTTATTTTGCCCTTGCATATTAGGCAAGTCTTACCGATTGGAGCAAGCTGGGTTTTGTCGCGTAAACAGAATTTGGGTTTTTTGGTTGATAAACTTGCAAGAATATAACTTCTTAAGGTTAACTCGACGAGGATTCTTTTAAGTTTGGGGATCTCTTCAATGTCAGAAGGCACTCTGGCTCACAGTCTCCAGCCCAGCGTATGCCCAGGTTTGGAATGGATCCTGTGCAGGCGCTGCCTGTGCTGGAAATGCGCTCGTCGGGGAAGGGGGCTCCAGAGGGGGGCTCTGTTCAGTCACCTCATGAATAGAGCCCTTTATCACATTTGACAGAGGAGAACTGATGATAGGAAAACAACTTATCACTTACAAGTTCAAATCCAAAGAGCTGACAGTAGGAAATGATGTACGAAGTGGATGAAGGGATACGTACACTTACCGGCACGTGCCTCTATACGCTGAACAAATAGAGAGTATGTGATCCAGAAAGGTCAGTGCTGTACACAAAATTCCCTTCCTTTCTTCTGTCACTGCCAGGAGACCACTCGGTGGATTACTTCTGTTTGTGGACTTTCAAGAGACAGATCTGATGCATGAGGGCACCCTCAGAGCTCTTCCGGTCTGTGCAGTTCTCGTTGTCGCGCAGTGCAAGGAGAGGAGTGGAGATGCTCACTTAGGCCTCTCTACCCGGTAACAAAGGGTATCAAATGCTGCCCAAAAAAGGTTTCTGTTTTATAATCAAAGCTAAGGCTAACATTAGTAATTGTAGAAACAGGTAAGCACACTTATTTTTATTTTTTTTTTTACATTGCTGGCTGTAATAGGATGCTTAGCATTGACAAGGCTCTGTTGGCTCACAAATACAAATATTATCCATTCAGTGGAGCTCAGTAAAAGGGTATTTCCACTACTGTGGAACAGCAGTATAGATGCTGTGCAAGAGAGCAGGAAAAAAAACTGATTCCAGCATTAAAGAAGTTTAATATAAAAAAATAAGCTAAGATTCTGAAGCCCAGAATAAGGACAGGTCTGGTAGAAAATATTTATTCCCAATTTTATACCTATAAGCTTGTCCGCGGTATACTAGAAAAAAAATAGGCACCTGATATGAAATACTGCATTGAATATTTATCCTCATGGTAAGTACTTATTTATGGCAGTTTCATTGTTATGAGTAGTGAAAAAGATTCTGACGTCCTCTCAAGTCCCCTGTAGTTGAGATTTGTCTAAACTGAAACAAAAAGATACACAAGAACTATAAAAATTACCCCATCTGTTCACTCGTTCCTGTGATACAGTGTTTATTCTGCACAGTCTTTGGATCGGAGCATAAACCCGGACTTCTCTCTCTCCCCAGTGTTCCAGTCAGACCAGCACCTCCCAGCGCCTGTGGTGCAGACCCTCACGCTGTGCCCTGTGTGTGTTTGGCCAGCTCGTCTCCCTTTTTCCCTTGCTCATTGTGCTTAGAAAATACTGAGAGCTGCCAGGACTCTTCCAAAGGAAGCTGCTCTTCATGCATCCAGCTTGATTTATTGATTTTTTTTTTTCAAATTTCATATATATTGTGTTTCCATGGTGCTGACTTTTTACCTTTAAAACTTTGTTGTGTGGGTTCACTACAAGTAAACATTAATGGCGTGGGAGTCAGTTCCAGACTTGCATCATTACTTTATATTTTACAAAACAGGAGCTCAAGATTTTGCTGCCTTTAATAGTCTCCTCAGTTTTGCACCCTTCCCTTTTTCCTCTCTTCCTTCCCAGTTTGCTTCTCCTTGGCCCAGCGTGTGTGGACATACGCAGTTCCTGCATCTCAAAGGCATACACATATGTGGGCTTCCACATATACTTTAAGAGTATTATAATATTAAAAATATTCAAATATTATCGTATAATATAAGATTATTTCCAGGTCTAGAGTAATTGGAAATGCCAATATTGATAAGCAGGAAAAATTCAAATGACAGTTCATCACCTCCCTCCATCTGCAGCCAGATGTTGGCATCAGATTTTGGGTTTGCCCAAATATGTAAGAAAAAACAGCCTGAATCACAGCAGATTTAATTGTCCTGGTTTTAATTGTGCCTGTCCTGTTTTAGCTTAAGTAGCAGTGGTTGTGATCAAGCCATTCTTCAAAAGGATTTGGGTTTTTTTCTGCCTTTGTTCTTTGAGTCTTATTATAACGTCAGTCAGCTCTTCTGATGAGAGCAATTGTGTTCCAGAGTTGAGGGTGTCAGAGTCAAAATGGCAGAAAGAAAACAAAAGCAGGGCCCTTGCCCTGTGAAGTTACATCGCTGCGCAGCGCAGCTCTGTGTGTCTGTGTCTCGCTGGGCCGGCCGAGGTCCGTGCCGCGCTCCGCGGTGGGTTTGATGGCCGGCAGATCTCCGGGCAGGTTTGCGTGGCGCTGTGTGCTGCACCAGAGCGGTTGTCTCTTCAGTGACCCCAAAATATTTCCTCTGTTAGGCTGTGCAAGGGCTCAATTTAGATAATTAGTACCTCTGCTTACATTTTAAAGTGTATCTCATGATTTATCTTATGTCCACTTTCTAAAAGGAAGTTAATATTAGCCCGAGTTTTGCTTCATTGTACTCCAGCAGAACTTGAAAAGACATTTGGGCAAAACAAAGGCAAATCTGTACTAAATGAAGCGGAAGCGTTATTCTCATTTGTGCAGATTTTGCACGAGTTCTGACCAAGCTCATGCGCCTGGGTGACGGCCCCACCAGCGCCGGCCCAGCGTGGTCAGGGGGGTCTGCATTGGGCTGCGCTCAGGCTCGCGCGAGGACCCTCGGCGCCGCAGGTTGTGCCGTCCCATGGTTTTCTGCTGTGGCAAATTCTGAAGGGATTCCTGTGCTCTGCTGATTTCTGTTTATTGTCATTTCGTGCAGTCTATTAACTTCTGAATGAAACCTTCTCAAGTCAGTAGTTTAATCCTTTCCAAGATATTTTTTACTGGTGGTGAACGCTGCCCACACGTAGGAAAACACAATCCTGCCCTAGACGGCTCTCGGTATAAAGCATATGAAGGACGTGTAATATGAAGAGCAATACTTTAATTGCTAGAACTCACAAGAATGCAGCAAGGCCAGAGGAGGAGGCAGCGTTCCTAGGGCAGGATCAGCCTCATTTGTCTGGAGATCAGAGTCAAATGTTGTTTAAAGTCATAAATGAAGAAGAAATGGATGATGTTCTTATGATCTCACCAGGAAAGCACGGCGGTCACACCCCAAGTTGGATTCTCTCTCTCTCGTATTTGTGGAGACCAACTCCTCTCTTTTTTTGTCCTACCCCATCTCAAAATTACAGAAGGCAGTAATTCACACCTGAGACTTTCTGATCTCTGGCACGCGCTATAGAGGTGCAAAGTGTTGCTGTAGCAGCATAATTTATCAGCATTAGAATCTCTGACATACCATTCTCCCAAGGAAGCTAGCAGTGAAAACTGAGAATGGCACAGGGTGATCTCCTCCTGGTAGCAGTGAATGTAAAAACAATGGGAATTGGGAGGAAAGTAATGTCTTACTGCAGCCCTAAATTCTAATTTCCAAATCCTGCATGAATCAGCTAACAGTTGTGGGGATGTGAAATACAAGGTGGTGAAAGAAAGCTGTGATCATTTGATGCAGAAAGGATTTGGTTTTTTCCTTATCAATTCCCTGTCCAGAGTTCAAAGCTACTAAGTGCCTTGATAACGTGAGGACATATTTGCGGCCAGACTGGCAGTGATAAAGGAAGTCCGGTCTCCTGCTTCTGGGCAAAACCTGCCCACCAGTGGTGTTTAGGGAAGTACTGCTTGTTTGGCCAGTTGCATATTTTCGATTTTTTCCTTCACAGCAAATATTGGCTAGTCACCATAGCAGGCAACCAGAGGCCTGATCCAGACAGAAGAACAAGAGCATGAAGGGTTGATAATCATGGGTATGGGGCTGATCCCACGTTGATATCATGGGTATGGGGCTGATACCACATTGATATCACGGGTATGGGGCTGATACCACGCCGATATCACAGGTATGGGGCTGAGTAAGGTCTGAGTACCGAGGGAAATATCTTAGCAATGTTCTAGATATGCAAATCCTCAAATGTGCTGTTTCATAGTCATGGTTCTCTACACTATAAAAATTCTCTAAAGGTATTTTTCACGAACAAAACACTTTTGAAGAAGCTTTTGTTATCTTGTGCGTTGGCTTTGTGTAAGATGGCAAAACGTGTAACCTGATGGCCTGTGCCTGTACGCATGATGCTATTTCCATCATGCAAATAGCTCCCGGAGAAATACTCAGTTCACATGAATGCATGTTACATACCTCATTTGTAAGTAAAGTAGCACTTAATAAATGTGAAACACCTTTGGTTATCTAGATGTTTTAAATTCCTGATGCGCTCACAAACAGGAAAGTCACTTCAATAACAAGAGTGGCACATGCTGCCCCAGGAAATTTTGCAACCTGAGAAAGACATAATGTGGATATCCTAGGTGGGGAAGGAGTGTTTAAATAGCGTGAACAAATGACAGGCTAGGTATAAGCTAGACTGTGATTATCTGCCTGCAAGACATAGAGGGGGTATTCATTTATAACAGGGAGCTGCGAAGTGCTGCATGACCTGTATGCGTGCTGTAAGGCTGACTGGAGAGGCTGCGGAGACTCAGGAGTGGAGGAGTGCTCTGGGGGTACGTCAGGCGTGCTGGCGGAGTACCCAGTGGAAGGACACCCCTTCTTCTCACACTTCTGTCCTTATGCACGGCAAAATCCGTGCTTGATCCAGTGGATGTCTTACCCACTTCCCTGGGGATGGGGAAGGGAAGCGGCATGTGCAGAACCTCAGGTTGTGCAGGGATTTGCTGAGTTCTTTGTATCAAGCTGATGTATTTCTTTGGTGTGGTGGTGTGTAAAAGGACCACTTCTTTAGGCTTCACCCCAAAATCCTGATTTCTCTTTAAAATGTTACCCCGCTTTCTCCAGCTGACACGCTTGACCCACTGAAACTATTCTCAGCTGCTGTAAATGCCGGACACCGCAGCAGTATTATACTTTTATTGCCTTATTTAGCCAAGAGATTAAATGTAATGTTCAGATTATGTAGAACATTAACTCCTAACAGTAAGCAAATAACACATTAGAAGCTTTGCTATTAAAACGTTTAGTGCTGGCTTTGCTGTGGAGCGCTCCAGGAGCCGTGACTTATATTCCGTGAGGGAGGAGGCACGGCGGAGAAGGCGCCGTGCGTTCAGCGCAAGGCTCTCTTTCTTCTGCAAAGGTAGTGCCTGTAGCTGCCGAGCCCATGTGCCGTGTTTCTGCATGCTTTGTAGTATTTTTCTATGTAGCTAAAACACCTGGCTCCGATTCTGCCAGCCATGGCTGAAAACCTGGGGGTTTTCGATCAGGTAACGAAGTTCTTGCCGGTCTCCCAGTCGCCGGTGAGTGGGCACTGGGGCTGCCGGAGCCCCGCGTCGCAGCCGCTCCTCCCGTCAGGAGTTGCGATGTGCTAGTCTTGTCTTTCAGACAGTATTTTTATGTGAGCTGATGGTTGCCAGGGTAACGGAGGCTTCGGGGAGTCTCGCGCCGACGCAGCGCCCGGGCCTCGGCGAGCTCTGGGAGCAGATGTTGGCGGCGAGCTGGGGAGCCGGGCTGAGCGCGAGGAGCCGCACATGACGGGAGCCGGAGAGAACGATTTGCCTGGCTGCGCTCGGTGCAAGAGAGCAGGTTCAGGGCTCGCTCTCTCTTTTTCCCTTTTTTGTTGTAATTTAGTATTCTTGTCTCACCCCACAGGGGTTCCTCAGCCGCCGGCTTAAAGGCTCCATCAAAAGGACAAAGAGCCAACCGAAGCTCGACAGGAACAGCAGCTTCCGGCACATTTTACCTGGCTTCAGGAGTGTGGACAATGAAAGGTAAGGGGACGTTTCTCGGAGGGTGGGGAGGAGGGTGTGTGAGAGAGAATGAGCCTATTGATTTTCCCAGGTCTCGTTAGTATCTTGCTTATCTTATTCAGAGCAAGGGCCACAGCTGTGATAGAAGTAGACTTGCTTAATTGCAAGAGGGGTAATTTTAATTTGTTGGCGAGTACAGAGTGCAAGCCCTCCCTTTTTAGGTTAAATAACGTGTGCAGAGAAGCCTGTCTGCTCTGCTTTCTTTTCCCCTATAAATCCTAAGTTGATGCACCAGCATATAAATAGCACAGAGATGCAGCAGCCAAAGCCGACTGATGCGGGCGAGGGAGGGAGGGGAGGGATGCTCGCAGGCTGGACTACATTGAACATGACTGGGTTACGCGTCGTACGAACAATAACATGGAACAGTAACAACCATAATCTCCCCAAATCCCTCTCTGCCCCTTTGCACACGTACACCCTCAGCGTAGCCGCTGACTGCCGTCCTTAGGCTGAGAGGGATTCTCGGTGTGTGGCCGAAGCTGCTTTTCCGTCTGAGCCATGACAGGGTCTTTCAGTCCGGGAGGGATGCGTCACAGGTAGTGTGCAGATGGAGCAGATGAAGCGTTTGAGTATCGGAGCAAATTGCAAGCCAAGTAAAGGAGAAATGAGACCTTGGTTTTATTCTTTCAGCTCAGTTAGAAAGTGTAGTGGCTCTGGAGTGGGTTTGTGTGCATTTAGGTACACGTCGATTTATGTCAGCGTGTGCATGAGACAGACACGTTCTAGGTAAATCTACGTGTAAATTCACATGCAGATCAAGGTCGTGGCTGGGTAAGGTCCGTTACCAGCCACAGAAACCAACTAGTGGCTTGCTTCCAAAAGGAAGATCTTTCAGCCTTACGTGAATCATTTTGGGGAATGACACAGAAGTATCGGAGTGCCAAGAAAAGTCTGTCTGAAAAACATGCCAAATTGGACGTACACTGATGTAACCGTTTTGTAGCAGTGGCATTTTAAAATATCAAGATGATGCTTTAGAATCCATTGAGTAAATGCTTCACTTTTAAAAGCAATGACAACTTTTACTCTGTTTTGGCTATACTTATTCATTGGAGGGGCTGTGGATTTCTGAAGCCTGCAAATTAACAATTGTCAGCCTGGATTTTTCCTTTCCTGGCCTGTTACAGCCTCCTAAGCTTTATCCTTCTGGCTTCTGCAAGTAACAGGATTGTACTGCTCGGTGCAGAGTAATATTTCAGGGGTTGTATCTGGGAGGAGAGAGCTGATTTGATTCCTGTGCTGCAGTTTTCACCAACGCTCGAAGCAGGGCACTGTGTTCCGTATGGAAGACAGCGAGTGCGGCCGGGAATCTGCCCACAGCGCTTCTGCTTCCCTCGGAGGACAGGCAAATTCGACAATGTGTGCTGTCTGCCTAGGTGGGCTTTGTTTCTTCCTGTGCATTGGCAGTACAGGACGTGGGAACTGTTTTGGCCAGCTCTGCAGCCAAAGTCTTTTTCCTGAACCAAGGCTCCCAGTTTCCCTGCCCTCCCAGTACCCGAGTGCTGGATCTGGCTGGGCAGCATCCTCTCAGAGCAGATTTATCACAACTTTTCTGTAAAGAGATTCAGTGCATGGCTGGAGCGCGTTTTCAGTGTAGAGCTTAAAGGCTGGGTTAGAGAAGAGGTGGCATTTGGCAGCCTTGGAAAAAACCCAAGGATTTGCTTATATGAGAATTTGGAAACTGAAAATGAAAGGCTTCCATTAGACAGGTATCACTGATAAATACGCTCCAGCTATGATATGTAGACGTGCCCTGATCTGCAGGAAGCTGTCTGACACTGGGTGGCTTTGCCACCAAGCTTTTGGTCCGCAGCGTTCACAGCAGTGTCAGGTCCATAGCGTAAGGAAAGGTCCTTCCGCAGGAGATCTTGGCCTTAGGTACTGCTGCTGCTCAGAGAGGTGGAAGAAAAGCAGCAGCTGGGCTTCTCAGTTATGCATTGAGGTTTTTGTGACAGGAGATAATTTTATCTTCCTGAACGTTCCCATCCACGTCTGCTAAAATGCACAATGCACTCACTTCTGCATATGAAAGGACTTGAGTCTTTTAGATCACTCTCGTGCACTTTCTGCTGTGCTTCCTTGTCTGTCTTGAGATCCAAGGACTGTCTGAAAGAAGCATCTGGTATTGGAATATTTGCCTCTTAAATATTTGATTCTTGACTCCATCTTGTATCCAGGCTGATTCTTCACGAACCACTCCTTTGCTCACAGAAATATCCGTTAAACAGCGTGCTGTTCTGGAGCCTCGTAGAATTTTTGCAGGAGGTGCCAGAGCAAAAATTAATAGTGCAATAAATGCACTCCAGGCTGAAATATTGAGCCAGAGTAGATCATAAATGATTCTGTGACTTGGCTTCTGTGTATCTAAGCTGGGACTGTGTCATGCCTCCTAGTTTCTTTATTTTTCCTTTTCTTGCACGTCGTGTTTATCCTGCTGTGTCTGAATCTATGAAATGTGCACACACATGTGCACTCAGCAAACTTGGTGGATGTGGTGTGTAGGCAGAGCAGAGAAGAGAGTATACACAACATATCTGTGCTTTTTATCCTCTGTTTGATTAATGCGTGTGTTTAAATACATCAGGTAAATTGAAAATGGAAAATTGTTACCTCCTACAATAGTGGGAAATTTGTACAGTATGAGTTTTATAGCAAAGGAAGACAAGGAAATAATGTTAAACGCTGGAAAAGTCACCCAATGTCTCCCTGGCATCGTTCAGAAACGCGGTGTGCATTTTGTGCCAGTAGAGCCTGGGTTTCGTACCCTGGCTGGCACAAAGAGAGCAGCCAGGTTTCTGGAGGAGTCCTGCACCGTGCAGAGCGTGGCCACTGCGTCCCGGGGAGGGGCTGAGCTCTGAAATGGGGGCAGTTCGTCGTCGCATTAACGTGCGTCTACCAGGGTCCCACCTCCACTGCCATGGTGTGTGTGTGGATGTTCAGATTAACTATGGAAAAGGAGAGAACTCTGGTTCAGTAAAATCTTGGCCAACCATTTTTTTTTTCTCTACAGAGAACATCTGAGGAATCGCTCAAAGTGGTATGTTGGAAAAATACGCCGATTATAGTCAAGCAGAGCTTATGTTTGTAGAAAAGCATGGTTTCTCGTAGTGTTGGCTTTTACGTTGACTTAGAAGAGACCTTGTTGTTTGAACAAGGTGGGATAAGTAAATTACTGTGGGGTTCACATTGGAGAAGTTGGCCAAATGTTGCTAGTCTTCTGCATACTGATAGATTTCTGGGAGTCCTGTTACAGTAACAGTAATAAAATTGTTGATTGTGAATGAGAGAAGCAAAATCAAAGTATAACTGGTATTCTGTATAAGAGGTGCGTTATTCTGGTACAATCAGTTTATATAAATGTGAGATTCAAAGGGGGATTGTGGAATGAGTGCTCCTTTCAATTTGTCGGCTGGTCGGATTGCTCGTTAGAGCTGAAAAGGGTTCCCTCAAAGTGCCTTTTTGCTAACAATGTCTCCTACGTCCTGATTTATTACAGCAGCTCGCAAAGTTTTTATCGTGGAGCGCTGAATGTTTGTCTTTGTAGCGGCCTGTCTGGAATCAGCCACAAATCAAGCATTTGGCAGATGGATTTTTCTTAATTGGACCCACATTTCTCCTGCAGAATTGGTGCTGGAGAAAGTTTCTGGGTTGGGCTTTGGGCACGGGCAGCGGAGTTGGAGAACAGACAGAAGGTCATTCTGCCGTTGGTAATTACTGCTGTCAGTGCATTTCTGATGATTCTCTTATTGTAGTCACCTTTTCAGTCATTGCTATCACTTTGATACAGTAATCTTTCAAAAATAATTTCTGACAGTCTGTCAGGAATTTAGAAAGTTGGTTTACATGGGCATTCGTTTATTTTAAACCTAAACGCATCGACTTGGTGCCATCTCCTCTGGGCCTGGCAAAGGCTGCGGTGGTTTTGCCCTGGCACTGAGCGGGCAGGGACACGGTGTTGCTTTGTAGGACCAACACCTTCAGAGTTCCTTGGTTTGGTGGGAGATGGGTACTCTGGGTGACTCCGGATTCGGAGTTGATTGTTCCTAGGGAGAATTTTTCTCAGTGCACCTAGAATTCATTTAATGCTAAGAGACTCTCAATTACCAACATTTGTGATTATTTTGTGAGGTTTTTTTTTATAATTCCAGATGATAACATTCTATTTAAGCTTTTTCTTGGCACTGCAAAAGCCTGAGCATATGGTTGATTGTTAAATGAGCCTCAGCCTTGGAAGGGGTACAGCCGTGCATCAGTGACAGCCAGGGCTTGCACTACTGCTGCTTCCTCTGTGAACTACTTTTATTTTTAATCCCACCAAAAATTTTGCTTGTAACTACAGAGGGAGGAGAAAGTGTGCAAGTCGTGCTGCAGTGCATTTAGTTCCTAACCTAGTGCTCGTGCAGTCTGCTGTCTGGGTGTTCAGGTGTTCACAGAGTTTACTTGGATGCGATGGGAGAGCATCATAACTTACGGACGCCTGGACTCTTATGGGAAACTCAGTTTGTGAGTTCGTTTCAGATCTAATTATCGTTTGCTTATTCCCAACAAACTTGATATGCCAAATATTTTTAAGCGTGATGAAACTGGTGGAGTTTGGTGAGAATATGGTGAGTGCTGTGTTACGAAGGATGGAGAAGTGACTCCGTTTCCTTTGGAAGGAAGAACGGCTCGCCCCGCGGAGCTGGGACGCTGGCAGACCCCGGAACGCGTGAAGGGCTTTCGGCTCTGGGCAGACAAGAGCCTGGGGAGCTTGCTTTCTCTTCTGGCCTACTTCTTTCTAAGTAGGAGTTGTTACAGGTACGCAGGGAAGGGTGACACTAACAGCATGTGAAGTACAGCCCAGGGGCCTCTGGTTTGCACGATAATGAGAATATTCCGAGGAAACACTGCTGAGTTTCTAGAGCGAGACCATTCGGCACTGTCAACAACAACTGAAATGCAAAGTAAAACAGCTTGCAAAGTCAGGGACGGGAGCGTGTGGCAGGTACCAGCGTCTGCGTTCTCGTGCGGTGGGTAGCGCCCGCTCCCAGTCCCCCCACCGTCAGGAACCAGTGTAGGTGGGCTGGCAGTTCAAGGGCAGGCTCTGGTTTGAGGCTGGCCCCACGTAGTACCTGCGTTTACAGCAAGGATGGCTTCTCCTGGAATATGCAAATCAGCCCTTTAATGGGGTTCCTTTGCGAAATATTTCTTGAACCAGAAAGTTAATTACTGATCTCTAATTAATGGCTATGTTAGGAGGCTAGAGTGAAATCAGAGAGAACTGCTTTGAAGGAGAGGCAGGAGGAAATTACCAAACGGTTATGTTCCTCTTCTTCTTCTCATGGCATCAGGAAGTTTAGAAACTGGTATTCAAATATTTTTTTAAAGGATAATGCTCTTAACGGAAAGGGGGAATTTTGGAGTTTTCTTTTGGGAGGCATTAAAACAACAACAACAACAAAGCTTTGTATGGAAGAAAGACTAATAGCCTGCTTTGTCAAAATAATGCACAGCTCCCTGTCCGGGTGGTTCAGGTGTCCGTTGTGCGAAGAGTGGCGGTTGTTCCCCTTTGCCGTCAGCCTGGGGCTGCAGTTGAGGGCTGACGACGGGGCGGGCAGAGCGGCAGCGTGTCTAAAACTAGCCGTGGAGGTGGCGGTTCCGTCCTCCTGTGCACGGCAGCCCCGGCAGCGACTGCGGAGACTCGGCAACGCTCAGGCCCTTCCCCGGTCAGCGTTCTTTGCGTTACGTGTTTTTGGTGAAGGGAGCTAGAGCTCCTGGTAAATGTGGAAGGATCAATTGCGCTGGCCCGTGCGTATAGAAATATTTGTTTTACAGCCCCGGTCAGCGATATGCTGCTCCTCGTGCTAAAGCCATCTAATGACCCCAGGAGAGGGACGGAGATGGGCTGCAAGCAGAGGGGTGCCTTCCAGCCTCTCCCAAGGCAGCAGCGAGGTCTCAACGACTCCTCCTGTTAAACTGGCTTTTGCACATCCTTGTGAATGTGTGGTTTGTATCTGAGGCTACCTGAGGTAAACGCATCCAACATTCTCAAATAAATACACAAACACTTCCCCTTCCTGCATACCCAGCCTAACTTCCTAACTGAACAGGGAAGTCATGCCTAGCGACTTTCAGTAAAAAACTATATTAATTCCCAGAAATTTTGCAGCCATAGTAATATAAGGGAAGGGCTAAGAGGCTGGAATTACTGTAAAAGCCTTCCTCACGTTGCTCCACTTCCCAGTTCCTACCAGTCCAAACAAACAGCACAGTGCCCCATAGAGTACCGCTCGCGCTTTGACTCGGCTTGGAGTTGTGTAGCAAAATTACAAACTCCTCCCTGCGCAGGCATATGCAGCGCTACTGGGATAATTGGCTTCATGCATCTTACAATTAGCTTGCAAAAATATGTTTTGCATTCCTGACCTTTTCTCTATAAGCAAGGCCATTGTTTCACTGTCCTGCTTAATTACAAAATATAGTGTTGTGCGAGAACAGAGATGACATCGTTGTGTCGCTGGCTCTAATTTGACGAGACATCATAATGGGGAGTTTTCATACTAAGGGCACTGAATTAGTGTAGCGTGAAGCCACATTTCTTTAAACCTACTAAATAAGGAGAAGTTAATTTTATGCTCTATCTTTTTGACGTTTGTAATCAAAGCATTGTATTACAGCTGCAGATGGTTAGCGTTTGAAGCATGTTTGGTGAATGCCGACAATCGGAAGGCATTGTCTCTGCGGCGGAAGATCAGGTTGATTAATGGGTGGAAGGATCCCGTCTTTCATTTACTGTTCTCCCAGTCTGAATACGGATTATCGACTCATTTGGCCGTTGCCTGCCAGGCGCGATGTTGTGGCGCGTCGGTGTACACCTCAGGGTTACAAGCGATAGTTCTGTTCGCGTGCTTTCAGCAAAGGCTCTGAGCGAGGATGACAGTGTAGTTGCGTTGTGGCTGATGGTGTTTTCAGATCGAAGATGGATACTGCTACCCCGTTGCATTAACGGTTTGTTTCCAAACAGAGCATTTATTCTGACGTTGCCCTGGTGAGATTTTCATGTGCATGAATTTCAGTGCAATTACATTAGCATTACTCTCCATGTCAATAAACTCAGAGGAAAAAAAAAGAGAAAGAAAATGCCATCGCTACAGCTCTTATCCCAGAAGATGCTTTCTTTAGTTGTAGACTCTTCTGTTTCCTTTTTTACATTATTATTTCTTTACAATAAAAACTGAGATACTTCTATCTCAGGCTTAAACATTCTGGCACACAATGAAAACTGCTCCCGATGAAAACGTTGCTTTGAAATGAAGAGGAAGAGTCTGGCTTTCGCCCGCCCGCTGCCGCCTGGCCACGTGTCCCCTCGCAGCAGATGCGGTCATCACGCAATCTTGGGAAGGTCAGCAAGATGATTCAGTGGGAAATTATTATTTAGGGGGGTGATTTTCTGTTTGATTAGGGCACTGAAGCAACTCATGTAACTGCAGGATAATGGGAAGATGGCAGAAACAGGACTTTCCCTCTCAGGGGCAGGGCGTCGTTGCATTTAACGAGGGACAATGTCAAACTGTCCTCTCGCTTTCTGCCCCTGGCGCCGTGCGGACACAGGGGAGGGATATCCATCTGCCTCAGCTTTCCATCTCTCAAAATGGAATTTCCCATCTCGTAGGAGACGTACGTTGCTTGATGGGTAATTTTTTTCTATCCTCTACTCTGTCGTTTCTGTTGGCAGTTAGCGTTAGCAATAAATGGCTTTCTCTCTTGGAAGGAGGAAATGTTTAAACACAAGATTCGCTCTGTTCTTTATTGAAACTCTGCAAAACCTTGATTGGAAAAACCTGTGTGAGGGACAAAGAGTTGTAAGTGAACATAGAACAAGTGAGGTGGGCAAGGTTTCCCAGCCTTTGTTCAGAGAGCTGAAGACGCAGATGTTTGACATGTCGATCTTGTTATCCAATTTCATATCGCCGTGGTCGGGCACAGAAATGCGCTGATTGTAGCTGGAGGCAGGCTGCGCGTTTAGCTCACTGCTGGCAGTTCGTTGTACGGAGCACTGGATATAATGATGTTCAAGACTTGTGAATATAAAATAACTCTGTCAAGTTCATCCGTCAGCTGGGAAGGAAGAAAAAAACAGACTGAGGGAAAATACGCTCCTCTGTCCCTCTTCCTTTCTGTACTCTTTAAGAATACCTTACGTTATGGAGCCTCTTGTTAAATTATTGTTAGGGAGAATTCAAGTAGATTATTTACATGTGGATATCTTCTTATGACACTGATACTCTGATCTTGTTTATCTCATTGGCAGCGTTTATAATTTTAATTTTCAGCACAATTACAGAATGTTTCACTTAGGTTCTCTTCAGCAAAATTCAGGTCAGGTGCGATGAAAAGAAGCAAGAACTGATTTTCATTGAATTAAATGGGTGCATTTTAGCTGGACTTAAAATATAATTTGTATTAAAATACTTAACTGATTTGAATTAAGGCCAGAAATATCAATTTAGCTTCAATCCACGTGTGTTATGTAAGTAATTATATGAGGAAGGGAAGTGGCATGCAGTGTATGTGATGGATAGCGTGCAGGAGGTGCATTCATTCACAAGTGATGTCATAGGATCATAGAATGGTTAGAGTTGGAAGGGACCTTCAAAGGTCATCTAGTCCAAGCCCCCTGCCAGGAGCAGGGACATCTCCAACCAGATCAGGTTGCTCAGAGCCCCGGCCAACCTGGCCTGGAATGTTTCCAGGGATGGGGCATCCACCGCCTCTCTGGGCAACCTGTTCCAGTGCTCTACAACTCGCATTGTAAAAAATTTTTTCCTAATATCCGATCTAAATCTACCTCCCTCTATTTTAAAACCACTGCCCCTCGTCCCATTACAACAGGCCCTGCTGAACAGCCTCTCCCCATCTTTCCCGCAGCCCCCTTTAGGCACTGGAAGACCGCTCTCAGGTCTCCCCGGAGCCTCCTCTTCTCCCGGCTGAACAGCCCCAGCTCTCTCAGCCTGGCCTCATAGGAGAGGTGCTCCAGCCCTCTCATCATCTTTGTGGCCTCCTCTGGACCCTCTCCAACTGGTCCATGTCCTTCTTAGGTTGCCCAGAAAGGTGGTGGAGGCCCCATCTCTGGAAACGTTCAAGGCCAGGCTGGACGGGGCTCTGAGCAACCTGATCTGGTCGGGGATGTCCCTGCTCCTTGCAGGGGGGTTGGACTAGATGACCTTTGAAGGTCCCTTCCAACCCTAACCATTCTATGATTCTATGATTCTATGATTATCTTGGGGGCTAATGCATTAGTAATTACAAAGCCGTGGGTGTTACACCAGTCTGTCCCCTTTGCTCACGTTTACACGTCTCTGGGATTATGTTGGCCCTGTGCAGTAACCCCCACGCCGCTGCTGGTGCCTGAGGGACGGGACATCCGCTCCTGGGACCGCTCACCACCGCTCCCCCGCAGGAGCCCTCTGCGGAGCGCTCCTGCCGTAGTTCCCACGGGATGTACAGAACTCCCCTATATACCTCCAATCATTGCTGTCCTTGCTGCCTAGGGAGACTTGTTCCGCTACGGATGTGGTTGTTGCTGTACAGTAACGCTTCAAATGAGATACAGATATACAGAGAGAGGAGAGAAGGATTTATAGATTAAATTTTTTTATGAGAACAATTTTTTTTTTTTTAAATGCGTTGCTTCTGAGAGTTGAAAGGAAAGGCTGAGGGCTGCTATTAGCTCGTCTCGGAACCTGCTGTTTATCCTCTGCCTGGGCATGATCCTCCTGGGCACTAAGGCAGGCCAGCGCCGTGCTGTCAGGATGTGGGTGCGGGGCAGCTCTTGGTGCCGGGATGTGGCGTTTCCCTGCCGAGGGGCAGCGTGCCTCCCGTGTGCCGCCTGGTCCGCCCTCGCGCTGCGCGCTGCGTTCCCCCCAGGCACGGGAAGAGCAATTCTGCAACCGGTGCAGGGTGCAACACAGATGCTTTGGAGGCTTTCCGCAGTTGTCCGGTTCTCTGGAATCTGTAATGTCAGGAGACTGACTTGAGGTATAAAATGGGGCTGTTTGCGAGCTCTCTTTTAATTTAACTTTTGTGCTTTCAGAAGATCAGGTTTGCGTGGTTTAAAACCACATTGCAGCATGTTAAATTTCTTTTAATACATGCTGAAATGGTGGCCTCAGTGCTACACCTGAGTAGTTTTACTCACCGACGCGGCGTTGTTCATGGTTACCCCGTAGTGGGGCATTTTTCCAGTGCTCCCAGTAAACGTGAGTGTGCTGTTGGTGCTGGCGAGCGCGGAGGGTTTGACCCACGCAGGGTAATTAGTGGGGCGACAGCGGGCTGCGTGCGCGGGCGTGCCTTAGTGGGTGCTGGGTCCCAGAGGTGCCGCCGAGGACCTGCCGAGCGGCAGCCCTGCGTTTCCCAAACTGGATGTCGCATCTGCAGAGGCTCTCTGCATGAAACCTCTCCAGCTCACCCAGAATTAATTGTTCACCATCATCACTCAGACCTTGTGGATTAGGGAGCAGGGAGGAGGGTTGGCAGCGGGTGGACAGAAGATGGAGTAATTTGGATTGCAATTAGTATTTCATTTCTTTCCTTACTCCCTGTTTGCTTAAATTGGAGGTTGCCTGTTAGAACCAAGCGAGGATTTGTGTCCCAGCAGTGGAAGTGCCCTGTGCACCAGAAACTGGGAAATCCACTACAGTCCTTAAGCTTCCCAAGGAGATTAAACACTCCGTTGATTTGAGGAGCTGAAACATCAGGGGAGCAAGGGAACAGCAGCGCCCGGTCTGCCAAAGCGGGAACACCCCGGTAGCTGTATCCTACCTTTGTGATGAGAGCGTTTAGATATTGTCTTTCTCCATCCATTATCTATCTTCTCCCCTTTCTAACTCCTTGAGCATGCTCCTTGCCAGGAGCCTTCCCTGGCGATTACAGTTGCAGCAGATCCGTCAGGACACCGCGACCTGGCCGGGTGAGCGGTCCTGCAGCGGGCAATGAAACCCCGACCCACTGGGTGCATCGCCCGGTCGCAGAGGATGCAATTTTCAGCTTAGTCATTACAAAAACGCTAGGCAGCACTTGAAAGTCTGCCTCACTGGTGGGATTTGTCTCATGTTGAAACCTCAAGGGGTTTTCTTGATTATAGCAGTAACCACAGTCTGGGTCACGCTTTGCAATAATTATCCTGGTGTCTGAAAGGTTGTTAGAGAGTCCCTGGAGGAAGGGGCCCAGTTGCATCGCAGAAGAATTTAGAGGTATATGCTGGCAAACCTTCAGCACTTAGAGGTTTATTTAAGTTAGTTCTTTTAATTGCTTTCTTGCATCCCTGCTCTATTACGGGCTCTGTGAGCCATCTAGGGAAGTGAGTCTGGCTCTTGTTCATCTCCTCAATCCTTCTTCCTTCAACCAGTTACTCCTGGCTTCGTTTACACAGACATTTGAGCCCCACAGAGTGGGTAATAATTTTCATTGTGTTTTAACGTGTTCTAACAGAACATGTAACCTTGGAAAAATCATCAGTTGACTTCTGCACTTGTTTTTTATAACTCCCATCTCTTCAATGTGCTTATGGTCTCTGTATAACATTGCTGCTTCCCAGGACTGCTGGCAGCTTTATGTGTATTCATAAAGCCATCCCAGGTCCTTGAGTGAGACCTGCAAGAAAAGGGCAAAGAATTATTTGTCTTTTTTCATTATCATGGCCCTCTTGTACCTGTTCTGATGTGCACTCGAGAGAAGTTTTCTCACTTGATGCCTTTACATCTGCAGCTCTCTGTACAAACCAAGGCAGGGTGTCTTGCCCTCCTTAGATAAAGTCACTCACGCCGAGGCTGTCGCTCCCGTCCTTAGCCTTCGTTCCAGCCCTCCCGCGCGGCAGGCAGAGCCTCCGCGTGCCCCTGCGACAGAGCAAACGTTCTGGTAGCGAAGGGGCGAAAGGAGAAGGGCGCGGGCACGGCAGGGTGATGGCCCGGGGAGCCCGGTGCCTGGGGCCAGGTCCTGGGTGGCTTTTTCCCTGACTGGAGAGCTTGGTTGTCTCTTCTGAATGTTATTAAAAGTTTCATTGTCTTAAAAAATAATAATCCTGTTTGGATTGTGCAAAGTTTTTGCTCTCAGTTACATCTTTTATCAGCGAGTTCCACAGACACAGTGAGATGTATGATACATGATTTATATCACTAACATTTTAAAATCTATTGTTAGTTATTTTTCATCTTTATTATCTATTCCTTGGCCATTTTAGAAAAAGGCAGTAAATAGAGTTTATTTCTTATTTTACCATGCACTATTTGCTGATGATTTGCCGAGGGGACATTTGTCATGTTGTCTCTCCTTGTCTTTCCCAGCTGAAGAGAGTGCTCTTAGGCTGTTTTCCACGGCTTATAGCACTTCTTGAGGCTTTCCCTCATACGTGTATTCCACACGTACGTTAGTATGCTGTTGGCAGAAAAACTTTTTCTACACCTGTTTTTCTTGAAAGCACTGGCTTATATGTTCTGTGCATCCTAAGAGCGGTGTCTTAGGGGAGCTGGGGGCTGCAACTGAGACAGACTGAAACATGAAGATGTTTGTCTGGTAGCATCCAGATTTTGGGACCTTAACAGGAATTCTGGGGTGGAGGAGGAAGGAGAAGACAGTGCCGTCGGGCGCTTCCTCAGCCCAGGCGCAACACGACCTGCTGCCTTTACTCCACCTTCCCTTTCCATCCCTGAGACTCCTCATCCCTTCTCGTCTCGGAGGAACACATCCTTGTGGTAAAATGAAGTGATAGAGAGTCAGCAGTGCTCAGAGGAATGGGTTATAAAATAATGGGGCTAATAAGCATGTAAAATAACCTGACTGTCCGAGAGTGCGGTGTGTGGAACAGCGGCTGCAGCACATCTGTTCAGGTTATCCTTGCGAGGCTGGTTTGTGCTGAGAGGGCTCGGGTGTAATGAGAGTTACTGCGTCACGGGAGCTCTCCGCAATGAATAGTGACATTTTCCAATAACGACTCTTAGAAATGAAAAAAAATCCTCTGCATGAACGTAGCTGTGACTGACAGCTCGGGGATCTCTCTCTCCCCTCGCAGCAGGAATCGCGTGCGCGGGGCCAGCAGCGTTTCCTGCGCCGCCCGGCCAGCGTGCCATAGCCCCTGCCACAGAGAGCTCTGCCAACGCGGTTGGGTTGGCTTGTCCCCACCGCTCGTCCAGCCCGCGCACCCCGGGGAGACCATCGGTTACTGGGAGCTGGGTCGGCGGCTCTCCAGGCACTGGGTACCTGCCGCTGAGGCTGGGCTCGGGTCACCGGGCTGGTTTCAGGCAGGCGGTAACTCGTCGTTGCTGCAGTCCTGCTGCCCGCCGTTTGGAGAATCATCAGTGATCTCCTGGGCTGACTGTCCTGGCCTTGGTGTTCTGAAACTCAGGGTATGTTTCTTTTTTTAAATTAAAATGCAAAACAGGACTTGACCTAAATAATTCCACCAACCCAATCTAAGTCTGAAGGTTTTGGAAGTATCAAATTCCCTTAAACATTTCAGATAATTCCACAGTCCCTGATTTCACCCAGCCCATTATCCTGCTTTGTTCCAAATCAGCGTTTGGTGTTCTTGCTCTTGATTCCACTCAGTTACAGGCTCCAGCAGCCTGTCAGTGTTTCCAGAATAGGCTGTTATCACCCGTGTCTCTGCATTTTTATTTTCTCCTATGTGAGGTATTAAAACCACAGACCTAGTCTCCAGTAAGCTGAAAAAGCACATTCAGCTCTGAGTAGTTTTTCTGGACACTTTTCTTCCTCTTACATTTTTTTTTCTTGCTATAAATATCAGTGCATAAAGAATGCAGGATTAAATTTGATTTGTGCTGTTGGTATTGGGTCCATAAAGAATAACACTGTTTGGTATCAGTAAAATATATTGGAGAAATTGACTCCTCCTAACTGTGTTCACCCTTACAGTGGAGTTAAACATACATAGATCTTCAAAACCCATGGTACACCTCTGTGGAGATCAGGGCAGGACAACTGTTTAGAAGAGCGATTAGTAAGCTCTTACAGAAATAACTACTGTGAACTGTCATTGCAGCTATTCCTGTCATCTGACCACTGTTTACAACTGTTTGTAAACCTTAAAAATTATACTCATTTTGTCTCATCTGAAAAATCTACTCAGGATTCATTATTTTATTGTTGAAAAATTATTTGAGTGATTAACCACTTGGCAAGAAAAAAAAAAAAGTCAGATTCAGCAGCTTGTGAAGATTGCTGAGGATGGGCTGTTTTTTCCAGAGATTTTATCTGCCATTTGTATCAAAGAGTACGCTGGAAAATGTTTTATCTCAGTCAAGTGTCTAGCTCTGTGTAGTTGTTTGTTGTGCTGCTCCTGAGGTCACAGGGCTCCAGTTTTTCCGTGTCGTGGCATCCAATTCCCAGCAGCCTCGTCACAGACCTATTTTAAAGGCTCTACGTGTCGCTGCCGTGGTCGGCTTAATTTGGCATTAACGAGAAGGAGAACCAAGTACATTGCTAGGGATTTCTGTCAGCAGCGGCCGCTTTTCCTGGAGCTCATCTTTGCCGTGCCCTGGTCCGTGGGACACGGGGTCGCATTATTCCATGTCGGTAGGTCTGCAGGAAAATCCAGCCGTTCTGTTACGGCCGTAAGCTGCTGTCTGCGCTGAGCTTTAGCGAGCGGAGAATCTGCTCCACGGTAAATGGTGAGATTGCATAACTGTGGCTTACACAACACCCGTACGTACGCAAACAACGCGGGGAATGGGTACGTAGGGTGGGCTGGGGAAGTCCCTGCAAGAGCAATTCCTGCTGCTCCATTTAGGAGCGCGTATATCTGATTTTGAGTTTTCTGGAGAAGGTGGGAAGGAATGTGGCTGGTTTTACTCCGAGCTTAGGGAATTTTGGCTGATGCTGCTCTCTCTAATGACTCAGAAAGGTGATGACTTTCCCTGAGTCCACGTAGTGTCTTACCATCCTCGCTCATCTGCATGCGAGGGAAGGGTTTTCCACAACAAAAACTGGCAATTACAGCTCTTATTTTAAATAACATGAAAATAAACCAGCCTGCTCCCACCCTAGACTCTGCAGATGGACAGTGTTTTGAATCCTGCTTGAATAACCACTGATACTAATTATAGAATTCGGGGAAGACGGTGGGGCCGTGCGCTGCGTCCGACCAGGGCGGGAGCGTGCGAGGCCACTCTGGGCGAGGGCTGCAGTCTTCCAGCACAAACTCGAATACAACAAATCAGAATGATTTCTCCACTGTGATTCCTGCTGTTCGCTTTGTCTCTGCTTTTCTTCCCCTTTGCTGCCCTTGCACTTCCAGTAAGGGAGCTTGTAACAGCAACGTAGTAAGCGCTTGAATGGCCGGAAAATCCTTTCATAGCAAAGAAGATGTGATTGTTAGCTATTTATTTTATTTTTGGTTAATACGACTGGAATACAAATGGAGCTTCAGTGCCTAAGGGCCTTGCATTCTTCGAGTAATTCCTTATGACACGTGTCAGGCTCTGTTTTATTCAGGTGGGTGGTATGATATGGAACAATAAAGCAAGCTTGCATTTCTCTGCAGCTGCATTTATCCGCACGCTCCCTGGCACAGAAGTACTTATTAGTAGGATGTCATATCCACACTGGCTATCCCCAGCCTGAAACATTTTGCAAATACTGTGTGGGCCATAAGAGAAATCATCTTAAATCAATCAGATAGCCTAATGCTGAGCATCCTTTCTGCCTCATCCTTTGTCCAGGCACAGGCGAGGCTGCAAGAGACATTCCTTAAGTAATGCTCTAGACGGAATGCTCGTGTTGGAATGGAATATCGATTTTCTAATTGCTGTGCTGCTGTTAAATGAGTCGTTAGTGGGGAGCAGGGGGAAAGCAAACTCCAATGTGTTGCACGCTAGCTTTGGTTTGTCTCTGCTAAACGCACCCGGGGTGTTAATGTGTGAAATCCAACAAATGGAGGAGGGTGGAATTTTGTTTTGTAGACACGGACGTAGAGAGGGCAAATGGGACCCACCAGTGGGACAGGCTTATTCTCTCACAAGGCACAGACCAGCCTTTTGGCTTCAGATGTTCATGCTGCAACTCGGGAGGAAAACAAATTGCAAAGCAGCGGCGTCTTACGCAATGGTCCCCAGGAGGTGAGTCAGTCGCTCTGAATCATCCCGCGTGGTCTGCCCCAGCTCCTCTGGGCTCCCAGGCCTGGAACAGGGCTGTCTGTTCCTCAGACGCAGGCAGCAGAGAAGTAGTTTTATTTCCATGGCGTGTTTGCCGCTGTATGACAGGGGCCAGATGGACAGTCCCTGCTCCGGCCGCGGCAAAATCTGCCACTGCGCTGCCCAGCCGGCAGCCCTGCTGCTGCGGCGGTGGGTGGAGGCGTGGACACCCATTAGCTCCAGACAGCCCCAGACTGGGCTGTCACACAGCTGTGGGATGCGCCCGCCGTCCTGTCTGCCGCCAGACCGGGTCCCAGTCGGTGACCGCGGTGCCGTTTGCTCCATCTATTTCAAAGAGCCCCTAGCAGCAGCCCACCCCAGAGAGATGGACCCGTCTGGCTCTTTGAGAACCTCTGGTCAGGTGCTTTGGAAAGGAAAATGCAGTCTTTATCGCAAAGAATCTTCTTGAGACAATAGAAATATCTATCAGCTGTGCCACATCTAGCCAATAAATAATATTTCTGAATGTAGTTTCAGAAAATACGCCATATGTTTGTGTGCTCAAACACATCCTCTTAGCAGAAAAATAGCTTCTTTATTTTTCCGAAGATTAAAATGCCAAATCAACTAATTACTTTTCTTTGAAAACCTCTGCCACATAAAACACATACTCCCTGAGTGAGCTAAATTGATTTATATTCAGCCATTAATTCTTTATAGCCCATAGTTTGCAGAAAACAAAGCTGGTTGGAACGTGTGCCCTAATAAGGGACAAACAGCTCTCTGCGTAAGGAAACGCGTTGGCGTGGAAAAGGAACGCGGGCGCAGGCAGGGCTGAGGTGGCACAGGGGCAGCCCCGCGAGAGCGTCCCCAGCTGCCGTACTCCTCTCCTGTGCAGGAAAAGGGGAATTGTCCTCGCGGAGGTAACAGAGCGGGTACGCGCCCGCGCAGCCGGGCAGGCGGTGTTACACGCGTAGCTGTAACCGTGTACGGCTCTGTATTTTTCCCCAACCATTGGATGCTCTCTGGCATCGCTGCCGTTCAAGTCTACGTATGTAACTTAATTAGGTGCCATGGCCTTTCCTTTCGGGAGGCTTTTCCATTGGCTTAAGAATATTTGAAATGTCTCCTAGTGTCTCGGTTGGTCTCATTAGCGTTACCCACGGAAGGTTTTTTTTTTCTTTTATTAGGAAAGTTTAGAAAACTAATAAAATTACATTGGGTTTCTTCCAGTATGTGCGTCATTGACTGGAATTGAGATCGTGATAATGAAATTAGAATTTGTCTACCTCTGTTTTGGGGTAGTAATAAGACGATGATAGAATAAGCCAGGCATTAGGTACAAAATGCCAGGCTTTCGGCAAATGAACGAGAGGTTATAAATACCGTGTCAGACAGGAGGGTAGCCTGGCCTACCTGTACAGATTGGAAGGGGAATTGGGGGCTGGGAGGGGGCTGGAGGCCCAAGGGGAGTTGGGGCTGGGCGAGCTGGGTGCTGAGGGGGCGCGGGAGGCCGAGGGTGACGGCCGAGGAGAGAGGAGGCCTAGAGGATGGGAGACCGGAGGGGTGGAGGCTGCCGTTGGGGCAGCCCCGTGTGAGACCTGTGTCTGCGTCCCGGGGGACGTCGACCTGGCATGGCTGAGGTGGCTGCGGGTGGGCTTCCTACCATCAGGGCTTTACTGCTCATTCTCTGCCATAAACCCTGACTCGCTGCCGAGGATGTATCACGCTAATCAATCATACTAATTGAACATTTGTGGCCGAGCTGTGAGTCCTCGTGGGTCTGTGGACGTCAGGAAAGCCCCCCTGTCCCTGCCTGTGGCCGGCAGCTCTCCGAGCCCTGGGGCCGTGCGGCTGAAACCCAACGGCACAGGATCGGGTCTTCAAGTAACAAACGTGAGCAGTAAACGTGTACGTTTGAATTATGTTTCTCTGTTACCTTGCGTCTTAGATGAGATGGCAGGCTCTACCTGCGAGGTTTCGCTCAATGTGTGTTTTCATGGAAATCTTCTGTTTGTTCCCCGAAATGGGAGGCTGTCAGACACGGAATAAATGCAGGCAGAACTAGCAGGGAAATGTTGCAGCACGGAAAGCAGAAACATCGTCTTAAACAAATTAAAAGGATGGTAATTAACCAAATGAATTTCATCCTGGAGATAATCAGACGAATACATTTAGAAGGAAAATAATCCCAATTCTCAGAAAACAGTAATTAAAATATACTCATTTTTGGGAATGGTTAACAGGCTCGATTAGAGGCAGCAAAGTAGAATAAAGCCATGATGGATGCTCTTAGGGATGGAGTCTGATGAGGCTCTGATGTGTGATCTAAACATAGCCCCTTGATAGGATCAAATTCAGAGTTTGGGAAACATCTCTGCCTAAATAAGTCTTTGAGAAGCCGAACGGCATGTGGAGCACAGCCAGTTCTGTTATCTAGGTCGGCTGAGAAATAACAGAGGATGAATTTCATAACCGTGTATTTTAAGGGTGTCAACAGTGGGGAGGCGAAAGAATGTAGGGTGGATAATTGACAGATAAACGTGGGGCAAGGTGGGAAGGTGCAGGCATCGGGAAATTACCTGCATACACGGATGTGTCAGTCTAGAGCAGGCTGCCTGGAGAAGCGGTGAAAGCTCTCCCATTACTGACACGGCCCCTGAGGATGTGCTGGAGGAGTCAGTCACCCAACAGGTCTCTTCTGCTTTCCGTTAGCACCTGAGGATCCCAGTCAGGGTCTGACAGTGCGGAGATTTACGGAGGAGAGGGAGGTCTGGGGGGAAGAGTGGGAGAATGTCTTGGTGCATGTTGTTTGAAGGTCCTAGCCTGGGTGCAGTGTTTCTTGGTGCGGTGGTCTTTGTTTTTTCCTGTGGGTTGTCCTGTATAGGTCTCAGATGCTGTCTTTCCTGGACAAAAATAGAGACGGGTCATGGCCACAAAATAGTGAGTCGTGCCAATACATTGAATGCTACAAAGTTTGAGGAAGTTTTAGGTTTTCTTACAGTTGGGTCTGTTGAATCCAGTTGGGTAGAGCACAGAACTAGAAAAAAAAGCCTATTTGTTTCTCAGAGTAAAGCCAATTATTTTCAGGATTTAGTCCACGTAACAGTTACAGTGTCCAAGCCTCATTTGGAGACATCTCGTTTGGGTTCTGGATGAGCAGGTGCGCCTTCTCTACCAAACATGGATAAATACTCTTTTCCTAGAAAACACCCATCTGATCATAGCATATTGTGACTTGACATCTGTTCACACATGGAGTAATTCATATTGATTTCATTTATTATTGGAACTGCCAGGAGGTGAGTCGATGGATTGATGAGAAGGATAGCGTTTGGGTATTAATTTTGTTGTCTTAGCGAAACACCTGCAGAGAGGACAGATCTTGCTGGAATCCCTGGGAAACAGACCTTTCTAGGATTTCCAGTATTTACCTGCCCAGTAAATGGACAGAGGATGGAGAACGCCCTTGAAAGGGGCTCTATCCCACAGGGTGCCTGGCGTGGGCACGCCGAAGGGTGTCTCTAAAGGGATGGCAACGTCTGCCATACCCCGCCTCGCTCAGATGTACTCAGACCCATGCATATAAACCAGATTAAACGAGATGCTCCAAGGATTATTAATGAACCTGAGAGCCTTAAATTGCATATTAGTGGGTTTCTGTTGGATTAAGCCTTCTGCACATCACAATGCTCTTATCTGGAATTTATCTGCATGCAATAAAATGAATAAAAACTGAACCGGAAAGAAAACGTTAATAGAAATTACATAAATCAGCATGCTGATTTGTAATCTCTAATAATTACTATCTTTTCGAAAAGTTTATATATTTTTTACCCTCACCCAAACTTCAAATGTCTCATTTTAAATTTGCATTGCACCATCTAAATTTATGGCTTTGCCTAGCAGCTTCTCTGTTTGGGCGCTTTACTATAGCCCGTGTTCTTGCCTACCAACAGAGAATTATTGATTTTTTTTTTTTTTTAAAGAAGCAAATGGCCATTTCTTTCACCTTATGTTTGCTTGTAGGCTTGACGGGAACGCAGGTTCAGGCGGTGAATGTACGGCGTGGTGGGCTGCCGGCCTCCAGAGCCTGGGCAGCAGCTCCGCAGGGATTACGCCAGCACTGAGCTGTGTCGCACAACTCAGCTGCTGGTTTTAAAACCTCCGAGCCTTGCGCGTGCTGGAGACTCCTTGTCACCTGGACGTCTTGAAATGGGACATTTTGTCTGGCAGGTTGGGTCCTACAATGTTCAGTGTTCAAACCAGAGGTGTTCATTAGGGCTCTCAAGAGAAAATTGTTCGTTAGTGGAGTATCCGGGTGGTGATACGGAACGCGGTGTGGAGGAATGGCCTGTGGGGGCTGAAGATGATGTTGGGCATGGGGAGTAAATTGTGTGAGCGCTAGGTGAGAAAGTGGGCTGGGAACTGACCCCACAGACACCGCTAAGTAACAGAGCCTGGGCATCCCGTTCTTGATCCTTTCCTCCAAGCTCTCGGTCAGTCAGAAGGCTGTGGAATACCAAACAGCTTAAAACATGGCAAGCTTACAAGAAACATTTAAAGAATAAGAATTCTGTGCTCTGGAAATAAATAAATAGCCTGTTTTCCATCTGTATCTGCAGCACATTGCTCCTCGCAGCCTCTTGTTACAGAAATACTTTTTTACTCTGCCATGTTTTCCCTTTCCCCAGCTAATTAAATTCGGTTTCAAGTAGGTGCTCTGGATTAACAAGTGACTGTCATTTAGGAAGTCGGAGTCGGGAGGGATACGGAGTTTCATGAAACCCTTTGTGACCTTGGAATGTAGCAGACATTTTTCTTTTTCTTTTTTTTTTTTAAGTTTGACTTCTTCAAAGGAAGACCTTCAGCCCTCCTCAGATGAGCCATCCCTGTGTTGCAGTCATTAAAGATTCAGTAGTACCTTTTAAGTCCATGATAGGAAATTCAGATTTTTCAATTTAGTAAAGTTGTGTCTCTTCTTCAAGTACTATACTGCTCGTTTTTGAAGGTCTTCTAGGATTTCCAGTGGCTTCTCGCAGAGCAAGAGTCAGAATGTGTTGGTTTAATCTAAAATCTCAGGACTACGCGTATTCTGTGGCTGAACTCTTTACACAGGTAAAAATGTCACGCAGGCGAAGAAGGAGCCCCTCAGATCACCAGTCTGCTGTGCTGCTGAAGTCCTTTTTGAGCGTGGCTGGGCCATTTATCTCTTACTTATTTCTGTATTTGGGGTTGGACCAGAGGCAGGAGTCTCCTCTCTCCAAGGGCTGATAGCTTTTAAGTGCTGAGGGTTGAACCTCCTGGTCGTGCTGAGCTGAACTGCAGCGCACCCTGAAATCTGCTTCAAGATCTGCGCCCCGTTAAACGGCCCTTCATTTAACGCTGGAGGAGGAGAAGTCTGCACCTCTGAGTGGATTCATAGTCACACTTCAATTAATCATATTTTTACAGCATGCTGCCAGCAACTGTCAGGAGGAAGGAGATGCCTCTAATCCAAAATCACAACAATAAGATATAAATGCACTAGGAATATCCCCAGCCAAAACCAGGCTGATCCTCTGAGAAATAATACCCTTCCCGCAAACCACGCTCAGGAAAACTGATGCGAAGCAGATTTCTTCCGTCCTCGTCCCAGTCAAGCAAGGTGCGTTGGCTGAGCCGGAGGGAGCGCCGGCAGCGGTGCGCTCCAGGGCCTCGAATGCCACGAGTGGGAGCATGGGTGGTGAGAAGGAAAACGCCTTGCCAAGGAAATAGATTTCAGTGTCAGCCGCCCCAGAGGATCCCCCTGAAGAGCAAAGGGTGGGGTGGGGAGTGGGAACACGAACAGGATCTTGGAAAGAGCTGGCACGTTTTGAAATCCCGTCTCAGGCTACAGTAAACTGAAGAAATTAATTGACCGTTTTGTGCGGGGTGTGACATTAACCCTTTTGGTGCTGCATGCGGGGCTGCACGTTTCTCAATAAAATGAGGAAAATGAGGTTCTTAGACTGAGGTTCTTACAGAGGCAGGACAGAAGAGGCGGAGAAACGGCTGAAGCTGTATCTGAGATGATGAATTTGAATCTTCTGTAGCTTAAGAAGTGCTCAGGCAATGAAAAGCAGCTCGCTTTCCCTCACTGCGCTCTAGCTGGCTTGGCACGCGAGGGAAAAGTAGGAACTTGGTAAAGGATGATGGAGGCACTTTTCTCCAAATGGCAGGGTGTGTTTGACCTGCCTGTATTTTGGGTTTGGATTTTTTTGTTCTTTTCTAGTTAACTTTCAAGCAGCTGTTTGAGAATAGTTTATTACTTGTCTTTAAAAACGGAACACCTCTTGCTGTTCATTTTCATTCTTCCCTTCTTTCTGACAATTGCAAGTCAGGGTGAGTGTAAAGCTGCTGAGAAAGAGCAGGGGTTAGGAGAGAAATCGGTGGAAACTCCTTAAGAAGCCGGTGGAGTTACTTGGGATGCAGGGTTCCCTACAGCTCAGGGTGGGATGAGCTGACTGAAGAGCAGTGCAGGGAGGGTGGTGGTCAGAACGTGTCCTCCAAGCCCCGCACCCGTTGGAAGATGGTTTAATTAACGTGGTTGAGAAGAGCTCGAGCACATGCCATGGCCCTTGGAGATGCGGAGGGGTGGAGGGGAGAGAATGAGACATCTCTGGTCAGGCCAGGTCGCAAATGCCCGTGGGGAGAGGAGGACGGGCAGGTCCAGACAATTTCTTCAGCACCAGTAGCTTTCCTGTGCCACCAGTTGGTGACACCACCTGCCTGTGTCACCTGCTATTAACAGTGTGAGAGAAGAGGAACTTTGGGGATGGACAGTACTGAGCATTCAACAAAAGAGAGAAAGAACAGGGAGGACTGGCTCCGGGATCCAGCCAGGCCGGACGGCGGGGAAGGAGGAGAGAACTGGTCTGCACCTTGGCTGCGCGAAGCGGGACCTTACCGTTGTCAGTGCTCGTAACTCTTCTGTGACTAAGCACGAGTTATCTCTCTCCGGGGCTTTCGCCAGCGCTAAAACCCAATTAAACCGTGTTGAGAGAAACCTCCCAGGAGCTGACAGCAAAAATATATTGACCTGCTCTGGCAAACGTTGGCGCGTTCGTTGTAACGCGGTGCTTTTATTTCCGTTCTGTCGGGGTTCCCCAGGCCTGGTCCCGTCAGACTTTTCCTTTTGTGCCTGTCACTGCTACCGACCTCTCCAAAAAATCTGAGAGATGTTTTTCCTCTCTCTTTCTGAGTGCTTTCATTAATTATTTATTAATGACATCCAGAGGACACAGTAGCGATGGATCCTGTTATGATGACTGCAGTAAAGCTCTGTGCTTATGCTGAGTTACGGGGAAGGTGATACGTTCACTAGAGAGATGCTGGAGTTAACTCTGTGTAGCTTTGGTCTTCCTGGGCGTATGGGGATATATTTTTATGAACTTAAAAAAAAAATAAAGACTTGGCAGGGATTAAATTGGGAACAACATGTAAAAACCAGGCATTTCTGAGCTCCCCTGGGGAAATGACAGCAGAGCTTGGTCGCACACATCCCTTGGTCACACATCCCTTGGCCTTTCTCTGAGCCTGCAGCTCTGAGGGGAGGTTAACGCTGGCTGTGTGGCTTCTGTGCCTACTGGTCCTTCTGGCTGGGACCTCCAGCTTGGCTCTTACCAGCCACTGTCCAGCACCCACCGCAGAGTCTGGCCCCGCTGCCTGAGGTGACCAAGTGCCTTCGTCTCCTTGCGGTCACCTTCACGCCGCAGGGCTGCTCGCAACCCTCGCCTCGTGTGTCCTGGGTGTTTGGCCAACTGGTGAGGGGCGATGGGCTCACACCATGGACGGCACAGCTCTGCTCAGCAGAAGCATACACCGGCTTTTTCCCTTTGTACCCTCTCACAGTCTGTTCTCCTGCTACTGCTTTTATGCATCAGTGTAGAAACTCAGGTGCCCCTGATGGCTCCCAGCTGCGGAGGTCCTTTCCAGTAAACAGCCTCTGGTATTCCCAGGGTGACGGACAGGCACAGTTCACGACGGCAAAGCAGCTGACGGCACGGTTCAGCCAGAAAACTCACGCTCCGTCCGTGCCGTTGGCAGCCTGTTCCTCTGCCCTTCGGCTCGACGGGAGCTTTGTCGCTGACTTTGGGAGTGTCAGGTTTGAAGCGTTGATACCCCAGTGACCGAGGGTGCTGTCAAGGCTCGGCTGCAGCCAGGGGCCTGTGAGACTTGGGTTTTGGGGATGTATCTGAGAGGTGAATCACAGCCACAATAGACACAGAGGTCCTTATGGACTGCCGCAAGCTGGGCTTCACCAGGCTGAACATCCAGGTTGTTTGCCCTCTTCGAACTCCTTGCTCTCCTGCCATACCAGTCCTGGCTTGGGCAGCAGGACGGTGGCACCGGCACGGGCGCAGCGTGCCAGCCGAGCCTGAACGGAGTCGCGTGTGGGAGACTGGTGTTCGTATGCACAGGGATGAGGCGGGCTGGAAAGGCAGTGTGTGTGGTACCTCCCGCAACAAAAAAAGTTGAAAAATATCTTGAAAGGAGGTCATTGAATAGGTAGAGATAGAAAAAGCAAAACCCATTTTTAAAGACTTTTTTTTCACCCAATTTCAGAGGTAAGTATCCTAATCTCTCTGCCATAGTGAAACACACACAGAGATCTTTTTAAACTTTTGGGTACCATTGTTACTGCTTCTTCAGTCTTTGTGACGAAAAGCCTGCGACGCATTTTCTCACACGAGCAATAGTTTTCTGTGAACGGCACGTAAGTTAGATTTAACCGGAGAGAACAACATGCTGCAAGACAATACAGGTGATGTTCTGCGGTGAGAACATTTGGACAAGGCAGCGCATTTTGAGGTGGTGGGGTCCTCCTGTGCGGCCAGGCCGTACCAGCCCCTCACCGCAGCAGCGGTGAGACAGAGGTGAGACGTTTCTGCTTTGGCGGCTGGAGCTGGGTGGCGAGCACACATCTCCAACGCCTTTTGTGCCTGGGGTGCGGAAGCCAGGGCAGGGGAGAGGGGCAGCTCTTGCAAAGGAGTTGGGGGTACCGTTCCCGCGGCTGCCAGTGCTGCAGGCAGCAGGACTCTTTCCTCTCACTGTTTAGAAAATGCTGTTTGATCTCATCCAGTTGCCCCTGTTTGTGCTTTCCTGTGAAGCTCTGCTTTAATGAGTTCAGAAACATCTGTAAACTTTAAAATTTCAAGTGGAATTTGAAACCAGTGCCTTGACTTTGAGGTAGATGGATACATGGGAAAGATCCGTGCAACCTTTAGAGTATTTCCTTGAGTTAAAATTAACTCTGACTTGTGTAAAAGTAAAGATTTTTTTAGTGTGGCTTATTTTGGGGATAAGAATAGTTTTAGTTTTTGGTTTTTTTAGATCTTTTAATCTATTTGCCTGTGTCAGTGTCGTTTTCTAATTAGTCTCCTTGTGAGAGGACTTCTTCCCATCTGATTTTCAGTGCTGGCAGCGTCAGCTCCCGTTAGAAGTACGGAGTCTGGCAGGTCTCATGTTCACTCGAGCGGCTTTAGCTCGCAGGATTGAGGAACACAGTGCCATGGTGCTGGAACGGGTTGCTAGGAGCAGATACAGATTCTTCTAAAACTGTTCCCTCTCTAGGTTCGTTGGGAGCAAATGAGCTCGCTCCTGTGCAGAGAGCTGGTGTGCGGCCCCAGATCCAGCGGATCTGCGCACTGGGAGCAAGGGGATGGGATGAGGGATCAGCAGTGGGATTTCGCGGGCTTGAGCCTGCGCGGGGCTTGTGCGGGCTCTCTGCACAGGCACGGGTCTTGTTCTCCTGCCTTTGGAGGGATTTGCCTGTTTGTTTCCTCGGGGCTGCTGGAGTGCATTCCCCGCCGTAGGTCAGGGTGTTCTTTATTGAGTTGTATGAAACAGTTGGACAGGTAATACAAAAATTTGGCTAGGGAGCATTACACTGGCTTTTACTCAGGCAGCACTTTGCTATATCTGCACCGCTTTCCAGCATAATTTTTTTTTTAGTTTTCTACAAGTAAGTTGTCTCTACTTCCAACCAGATGTAGTTTTCCTCACGCTTTTACCTGGGGCCAGAAAATGAAAACTTCCCGTTCTTCCTGGGCTATGTGAAATTTTGCAGTCCTTTGCCATGGAAACCGAATTGGTCAATAGTGTTTAACTTCCCTCAAAGTCCAGATGCTCTGTTTGCACGTGATTTTTAGGGAAAGCTGCACCCTTATGTGTCTCTCCGGTGTGGTCAAGGCAGAAAGGAGCCCGGTAGCGTGGAGGGTGGCCAAACCGCCGGCAATATTGCTGTGTGTGAGGGACTGCCAACAACTGTATCGCAGTCAACAGCATCTGTCACCCAGTTATTGATCCGACGTCTGCGTATAGAACCGCCTCGCGGCACACCGAGACACTCGCGTCGTGCCCGTGGTGAGATTCACAACGGGGACATCCTCCCCAGCAGGATCAGTAGTTCCTTTGGGGCCTCCAGCGCCATTCCAGCTGAGCCCGTGGGTGAGACAACAGACGATCAAACCAGCCGATCCTGTGAACCGTGCTGGTGGCCAGGGCAGGCTGGCGGCGGCATCCCCTGTTCTGGAGACACAAAAACATGAGGGGCTCTGTACCAGTGCCCTCTGCGTGCTCAGCATGGCGTGCTCCACCTCGCTGCCTTCTGCCTGCTTAACAAATTGCGCTAATTGTCTGGTTAAACACACTTGGGAACTGGGATACACTATGCGCAGGGGAAAACTACGGCCGCCATCTGTGTGTCTGTGTGCCCCCCTGCTTCAAGAAGCTGGCAGTGGAGTCTGCTTTGAATAATTCAGACCCTGAGCTGCAATTAGTAAGATAAAGGAAAGTAAGAAGTGCCTGTAGCTGTCTGCAGCAGCAGTAACTCTTTCCACCAAAGTTCAGTATCCTGCGGTTGCGTTTCGGAGCGAGCTGGACTGTCAGAGTCCCGGCAGCGTGCGGAGCTCCTGCAGCGCCGTCGCTGTGAACGCGTCTGCACACCGATGGTGAAAGCCTGGCACTGCTTGCGTGTTCCTGAGTTCAGGGTTTCCCCCCATCAGTGGTCCGTGTCGTTCTGCAGGTGAACTCCTGCGGGTAACAGCCGTGGGAATGCGAAAGCGTGGCAGGTCTGAGCCGAGCTCCGTCGTGGTTCCTCTCTGGGAACTGTTAAAGCTAGTGCAATTTTACAAACTCGCGTACAGTGCTGTGTAATCGAACCAGCGTGACGGAGGGGTAGGCAGAGAGAAGGAAGAGCTGATGACTTTATTTCCAAAGTCAAGACTGCGGGACTGCAGTGCAGCATCTACCTGCCACTTCTTTTCCTTCGTTTGAATCTGTGGATACCCATCACAATATTTCTCCGAGCGGTATTTCACTTCATTAGTTTGTATTGTTAACTGCGAAAGTCCTGTCAGTTGTTATCTATTGTTTCCTGCCGAGTGCTTTAAACAACTGGAGCTCAATTATACAGCTATTTCCTTAAGCAGCCACGTGGCAGTCCGTTGATTGGCACGCAGTGGCACAAGATTAAGATAGGTAAGCTGGGAGATAAACAGCAGGTTTGGGTGTGCGTCAGCAGAAGGTTGGTGCCTCCTTGCTCTCCAGCTGCCCTCCCCAGGGCCACCTCTGGCTCCATGCATCCCTGCCTCCTGGTGCCCCTTTCCCTCCCTCCGCCCCCGCAGCCCTGCCCAAATCACAGATTTCTGCGGGATGTGATGCTGATTTTTCCGTGTTTAGCTTCCCGTGCTTTGAAGAACTGAGCGCTGTGAGAAGGTGTAGTGTGTTCCTAGGGTAAAGGGACGAGGCAGAAGGAAGGCTGCAAGGCTGCTGAGCCGTTCCCAGCAGGACCAGAAATGTTCTGTGGGGAGACAAGGATGCCTTCTCCATCCCAACTGAAGGGGTATGAGAAAGCCATCAGCCCTGACTCACTGACCTGCCTCTCTGCAGGAAGACAGCTTGCGCCCAAGCGTTCGGCTAAATAGAGGAGACCTTATTGCGAGAAACTTTAAAGGCACATTTTACAGCTTAAATCTGCCTCTCGAATGAGACTGGCTGGCAGAAATAAAGGGAATAACAGACTGATGCGTGCAGAGTTGTCTCATGATTTTTAAAACATAAGGTCATCGTTTACAAACTTGGCTCCTTCAGGTTGGGCGTGCAGATGCTTACGGAGGTACAGAAATAAGCGGCCTACTTTTCTGCGATGCTGAATCCATTAAAATCAATGGAAGTTCTGCATCTCTACATAAAATGTCACTGATTTTGCTAGCTAATTTTAGGTACCCAAATACAGAGACTTTGATCTAAAATAAAAATATTTTTTAGAACTCTGCTGAATTTTTGCCAGCACCAAGCTCCGCGGCATGGCTAAGGCCTGGCATTCAGAGGGAAGCTGGACAGAGCCCTGCGTGAGGAACTGGTCTGGAATCACCTTAGCCCAGAAGAAGGAAGGACAACGTCTATGGAGTGTGGAGTGCACGTGAAGCTGCCCACTCTCAGCTCGCAGTCTGGGCTGAAGGCAGAGGGAAGATATCAAGGCAAACAACAAGTCAACGCATGCCATAGAAATCTCTCCATGGGATCGGTAATTCCTGTAAATGATTTTTGAAGTCGTCACGTTGGTCAGGCCAGATGCAATCTCTGCGTGCTGTCCCTTGCAAGGAAGCTGCCAGGTCGTGACGTGTTTTCTTGCTCGCCCTGAGCAGTGCTGGCAATGCCAACGTGGTCTCAATAAAACGAAGTGAGAGACTTGTCACATGCTTTGGTCTTCAATTTTATAGCACCAAGTATAAAAAAAAATCAGAGAGGCAAGTGTCCTTTTGTCCTGTGTGGGGTCATTGATTTTCTTTCTCTGTTGCTGCTGTGCCTGGTAGCTGTGTGGGCCTCTGTTTTGTTCTGCAGACGCAGTCTGAAAGTCTGCGTCGAGGACTTTTCTTCTAATGCGTTCTCTCTCCTGAAACGGCGAGCTTGTCTGTTTATCATTTGTGTCTCGCACTTAATCCGCCGGTTTGTGCTGCTGCTCTGATCACCTCGTGGACACCCCACTTGTCTAGCGTCACGTTCAAGTTGCCTTTCCCCTTTCCTCAACATTTTTTCCACAGTGTGTATCCTGACCTCTCAAGTAGCATTCAGTCTTCCCTTACCATTTTATTTCCTTACCTGACTCTGCGTTTTCTGTCATCTTTGTGTCTTTTTGTCTGACAGTGCCTATATTTAGAACTGCGGCCTGTCCCTTCCGCTCCCAGCTCTCTCCATTTCCCGAGCATCCGTCATTCCGCTGCCCCTGCTCCGGGTCCTCCCTGAATTCCTCCCCTCTCGTCTTCTGGACCTGGTCTCCTTCACGCGCTCCTGTCTTTCGTAGGGATTTTGGTCCTTTTCACATCACCTGGTTTCCAGTTAGACTCCGATCCAGTACTCTTGTCTTTTCCTGCTTGCAAAACACGCACTGTGAAGAGTAAAGGCCATTAACGCCATGTCGCAATGTACGCGTCTGCTCCTGCACAAAACATTTTCCATGGGTGAAATGCTCCACTGATGTCAGCAGTAAAAGTTTTCAGCAAATTCTTCATTTCCTAAGTACTTCCAGATTAAGGAAGAACCTGGAATGGCTTACATACACAAAATGCTCAAAGGCCAGAGGGACCGTGCAAAAAAGTATTCATTTGAATACAATTATTTTCCAAGAGAACAAAAAAAAACCCTCTTTTTTTTTTTTAAACTGGGTCAACACTACATCTGCAGCACTCAGCCATTTTACATACGACGCCGTCACCCACTCTGTTTATCTTTAGGCAATATGCTCCTGCAAACTGCCAATTAATTGCATCTTTGGTGCCTGCTCTCTCCCAGCATCCTGGATAAACACGGCAAAGCCAATGGGAGGGAGCTGCTCCTGGCTGCCGGGGGAAGGAAATCTGTCATTGTCTCAGCCTTGTTATCTGCAACCAGGGCAGGCTTTTAGCAGCGTTCTGCTTGTAAACACCCTTTTTAGACATCTTCTCATTTACATAGATGGCACGTCAGCCATTGTCTGCCGCGCTACCTGAAGATTTTTGAACAATTGCTTTCCAAAATATTAGCTGTGGATTGTCCTTGGTGAAAGGTAAGGGCCATCGGCGCGAGTAAAGTGCGGTAAGCGAAGTCCTTAAAATGCAAAGATAAAGCTGAGTGCAAGCAAATATAAGAGAGAGAAAAGGGGAGGATGGGCGATTGAGACTCAGCCGAGGGTCAGCGCTGCTCAGAGCAGCCTTCCCGTGGGTTTTGTCTGGATTGCTGTTGGGAAGGTTCTTGGGACAGGTCTGGTCATGACGTGGCCTTTTGGGAAAGGTCCGGTCTGTGGGTTAGCCCAGGAGTACCTTCTCCTCCACTCCGAGCTGGAACTATTTTCTGCTCTGTGGAAGAGTCCTGTGTTACTGAAATCTATATCCAGACAAAACAAGGAACCATAGGAAATAATCTCCATTGCACGCAGGGCTTTCTGACTGGCCGTATTCTTCCTTTCTGTCTCTAATTTCTGTGACTCCTGAAATCCCCAAAGAATGCACTGGAGAGCTGATCCCTCGCTGGTTTTCGATGTGCACTAGTGACAGCCGAGCAGGTCTTCTCTCTGTCGTTATTTCTATTATGCCCTAAGACGAAGTGACTTCCAAAGAGGCTCAGCTGAATCTCCAGTGGCTACAGAGAGCCGGGACAAAATCTTCTCCTAGGGCAATCCTCAAGAGGATTTTAAACTGCCATCTTGACACTGAGTTATTGTAAATTAACTGTTGCTTCCAGGCAAGGAATGATGAATGGTCTGAAACGAGGAGATAAGCGTGCATATGGATGCATTCTCCCAGGCTCTCATGGACCTTCTGCCTTACCAGCATCTGGGATCAGCTCCTAGGACAGGGAATGTTTAATGATGGGTCAATTCTTATTTTAATATGGCCATGTATACAGAGAATAAATGAGTGGAATTAGTTTGAACTTACACCAGTGTAATATAGAATCATAGGATCATTTAGGTTGGAAAGGGCCTTTAAGATCATCAAGTCCAGTCGTTAACCTAACGCTGCCATGTCCACCGCTAACCCATGTCCCTAAGCGCCAGGTCTAGGCGTCTGTTAAATATCTCCAGGGGTGGGGACTCCACCAGCAGCCTGGGCTGCCTGTTCCTGCTTGACAACCCTTTTGGTGAAGAAATTTTTCCTACTGTCCCCATCTAAACCTCCCCTACTTGAAGAAAAGTGAGCTCCTTGTGTCCTGTAACAATAGACAGAACCATATTTGGAGGTTGGTTGGTTTGTTTGCTTGGCTGTTCTTTTTTACCAGCCTTATCTTAGACTGTCGGTGTTTCAGTTGTGTCATTTACCAGCAGTGCCCTAGGGCCGTAGCTAAGGTGAGTCCTGACGTGCCTGACCGCCAGCACGGCCAGCCCAGCATCGCGGTGAGCAGGGAAGGGACCCCAAGGACACGGGCGGCTTGCGGTTACCTGCAACGGCGGCTTTGTTGGCGAATCCTGCTCCTGCTAAATCACTGAGGACATCACCACTGGACGTCAGTGGAAGTGGCGTCTGGCCTTCAGACAGCAAACACATGCTTCGTTGTGGGTACTGCAAAAAGGGTTTCATCCCTGTCCCTCGGTTTTGGCTATAGCGTGATTTTTGGTGCAACAACTGAGTTCAGGGGAAAGGAGATCCAGACTGAGAGGAGTGCGTGCCCGCGTGTCCCGAGGGCCAGCTGTGCAAATGGCACTTTGGGAGACGGGAAAGGTGCTTGTTTGCTCTGGAGCGATAGCAAAATCTGTATTGTGATTATTCAGAAGTCACAGGCAAGCTGTTAGTGTAAGGTTGGGACGCTGAACAGAGCCGTGATAGAAAGCATCCTTGCAATTCCGCCCTTCCACTTCTCTCGATAAAAACATGGCCAGGAGAACAGCAAGTCCTTGCTCGGTGCTCTCCTGGAGCACAGTGGGCCCTGGTTCGCAGTGGATGCTCGCAGCTCCCTTCCTGATTAACTCGGGGAACAGCCCAAACAGCTGAAACAGATAATCTGGCTGTCCCCACTGTTTGCGGTCATCACCAGAGCAGCGAGTCCAAACATTTGCTGTCAGAAATGAGCAGAAAACACGCCTCGAGGAGGATGTGTTGGGGGAAGAGGGGAGGAACGGGGAGTTGTGGGAACTTGAACAAAATAGCCAAGGCTTCTTTTCTTTTATTTCTGTAATGTGCCAGAATTTTCTCCTTGACAGAGCGAAGTAAAATCTGTTGGATTGAGGCTGTGTACCATTGTGGAGCATTGTAATATTGGAATACAGTGGAGACGGGAGACATATGTTGCCATTAGGGACTAGAGTTTATTATCACACTGGCTAATAGTGAAAGTTTAGATTTCAAGAGGATTTGAGGAGAATGTCCATGAATTCCTATACGCCTGAATTGTGGACGTATTCCTGTATGCCCAGACTGTTTTATAAACTAAAATGTGAATTGTAAATATCAATAGAAGGAGGCTGCAAGCTAAGCTGACGGCATTTATAGTTTCAGTTTTAAAGATTAACTGCCTTCAGGAAGTAATAAAGATCAGAGCTGCTGGATCCCGATGCAACTGCCTATGGAAGCATGTTGATATTGCCATGACGGGCTTCAGGAGCAGCGCGTCTCGGGGAGGGTTCGGAAACGGACGCCCTCTGACGTGACCGGCATCCGCCCAGCAGTGTCCAGCCTTCCGTAGCATCGGCTGGCCAAGCGTCCTTGGTAGGGATGGGGAATACATAACGTTTGGAAGTGATGGGAGCCTGTTACTGAATAAATGAAGATGAAATCTTAAAATTAATCAGCGGTGCAAACAGAGGAGCCTGCGCTTATGTGCCAGCTCTCTCACTTCTTACCTGTATGGTTGCTGTACTGCACTAATTATGTATGAGAAAGAAAAATGTTAGATGCAGTTTAATTAGGAATGAGCTGCTTTGTCATGTAAACTTGGAGTTTCTTCAGGCTGGAGCGCAGCCAGTACCTGCGCGAGCTCCTCGGCAGCAGGGAAGGCGCTGGGAGCAGATGCCTCTCCTCAGAGCAGCCAGCCTCAAGGAAGGGTTTGAATTACAAAGGAAGGGAAGGGGCTGAGCTTCCCTCCCCCCCAGCTCCCTCACAAAGGGCAATAGTTAGTTTACTTTAATAACCCCGCTATCAGCTGCAGAGGAAGTCTCGCGGTCCCACAGTCTGCGAGCAGTCCAAGAGCCGGCTGAACCGTCCGAGCCACGCAGAGCCGAGCGACCCGGCCGAGGGCGGCCAGCGCGGGAGATGGGCTCGCGCTGCTCCCGGAGGAGCTGACTTTCCCGGGGACCTCAGAATTGGCTTTCTATCCTGGTCTTATTTTTTCTGTCCTGTGAAGGCTTGGGTAAGTGCCTGGTAGTTTTCCACTTCCCTTTCTTTTCAGTGGTTTGCTAGGATTTGCCAAATTACAATGGAACTGCAATGACAAAGTATTTCCTGCGCCTTCATCAGCTCGCTCTGGAAGTGAATGGTCCAGATTTGAGAAGCTAGACCTTTAAAAGCTTTATATTCGTATCCTGCTTTCTAAAAAGGGCCAGGGAGCAGATGTGGAGAACACAGACTTTCCAGCGCATTGTTCCAGCTGGTGGGGACTGCTGGGGCTCCAGCATCTTGCAGCGCGTTGGATTTGCAAATGTTGGATGGCCGTGCACAGAGATCTCCCGAGGTCGGTGGGTCGGTTCGGCGGTGCAGATGTTTGTGCTGTTTCCTGTACAATCAGCCCGCGGGGTCGAGGCAGCTGTGCCTCCAGCCAACTTCTGCATTCAATCACCCGCCAAGGAAAGGAGCGCTCGGCGCTTTCTCTAGACGTTTGCGGGGAGAGACAGAAAGGTGCAGGAAAGAAATGGCAAAATGGTTTGCGTGAAAGGTGTTTGCGCTGGGCCCTGCTACTCTTGCAAAGGGATCCGGGGATTTGGGAGCACGGTGTATGGGCACGCGATTCCCTCGCATCCACGGGGAGCGGCGTGCAGAATTAATAGGTTTTTCAAAGCGATTGTAAAAGATCTGTATAATTGTACAAAAAGACTTGGCCGTGGACGGGGGCCGGGCGTGTTTGCCGGCAGTCCCGGGTGCGCGTAGGCGGCTGTGTACGTGGTGAGAGCGTAGCAGAGCTGCCTTGAAAGGGAGGTGCGCTGAACTTATGTAATGTGCGAAGCTGAACGTCCTTTCCCGATGTCCCTGCTGTGAACCTGAAAAGACTAACCCTGAAATGGTTTTAAAGCTGTCTTTTTTAGTCATCCTTTATGCAATTTGTTTCTTTTCACGTTTCATTTTGAGTAAGAAGAGACAGGCTGGTTTCGCTCCCCTCTCCACTCCTCCTCTATTGTTAGGCTCTCCCAGCTTCCCGTGCAATTGTCCAGCTCCGCTCTTTTCAGAGCCCAGCGGAAAAGGATATCATTGAAAAGAAAGAAAATATTTCAAATTAAAGTCTGGCAAGCGTTTGCTTTCTCATTAGGCTTTAGACTCACTTCCTCCCCCCCATCTCTTTTTCCCCAAAAGTAGCAGGGTGACCAGCATTGCTTGCAGTGTCTCAAACAGCGGCAGAATCCTTCTTAGCCGTTCACTAATCAACAAATGCAGCAAATAATAATCACAGTTGGAAAATGATGTGTTTTTATAATAATATGTACAACTGGGAACACCCGAATATAACGAAAGCCGTGAATTCTCAAGTTAAGACAAGCTTCTTTCAGACTGAGGAGCCGGAGACAGCTGATGAGGCAGCGACACTGAGCATCTGCCGTGGCCGGGGATCCCGAGCCGTCGGAAGGGCGTGAGGAGAGGAGTGTGCAGTGAGGGCGAAAAGGTCAAGGCTGCATCTGTATTTGTTCTCATTAAATCATAGCTCTATGTAGCGAACGGTAATTAATAGTCGTGTTAACGTTCAGAGGTAAACTGATATGACTCTCCTTGCTTCCCTTTGATTCCCAGCCATCATTTCAGTCGTTTTCCTTTGAGCAGCACAGATGAGGCAGGGTTGGATCTGGATGATCTTCGGAGACACCCAGCCAGCAGAACACATGGCCTGGCGGCATGTTTGCGCCGCGTGACGCTGCCGCGCCGCGCCCGGGCCCCTGGCACCATCCTTCTTCCCGCTGTGCAGCAATTAGCGGGAGGTGGCCCTGGGCGTGACTACGGTGCACAGAAGATGAGGGTGCCGTGGGGTTCGTGAAAATCACGCAGGCTCTGGTGAGGCTAAGCGGCCTCCCGTGGCCTCGTTAGTGGCAGTGTTAGAACAGGGAGACGTGACCGGAGCGGGTGGAGAAGCGGCGCTGTAGACCAACGGGAGACTCCCTTTTGGTGCTCCGGTCGCTCCCCGTCCGAGCTGCAGCCCTGAGCGTGGCTGGTGTTTTATCACGGCAACTGGCCAGGCTCTTGTGGCCCTAGGGTGCCTAGTTGGGAAGCTGGGAAGAGAGTGAGTGGGATGGGAAGGCCCTCAGTAATTCTGTGAGTTTTCTTCTGCTGAGAGTTTTCTTATTCAAAAGGGTCCCTCAGCGCCACTGGGTATGGTACAGAAACAGCCCCCATCTTTGCTTCTCTTTGACTTTCCCCATCTCAGAGACCTGTGATTTGATGACAGATTTAATCATATAAGATACCGTTGTCATCTGTGTTGAGAAGAACTATTCAAAGAACTTGGAGTTGCATCACCTGGGAGAGCAAAACCTGAAGGCACTGATTTGCTCAGTCCCAATTTTAGGTACTTGAGAGCCAATGTTTAAGACTTGTTGGGCACTGATGATGTTGAGTTGTGCCGAATGCTGGGCCCAAGCTGCCAGTTTCCCCAGTCAGTGGCTCTGTTAGATATACAGGCTTGTTCATTTGTCACAACTGAAAACTTGCTCCACGAGGGTCTCCTTTCCCCCAGGACTGGTTCCTTTTTCCACCCTGTCACCATATAAGAATTTTCTGTCTTTTTTTAAACAGAGAGCCATCATTTCTTTTTCCTCATGCTCCACCCATTAATGGGAAGGGATAACGGGCCCCGGCTGGGGGCTGTTTTGTTGACCGTGTGTCCCAGCAGCTGGGGTCAGTGGCTGGGTAGGACCTTGCTGGTGGCACTGGAGATGCTCTGGTTCTGCTGTGGCTGTTGCAGTGAGAGGTGGCAGCCTCTGCCCTGCTGCTGTGGGAGAGTCTGGCACACTCCAGTACTCCAGTACTCTTTCCCAGTAAAGAGCAGGATGCCGACTGGGCTGCAGCCAGTAGATTTAGAGCAAAGACAATAAAAACAAAAATTAGAGTGATAAGTTGATTAAAAGGCTTTTGATAAAAAGCGGTTCGTCATATCCTGCAATGCGACTGACCGATGTGCTGGACGGGAACGCTTTCGAAGGGGCTGTGCAACGCGATGCCTGTGCTGCTGCCGTCCCACGGGAGAGAGCAGAAAGCTCCAGCTGAGAGATTTGCATCGTTCTTTCCACTTGCAGGACTGATCGTCACAGTGTGGGACAATTCCCAGTGTTTATTGTCCTGACAGCGTGTGTCACATCTTCCCATCCCCCAGTTAGTGCTGTTTGCTCTTAGGTCACTCTTGCCCTTCCTGAAACTCGGAGAACGGGCAGCTGCACGTTTTAGCAAGCTCTCCTGCTGCGGTCTGGGAAAGGTGCTCAGCATTGAGGGAAAAGTGATGTGGCGAGGACACCCGAAATAGCGAGGAGAGAAGGTGGTGACTGGTCCTCAGTTGGGTTTGTAGTGGTGGGCATGAGAACTGAGGGCATTGAATCACATGGAGCACGCCGAGAGAGCAATGTCAGAGGTGGCTCCTGTGCGGGACCAGGGCTCCCAGCCGAAATACAGAACAGGTATGGAAGTGCACGAACAGGGCTCCTTGTGTCTTTATGCTGAGTGGCACAGGCTTGGCCTCGCAGAACTCCTGAGCAGCTATCCCGATGGCTCAGGCTGCTCGCGCTTCCCTGTGTCCCCAAGTGGGCCCTGCGGCACAAGCCAGCCCTTTCCGGCGTGGCCCCTCGGCCAGAAGAGCATCAATAAAAATGAGAATTTATGAGCTCTGTCATGTACAGCAAGCAAAGCATCGTGCTACAAATTAATCACTGATTGCAGTGCCGTGCTGACTGGGAGCTTTCTGGTTCTTTCTTGGCATCGTTGCAAGGTTGTTAGTTAAAAAACAAGTTTGATAAAGAGACCCTTGGCTCCCAGCGCTTCTGCCTCCTCTGACACCTGCTCGCTAAACACGAGGCGCTGTTAGCCGGACAGGTGTGCAGGTTGCTCCAGGTTTCAGTCATCAGAATGGGACAGCACTAACAGTTCTCTGTGCTTGTCTGTTGCCTCCTATCCAGCGATTTTGGGATCAGATAATGATCTGCCTTCCAGTTTGGGCTGGGAGGAGCTGGATGCTGGCTGGTCTACTGGGGGCTTAAAGGACAAACTGGGCAGCAGCTTCTCTCTGGGCTTCAGCGAGGGGTTCGCAGGGACCAAAGGGCCTCTGCCTTGAGCTCTGTTTCTGCACTTACACAGCAGCGACAGAGTGGCTGAGCTCTGGTTTTGAAGCAGCCCAAGTGCTTTAAAGGGGCTGTGCCCCAGCAGAACGAGGTTAAAATGGCTCATGGCTCCTGCACGTGGCCTACAGTAATTGATGGCTTTGTCACGTCAGCTGACGTCCTTTTCCCTGAGCTGCAGAGAGCATCCCCTGGCCTTCTATAGGAAATGGTGCTCACGCGTCCGTATGGATGCAAAGACAGCTGTGTGTATGTGCGTGGCTTCTAAAATACAAAGTAGAGAGTCATTACGTGGCAGAAGCAGGAAAACCTTATTAACCCTTGATATAATTCTGATGTCTCTGTTAGCAGGGTTTAAGGGAAAGAACTCAAAGTGTTTTTCAGACATGAACCCCAGCAGCATACATCTTCCCAGTCAATAGGGAGAAGCCAGAGCCGCGGACAGGCGTTCTGTCCGCGGACTCGCCGCGTGGGAGAGCCAGCGTTCCTGCCCGCAGCCCCCAGACCCGTTGCGCTGCTCCTGAGCGCGGCAGAGCTTTGGAGCCGGGTGCCGGGGCCGCGTGTTCCTGCTAAGCTGCTTCCCTTTCCCACCAAGAGAGGTTCGGCTCATTGTTCTCTGATTTCAGCAGACAGGAAAAAACCCACCTTTCAGTTCTGTTGCCCGCCCCGTCCCCACAGCTGCTGCTAGCAATTGTCCTGGTGCTCCTACCCAGACCCACTCTCTTTGTTTTCCTGCGGGTAGCTGTGTGAGGTTATTGTTTGTGCAGCAGTTTTGTTTATCCCTGACTGAGACCAGACCGTTATTTCCTACTGACTCATGTCACCTGTTGATGGCCTCTTCCTGTCCGTCGCATTTGTGCCGTGTAGGGTGGGAAGTGGTGGCCGGAGCTCAGGTTTAATCAACGCTTAATTGCAGCAAGCCCACGAGAAGCCCTGCAGAGGAGGGAGCAGTCGAGCTGTCGGGCTGCAGCCGCGTGCTCCTCAGGGGATCCTGGGGAGAGGGAGATCTGGGGGGGATGCTGCAATGTTTGGGGTGTTTTGGCCCCTGTTACAGCAGATCTGTATCCACTGAGCCCATCCAGCCCAATTTGGTCACTGGTGCTGTGCCCTGGGACCCTCCCACTGCCCACATCCCCCGTCAGCGGGTGCCCAGCAGACCCACCAGATTTTGGGGCGTTGCCTCGATCGATGGGTCCGTGGAAAGGTCTGCGTTAGCTACAGCTTCGGTTTGTTTCAGGCTAGCTTCTTACTTTTTTTTTTTTTTTATTTCCCCGTTCTTTTGTTTCTTTTTTAAGAGTGCTCCTCCATCAGAGCTGGGCGCCGTTGCCCATCTTGGGTGTTGGAGGATGGCTCGGCTGCTCTGCGTGGAGCGGAGCCCGTTCTGCTCCTGCGAATGCCAACGGCAATCACCCAGGCGCTGGGGAGGGAGCAGGGCATTCTGCATCTCAGATGTAACATCAACATGAAATTTCATCACCTAGGTTTCAAGAAAAATAAACTGTGGCTGGACTTAGACCATAGCGGCGAGGAGGAGTAAGGGAGAGAGCCTTTTATGAGCATTGAGAATATTTGTAGCTAAGCAACCAACATCAGCGGGAAGAATAAATCAAAAGTTTCAGGGCTCTGCCTGCCTGCCTTCAAGGGTCAGGAACTGTATTTTCCCTCTCTTAACAAGATTGCTTTCCTTTGAAACATCAGCTATTAGCTACTGCTGGAGGCAGGAGACCGTATTAGATAAACTGGAAGCTGGTTGTGGGATACTGGGCTAGGAACAGAAATGAAAGGACAGAGACGATAAGCATCTTGCCGAAGGCCATGAAGTGAGTCAGGCCTCCCAGCAGCTTACAGGAAAACACTCTTGGGAAGGTAAAGTCGAACACATAGATAATATTTTCTAATTACTCTTCTGTAAGTCCTCCTACCAACTCTTCAAGGTAGCAGCTGTAGATTGTATTCCCATTTCACAGATGGCAGAAGTTGGGGGACTGGCTGACTGTAGCGTTTACGTTTGAGACGGTGAGTCTCTGTGGCTTTCCTCATTTTTGGTGTTCGTACAGTTCCTGTTGCTTGGGGCGCTCGTCTCCGTTGCTATAATGGCAACACAGATCCGAGGCCTGTTAGATAATTGGGCTTTATTTTCTACACAGATATTGTGCAGTGTTCTTCACTGGGTTGCACCAGAAAACCTAGAAGCAAGACATTTTACTTTAAAATGTGTTTTATTTATAAAGAGGAAATTTCCCAGAACTGCCAATGGGAATGGCAGCAAATCAAATCCCAGCAGTCGTTTCTCAGTGGAACCTCTTTTTTTTTAAATACCATCTTACAACCTCAGGGTGTTTTCCCTCTCTGCTTCTGCCTCCCGCTCAGGCACGAGCTGGTTGGAGGTGCCCAGTCTCTGCCCTGCGCTGGCAGCCTCGCCGGTCCCCTGAGGGACGGGGCCGGTGCGTGCCCTCCGCGCTGCGAGAAGACCCCCGTAAAGTACTTCTGAGCCACGCTGCGGGAGCCCCAAGACCCTGCTAAACACACAGCTGTAACACACCGTAAATCCAGGCCTTAAATAGGCTTATTCCCTGATCAGGAACCCCAGAGACCTCTTAGCCTTCACAGGCACTAAAGTTGGTGTTAATTATAAAACTGAGTGTATTAAGGCCAGATCTCATGGTATTTCTATGGAACTGTATTCCTAAACCAGATTTATGATTTTAATGAGAGGAGTGAACTGTAATACAGGATAACTCGCGTGGTCTTGGAATTCCAAGAGCTGTCCCAGTACCACTGATATTTCTGGGCAGTGCTCCTCAGCAGGACTGTCCGCATATTTGAGCGCTTCGTGCGGCATTTTCTCCACTTCTCTGCCTAGAGAGCTTCCTGCAGCACTGAGCATTTCAGGGGAGTTAAAAAAAGCCTGTCTCCATTTTTATGTATTCGTGCTCTTTATGTGCTGATCTCTATTCAGAGCATCCCTTTAAAGATGATGACAAGCATATAACTTTTAGGAGGCAAACGGCTGGTTTTCTGTCTTATTTACTGATACAGCTGTAAGCCTGCCTGATGGTGACTGGAATTACTCAGCTGTGAAAAGCACTTACGGATTTGAAAGCAGAGGGTGTTTCTGTCCATTAACACCAGTGTTCACAGAAGCCCAGCTGGGTGCGGAGTCCATTTAGTCCCAGTCCCGCAGCTGGGCTCTGAGGGGTGGCTTGGGCTGGCAGGTAGAGATTAAACGGCTGTTGGGTGTATTTAGCAATAACACTACGCCAGCCTGACAGTGAATGATTTTGGGCCATTGTTGATGTTAACATTCATTCAGGATGGATTTTATTTTTCATATTAGTGAAACTATCACTTTTTGAAGTAATGCAAACCCAGTTTGGAAGCGGCACCAACTATTTTTAAAGAAAAAAAAAATGCATTGGCAGGTGTGCGGGAGATGTTCTGGAAATAAAAGACAGAGCCTGGGTTAAGAGAAACCCAGTGCATTCATATAGAGCTAAGCTTTTCTCTTTGATATTTTTTCTCTCCCTCCCACCCACCTTGGGAGTGAAGTGAGGTGGGATCTGCTCTGCTCCCGCTCCTCTGCGTGTGGGAGCTGAACCGCTCCGGCTGGTTCCCGAGGTATTCCCAGCTCCCGGGGCGTCCAGACCACGAAACCGCTCCCCGAGGCACCGATGGAGTTTCTGAAATGGTTCCACAGATGCAGATAAGCACAAACAGTTGACAAACACACACGCAAGCTCTCTCCCGACCCTTCCTCTGCTGCAGCGGGTGTGCTGGGGGGCAGACCCGGGGAGCGTGGGGAGAGCCAGGACCCCCGGCCGGTGGGTGGGCAGCTCCCTCCTAGGGATGGCAACGCGGCCAGCTGGTTGTGAAACAGGTTGGGGACACTACAGTCAACTTAAAATTCATGTTTGAAGTTGTTCTTCAGCTTTCTTACTCCATTTGATGAGCTTTTGCCCTCCTTGCCGGCTTGATAGTGTTTTGTTCCGTCGGCTTCTCTCCGCGTTTGTCAGTGCCACCAGTCCTTGCGTCTCTTGCTGAAGGAAAAGCAAAACCCAGCAGCTGCCAGAACTCAAGCTACTCTGCCTTGAGATTTTTAATTTGAGTAGTTTTCATATTGGCAATGCCCCTGTGGTAACTAATGTTATTTATTAATTAATTCTTTGAATTACAGCCAAGCACGCATAGCAGTCCCAGCCCGCTGCTGCTACGTGCTGAGCCAACCCGTACCTAAAGACAGCTGCGGGGTGGGAAGGGCTCCGGAGGTGAACGGGAAAGAAAAATGCAAAATGGTGAGGGACTTTTCTCAAATGAAAGTAATGCCGGTTTCTTGAGATGTGCTGAGCTGGGCCCTGCTTTCCTGAGGAACCCCCAGCTCCTTGAAGTCTGAGCTTTTAAATGTCACTTTGGTTGTAGTTACTGGGAAGATAGGGCTGAGCGGCTTGGGGGCTGGCAGGAATGGGAGCTGTGGCCTTGCAGAGCACGGCATGGCATGGCATGGCATGGCACAGCACAGCATGGCACGTGGGTGCCAGCGTGGCCTTGGGATGTCCCGTCCACCCACGGGATGCCCGTGGGTGCTGACAGGTCCTTCCCAGCCCCACGCCCTGGTCCCGGGCTGGCTGGGGCAGTCCTGCCTGCGCCACGCGTGCCAGGACCAACCCGGGCCGTCCCAGGGAAGTTTGTTTCTCTGAATATGAGGAGAAAGTGCCCTTCAGCGCTTCTTTTGGAGTGTTTTCTCTGTCTCCCTTTATGCCCTGTAAGTGCCTCTTTTTCACTGTTACTTTTTTTATTCCAAAATCACAGCCTCTTGTCTTTAGTTTAATTTTTACATTTAATGAAACAGCCCTGTAATTAAGTGTTCTTTAAGAAATCCCTGGGCAGGGCATCTCCTGACAAAAAGCACTCTGATTTTATTATTGCTACTAACGCAAAGTAATGAAGTGTGTGATTCCTCACCAAATGTAACTCAGGGCGTTAATCATTTCAGTTCAAAGGAAAAGTTAGCGCCGTCGTTTCTGCTGAACTGATCGGCTCACTGTCCTGTTACGTTCTTCGCTGTTTGTTTAGTTTTTGTGACTGTTTTGTTTTGGCCTAGAACACACAGTACATGTAATTGCAGGTATGTTTGTGTGAGCTTCTGTGTGCTTGGGTACGTTTGGTTTTCTGGTCCACTGGGCAAACAGCAATAAGCCAAATTCTGGGAAAGCTGAACGAGAAAAATGGACTTTCTGCAACGTCTGGCTTGACAAACCTGCTGAGCACCTCACTGAGAAACGCTAAGTAAGCCTTAAAAACATCGGAACTTGCTGAAATGTTCTCATTGAGAAATGTTTTTCAATCTCCAATGTGAACTACAAAAAAAAGCAACTCTGTGACTCAGACAATCCCACGTTTCCTTCTGGATTGGACCAGCTAGCGGTTCAGACACGCTTCCTTCCCATCTCCTGCTCGGAGCCGTTGCTGTTAATTATTTCCAGGCTCCAGCTGAAGGCTGAGCAAGCAGTCGGGGCAGATGTTGGCCACCTGGGCTCTCGCAACAAGGCTTCCCAAAGCCGGGACACGTTCGGCTTCCAGAGCGACGGTTTCTAGACATCGAACCATTGTCAGAACTAGGTCAGCTGGGTATCAAAATCTGTGGTTGCTGGAGATCCTGCTGTGGGGCATTGGAGCCTGGGCGAGCGCGTGGCAACTGCGGGCTGTCGGCGTACGGCACCGTGACCGCGTGAGACGGGTCTCCCATCGCTGTCCGTGCTGCGCTGATTAAGATGGCAACAGCAAGAGTCCCTCGGGAAACCAGAACCCAGCGTAAAGGTTAAAAGCAGCCATTGTTTGGTTTTTAGAGGCTTTTCCAATAAAATTGCACGTCTCTGGCGGAGGACTTCTGCAGCAGATGCAGATAACCAGGGAATGTATTCAATGTGCCGCTACGTAGCAGTCTGAGGGACAGGAGGCACAACTTGCAGACCTGTCAGCGCCGACTGCATCCACGGAGCCGTGAGTGCCAGAGCTCCGGGAAAGGGCAAGGGACAAACAATACTGGAGGAAGGCATAGGGTAAGGTAAATCATTCCAGAAAAAGACTTCGGAGACCTGTGCCCTGGTTCAGGGTGTGAAGCCGCAGCGGAGTGCATGTCCCCAGCACCCCCGCATCACTGCACCCGCGCATCGCCCCGCGCCCTGCCTGGAGCGGGCAGGATGTGTCCCACACAGCCCTGCATCGCCCCACACCCCTACCTGAGCAGCAATCCCTCCTCTCGGCTGCTCTTCCTCGGGAAAACACACTGTCCTGCCCTGCCCGTCTCCAGTAGCCAAGGAACAGGAATTTCCCTGCTGTCTCGGTGCGTCCAGCGCCGCAGAAGGGGTTCAGCTCCTTCTTTGCTGTGTCCTCACGGCCTCTGAGGTTCCGCGTGGGCCCTGCGCCGGTGCTCAGCTCTTCTAGTTAGAACGCGAGGAGGCCTGCCGCAGCGGGAGATGGTCTCAGGCAGGAACAGGAGAAGCGCAGGTGTGTTTGGGGTGGTTCTGAGGTGGCGGAAGAATAAGTTCAGCTGGAAGGAGGAAGGTGGAGGGTTTGGACCTGTTAGTCTGCATGTGGCCGGCTGAAACGTTCCTTTCCTCTGATCATCCTTCATCCTGTCTTTGATCTGAGCTGTACTTTTTCCTGGAGGACTTCCAAAATTCTTGGTGTAGCTATGAAGCTCCCTTCTTTTTCCCCTGTGCAGGGCACATCCCTCAAATTTAAGACACTGCGATGATGAGGTGGGGCTGTTGTCTATAAAGTCATTTCTGGATAAACACGTTTGACTTCTTCAGATGTTCTTGATCTCTGTTCCTAGAACAAGCACAGAACAGGCAACAGCAGCGCAGGCTCCCACCTTCATCTCGTGGTGTGACTTAGCGCAGCGTGGAAAATCATCCCCGTAAAGGGTTCGAGCTGTGGTTTGGGTACAGATGTCCAATAAATTGAGAACTTTGGCGACCCTCATTTCTGACATGCCAGACAGATTCAGGTGCCAGAAGCGCACTGGGAAGCAAAGGCTGGGTTGGGAACAACGCCAGGAGCATTTGTTCAGCTTTGGAGCCGCAGCCTGGCCGTCCCTGGGCTAGGCAGCTGGATGACGGAGAGAACCCCAAGGCGGGTAACTAGATAACGGTGTTGCTCTTTAAAAGGACAACAAAAAAAAAAGCATTGCACCTTGTCCCTGCTTAGGAGGCTTGGAAGCAAAAGAGAAAAGGCTGCTTTCTCTAGAGGTGAACCGTCACTTCTCCTCTCTGCAGCAGGAGAGGCCTGACACTAGATAAGTAGCTATGAGATGATTCATAAAAAACTAATTTATAATTTGCCAGAATATAATCCTATTTGATCAGTGTTATTCAGTTCTTCTTTCTTTTAAAATTCAGTGCACTTAACTGTTCTACGAGGGTTTATGAATGTTTAAAAATTGCTTTGTGGTCCCTAAAGTAATTTGACAAGTCTGACAGCTATTGATTAAAAACCTGAAATTATTCAGACTAGAGGATGACTTGGGGGATTAGATAGAAAGTTTTTTCAAATGTGAAAGGAAATAAGATGTTGGAAAGTAAATATGTTCTTGAATATTTTTGAAAAATCCATTACAACTGTGAAATTAAATTGAAATTAGATACTTCGTGTGGGGATGAAGGAACTAAATGCTGGCTTTACTGTTTAGGCATGGGGTAGAACTCACCGTCCCAGGTCCAACAAATGTTTCCCTGGAAGATGCTGGTGATGGGGGCTGGCATGGATCCCATCGCTGTGGGGAGCCCCTGGGGAGCCCTGTGCGCCTGCCCGTTCCTGGCCGGGGACCAGCCAGCTCCTCCCCTCCAGCCATTCTGCAGCGTGGAGTTCGATGCCGAGCCAGGTCGGCAGACAGCTGTGGGGCTCTGTCCCGTGTGTCTGTTCCTGTCTGACTGTGGACAGACGGGAGCTCATGGAGCCTCAGACTGAATGACCACAGCCTCCCAGATTGGCCTGATTTCCACTCCTCGTGCAAGGGCTGCTGCGGTGGTTGGGAGCAGCTGTTATGCTGGATACCTCTGTCTCAACCTGTCCTTCTCCAGCAGACCTCCAGGAAGGATATCCAAGAGCTGGTTATACATCTCTGTGCATGCCAAAAAGACTCCTAGGAAGTCATTAGACCAGCCGGGCCATTTTCCATATGACCAGAAGGGACCTCTTCATTCAGCAGGTCCAGACCTGTTCTGTTACTGACAACCATGCTTTACAATATCCTTCATAAACATATTTTCTCCATCTTAACATCACTGAGGTTTTCTCCCCCGTTCTTCCTCCTTCTGGGAGACTAATCTCAAAATTCACTTCTATCATGGTTAAAAGCCCTCTTCTGATTTTCAAGACTGAATCTATTCACAGCCAGTTTTTAGCCACTTGTTTCACCAGTGCTGCCCTGTAGCTTGAGTAGCTCTTGTCTTTCTCGCGTACTTACCTGAAGTACGTGTAGTCCTCATGCCCCCCAGTCTTTTTGTGTACAGTGAACAAGCTGAGTGTCAGAACGCTCCAGCATCGAGCCGAATATGACCCAGAGGTGACTTCTCCCCCCAGCCCTCTCTCAGTTGAGACTCGGGTCAATCCCACGGGGCAGAGGTGGGCACTTTCCCAGCTTGGCTGCCATGGGCAGTCAGCCCAGTCAAAACACTGCAAATCTGAGTGGATGATCCATAGCCAAGCATCTCTGGGACTGAAGAAGTAACTGCCTTGGCCTGCTGGCAGCTGGCTGGGAATCAGGGCAAACACCAGTGTAGCAGCTGGGTTTGTGGGGCAGGAACCAGTTCATCTGCTGCGTGTGTTGTGGGAGAGCCCTCCTTCCCCCAGTCCGGGGGGAATCGCCGCTGGGCACCATTTTCCGAACGCAGAACCAGTGGCCACCTCTTCTGTACCCAGAAAAATGTCTGGTAAGAGGCTGGTCGCTTGTTCGTCAGTGCTGTTGTCAGGGACCGTGTGTCAGCTCGGGTGGAAGGGATGAGAACACGTGAGTCTGTGGGTACGGGACGTCTGGTCAGCTTTGCAGGGTGTGTCTGCCCAGCCAGGTCGACCACGAAGACCTGGTGCTGCCTGCGATGGCATTATCATGGCCGGTGTTTAACTGGGTAATTGATGGCTGTTGGTGTTGGTTACATTCTTGAGTGATTCTGTCCACACAGATAATAGAGTGTTTGTGATGATGAGTCAGTTCCCTGGCTGGAAGAGCAGATGCGTGGATGTGGAGATGTTAAAGCAGCAGATCATGGTGAGCTTCTCTGGCCTGCGACTCCGCGGGGTACCACAGCCCTTGTTCACCTCCAGTAACTCTCAGCTTCCCTGTGGTCAGTGTAAACCACACGTTAGGGGAGCCTGCAAGGGACAACGTGGAGCTTGGACACGGTATCACCGCACTTTAAATACCGTCACCCGGTATTTTACACCCTTGGGCTATCTCTGGCCCTCGGTTATATTTCAGTGACAATATTAAGCTTCAGAAAGATGAGTGGAAAGAAAGGAGACCTTCAAATTTAGTTACTTCCAGGAAATACTAGGCACTGCATAGTTGTAATTCTGCAGCAGACCGGGATTATCCACAAACACGGTGCCTCCCAAGTGAAGGGCAGTAATACAGCTGACCCCCGGCGCACTTTGAACTTAGCTACCTCTGATTAATTAAGTTTTTCCTTCCTTGAGCCTGATTTAGTACTTATGCTGAGAATGAAGGATTTAAGTTAAGAAACTGTTGAGAAATTGAAGGACAGCTCTCATCCTCTTTCTGATCTCATCCCCGTTCCCATCACACGCATGCACACGTGGGTAGTAGAGGGCTGAAAAATCAGTCTGTCCCAGAGTTCTGGTCATTCCACCTGCAACTGCACCACTTTCCATGCGGATTTTCAGTCCTGCCAAGCTTTACATGTCAGTGGGGCATGGCAAACGCTTGGCTAATGCTAGATGCAGGTCTCGGTGTGGAAGGTGTAACAGTGATTCTGCATTTATATGGAAAGGAGGAAGGTCTCTGTGCAGCGGTGAAGTGTCGTTTGTTCATTCCTTTCATGACTGAGCTTTCTGGGACGTTTGAAATCCACCCATGGCAGGGCTGAGGCTCAGTGCTACCATCCAGGACCCCAATTCTCCAGAACTTTTCCTCTGTGTCAGACAGAGGGGACTGGGAACGGCAGCGAGGCCGTGGCTGTTCTGCAGCTGCTCGGGGCGTGCGCTCACACAGCACCCCCGAACTTCGCAACCCTCCTTGGCCGATACCTGTAATGGTTATAACACGAGTTCATTAACATGCTGGCATCTACAACCTTCTGTATGGGCGGGGAAATGTTGAATAAAGCAAAGAAACTTGTGCAGGTGCAATGCAAACACTGGATTTAAGACTTTTTGTTGTGAGGCTGGGCTGTGGGCGCATGCCCTTACACAGGAGAGGGCAGCCGTTGTGTGGACACGGCATTTGGTGGCCGTGTGACAACTTTGTGACTCCTGACTGACATTTGCAGGGTCATTTCCACCCGGTAGCACACAGGACGGTGTCAATCACTGTGAGACAGACGGTCGCTGGCTTTGAAAAGCCTGCTACGGTGCGATTAGCGATAAGAAGTGCAAACGTGAGGCAGAATGGCTCGATTCCTCCACTTCTTTGGTATTTGGTGCCCACGACAGAATTGCTCTGGTTTAGCAGGAGTTCTGTAGAACATGGTTGGGAATATCTTTGCTCCTACCAACCAGTTGCATCTGCTCGTGTCCTGGAAAGTCACTCAACCACTGCTTCCCTAATTTGATTGCTGCGGTCGGCGTTCTCTGCTCCGCGCCAGTGCTATATCCCCATAAACGCTCGAGGATTTAGAGGGGTGGTGGTTTTACATGTGTAGTCAGATCTAAAGAAACTTGTCAGAAATTATTCTGCTGATCCTTTAATTAGAATTCTTTAACCCACTTTTTGGAGGAGAAACAATTGTTTAGAGTAATGAGAGAGCATGTTTTGATTGAAGGATGTGCAATAATCTGCTCTGAATCTGCTCGGCTGCATCGTACGGAATTAACTTATTTCTCTATATTTGTTCATATTCAAAGCATAAATAATTTAGCATTTTGTCTCTCTGCGAATGTGAGACGCACGCTTGCTGATTTCAGATCAGATGGAGCAGTGATGTTTATCACTCTGATGTTGGGGAATGATTGTTGCATATTTAATACCACCATAAATAACAATCCTCGAGCTGTGTTCCCACTTGTGGGACCGGCATGTGGCTCTCCTAACGCCTCTGATCTCCAGGTCTCGGAGCTTTTCAGTGATGAAAGCAGAGGCTTTGCTTGCCCACAGTGATACCAGGGATGACTGGCCACGGCGTTTTCCAGCCTGCCCTGCCTGGCTGGTGTCCACCAGCGTCTTCCCGCCGCGCTCTCAGCCCCCACCTGCCCGACCGAAATCATTTATCTTGCACAGAGAGACTTACTCGGAAACTTACACTGCGTGACAGAGCAAACACCAGAAGAAGTAAAACAAACCTCATTAAAATAAAGTGGCCGGACGATAAGGTGAATGTTTAACATACCTTTTAGAAGCAGTATTTCTTTTGTTCCTTTTATCTTACTAATGCCTTTAAAAACTGCCTGAAAGTATTTTATAGCAGTTGCCAAAGTAGCTGGAGTGTTCAGCATCCTCACAACGGGCACTGAACATCTCTGATTTCAGTAGGGTTCTTTCAGAGTGTGGGGAGAACACTGTGCCGTGGGCGAGCATCTGGACCATGCCTGTTGTTCCTATTTATAATTAAAATTTCCTCAAAGTGTGGTACAAGTATTAGAGCATTCTGCAGGAGCTTTGCAGGGTTCTGGTCCACTCTCTGCTGTGCACGTACGCAGGATTTTGTGCAGACGCCTTGCTGGACTCCTGCTGGTCACCCAACGCCATTTTCCATTTTCTCCTCTTAACATTCACTGGCGCGGAGATAAATTCTTGTACGTTTTACCTAAGACACTTGCCAGAATAAAGGGAGCGAGGCACTGCTTGGCAATAGTGAAAAGCGAGGGAGAAAGAGCGAGCTTTGTCCACGAGCCGTCAGCAAGCCAAGCCAGCCCCGCTAGGTCACATTCTTGTTCTCTCAGCCTTGGCACGCCTCGCCTCTTTTTAATGGAGTCCAGTGTTCCCAGTGTTTCCAAACTTGTTTTAGTGTTTGCAGCAAGCTGGGACGGTCTCCGAGAAACAGTTTGTCTGGATCTGATTTCGAGCAAGGCAGCGTCATTGCGTTGGAAGCAGGAGAGCCTCCGCACGGCTCTCCAGCCCTGGGAATGCGAAGGGACGGACGTTGCTCCCGCTTGAAGGCTGAGGTCTCAGAGGGTCCACGTCAGCGTCTCAGTGCGGATCGGGCACGTGCCTCTCAGGTGACTCTCCCAGCTGCCCCCCACACGGCGCTTGGGTCTGCGGCGCGGCGCAGTCTCGGCGCTGGGAGTGCTTTCAGCAGGAGCTGGGCCCGCCGACATGCTCCGGGAGCAGCGTGACCCTGCCCCAGCAGCTCCCCAGGGCATCGCTGGGCACCAACTCTTCCTGCCTAAAATCCGCTTCCGTTGCGCCGTGCTGCCTGCTGCTGCGGTCTCGGCCCAAACACAGCGTCGCTGCGGCAGGGGACCGTGCCGTGGAAAGCCCTCCCGTCCGCTCCTGAGGGGCCGCTCCACTGGAGCCAGCGGTACCGGACAGTGTGAAACAGATGTGGACCAGAAATGGTTCAGACCCCTTCCTTTACTGGAACACTGCCATTCTGCTTGTTTAGTATTCTAAAAGCAGAGCTAATAACTATTTTTGTCTCCATTCTCATTTCTCACGTACATATGAAGTCTCTGTTGATGTTTAGCTTGACAAGCCAGGCTGCCGTTACGATGCCAAAAATCTCAAAACTGTCATGGAGTGAGACAAGGATAAAAGAAAAAAACAACTTAGATAAAAGGGCTGTGGACTCAGAAATGCTGTGTGTGGCACACTTCCCAATCCTCAGAGAGACTTATTAATTTACATCATGGAAGTCTTTATGGTGCACAACTCGAGTGGCTTTCTGGCTCCGCTTGGGATCTCATTGGATTTACGGAGAAGCTGCTTTCACACTTCTACAGGCAAAGGCATTTAAAAGCATTTTGTTTCTTAAAGCGTATAAGGTAATAAAGTGTGGAAGGGATAGCGTAAGGGAAGCCAGACGTCAAAGGCGGGCCAAGACTGTACTCAGAAATGGCACATCAGCCGAGTGCAGGGGGTTTTTAATTGCCTTCTTCCAAACAACAGTGTTCAGGTTTCACGCTCCGGCCTTTGCTGCAGCCCTGGTGCTTTCTGTCGGAGCGGGAAGATGACCTGGGCTGATGTTCTGTCGCAGGCAGGCACTGGAACAAGCGTCTGGGTTTCCTCCCCGAGCTTCCTTCCAGCTGTGCTTTCCTTTTGTCAAGACAACTACACTGGTCGTTAGGAAATTAAAAGCAGAAGGGGAGTAAAACGATTCATCTTTCTAAGCAGCTTTGTCAGTGTTGTTAATTCGACATCGGCAGGAATGCGTCTGCTTCGGGAAAAGCGCTTTGTCCAGGGGACTGGACTGCTCGACGGGCTGTGTCCTTGCCACCCGGGAAGGCTCAGACGTAACCCTGTGCTCGTGACCAGTGCTTGCGACTGGGACCAAGAAACTGGCGCTTGTCCCGCCACTGTCACCCCTTGGGGTCCGCCGGATCGGGGCGGGCAGACAAGCGCAGAGCGTTGAACCCATCCCTCTGTGTTGGGGATGGCTTGTATTATCCCTGCGTTACCCCGGAAATCAGCCAGGCAGATCTCATCCTTGTGCATTTCTTAGGGGTCCAGAGAAGTGAAGCAGTCGTGGAACGTTTTTCTCACTTGGCGATTGTTTTAATTTGTCTGCGTTCTCGCACTACGGTCCCTGTCCCACCCCTTTGATGCCGGCTGAGCCTGGCAATTCGAGTTGTTGCCCTCGTGCTCTGTAAATGAGATACGACTGGAGGTTACGGAGGGAGTTACTCGCAGAACGTGCTCGGTTACTCATCAACGGCCAGGGTCCGCTCGTGTAATTCCTGTTGACAAGCTGATGGTTTCCTAATGGAAGGACAGCCCTGACACCGCACGCATGCGCACGGCCTTCCAGCCAGGCCCTGGCGTGAATCGCGCTCCGCGTGATCGCCGCCAGCGAGGTCATTCCCGAGCGTGCGCGTGTGGCTGGGATTCGGAAGCGAGCAGCAGTTGTTCTGGGCTGGGAGATGAAGTCAGGGAGCTACAAACACAGCGCAGGCAGAGCACAGTCATACGAGGGGGCTGATAATGGGAAACGGGGCTTTTCGCCTCGCGGTTTGGAGCCTGTATGGACTGAGATGGCCAGCTGCCGCTTTTGAGGAGTGTGGGGGAACTGGTGCTGACTGAGGTCCCCCCCAGGCCGTTCCCCTTGCTGCCAGCCTGGGCAGGGGACACCCGTCCCGGGGATGGTGGCAGGGCTGCTGCTGGGCTCCTGGCTGGGGAGGTGGCATGGCTTTTGCTGAAAAGAGCTCCCATTCCACCTGACCTGGTTTGGGAGCTTCGGCTGCGTCACCAGCGTTCGGCTGTGCCTGCCTGTCCCCGGGTGAATCCGGCTCTGCCTCCAGCCCCGAAACAGCTGGAGTGGTTGGGGGCAGTCCTGTCCTGGGAAGGAGAGAACGTGCGACCTGGGGCCACACAGCATGTACTTCTTAAACGCTCCCAGTTGTTGTATGAAGCCATTTTAGATTTTACTGCTGCTTGTGCAGGACTGGTGACCGCAGTGGCTCGCAGCTCGTGTTTGCGACGGCAGGCGGAAAGCAGCTGGGACTGGTTGGGCTGGGCTGGACTTTGCTTCTCGGTGTTTATGGTGCTGTGACTCCTTTGGGAACCAACCTGCAGCTTTTGGTTTTGATCCACTGACACAGTATATAAAGACATCCAGCCTCTCGCTCGCGAGGCTGGCGGGGAGAAGAGGCGGCACCGCCGGCCAGCTGGCTCCTGCCGCCGGCGCGAGGTGAGTCACGCTCCTCCGCTGGCACCGGCCTGGCATGGGCACTGCCCGCTCCGTGCCCACCCAAGCTCTGCACCACTATTTTCCTCTCTGGCTTCCTTGCTCCGGTGCTGGCCCCTGCATCTGGGAGTTAAGGGCCGGCCCCGGTACCCCGTGGGAGCCTGCGCTGCCTCTCCGCCTTTCCCAGCACCAGGGATGCTGCAGCACCCACTTTCTTCTTGGGCAGCGCTGGGTTTCTAGTAACTTATTTTTCTGTCAAGCCCTTTACCTGTGTTCCCCTCTGATTGAGTCTTGGGTAGGAAAAGAGGTGTAGGGATTGAGGAGAGGAGGCGGCGGGAGGCTGGGAACAGGGCAAAGCCAGGGCAGTGGATGTTGGGAAGGAATTTGCAGAGCTGGACCCCAGAGTACAGCCATTCCGGTTTAACCCGGCCCTAGCGTGGTTCAGTGCGTAGTTGGCAGCTCCGGAGCAGCTTTCTGGGATCTGTGGCGTGGCGGCAGGTGCCCGGCAGGCACGGTCGATGCCGAGCGAGGGGAGCTGCCGGCAGCGCAGGCGCCGGGGCGGACGCCGGGGTGCTCTCGGCAGCCTCTCCCACGGGCACCTCGGCTCCCAGGACGGCGTGGCCGTGCTCAGTGGAGCAGGCTGATCTTTACAGTCTCTTAAACCTACAAATCCGTCAGCTGCCTCCCCAGGTGGAGTAGGTTCTGATTTACCGATTTACAGCTGCTGTTACTGGAGTAAATCACTCTGCTAACAGCCAGCTGATGGGAGTCCGGCACCTTCGCAACCCCGAGCTGGTCGAACTTCCCAGCGTGGTGGAGACGTTACCCTGCCTGCGGTGGGACTCTGTCACGCTCTGCCCCATCTCTTTGCCTCGTCTTATTTCTCATCAGAGCAGGCACAGAGCCCTTCACAGAGCCCACGGACACGCCCCCCTCCAAAACAGAGTCTGGTTTTAGCTGTGGCGGTGTAAATCCAGGGCAGCCTCATGAGCTCAGGAGCAGATTGCAATTTTCTTAATGAGAACATACGCTGGCCCCGTGCATTCCCAGGGATTTGACCTAAGCTCAGCATCTGTCACGGTAAGAAAAAGGGGTTTAGTGGCACTGGCACAGTGGCAGCTCAGCGGATGGGGAGCGGCGCAGAGGGGGTCGCTGGCTCTTCTCTCCTGAGGGATGGGTTTATGTTCCAGCAGAGGGAGGAAAAATATTTGTGCAAGTCAGTGTTTTAAGAAACTAAGTACAAGAACAAAATCTAAACCCTAACTTTCAAGATCAAAACATTTTGCATTTTCTCAGAAGAAAGTAAAGGAGAAATTTTTATTTTCTGCTACACAGATTTAATCCTTCAGAGCTGGGGAACCACAAGGCAAAGCCAGTGACGGTGTAGTGTGTCTAAATGGTTTTAACTCTTCTTGTCATCAGGACAGGCTAATGGCCTAAAAAGCAGGTTTACACATTAAGAATGGAGTAAAATTGCCAATGAGACAGGCACAGTTCTGCCTCAAAGGAGGTGACTGAGGGCCAGTCAGGTTGTGGGGAACTGTGTGGTGACCCTGAACACCTACAGCAAAGGAAGATCCTCCCAGATTCTGTCTCTAAAAGTTCTGCACGCCATGGCTATCAGTGTAAAATACAGGCATTTTTGCAATGAAGATGAGCTGGAGTTTAATTTGGGTAATAACTGTGGCAAGTTAATCCTGTTCAGGCCAGGATCAAACCAGTTTCAGTGCATCTGTGTCAGTGCTTTGCAGTTGTCTAACTAGACTGATTTGAAGTAACTTGGTTCCAAAAGGAAATTGTTTCTCCTCTACAGCTACTGAATCAGGGCTCAGACCTCTCCCTCTCCCTGCCTCGGTTCCCATCCTACGGTACGAAGGTTTGGGGCCGGTTCCCCTCTGGTTCCCTTGTGTGGAAGGCAAGGATGGAGATGTTCCTGTACCGATGGGGCTGCTCGCTGAGCTCGCTCATCTCTTCATGTCCCATCCAGGAGCTTGTAAAAAGTGTTTCTGGTCAGAATGATTTACGAGGTCTAGTTTCATCGCTCTGAGAGAAGTAAGTAATCGAATGTTAGGAAAACAAATGTTGGTTGACCTCTCTGTTTGAAGCTCGTACGTTGGTGACGGCAGTTAGGGGGTTTTAAACTTTCGCTATCACAGACAACCCTTTAAAAGGAGAACCAAGACCAAACTTAGGAGTTGAGCTGTCATCCCTCGAAGGGAAGATGGGTGTGAGATCCCTGTGGCCCACTCTGCTCTCCAGGCTAGAGGGTCAGTCGGGGCGATGTCTGTCAGGGAGCGTGCAGCACAGGACCCAGTTCTGCGTTTTGCAGTAAGGGCTCTGCAGCCCCGGCAGCCTGGCTCTAAATCCTTTAGATTGAGAGTGGCCTGCAGGTACCCAAATGCCCATTCTCTACAAACACATTCGCATTCAGAGTCCAATACCCTTCCTGCGGCTTCGCTGCGCACCCGCTCCTCCCTTCCCCGGAGAGGCCGTCCTGCCTGCCGTTTGAAATCACAAACCGTGACTCTCCTTTAAAGCAGAATAGCCTGTGTGTTCATCTTCGGGGAGCCACATCCTCCCTCGGGCCTGTGTATCCATAACTAGCTCGTAGTAGAGCCCGGCAGCTCTCACAGATTCCCTGATGTACCAGCCTGTGTCTGCAGCTGGGAAACTGAGGCACAGAAAGGCGGAGTGACCGCGCCAACCCTGTGTGAAAGAGACAACAGCTTGGGGTTTTTTTTCAGGGTGTACTTACTGTAGGTATCACTGTGATACCTTATCAGCTCTTGCTTTACAGAGATTTGTATTAAATCGTTTCTATTCCACTGAAGTAATTTTCAGAGATTAGTTTTTCAGGATGTTAGCATTGATTCCCAGGTGCGCGTGCCCTCGTCCCCCCCCGCAGGCCATATCCAGGGAGGGCTGCATTGTCTGCCTTGGGGGACAGCTCGCTTGCCCTAATTTATCAAAAAAAAATAATTTTAGGTTTAAAACGGGGCTGTCATTTCTGAACCCTGTTCAATCTGCTCTTCACTCACGAGTCTTCCCTCTGACCTCTTCCGTATCTTAAATCCCCTGGGCTGTGCGCGGGGTTCGTTAGTTAAACTTCCCGAAGGAGCGGCAGGTGTGGGTTGTGGATAAGGACGGCGTGCAAGCCTGGCTCCCTGCTTATCCACGTCCCCCTAGCTGGCTGCGGCTGTAATTTAATTTAGGGCAGCGCCAGGATTTGGACTTTTTAAAAGACTTTTTCACAGTTTATAAGTTTTAATAACCAATTTTACATCAGCTCTGGAAGTAGCTGCCCCTGGCATTGCATGAAGTGTGCAGTAACAATCCTTGCGCTTTGGAAAGCGAGCTGGAGAAGCGACGCAGTGTGCCCCAGTATTGCAAAGTTTAATTCCTGGTCAGGGGGGTGGGGTAAGAGCCAGCCCGGCCAGAGAGGGTGGGGGGTCCCAGCGGGGTCACTGGGGCTGGCTGGGGCTCGGTGCGGAGCTGTACCGCACGCTGCTCAGGGCGGAACAAATGGGTCACCCCTGGAAATGGGTTATCAGGGTGAGCGGGAAAAGAGGTGGGGAGAGACCACTACAAACCAGTGAGGTCATCTTTAAACATATCTTTCCTTTTCCCACTGTAATTTGGCGGGGGGAGATGGGGAGTGCAGTAAGGATCTGCTAGCTTTCCAGTGCCGATGGCTGTTCCTTAGGTCCCGTTCTCTCAGGCATCGCTGCATGGATTCTGCTGATGGACACGCCTTACCTACTTGGGGATCTGGGGATGTTTTTAGTCTGGATGTGGCTGTTTGTGGAGGTGGCGTGGTTCCTGTGTCAGTGTTACTGCTTTCTCCTGGTAGCTGGCTGTGGAGAGCACCCCGCAGGGAAAGCCCCAGGCTGTCAGGAGAAGGGGGCTCGTGGCTGCCGCCAGCATCCGTGCCTGCGCGGAGCCCGGGACGGCGCTCACGGGCTGGGAGCGGGCACCCACCCAGGCACTGGGTCTGCCTTCAGCGCTGCTTTGTGCCTTCCAATTTCCCTTTACCTTGTCAGTGTACGCTCAGGTGCTGCGTACAGGAGTGCAGAAATATTCTCTGTCTTCTGGTCGCGTCCCCTAAAACATGCCAGAGGCAGAGGGGACAGCGCGTGCGCTCCCTGGATGGATTGCCTACAGTTACAGCTCTGAAAGCCATAGAAAAATCACCGGCCTCATCAGTGTGAATCTCTCATTCCATCTGAAAAGAAGGTTCCCATGAGAAGGATGTGCTTTATATCCCTAAAAGACACTAAAATCTATCTGGCTAGAAGGCAGACAGCAACTGGAAGAAATTAGCTTTATATCCTGGTGCCATCTCTGGGTAAAATACGCACAGTCAAAACAAACTCTAATATGCTTTGAGCTTTACTTTGTTTTTTTAAGGAAGAGCTCGGCAGCAGCAGAGACATTTTCCTAACTTTATTCCGATTATAAACTTCTCATTGATGGGATGTTGATTTTTAAGAACATCATTTTGTTTAAGAACATCACTCCGTCTCTGCGGCCAGCTATTCCCCATTAAACTGGAGCTATTATACACGGCGCTGTTGTGAGAGAGAAAGAGAAATCAAAATGTAGTGGAGCTGCTAAAGCATGGATTTGTGTGTGTCAGGCTCAAAGTCATACGGCAGTGGTACCCCTGTGTAGTTCAGATTTGAAATTCAAAACTTGACTCCTGCAAATGCTGCTTGGCTCAAATCGGCGTTGAATGTTAAGCAGCGTCTCTGAAGCGAGACTAATAGCACAAAATGATATTGAATGTTTGCAGGAATGGGACCTCACAAAAAGCTTTATAAAAATCTGCTACTAATAACAGTGTTAGGTTTTAAATAAAACCTCCAGAAAAGATGAGTGGCATCTCAGGAAAGACGGGCTTCCTGTTGATCGGGACCACATTCCTGGAGGAAAGTCTAATGCTTGTTCAGGAAAGCAGAGAAGTGAAGCTAATTACAAACAGAAAGAGAAATTGGCCGGTCCAGATCCAGTGTCTAGGCCTGTGAAACAGGGAGCAAAAGGCAGCGTTAGTCAGAGGTTAAATATTCCGTCGCTGTAAATACTGTTTGACACAGTGCCTGATTTTTTTCTGAAGTGCTAGATGTCAGTTCTGCTCCTTTGCCGCAGCTCAGCTTTTGTGAACACCGAGCACATTTTATTAAAGCAGGTGAAGGAATCTCTTCATAATCTCTTTGTTTAATCTGGCCATTGTTCCTCTCGTCGGCAAGGCCTGGGTAATTTTTGTGCCCTTCAGCTTCAGACTACGTTGTCGCTGAAGCTGAACCCAAGGACAAAATAAACAAACACAAACGCAGTCCCGGGTACGGGCCGTTCCGGCTGTACCCCGTTCCAGAGCCTGCTGCGGGAATAGGCGGTTTGAAGGAGGAACGCGGGGAGTCCCGAGAGCCGAGCTAACGGGATCTGCAGGGCAATCCGCACGTTGCCTGAGGGTGCCGTGGGCTGCACGGCATCCCTTGGAGTTTTCCAGAACAGCCCCACAATAGTGACTGTGCCACCCCAACGCCTGAGAGCAACCTAGTAACAGCCAGCCAGTTGTGCAATTATATGTCTTTTAGTGTTAATTATGCTGAAATACAGGATCAACAAAACTTTCTAAAATAAGTGCTTTTTAGGACATGGACAGGCATCTTGATTTTCACTGTAAATTTGGAAGAAATCTAGGTAATCACGGTCCCTTCCACTTCTAAGTCTTCAAGGTTATTGAGGAATTCATTTCTTCCCAGTGATAGACAGTGTGGTCATAAAGCACCGGCTTCACAGTCCAGGAGAAGTGAGAGATATCTGGGTTTAATAGCTCAGGAAGGTAAACACGGCAGGAGTTTGACAAGGTGGCTGCCCAGAGGGCTGGAGGCAGAGCCGTGTCTGACCATCCTCCTCTGTCCGGCTGAGGAAACAGAATAAGCCAGGTCCAGTTGGGGCCAAAGGAGAAAAAGGGACCCAAGAAAAAAGGACTGCAAATAATACAAATGGCAATCACTGAGCCTCACTGGGAATGGAAAGGTTACTCCAATAACCCACCGCAGGTACCGTTACCTGCCCTCTGATGAAGCACAGTGGCTTTCCTTGCACAAACGCTGTTTCTTAAATAGTGTGGGTGGCGGGTGGGTGCTGGGATCCCATTGGGAACCGGAGGTGCGAATGTGAAGAAGGGGTGGAGGTCACGCACAGCACCCCGGGGGAGGATGCCGGCGTTGGCAGCGACAATAACAGCTCTGACCGTGCTGTACACCTGTGTATCGCCCTCCGAAGAGAGCTGCCCGTGGGGAGAACAGTCTGCAGGGAAACACCACCTTGTGCAGATGAGGAATAAGGTACAAGCTCGCTTTAAAGGATGCTGGGATAAACCCTGGCTTGGAATAAAATCAGCTGGGATTTTGACATACAGACTTCTTGGTGGTGGTAGCAGTGCTCACTGCAGCTGTTATTTAAACATTGAGTCAAGGGAGTGCGATTTCTTCACTGCCGGCCTCTCCCTGGGGAGGGGGAAGGAGCTGTCCCGAGGCCCTGGTCTGCAGTTTTAGCTCCCGTACCTCCTGAGCCACGCAGGGACACTCAGCCCGGAGGCCATGGGGAGGCCAGAGCGGGGATGACTGACCTGTGCGTTACGGACCTGCAGCCCAAGGAATCTGTGTGTTTTAGTCACCAGCCCAACCCAGCGTGATGGATGGGGCAGCCCGCTGGGGCCGGGGCACGGCAGCGCGTTGCCTTCGGGAAACACATTTGTCATTCGCGGCGGTGAGAGCGTGAAGAGTGGATGTGCAGCGGGACAGTACCGCACAGCACCTGGGGGCTCCCAGTCCACGCGTTACTTCATCTCCCGATGCCAGGCTCGTGTGCCAGCCTTGCACAGACCGGCCGTCTGGAATTTCAGGTTTGGGAGAGGGGAAATTCGACTGGGCAGCTCCCAGCAAACAGAGCTCTTTCGCTGGGTCTTCCTGGTCTGCTTCCTTGTTGTCTGGTAGCAGCAGTGGAGCTGTGCTGGGTCCTTACGTCAGCGGGAGCTGCCACAGTTCCCAGCACATCTGGCTTCCTGCTGGAACGCAGGCCAAAAGCACATGCTTGTTGGGTTCGGTACTTCCTTCCAGATTGTCCTAATAATGTGTCTGAACGTGCCACAGAAAATATTCCAGTGCTGGGCTGCAGAGAGAACCTGGATGCTCTGTTCTCCTGCTGCCTTCGCGCTGCTCCGCTCTCCACCCACTGCAAGTGCGAGGGCTCGTTCCAAAGTTCAGGTTCTGCGTTTTCGTGCCTTGCCAGAAAGATAAAAGGGTTGGTAAAACTGTAACTTGACCTTAACATTTTGCTACAGCGAGGGAGATAAGGTGCTAAAGGAAATACGGGGAGCAAAGCGCTGATGGCTGTGGGGAAGGGGACCCCAGAAGGCAAGGACTCCCCGTCGAGGAGCCAAGCGCGCTTACTCGGGAGCTGCTGGTGAGCCCGGCTCGGAGGTGGGAATGGCTGCGGATTGCTGACCGGGATTTCAGTCTGGCGTGCACCGTATTTTTGCTCTGCAGCACAAAGGACCCCTGTGCTGCTGCTGCTGCGGATTTGAGAACGAAAAGATTGACTGAAGCTGCCTGTTATTATTTTTGGCTACTCCAGCAATGTATCAAAAACCTGACGCTGGGTTGATGCTGGTGCCCTACTTTATAGAAGCCCTGAAAAGCAGATCGAGGACAGCGAGCTTGTCTCTCTGCATGGCATCTGCCAGCAAAGGGTGAGAAAACTTCAAACCGCTGGCGGGGGAAACGGGGGGGAGGCAAAAATGAGGCAAAATGTGCTAAATTGAGAGCGCTGTTTGCAGACTGCAAGGGGAAAGGGTCTGCGTGTGCTGTGCTAAGGAGGCAAGGTGGGAAATGCACTGACCGGGGCGTTCTGCTGCACAAGCTGCTCGTCCCGGCATGGCTGGTGAGCTGATGCTGTCGTCCCTGGGGCACGGTGGGGACCAGTTTACCCTGGAAGGAGGAAAAGGACCCCACTGGCCTTAGGTGACAGACAGTGCTCCTTATTATGCAAGTCCAGCAATAACGCTGCCAGTCCTTCACGTTTTCTGGATCCCTTGGAGGTGAGGGGGGGCCATGCCCACCTCTCTGGCCGAGGAGGAAGAGAGGCAAGGCAGTGAGGATGTGCAGGGAATTCGTGTCGGAGCTGGGCACAGAACCTACGAATTTTGACTCAATTGTCAGCGCCGCACGCGGTGGTGCTGGCTGGAGGGAAGGTCCATCTGGGAATCCGGCTTGCAAGTCACCGGAGGAGGCGAGACTCGCGCCTGCTGCCTCGGGCGGGACCTGCCCATCTCCCAGCCTCAGACCTGCTTCCATCCCCTCTGCTGCGGGGAGACCCTGGGTACTCGTTTTAATCAGGGGTATTTACCTTTGTCCTGCTTTTCCCCTCCGATGCCGACCAGCAGTTGCAGCCCGGTGCCTGCTTTCTCCCCTGACGCAGAGCAGCCTCGCGTGAGCCGGAGGATTGATGATTTACTGCAGACATGGACGGTAGCCTTTGAGAAGTGGAAAAGGAAGCAGCCATAAATAACAGGCAGGGGACAGTGCCATGTGGTGGTTTTTCATTTACTAGATAGTCCTACTTTGTTCTTGATGAGTAATGGAGGCATTTGAATACGCCAGGATGACAGCAGCAGTCTGGCTCTGGGAAGGTGTCGGCGTGGGCCGGCTGAGGATGGCGGCAGTCAGGACAGTCGGACCACGCCGCGTAGCCTTCGCGTCCTCCTCTCGCGCTTGCCCGCTGCTCCGGCCACCGCCGTCCTTCGTCAGCCTGCGCTTCAACAACCCCAAGCCGTGCCGGGAGAGCCGGGGAGCGGGACGGTGAGCGGAGCCCTCGCCGAGCCTCGCCGGCCGCTTCGCAGGCGGCATCGCTGGGTGCGTGAGGGGTGCCGGGGCGCGGACCATGGCTCACGCAGGGGCGGCTGGCTGCTGCTGCAGGCGTTATTCCTTACTGTGGATTGCGCTGCTGCAAAGGTCAGTGACTCGGCTTTTCCAAAGTGGGAAAAGGAACCGATGTGCGTCTGCATCCCAGGGCAAGGACACCCGGCCTGCCAGCCCCGCAGGCCTAGCAGCGCCCAGCGCGGTATTTTGGCAAAAATAAAGGCGAATGGGCTCCCCACCCCCCCCCCCCCCCGAGGTTTATCGCCACCAAAGGAAAGCGGCCCCACGGGACAGGCTGGGCGGGCAGGGCGGCTCCCCCCGCGCCCCCCGGAACACAGCGGCTCCTCCGCTGCCGGGGCGGCGGGGGGCGGCGGGCCCGGGGCGCTCTGCCCAGCTACAGCGCAGCCAATCCCGCGGCCCCGGCACCGGCGCGGTTGGCCTCGGCGGGGCGGAGCGGAGGGGGCCGAGCCGGGGCCCGCCCGCGGCCGGCGGGAGCGCGGCATGGCCGGGGCGGCGGCGGGGAGCCGGGCCCTGCGGGTGAGTGCGGGGGAAAGAGGGGGCGCGCGGGTGTGCGCGGGGCGCGGCCGCGGGTACCGGAGCAAAACTCCGCGGCTGCGGCCGCCATCTGGGACCGGACCCGCCGCATCGCTCGGGCCGGCGGCTGCGGGCTGCGCCCCCCCCCCCCCCCCCCGGGCGGGGCCAGGCTGGGCCGGGGGCGCGGGGAGGCCCGGAGCGGGGCCGGGGGCGCGGCGGAGGCCGCTGCGGCGGTTGGCGAATGGCCGATGGCAGCCCCGCCGTTCGCCCCGGCCCGGCCCTCGGCGCGGGGGGGGGGGGTGTGTTTTCAGCAGCCCCGGGATGCGGGGGGTGCGTGTGCGGAGTTGGTTTTCATCCCCGTTTATTAAAACAGCGGCGCTGCCCTGGGCCGGGCTGCGGGGCCGGGGCCGTGGTGTGGGAGCGGGGCTGGCGGCTCTGCTCCCCGGGGGTTGGTGCCGTGCTTTGCCCCGTTCTTGTCCAGGTCCTACCTCGAGACTTAGGTTAAACAAAATTTCAGTGATAAAAACGAAAAGCTTTATCCCCGCGCTCCTCCCAGGGTGGGAAGGTGGGAGTCCCCGAGGCGGCCGGGGACCCCCCTGTGTCGGCGCTCGCAGCAGCCACAGGTCCTGGTTTGCCTCGGGCCCCCGTGGAGCTTCCCCGGGGGTTTGGGGGCCCTGCAGCCCCGGGCTGGGAGCAGCTGGTGCCCGGGCCGTGCTGTGGTTTGAGCTCGGGGGGCGGGGGGTCCCTGCCCGCTGTCTGTCAGCCCCGCGCAGATGCGGCGCTGCTGGTCTGTGCCGGCTCAGACCCGCGGCGTGAGAAAAGGTGACTTATTTCTTCATATGAAGCGTCAATTTCTGTTAAAGCAAGATGGTGGTGCCATTCCCATTCTCGGGAAAGGAGGAGAAGTTACTTCCTTAGCTTCTTTACAACATTTTTTTTATTATTGAAGCTCCAGCAATCCTTCTGATCGCCTTTTGTTTCTTGCTCTTGAGGCATTTTGCTTGCTGTTGCGGTTTCTCTCATCTCACGCGTTACAAATGTGGTCAGCGTCCTTGCTGGTTACGCTGCGCTGGACCTGCAGGTTGTCCCTGACAGACTTCGCAGTGGCACCTTGTTAAACAAACAAATACCCACGCTCAGGTGAATGTCACGGGTTAAAACCATCCTCCGGGTTTGCTCTGGCAAAAGCAACGTTTGGAATCTGGTATGAGCTGACAAAGTCCTTTTGAATGTAATTAATTCTGCTGCCGGTTAAAACTGAGAACAGTGTAAAAACAAGGGCAGGCGTTAATAAGTTTAATTACATGTCGTTTGTGTTGCTCAGCGAAGGTGTTGCGTTAGGGAGGGTAGCACGTGACACCAGCTTCCCATCGCCAGCGCGCCGAGCAGCGCCCAGCACCGTGCTGCCCAGAGAGCCCCCACGGCTCCCACCTCCACCGCAGCCCACCACGGCACTGCCGGGGCGGAGATCCGCGGCGGGCGTTCAGGAAGCCGCGGGAGAAAGCTCAGGTTAGCAGAACGTGGAGAAGGATATGCGGCGTGCTGAGACTTCATCCACGCATCCTGTCTTTCAGGAAAGAAAACATTCGCTCATCTTTTACAAGCATGCAAGTTCTCTTGTGCTGTTGTTCTTGGTTATTCCCATAACATCACTTTCGTATTTATTTGTTAAATTGAAGCAGGATGAGACGTTGGGGAGGAATGGATGAGAACTCCCAGCGGCAGTCAGGAGGTTAGCGGGAAGTCAGCAGCAGGCGGGGGGGTCACACGGGCGCCGCTGATGAGGCGAGGAGAGGGCTCGGGGGAGAGCTGCTGTGTAGGAGAGCCTGGTTTGCATCTGCTGCGGGCAGAGCTGCAGCCATCGGACCAGTTTGGGCTCTGCAGAGCGCGTCGTCCCGGTTTGTAACCAGCAGCAGCGAGGCTCCGAGCCTCAGGTGTGACAGCCTGCGCGCAGCACGGCTCCCCGGCGCCCGATTCTGCTGCCCCTGGTGAAGCTGGCGGAGGCTGGCGTGTGATTTACTCCCATCTGCGACTGCTGAAATCCTTCTCCATCTGATGCTGCAAATCAGTTTGGTGGAGTTGTCCACTTTGTTCTCAGTCGTAACAAAACCTAATCCCCCGGCTGGAGACAGATTTAAATTCTGTCTACGCTGCGCGTGGATCTCACGGTCTGTTGTGCTGCGCTTGTGTGTGCAGGACCCCCTGCAGCGCACGGTGCCGGTGGGAGGGTGAGGACTGCCCTGAAGACGCGCTTCCCAGCTGGTCGGAGGAAAGAACCGTCAGCCCTTGAAAAGCTGTATGCAGGGAGTGTTTCCTGACCGGGAGACGTGTCGCAGAGTCAAACCTGTAATTTAGGAGGTCAGATCCCTCTGAGGGTGGGGAGGCGTTCGCGTTGCGAAGGCCGACTCTGCAGCTGGTGTTGGTGGGACATCTTCAGCTTAGCGCCTGGCCTTCCTTCAGAATTCCCCAGTCTGCTTGTGCTCTTGGAGTGGAACAGCAGAAGATTTAAGAAAGGCTCACTATTTTTTTTTTCCTCATGTTTTAGTCTTACATTTTGTGGCTGCTCCATCCCTCTGCAGCTACCCAGCCAAGTTCCCTGTTTTGTTTCTCTCTCTCAAAAATATCAGGAGAATTTTCATTCTAAAGCCACAGAAGCAGCAGCTGGGTGGTTTCAGGCAGGTGAGGTTCTGAAATGAAAACCGATGGGGTTGCCCCTTTGAGGGCTTGTCTTCGCAAGAAAGCAATTCTGGAATACGAGTGAGTTTAAACACACAAGAGCTATTCCAGAATAATTCTGTGTAGACAGGCCCTGCATTCTTTCCAAGAGTACCTTTGTTCTTGAGAGAACGTGGAGCCTGGACTCCGGGCGGTCCCTCGGGTCATTCTGCGGAGCTGCTGCGTGCGTGGTCCTGCTGCTGCAGAGGGATGGTCGCTGCCTCCGTTGCTCAAAATCCAGCCCTGGGGTCGGATGAGGAGAGAATGGATTGTCCCTCCGTGCTTGTTTCACTGTGTCCGCGCAGCCTCCGCTGCAGTCCACAAGGTCCTGGTTAGGTGAGGGGTGCTGTCGCAGCCTGGTAACACGCAGCGTCCCTAATTCTGGCTGCCTGTGAAGGAAGCAGGCAGAGGGGGATAGCTTCTCTTCACACGGTGATGTTTTATGACTTTTATTATTTAGAACAACAATCCTCTCTCGTTGCTCTTGGGCAGTAAAACTCTTTCTTTAATAACCAGAAACTGGCTGCCTCGCTGTAGGACTCTCCAGGTCAGTGCCGGTAGCAGTAATGTTATTTCTCTTTAGAACTAATGTGGTCTTTTATGAGATTTCCCACCCCCCTTCATTTCAGCTGAACTTTAGGCAAGTAGAAAGGGATTAAAATAAGGCCCATGGCAGAAGGAACCGAATGTGCTGTTTGGAAAGAGGGTCTCCTGCTGTGAGATGTCTCTGGGCAGCTGGCTGTTCCCACCATGTTAAAAGAAAGGTGTAAGAACTGAATTTCATCGGCTCACGTAAGCGGGGACGGGACCTGGAGTGCACAGTGAGTTATTACACCGAGAGATTGCGTGGCCCCACAGGCAGCGTTGGGAGAGGTGGTGGCGGAGAGATAAATTTGAACGAAGTACCTCTGTCGTCTTGGAAGGGTGTGTACCCAGTAAGCAAATGCTGTTCCAGGTGAGTTTGGCTGTGAGGGTGTTGGGTGGCCAAGGAGCAGCACGAGGTTACAGGGGCTCTGCATCTCTGTCCCCGTGGACGCTGCTCTCTGCGCGCGCTGGGGGGACGCAGGCAGAGCTGAGGGGAGTGTCCATCTCTTGGTTACATCTCTGCTTCTGCGCCGGGGCAGCGATGTATCGTCACGCTCTGGGGCCATCAGGTTGTTGGGGTCTGCCGGTAGAAATGCGCCTGCTGCCCTGGGAGGAGATCCTGACCGCGGGTGGTGAATCCTGGGGCAGAGCTGGGGGGAACAGAGGCGTCCTCGCTCCGGGGGCTTCACTGTAACAGGCACGCAGGTTTGTGTTCTCCCTGCCCGAAATGAGGGGGACCGCTGAGTGGTGCTTCTGGTAAGAAGCGTGCCCTCGCGCTCCGAGTCAGGGAAGCAGCTTGTGGCCTTAGCAGGACCTTTTCCTTACTGTAGGTGCAAGAGAGGTCTCTGGGAGCTGCGGCGGGGGCTTGTGAACATCTCCCAGTGAACAAGCTCCTGCCACAGATGTCGCGTTACTTACCGAGGGACGTGGGAAATGCCCTCTCCTCTAGAACAGGGTATTCAAATGAAAGGCCCGTGTGTCCTTTGAAGGTTGGTGCTGTATAGCCCTTCTTGCGCTCCGGGGTGTCTGCGGGCCCCCTGGACCGTGCCGGGCCGCTGCGGGTTACGCGCCGTAGCACCAGAGCCGGCTCTGAGGGTGCTGGGCCGCCCTGGGAGGCTCTGCCCAGGCAGCACTCATCCTGCTCTGCACGGGCTGCCTCTGGCAGAGAGACCTCTCCTCCTTTCCGCTGAGATTTCACACGAGAGTCTCTAATTAATGACATCTCCCCACTTAGCCCTTGATACACAGACAGATGCTGGGCCTTCTAGCGCCGGTTTGAGACCCGCAGCGCTCCCTCCGTACAGTGCGGCATCTGGTGAAAAATGTGTCTGTTCCTGGCCTGGGCTGGATCTGCTCGGCCGTTCAGGAGCAAGAGACGTTGTGGGAGCGGGTCCTGCCGAGGCAAGAACCTGACAAATAACCTCCTGCCCAAAAAAAGTCCCGTTAATTTTGGGATCCCCAGAGGCAAACGGCAGAGTACGGAGGGATATAAATACGCATTTGCTGAATCTGGTGAGAACATAATACGTCCTGAGAAGCTTCCCCTTGGTAATTCTTCGCGTTGCACATCTGCACTCCCACCCGTGGCCTTGCAGCTGCAGTAGTTTAAATGAAAAAATAGACTTGTTTTGTTCTAATTTTAATAAAATTCCTAGGCCAGCGTGAAGCAGTCCAGCTCAGTGATGTGCACGTGCGTATTACGGTCTGTGGTTCCTGGGTTGTGCGTTTAGATCATGGGTATTTACGTTTGTCCACACAAGAATGCAAGCCTCAGCCTCGTGACTTACCTTTTCTAATTTCATCTCTGAAGTATGGAAGTAAGATTTACCAGAAACGCCTTGATTCTGGGCTTGTCGGAGGTTACTGAGCGGTCGGTATTGTCGGTTCCTGAGCTGCTGGATGTTGGTTCTGCACTCAGCATCCAGAGATAACCTGATCTGTCTGCCTGTGGTAGAGTTCATTTACAGCAGCATTCAGAGGAAAGGGATACGGGCCCTTTTCTGTGAAAATAGTGTAAAATTGCCGCAAAATACTGGGAAACTACTGTGCCCAGTTCCTAAAGATCAATTTATTCACCACAGAGATACAGAATCGTGGAATAGTTTGGGGTGGAAGGGACCTTTAAATAGTTTGGGGTGAAGGTGATACGGGGTGAGCGGGCAATTTGGCGAATCGCTAACGGGACAGGAGCCTTCTGCTTCAACACCCCGGCTCCTGGCCCAGCGCAGGGCTTTTCAGCTCTGAGGGCTGGTGGCTGTCCCCCGAGAGAAGACTGTGGTGTCGTCATCTGTGTTTCTGCAGGCGCCTTAACGGGTGCCGCCAGAGCTGGTCCTGGCTGCCGGCCTCGGGGGACGCGTGAAGGGCCTGTGGCGTGTGTGCTGTGCCCTAGCCGCCGGCAGCGTGTCCCCAGGCTGGTGATGCTGCGGGGCTGGCCCGGGGCTTGCTTTAGCCTGCTCGGCTGGAGAACCCAGCTGCGGCTGATCCGTTATCACCCGGGGTTCCTCAATGGCATCGATCTTGATGGCAAATCTCGGGAAGCACCTGTTTATCTTCTGCGGCTATTTTTCTTAGAATCTCCTTTGGCTGTTTTCTGGATTCGGCTCGGCTTGTGATTCACTGGAAGTTATGAATTTTATATGCACTATTGACATTTCTCTGTGTTTTGGTCAGCTTTGTTCTAGAGAATGACCAAACTCAACACACGCAGACAAAGCCATCTGAGAGTACAATAGGAGCATTGTTATTTCACTCATAAAAGACCGTGCTGAAAATGTCTCAGACTCCCCTTATTTCTGTCCTTCCGTGCCCTTGAAGAAGGCGTCATGCTCTCTTTGTAGACAGAGACACGTGGTCCCTTTGGAGGACCCTGAAGTGCCTACCAGGGTTTTAAAGGTCAGAGTCACCCAGCTCAGCGCTTGTGTGAGCGGGCCAAGAACACTTCACACGGCGCGGGCTGTAGAGAAGGCAACTGCTCCCTTTGCTCTCAAGTTTTTTTTTTCCCTTGTCACTTCATGGTTTTGCTCTGTTTTCACTGGCAGTACCTAGCTATCTTTCTCTTTTTTTTTTTTTTTTTTTTCTCCCCTGGAGCTCTCTGGCTTTGCTTTAAGAGTTACAGCACCATTGATTGTATTGGCTGTCTGGAAAATGGTGTGTGCTGCTTGCTGTCTGTGGGCTCCCCGCTGCTAAATGCTGCCAGTGGGGTTCCGGAGCATTTAGATGGATCGATAGGGCCATCATGGCCTTATTTTCCACACCGTCCCCGTCCCGGGGATGTGTGTAACAACTGGAGAGAGCACACCAGCCCCCAGGTTGTTGGTTAGGGAGCGCGGATCCAGGCGCTGGCGGCATCCGTGGTGCAGATGCAGTACGGATGTGCGCGGTTTGGGGCGGGGAGGGAGGTCCCTTCGCGCTGGGGTGGCGTCTGCCCTGGCAGCGCCAGCCGCCCCCCGGGCACGCTCTGTATGCCCTGAGCGAACGCGGGTCTGGCATGAATTCCTCCCTGTTTGCAGGTGGCTTCCTTCTGTCGGGAGGGGCTGGGTGCTGCAGAACAGCGTGAAATGAAGTAGGATGCGAACAGGATCTCCCAGGCGCATGCGGACTCGGTCCCGTGCTCGGCAGACGCGGCTGCGGTACCGAGGAGCGCAGTGGTCGGCGCTGGGGCCGGCCGCCCACCCTCGCCGCCCCGTTCCGCAGCGCGCCTGGGAAGTCTCCTGCAGCAGGCGTGGTGGCCGTGTAAAGCCTTCGCAGTCTGCAGACCTCTAATAGCGTAGTCCTGACTGCATCAGAGTTTGGGAGAAACGTCTTTCCTGAACACGCAGCCTGCGGTAGAACCTGCTCACCCAGTTGTAAATGGGACGATGTAGCAGGCTCTGCTGTGCTGAGCCCTCCATTATCTCATGGCAAAAACTTCCTAGGAATACTCTGCAGTTGTTGCGAACAGATGGGCTAAATAATTTCTCTGGGAAGGAAAGCATCCGCTGATAGCGTTGCATTTTTCCTCTAGATCCCATCTAATGCCGAGGCTGAAAGAATCACGCTCCCACGAGTCTTTGCTCAGTCCCAGTAGTGCTGTTGAGGCTCTGGATCTCAGCATGGAGGAAGAAGTGGTCATCAAGCCGGTGCACAGTAGCATCCTGGGACAAGACTACTGCTTCGAGGTAAGGAGCCGATCCTGCCGCGCGACGGGGCTGGCAGGGGAGCCAGGTGTGGGGTGGCGTCTGGGGCTTTCCCTGTTATGAAACGTTTCTGCTCTGAATTGCTGCACAGAGACCGTTTCATAAGCAGAAAATTACTTCCATCTTCCCAAGGAGGATCATACCCACAAAATCAGAGCAGTGAGCTCTTTGCCTTGTAACCGTCGTCGCAGCGGAGCTTGCTGCTGGCACAGGTGCTGAGCTACTTAAGGCTGTGTGGTGGCAGAGGATACATTTGTAGTTTATGTTCATACAGATAGTGGCAGGCGCTAATCCCTACTCAGTGCTCACAAAGACGTTATACCTGGTCACAAAGATAGCCCACTGTTGTCAGTGGGAGTGCTGCAGACTTTGTCTAGGAAACTGAAGCTTCACTCGTTTGCGTAAATAGAAAAATCTGTGAGTGTTTCAATTTTTTAAGCATCTGTTGTGGCATGTGGTTAGGTCTGTACTAGCGGGAGGTGGTAGGACACGTACGAACCAGTCTGGAGCTGGATAATGCGGTGTAGTGTGGCTTGGAAATCATTTGTCCTGCATCATGGATGGCAGGGTGTTATCGCTTGTGGCAGCGGCTGGATACAGAACTGGGAAATGGTTTTCTTACCGTAGTGAGGTGGTCGATGCTCGTGTTTCTGTGAAGAGGAGGTAACCTGGTTGTACTCGGACACAGAAGAGCGGGTGGACCCTATGACCACGGTTGGATCGTGCTGTAGTGGGGTGATGGCACTGCAGGCTTCTCTTGGGTGGGCAGTGCTAGATGAAGACAGCCTTGGCAGTGTCCGAGAGGAGTCAGACTGCGGAGATTAATTGTTTTTTCTTTACTGAAATTAGCACACTTTGAAAGAAATGAGTTAAAAGATCCATTTCTTAGAATATAAGCCAGTAACACAAAAACAGTCTTAGAAAAAAATAGCCCCAAACATAAACTCTGAAATGGGCTAAAGTATAAATTTTCCAGTGCTCTTCATTCTCTGTAGAATTGAGCAAGTGCGGCAGGTCAGGAGGAGAGCAGTTTTGTAAATTATGTAGTCTCTATTACATTCCACTCAAGAAAGATAAAATGAAGCTAGATGGAAAATAGATGTGACATCCATAATACAAGAGTTGTTTACCAATTCTGTTCAGCGCGTGAGAGCAGGGGAAGGGATGTGAACAGTACTTGTAGAAAGTTGACTGAGAGGGAAATTACACAAGTCATGCACTTGTAAGGAGGAAGAAAATTTTATTTTTAAGTGAGTTGGATAAAGAAGAGTCCTACAGAAAAACAAAAGAGAACATGTTAATTGCTGTTCTACAAATCCTGCAGAGGAAAGGAAGAATGGCAGAAAACAAAAGGGACATTGATTTGTAACTGGCGGTTACTCATCGACAGGCTCCAGCGGGAAGGGCTGAGGTGAGAGCTAAACGGCGTGTTGTGTTAGCGCCTTGGCCCCGTGTCTCCAGAGAGCCGCTTTCGGATTCGGAGCGAGGTCAGCACTGCAATGGGTTTGCAGATCTCCCAGGATCCCCGGTGGGTAGCAGGCAGTGACCGTGGTGCACCTGGATACAACTGGTGGAAGCAAAGGGTTGGCGTTGGCTTTGGGCGGCGCAGGGCTGGAGGGACGAGCCCGGGCTGGGCTGGGCGGCTGCTGCTGGCCACTCCGGACGCTGCCTGCCTTGGCACAGACAGCTTTATCGCATGGTTCTCCGCGTCAGGCAATAGTGAAAGCCGAGCGACAAAACCGCAGACGCATCTCCTCCTCCTCAGTGCTTGAAAATTGCCTTCAGCTGTTACTCTGTCCTGAGGGTCCCGTCCATGGCTTGTGATCCTGAGTCCCTCAGCGTTGCTGTATCTGAAAGTACCGGCAAGATTTGGCAAAGACTGCTGCCGCCTTTCAGTGGAAGCTCAGCAAAGAGCAGTGAAACCTGTGGAAACCTGTGGTGGTTCCTGTGGCCTGGAGCTGGGAAAGCTCTGGTTGACGTCTGCACGAGGCTGAGAGGAAAACGGAAGCTGATGGCCAAGAGCCATGGCACTGCTGTGTGTGGGAACACTGAAGAGCGAGAAACTCAGCTGACGTCCTGGCTGACTGAGAAACGTCAAGAGTGAAGTTACTGCCAGAGTCACGGAGGCAGGAGGAACCAAGACATTTTTTGTGCAGTGGATTGTGAAGGTGCTGCGGGTTGGTAACTTCTCCCTGCACTTCGAGGCCATTGTGGATCCGTTCTCTAGGGAGACCTGCCAGGAACGGCCAAGTTTGCTGTCTCAGGTTGAGAAGCGAAGCCTCGCTGTTGCTGGGCAGTGCCAGCCTTACACAGTTCCTCCCTGCCTTCTCCTTGCGATGGGGTGGTCGGGCAGCAGGCAGTGCCTGGGAAGCTGCTTCCATCACCGGCTGGCGGTGTCTGTCTGTCCTCCGTTGGGACGTTGGTGCTTGGTTAGCCAGGCTGGCTCGACGTGCTCTCTGGGGTCCCTCAGCCGCTTTCCCAGAAGCTGAGGTGGTCCAGGCTGCCCGGCGCGGGCAGAGTGAGGTACGGCGTGCCGTGGGCACCCCGCTGAGCTGCAGCAGCCTCGTGGCTAGGAGAAGAAGACAGCAGAGTCTGACATGGCCGCAGATGGAGCGGCGCTGAAGAGGGCAGGTTCGGGGAGGGAGCTGGCAGCGCACCCAAACGCAGACAAAAGCGAGAGGTGCCAAAGCCATCTGCAGTGGAAAAACACCCAGCGGCTCGTTGGGAGGGGGCAGGCTGTGGGAAGGTACGGCGCGATTGCTTCTCCCCCAGAGCTGGGCTGGCCTGCGTTGAGACGTGCCGTGGCTGCCTGCTCAGCTCCGCTCCCCCTCAGCAGGGCTCCGCCGGCGCGAGGGGAGTCAGCGCTACCGCAGGGCTCTTTCAGTGCTGCGTTTGGCTTTTTCTGCTTATTTAGTTGTACGAAACTGGCTGTTTTTCTGACTTGCTGAGTGCTTGGCAGTCGGTATTTATTTGTTTTCTTCATTGATTTTTTAAAAAAGTCACTCAGCATCGTCTTCGTTCCCCTCATACGACCTCCCAGTCGGCGTCATCATCTCGTGCCGCTGCGTGTGCGAAATACGCGGTGGGCATCTTAGACCAGTAAAGGAGGCTGGGCGTCCAGACCCCCCTGGTCCTGGCTCTGCCGTTTGTGGGGTCCTGGTGACGTGGGCTGGGCAGGAGAATTGGGACTGAAGGGCTCTGCTGCTGCCTTGGCAGACCAAGGTCCTGCCCCGCTGTGCAGCTCGCGTCTGGGTTGTCGCAGGATGTAGCTGGGCGGCGTGGAGCGGGAGAAAGAAAAGCTGTACTTGCTCCACTACAGCTGCAGCCCTGTCACCTCATCCAGGCCTTCCCCAAGCAAGGGAGAAGTTAGTGGTGCTAAGTTTAGCTCCCCTAAATTTAGTCCAGCTGTGCAAATGTTCGCCGTCGCTCGCGTGGCCCTTCGGATGCCCTGAGCAGCCGTCACGGGGCCGCAGGCCTGGCCCGGGCAGCGCCAGTTTGCCCTCCTGCGCTTGGGAATGGGGAATTCACCAGCTTGAGCCCAAACTTGTCCTCCTAAAGTCCTCTGAGCGCGTTGAGCGAAGCAGCTTCGTTGACTCAGTTACCACTTTCGGTGGGTACTCCGGTGGGATTCCTTGAAGCGTACTTGGAGGAACCCGTGCTGTACCTAAGACATTCTGAAAATGACAGAATCTTACCTGACTTCAGAGATCACCCATCCGAGGGCTGTGCATAACGAATGTGAATAAGTAACGTTTTAGAAATTAATGAGTTTTATTAATTGAGTTTATCCTGTACATTAACAGTATTCTAGCATATCCAAAATCTGGATGAGACCAGAATACTCTTTTGTCAAAATAATGAATGTCTCATGAAGATTATTAATGCCATATGATGTTTAGGTCAGAGCTCAAAGCTGGAATGTTGCTGCAGATCTGGGGAAAATTAACATTTTTGGTCACACATGGTAGGGACGACCTTCAAGTCCCATCAGATCAAGAGGGCTTCATGTCTGACACATGAGGATTTTTTCCTTCTCCCTCTTGACAGTAACAGTTTTTAGGTTTTGAGTGATGACTTAATCGGTAATTGTTTTGAAACTGAATAATAAATTTTACCATGATAACTCAATGACAATATGTTGACTTAAGTATGGCCAGAAAATATATTAGATATTCACCCCAACAGCTGGTAAAAAAAAATGACAATTAACAGATTCAGTAGAAGGACAGCTAAATTGCATGCTCATTTATTTGGATACAAATCCTCTAGGCAGCTGTGGGAGCCACGTGTGTCATCAAGGAGAACTTGTCTTAAAGAGAGCATCTTTCAGCAGCAGTCAAAGAAGTCATAATTGTCTTTTATGGGAGAGCTTCCAGGTTTCCTAGCAAATTCTCTGTATCTCAGAACATTGTTTTCAAACGCGCTTGTAAACCAAACTCCCATCAAAACAGAAGAGCGAAATAAAAAGCTAGTGAGGAGTGGTCGTAGAGGAAATGGGCTCGTGGGATAGTTTACTGAGAGGTGTGTTTGACCCGTTCCACCTTGATTAACTGATTCCTAAGCCGTCGGTGGGGGCTGAGCTTTGTGGACCTCCGTCAGATTGTCAGTGGGAGGGGTTTTCCCAGTGTGGGGTACAGAAACCCGGCCGTAACGCCTGCGGGGCAGCGTGGCTGTGCCAGCGGTGTCAGGACTTTGGAGTTTTGGACTTGGACAAGGGTGGTTTTGAGTATTTCACGGCTGAATTAGATGGGCAAAATAAGACAGGGCTCAGGTTCGGAGTTGTTAGGTTTTTGTCTGAAGAACAGTTTTGAAGCCTCAGAAATCCGCATCGATTGAGCAGCCGGGGAGCTGTCTGGAGCGGCGCTCGTTGCTGTGCACCTTCCGTGTTACTTCACTGTAAGTTCTGTTCTTAAAAATCCGTGCTCAGTGGTACTTCTGGGATCTTTGGAACTCAGTGTTGAGAAGGTGCAGCACCATGTCCGCAGTAATGCAGCCGTGCATTGCTGCTCTTTAAGTCTTATTACCGGTCAGGTGTATGGCTGTGCTGGGCTTGAACGCTGTTGCAGGAACTCTTACTGAGAAGAGGATTGAGATGCAGAACTGCCAAACCCTCTGGCAGAGGAAGGTGAAGGCATCACACGCTGTGGACACAGTCTCACAAGTGAAAACATCTCTTGTGCCACCAGAAGTCCATTTGTGGAGGTTTGGGGATGGATTTCACATGAGCATCTGCCGCAGCAAACCGGAGATGAGGCAGGCCAGGCTTGTCATGGGAAACTTTGAACAAGCTGGAAATACACCGAAGTGTGAAAGGATGCCGAGAAGACCGTACTGCTGGAGTCTTCTTTTCCTGGAAAGAAGGTCAGAAGAGTACATAGGACAGAGGATGAAAGTGTGTAAGGGCGGGGCAGTGCCAGCCTGAAGGAGAGAGCTGCTGGGATGTCAGGGGTTGGAAGATGTCTTGCGTTTGCTGTGTAAAGGCAGGACAGGCCTCTCCTCATTTTGTCCTGGTTAGATGTCTGTGCTCAAAGGAAGGGATGGATGTGCTCAGTCATTGTTGAGGTTAGCTAACGACAAATCCTCGCAAGTGCCAACGCTGCTGTGAGAACACGTTAGGCTTCCGAGAGGTACATGAAATTAGAGGAGATAGTGTCTCCCAGAAGCAGATAACCCAGCGAGCAGTGTGTAAACACAAACACCGTGAGATGATACAGTGCTCACAAATAATTCTGCAGCTTGAGACTGGCGGAAATGAAGCTCAGAGGGGAGTTATTTAGAGTACCAGCCAGGTCCGTTTGGCCTGCGAGCAGAGATGTACATGAGGAATATTACTGGACACCAGCAAATGCAGAGAAGGGCAGAGGAGCTGGCGGAGGGCTTTATGGGCAGCACAGGGTTCATGGTCCAGCAGGGCCTGGAGGAGACAGTGGCTTGAGGGATCCGCGTGTGTGAGGAGATGCGGAGAACCATTGGCCTTTCAGACCCTGGCACAGTAATTGGTGCCGAGGAAACTTGGTGCGGTAGGTAGGAATAAATGTTCGGTGCTTGTCATCCTGGGGCTGCGGGGCAGTGGCTGCTGTGGTGGTGTCTCAGCAGGGTTGAGTTTCCATGTGGTCACAGGGAATGAGGAATATCATGCGTGATAAGGAGTGAGGGTCATTCGTACCACGGGACGTGTCACTGCTGTGAGTGTGCTGCTTCAAAACCTGGCTGTGAAGTCCCGATGGCCGGGGACAGTCACACGAATCCTGCAGAAAGATCCCTGGAGTGATACTGGGAGAGGCGAGAGGAGGGCTCCGCAGCACTTCCCCGGCCTCTCCGGTTCTCCCAGCTGGGGAGCAGGTACTGTAAGACTGGGGTGCCTCTGGCCGGGCGGGGAGCTGCTGCCCTTGCTGCTGCCAGGGCTGTGGCCCCAGGCTCTTCACAGCGTGGTCTTCAGAAGCAACAGGACATGAAGGGGGAAGGTATAAAGCCAGCCTTTCTGGGTCTGATGTTCCGCTGAAAACACAGAATGGATTGTCACTGTCGCAGGCTTTGGGTTGGATCCGGAGGAATGCCAAGCGGTTGTGATTTATCCTTAGTTCATCTAAGGATTTGCACTCTCTCCGTTGTGGAAGTTGGTGGTTTACAGCGTCACATGCATGGCGCCTGTTATCTACTGTTTTCTGGTGTGGAAGAGAAGTAATTGGAATTTGCTTCCCTGATTATTTCTGTGACATTAACAGAGTTGTCCTGTTTTTCTGCTAGCCTGAAGGGCTGTTACTTCATGCTTGGGTAAAGCTGTTTACTTTAAAAAAAAAAAAAACAAAAGCACTAGCATCTTTCCTAACTCCCCTCTCCCCCCAGATCGCAGTCTGCAGTGTGCTGGTCAAGACATAACCCTGTTCCTTTCCCTGTAGGTGACGACTTCATCAGGAAGTAAGTGCTTCTCGTGTCGTTCCGCAGCAGAGCGAGATAAATGGATGGAAAACCTGCGGCGTGCCGTGCACCCAAATAAGGTAGTGGCTTTGAGGAATTGCCTCTGTTATAGTTCAGTTCCTCGTTATTACATTTTCTAGCCAGTGCAGTAGCAGCAGGGGACGTATTGTCATTTTAGTGAGTAAGTGTAACTGGGGGTCAGCCTTTTTCCATATTGCTTTCTCCCACAATTATATTTACAGGCAAGTACCAATTATTTCTTCCCCTCGTTTCTTAGCACATGCTGCTTCAGCTGTTGCTAAGAATTGATCGGACCTGAAGAATCTTCAGCCTTGCTCTGTTACTGATGATACTTGCTGCTTACGCAGGACTTTCCACCTCCCAAAAGCTCTGGGACAGATGGCAGGTGGCTGCCAGCAGAGTTACAAGGCTGAATAGCCCAGAGAGTTCACATGTCATGCTCCTGGCGCCGGCAGTACTTGCAGTGTCCGCTTTAGTGATGGAGAAATTGAGGTGCCCATCGCAGCGGGTTCTCTGAGGCGGTAGTGGAATGTAGCTTTCCCTTCTCCAGTCGGTTGAGGTGGCAAAATCGTCCCCTCTGGGATCTACAGAAACAAATCCTCTTCACTAGAACACATGGACATGCAGTATGCGGTTTTATGGCCCACTAAGACTAAGTGCGTCCTAAAATAAAGTCTGCAGCTGCTTTTCCCTCTCTGCACTGAAGTTAGCTAACAAAGATTGATCAGGACTAATCAGCTGCGGGATTTCACAACTGATGAACTCAATCAAAAAGTCTTTTTCTGCTGATCAGAGAAGACACAAATGATGGGATCTTGTGATTCCATTCCTGGCATGAGACCACATGACTGTGCGTACAAGTTAGGTCCAGGCCTGCGGGTTGCTAAAGGAGCCCTCTGTGTCGGAGTTTATTGTTCCCAGCGTGGTGCCACATGTCCATATCAAAGCTTTCCTTCAGTATCGGAATGGGACTAGCAGAGGGGAGAGGTGAACGTCTGCCTCGAGCGGCGTGTTCCTGCACGTGGAGTTCAGCGGCTCCGGTGCTGGCCAAGTGCAGCAGCCAGGTAGCAGTGACCTGAAAGAGCTGGGCGAGGTTTGCGTGGTCACACTTGACCATGAGAAAAGTCCTGGGAGTGGGAGTTGGGGCTGGGCATGCCACCATGGCTTTGAGATGCAGCGTTCAGTGGAAATTTGTTTGGCAGTGTGCCCTCATCTCAAAACATGCCATTAACTGGTGGCTAACTTTCCGTCTTTGTTTGAGTTCCTAGACAATAAATTCAGTATCTGACTTGATATTTCTGTCAGGAATTCAGCGTTCCTGTGTAGTTCCTGTGTGCACTTCCTGAGCCTACAGTACCCCATTGTGAACTTCCAGCAGAAGTGTTCCTGCCCAGGCTCCTAGGCTGAGCTGAGTGAGCCGTGGCTTCTGTTTCAGTGAGGGGTTTCCAAACAAACCAGGTCACTGCAGAATCCCTTCTTCCATATTGCTGTGGCTCAGCTGCAAGTGCTTTATCTTTCAAGTCACTCCTGCAACGAGTGCCCCTGGATGTCCTTCCAGGATGAGGCCAGCATCACTGGCGAGCTCTTAAAGATCCATAGCATCCTTGTCTTCATTGCTGTTTAAAAGATACCCAAGCCACATTTCTATTTCTGAATTTTTGTGATTCTCCTGTGGAACTCACTCTGTCTCCCGTAGTTCCTCTGGATGTTTTAGCTGGGTGCTCTGCACTTCTGCCCTAAAATACCGTGAGGTTTTGCAAATGCTGCTTTCCCTGCTGGAGATGGATGAGGTGATCCCTGGGTGTGCATTCAGATCCCTTTGTTCTTGCTCTGTTACTCTAAAGAAAATGTACTCCAGTGCTGCTGTAGAGCAGCTGTACTGAACAAGGAGGTGGTTGTGAGATACCTTTAACATCGCTTCTGTTTTGCAGAAGCCGTTAATGATGGTGAGGCTCTTTCCGTTTCTTCTGAAGCCCTCTTGGCAGTGAATGGGAAAGGCTTCGTTTGTGATTTGGAGGGGTTTTATCTTCCTCGTTCCTTATATTAATTGGCACCAACAGACACAGAGAGCACGGTGATATTTGGAAAATTAACATAAGTGGTGTTATTATGCAAATTCCTGAGAGCCAGTATTTCCTTAAAATAAAATGTAATTAAGCCTCTGCTCGTTTAGCGCATCCGAAATAATTAACTCATATCTCCAGTTTTGTTGTGCTTGGCTTTGTCATTTTTTTATTGACCTTTTTTTCTTTGCATCTTTTTTTTTCAGGACAACAGCAGAAGGGTAGAGAATATGTTAAAGTTATGGATTATTGAAGCCAAGGACCTGCCAGCTAAGAAAAAGTACTTGTGTGAATTATGCCTGGATGACGTTCTTTATGCACGAACTACCTGTAAATTGAAAACTGATAATGTATTTTGGGGGGAGCACTTTGAATTTAATAACCTCCCATCGCTCAAAAACATTACGGTGCACTTATACAAAGAGACTGACAAGAAGAAAAAGAAGGACAAGACCAATTTCATCGGACAAGTGAATATCCCCGTCAGCTCTGTGACGGGCCGGCAGTTCGTGGAGAAGTGGTACCCGGTGGTCGGCCCCAACCCCGGGAAGGGCAAGTCGCCGGGGCCCATGATCCGCATCAAGTCACGCTACCAGAGTATGAGCATTCTTCCCATGGAGATGTACAAAGAGTTCGCCGAGTACATCACTAACAACTACATGGTGCTGTGCTCGGTGCTGGAGCCCGCGCTGAGCGTGAAGAACAAAGAGGAGATGGCGTCCGCGCTGGTGCACATCCTGCAGAGCACAGGCAAGGCCAAGGTAAGACCCTCCGTCAGCTGTGCCGTCCCACCAGAGACCCTCAGGAGCAGACTCCTGTGTTGGGTTTTGGAAGCCACCACGTCAGCTGGGCTTCAGGCCTCGCCATCATTAATACACTCTAATTTTGCTTTTAATTACAAACAAGTTGGTAACATGCGCAGTGTGAGCTGTTTAATTAGCAAAGAGGTCGGTGGGAGCACAAGGTACCAGCCGAGTCGTTCTGCTCTCCTTCTGGAGCCCCGGGGACCAGGCTCGTACTTTGTAAACAGGCACAAACGTGGAAGTGAGCGAGGCGGCGGTTTTCAGGGAGGAAATGTAAGCAATGCCGGCTTAAGCCAAGCAGTCTGGGTGCGCTGGGCGTTCCTGTGGGAACCCAGCAGGTTCCCCGCTCCCTCCCTGTCTGTGCTGAGCACCCAGCACCGCGGGAGCCAAACGAGAGCGAGCAACTTCCTGAGAATTTCAAAGTCCACCTGCGGGCACACGTGTCTCTGAATCAGCTCTCAGTCTTCGGGGTCTGTCCTGATGCTTTTGGAAGGGAAATGTGAGGGGGAACAGCGGTGCAGGAAAGCCGAGGGGCCCTGGGGTGCTCTCAGGGCAGTGCTTGTTGCGGAGTTAGTGCCGGCCGACTTGCGAGCCGTGGAAGTTCGGTTCTTGTGGACCACTTTGTCTGAACGTCCTTTGTCCTTCATGGTTGGGAATCCCCCAAGAGATTTCCAAGGCTTTTGCAGAGAGAGGTGAGTTCCTCACCTGAGGGGCAGTCGCAAGGCTGTGCCTCCTCCGCAGCTGCCGCTGCTGCCTGGGACCGCGACGGGGTTTGTGGATGGGATTTAGTTACCATCTGTCGAACAGAGAAGTGGCTTGGCCTCCTGATCTAGTTCAGGGCAGGCAAAGCTCACTGAGAGGATTGTGAGGCTCTGCTACTGCAGAGACAGAGAAAATAGCTCCGTTAAAGCCTTCCTGATCCCAGACAGCAGAGACGGAGCCTGGGAGCGCTGGGAAGGGTGCAGTCCTGCTCCCCTGGCCGCGTTGTCCCTCACAGTGTGTGAGGTAACGCTCTGTGGTTACACAGGGAGGGCATCATAGGTGTCCCCCTCCTCGCTCCTTGTGCCGGGGCCTCGGTGCCATCAGCGCGTGGTTTCTGGGCACAGCCCTGCCGTCCGCTGGTCCCGCTCCTCCCCACGTGCCGGGGGCTGTGCTGCCCTTCGCTGCGGCACTGCTGCCAGGGATCTTGCTGGGGACATTGCCATGAAAGACTCTGTCCTGGTGCAAAAGGCTTGAGGTGTCACCCTGATCTCGGTCACCACGGGTCGTGTGCGGGCATGGCGGAGAGCTGTTGTCGCTGCTCTTGCCTCTTCCCTCTTCTCGTTGGTACCGGAGAGGCTCCGGAGAGAGCGAGCGTGTTTCTAGACATGTGTCTGCGTCAGTGCTCTAGATCCCAGAGGCTCTACACGAGGGACACAGCGAACAGTAAACAGGCTTGATGAATTTCCCCCTAAAATAGAGCTGCTGCCTTCCCGGCCTGTCATCTGCCATCAGCATTAGCACGGGGTTAGGGAGCTGCCAGAGCAACCGGAGTTACTGGAGCATGGGAACGGGGTGGTGCATCCTTTGCAGAGGAGCTGGACAAGCAGAGAAAGGGGAAAGCGGCAGCAAGGTAAAAAAAAACAGTGAATGGGAGAGGAAAACACCCACTCGCCCTGCTTGTGTGACACGGGTGCAGCCCACCACCCCTCAGGAGAGCTGTCCTGCGGCTCAGCACCACGACCCAGCGAGGGGACCCGGCCACAGCAGAGCGGCAGGATGGTGCCCAGGCCGCATGGGGAGCCTGTGCTGGTGCTGCTGTCCCTGCCAGCCACCCCTCCTCGACCTGCTCCAGGGACAAGGACCAAACAGGATGAGTCCAAGTGGTTAAAAAGGTCCGATCAGCACGCTGCCCGCTCTCCCGGCGCGTCGCCTGGCTGGCCCCGCGGCAGGGCTCAGCATCTCCCTGGAGCTTCAGCGCAGAACCAGCAGTCTCTTGCTTTTTCTTCCCAGCCGGTCTGCGGCAGAAACGGTTGGGTTCATTTTTCTGTGTGTGCGTTGCGGGAGGCACGTGCCTGCAGGCAGGTGTGGCGCTGGGCTGCGTCCGGTTTTGGTGCTGAGGACACGGTTCCTTCGGCCCAGGCTCACCCAGCGCTGAGCGCCTGCTCCTTCGGAAGGGACGCTGAGCGGGAAGGTGAAACGCCCACATCCCGAAGTACGGCACAGTGGGTTTCGAAGTGGGGTTCAGAGCCCGGGAGGAGAACAGGTCCCTGCGGGCCAGGAGCCCCACAGGCGGGAAGGTGCCAGGGGAGGGCGAGGCTGGAGGCTGTGAAAGGCGCGGCTGAGGTCCTCACCCGGCAGAGGTGAGCACCCTGCTCCCCAGCACGGGTGTCCGGGGGCTGTGGGGCAGCGGCCCCCTCTTCCTCTTGTCCTCCCGTGACCCCCCGAAGCTTGCCTGGACTGGAGGTGTGTTCCCCGTCCAAGAGCCCCTGCAGCGGCCCTTCCGAGCTCTCGCTGCCCTCTCCTAGCTGGAGAGCGCAGACACTGCAATCAGCAACCGCTCCTTTATTTTGCTGATAAAGGGGTTTTTGTGGGTCTTGGCTGCCGTAGCTGAGCTAAAGCAGCAATTACAGTTGGAGTGAGAAACAAGTGTCCGGTAGATTATCTATGAAGACTCGTTAGCAGCTAATTGCTCTTGCACTGTGTCAGGCCTTGTTTTCCCGTAGCAATTTGCTGTAAATGTGGTGTAATCCCTTAATGAAGCACGGCCGCCTGCGTACGCGTGTCCACCCCGAGCCGCGCTGACGGAGTTTCCATGCAGGAGAGGTGCGATGTGGTGCTGCGCGGATGACGCCGTGCCTGCAGCCGCAGCCGGACCCCGCCACCAGCGGCCCCGCGGATGGCAGAGGGGCGATGCAGACACCCTGCTTCGCTCCTTTGCGATAGCGAGCTGCCCCCCGCCAGCCGGTTTCGTTGTCTGAAGCTGCTAAAACCCCCAGGCACTGCCGGAGTCCCTCCTGCCAGAGAGGCACAGCGCGTAAAACCACAGGCAGAAGGGGGACAAGGGCTGTAGCTGAATTTTCTCCCTAAATATCTGCTTCTTCCCGGGCTTCATAGCCGAATCGCAGTAGATGACAAGGTGGAGGATGAAAGCAGAGTCCTCTCTGGAGTCAGAGTCCATGCTTCCTTTCATCTCTGTTTGGGAAAGGGGAAAACTTCATCCCTGCGGTACAGCGCAAGGGTTTGGTGTTCATCGGGGCACGCCTGGAAAACGCTGACGGCCGCCAAGGCAAACAGGTGGAGAGGAGGGAGCAGGGATTTTAATAGAGTTAAGAGTGCAGACTGCCCGAGGGAGCTGCCCCAGCCCCCCGGAGAGTCTGGCACACACCCCGCGCTGTGTGGCACACAGGGGCTGGGGGACGCGTCGCTGTGCCGTGGAAGGGACGTTTTTGTGGCTAAACACAGAGAGGCGGGCTCTCAGCATCCCTCCTTGGCTTACGGGCTTCGTCTTCCCCGTGAGAGCGCGATGAAGTGTTACCTGCGAGGGCGTGGAGAGATGCCTGGCTATTTCCCCGTGTTTTGCAGCTCGCGGACAAAAGGCACACAGTCATAATTAGAAGCATTTCTGCTGCCGTGCTTGGCGTGGCTGGGAGTGCTCAGCCCTGCCGTTCACGTGGCTGGATGTGGCCCCTGTGATGTGGTCCTGGGTGGGCAGGCTGCCTCCTTCCCGAGGCGAGACCGGGGGCGACTTCTGATGCTTCCAGAATATGTCCCGTGCTTAGGTTTGCTTCAGGACTCTCTTACAGCTTTTGGAGCTCAGTTCTACTACTCCTTGGTAGTATTTTATAGCAGCCGTCGTTGAGCTGTTGAGGCTTTTCATCAGTTTTATGAGCACCCCCGCCGTTTTCCCCCCCTCTCCCTAGACAGGACAGCCAGGGTGGCTGACGGGACGGGAAAGCCGGCGAGCGGCAGCTGTGAGATCTGCGGTCCGGCTGTCAGGGTGTGGTCCTCCTGAGTGGGACTGGGCCCCCTCTATTAGGTTTTCTATTGAGCAGGTGATGGCCACAGGTGCCTCTGCGTCAACCCTCGCATTGCTGCTTCCCCTCCTTTTCCCGAGGAGAATCAGAAGATGCCAGAAGCATCGAGGCTCCAGCGCTCAAAGGAGGGAACATCACTGCGTTTCCCAGTGGAGAAGCATCCAGCACAGATCAGAGGAGCTGTGCGGTGGTGAGAAGTCGAGGGCTGGTGACTGGAGTCTTTGATTTCACACCAGGACCCTGTTGTCGCCCCTCGGCCGCTCGCCTCGCACAGCTCCGCGCCGTCGCGTGCCGCCTTTCTCTGCCCTGCAGCGCTGACGCGTGCGTGTGCCCTGGCACTCGTAACCCACAGCCCTACCAACCCCTGCTGCTTTTCACCTTTGCATAAAAGCCCAGCTGGACTCTGGGCTAGTCTTTGAAATAAGCAGTAATCTTATTACCTTTATCAATTCAATCCTCTTAAGGTTAAGTCAATCCTATTAATCAGGCTTGTGATGTGGGGAACCTTATTATTTCAAAGTCAATCTGCCCGTCAGTCAGTTACGATATTGGGAACGATCAGCTCCGGCCTGGAGGGGCGCGTGACCCAAGCCGCGTGCACGAGGCCGCGGGTCTCATCAGCTCCGTGACGCTCCGCGTGCCCCAGCTGTGGGCGCGTCCCTGCGAGGCTGGGGCTGGAGGCCCTTTCCCGGGATGGTGAGGTGTGACGTCCTTCCTGGGTGCGGACAGGGTACGTCCTGCAAGACGTTGGGCTTTCTTGGCACTGGCGAGTGCCAGCCCCGCGAGTTTCGAGCGCTGTGGGGTGCTCGGCCCCCTGCCCGGCGGGATGCGCGGCACCAAGGGGTGCTGGTGCTGTGGGTGGGCACGGCTGTCAGCTGGTGATCGGAGCGTGGCCAGATTAGCTGTCTGCTCTGCTCTGGCTTCATCCCCTGCAAAGAAGCTTTTTCTTCTCATTTTTTGTGTTTGAGCAACGCAATTAGTCCGCTTCCTTGGCCCCATTGATGTGGGCAGCGAAGGATTGTTTTCTTGAGCCGTTGTTGGCTTTTCTCTCGGTGCGCTTCCCTTTTCAATGAGCCTTTTCCAATTCAGGCCACCCCTGGCGCGGCCGGGCCCTGGGCCTGTGCCGATGCCGGCTGACGTGGGGCAGCAGCCGCAGCCTGCGGGGACCTCACGCTGAGCGGCGCAGGGGTGCGGCACGCTCATTTCCAGGGCATCACCTCTGTTTCCATATTCTCCTCCCGGCTTCCCCAGGGAAAGGTTTGGGGGATGCAGCGTGAAGCGGTCCTGCTGTGAGGTGACTTATTTCGGCAGATGTCCTGAGTTGCTGCGTGTGTAAGGGGTGAGGCAGGGGCGAGGACACGTTTCCTCACCCACAGGAAGATGCGATTTGGTTGTGGTTTGAGGCAGGAGCATGAATTCACCCCAGCGGGGCAAGGGGAGCAGCATCTGAAGCTCGGCAGATGAAGAACCAGGGGAAATGGAAATGTTTTCAGGCTACAGTACAGGTAAATCGGGATGGAGACATTTGAGGGACACAGGAAGGCGCAGGGAAGAAAGCCAGGCTCAGGCCAGCACTGCCAGGATGCCGCGGTGAGGATGTGGGATGCCAAGCTGCACGGACGTCCCGGGCAGAGGGGAAGCTGCGGGTCTGGCAGCACTTCGTGGCGGTGTTTGTGAGCTTGAGGTGGTGCTGAGGACTGTGCCCGCGCTGCCTGCTGCGGGTCCGGGCTGCCACCCCGGCAGCCAAACCCCGCGTGCTTTTCTGGAGGAATGGAGGAGCTGCCGTGGAACAGCACGGCTCGCTGCGGGCTCATGTTCAGTTTGTTTGAAAAGTGCTGGAAACCAGCGCAGTCTTGTGCTGTGGTGCTCTGTGTTCATTTATTTATGAATTGCTCTTCTTTATCAGCATATGTGCAGCGACCGGAGTGGCACAGGTTCAGCTGTGTCCAGTCTGAAGCAAATATCCTTAAAATAAACACGGGAGCAAGCCTGAGGAACGCTGCCACCGCCCTTCATTTTTACTGTAGACCTTTTCCTTCCCCTCTCAACTCCGACGTAATGAAATAAAGCATCTTATTTTCTTCCATTGCCAGGGGCCCTAACTAAAAACAACCCCCTGCTGATCTCTGCTGCTCAGAAACAGGGAGTTTTATTGGCTTTAGTTATTGCATTTTATTCAGAGCCTTGTATGTGGGTGAGTGAGGCCCCCGGAGGGATTCGACAAGTATTTGCATTCCGTTTGTGTCTTCCGAGTGCTGGCTGCTGGCGTACTTGAGGCAGAGATACCAGCCGTGTGATCCAGAGCCGATGTGGCTTTTTTTGTACGCAGGGGAAAGCAAGATCTGGAAGATGGCCCCGGGAGAGGAACGGCAGGATGTCATGGGAACTGGCCCGCGGACGAGGCTCCTTTCCCGCGGCCAGCCGAGCTGCGCTGGGCTGCCGAGAGCAGTCTCCGAGAGGAGCTCGCTCAAGGACGCTGGCTGTGGGTGTTTGATCCCGGATGGATCTCGGTGCCGGTTCGTACGGCCCGGCGAGGTGCCTCCTGCAGCCCAGGGCGGCTGGGCCTGTGGCGACGGCGCGAAGCCCCGGCCTGGGCGATGCCGGTGGGTGTCCTGGTCCTTGCCTCCGTCCCCTGGCCAGGAACAGGGCTGGATTCTGCCACGTTACGCCCCAGCTTTGGGTGCTGCGCCGTAACGGAGCTCTTTGGGATTTCAGCGGCTTTCCTTTTTGCTTCGGAGACAAGGGGTCGTTTTTTGTGGCTATCGAGCTGCGGGGGCTCCGTAGGGGCAATGACCGCAGGAGAGCTTCAGAGTAAATCTTCTCTGGCTTTGTGTGGAGTCCCACACTGGAATTTCGCATCATTTTAAATTCTGGTGAATCTGTAGATCAGCTAAAATCATCAAAATACACGTTATGGCTGGCTAAAACTTGGCCCCTGGGTTTCCATGGCTCGGCAGCGCTGGCTCGCAGTTGGGTTGTGCGTCGCGGCTTGGCCCCGTGTCCCACAGCAGCCAGTCCTCAGCTGGCAGAAAGGGGGAAAAGCAAGCATTTGGCTGAGAGGAGCTGTAAACCTCGGTGTTCCTGAGATAATTAGCATGTTGGGAAAGTGACAGGAAAGAGAATCAAGCAAAGCCAAGGTCAGCGGCTGCTAATTAAGAATCAGCACCTTGTGTCAGCCTGAGCTGTGGCTTGGAATTGAAGCGCACCCCGGGAGAGAGCCGGGAAGGTGGAGGTGACGGAGCTACCCAGATAGCAGCTAACGGGATTTGAGCAGGGGCTTAAGTTTCGTTCCAGCTTGGCTGATAAAAGGGGGAAAATGAGACAAAATAGCAGGAGAGGCGCGTGCTTTGCTTCCAGGAGGGAGTTCTGCCTCTGCAGCTGCCGGAGCGTTGCAGACGTAGCGGGAGCTGAGGAAGGGGATCTGCTGGCTGCAGACATAATGGAAGTGACTGTACAGAAATAAAGCCAGTGGCTGGCTTTTTTGGAGGCTCTTCTGGGAAGGTCACGGCAGCATGTCTGTCCCAGTCAGGGTCCCGTGGGAAGGCGGGAGGGATCGGGCCGTTGGGTGCTGCAGAGGTGCCAGCCTTCCTGCCCCCCCCCCCCTGGTTTCCGATGGGAGACGTACCTGCCTGCTGCCTGGGTTTTCCTTTGTCTGGGACAGAAGCACAGTGATGATGAGTCTGTGGATGAAATTACTGGGGTCCAGAATGGGCCACCGTTGGGTTCAGGTGGAGCTGTTGAACCTTGATTAAATCTTCAATGCGGAGGCGTCCACATGAAAAATCAAAAATGAAAAATGAAGCGGAGCTAAGTGCCTCTCCTGGAAATCTCCCGGGCAGGCGGTGGCAGGGGATGGGACCCGAGTGTCCCCTCTCCCCAGTCTGGGCTGGAGCAGGCTGGGCCACGGCCACCGCGCGCGGGGGGGCTCTGGGAGCTGCGCTGTGCGCGGGGCCGGCGAGGACAGGGCCTGGGTCTGTGCACGGCCCCGGGCTTCTCCTGCCAGGAACGGGTTCCGTCCGGTGCGGTCGTGGCAAACGAAGGAGAATTTCTTAGAGAAAGGTTATTACCGAGCAGATTATTTTATTTTAGAGGCAGGCAGTTTATAAAAGGTGCCCTTGGTTGTGGAAGTGAATTTGTATGTCAGTGCTGCTCCATCTCCCGCACGGGGAAGCAGCGAGAGGTTTAATGCCCGTCATTTACCGCGCCAGCAGCCTGTTTCTCCTTGTCCAGGTGAGCGGTGCTGGGCGCGAGGAGCTCGACCATTTCAGCCCCAGCGCCGTGAGCTGGGCCGGGGCCCAGAGCCGCTTTTCCCACCAGCAGCGCAGTGAACGGAAGCCGAATACGTATCGGCGTTAAAAACTGCACGGCGTTCCTCCTGCATTCGCGCTGCCTGCAGCACGCTTGGTGTTACACCGCGCAGCATGCGCGGGAAGCCGCGAGACCCTCTCTGACCGGTTAACGCCGAGGCAGACGCGGAGCGCGGTCGGAAGTGCTGTTTTGCTGTCAGAATTTGCAGTTCGGGAGCCCGGACCGATGCGCGGGGCAGCTGCCAGCCTGCGATCTGCTCCTGCTCAGCCCTCCCGTTGCTCGGCAGCGCAGAGGGTTATAAAATCGCACGGTGCGTGGTTGTGCGCACATCAGAGCACAAATGGGCCCAAAATGTGTGCTGCAGCGGTGCTGTTTGTCTCCATGAATCCTGAGGAAATGGGGCGTTTGAGCATCTCGATGCGTATTACAGGATTGATGCTCAGCCGGTAATGGTGGGGCACAGCCCGTGGCGTCTCAGTGTGCCCCTGTTTTGCAGCCAGCGAGCTAAACACCAAATGCAGCCAGCCTAACAGCGGAGAAACCATCTCACCCACAAAACGCGAGGCTGGTACACGACCCAGCCAAAAACCAGCACTGATGGAGGGGTGAGTGTGGTCCAGGCCCGGAGTGAGTCGTTTTTTGAGGTGGAAGAATTGTGACCCTCCAGAGATTTCTCTCTTTCTTGGGTCCATGAGGCTGGGGAAGCAGGGGAAAAGTGGGCTGCTGGTAACGCCGCGTGCACGCACGGGATCACCGCAGCACCTCCGCTCCCTCTTGAGTCCCGCGGAGGTGAGACCTCTCCGGAGAAGGGGAGGCCGCCTGCTCTGCTGAACAAAGCGCGTGTCAGTGCATGGTGACCCACCGTGGGCTTTGCTTTCCAGGATTTCTTGACTGACCTGATGATGTCTGAAGTTGATCGCTGTGGTGAGAATGAGCATCTCATTTTCAGGGAGAATACACTGGCCACCAAAGCAATCGAAGAATACCTGAAGCTGGTGGGGCAGAAATACTTGCAGGATGCCTTAGGTACGTACAGAGCACTGGCAAGTCTCACCCAGACGGGTCCTTCCCTAAGCTGCAGGGTGCTCTGCGCGGTGGAGACCGCCGCTGAGCCCTGATGGCTCGGGGGACGCCAGCATTTACTTCTCGGAGGGCTTCTCTGGCCGCGGGGTCTGAGCGCGGGGCACGGCCCTGGCTGCGGCGAGCAGCTCCCTGCTCCCAGGTGAAGGTCACCGCTGAGTTAGCGCTTTGATGTGCTTTCAGAGGAGATAACCAATTGGTATTTGAAGGCGTTCTGCTGCCTGCCAAGCCTTCTGCGGGCGCTGGCGGTGTCACGGCAGCTGATTGAATCCTTCCCCTGACGGCACACCCCGCCAGAGACGCTCCCTGGTCCCTCGCAGCGCCAGCCGGCCAGATGTGATCTCCGAGCTGCTGTGATGAGAGCTGCCTCCCGGATCGCGCTGGGAACCCTCCTGGTGCCTGGGGTTTTTTAAGCGCTGGCTATGTTTATGGCTCCAAAAATATTTCTCTTGATGCAAATGAAAATAATTAGAGCTTTTGCTGCTGGGCAGGTCAGGAAGGAACGGCTGTGTTGCTGTACAGCCAGCGCAGCACGAGGATGGGGAGAGGCTGCCTGTGAAGCGATGCCTGAACCTCAGCCGAAGGCTGGTCCTAGCAGGAGGATGAGAAACGTGTCTCTTGAGCTGTTAATTTTTCAGTACGTTGGGTTCCTACTGATGGATTTGTGTAATTTTAGCAGGGAGCAAAGTATTATAAATACTTTATTGCGATAATAGTAATAATAATAACAACAACGTTGAGGAAGGGGAGACCGTTGAGCAAATTCAGTCAGACCAAGAGGCAGCCCACAAGAATAGGAAAAGGAATATTATTTATTTCTGCCTTGTAGTGCTTTATGGTCGAAGGCAAGACTCTAATTAGATTACCTCATAAAATTTCTAAAAAGCCAGGAGATTAATGAGGGCAAAGAATTTTGAAATATTCCCCTTTCAGGGCTCGATGCTAACGCCGCCAAGCCAGCTCCATGTCGTACAGGAGGAGCCCGCGGTTCCTGCTCGCTGTCCGGGGCACTGACTCTGTGCAGGCCTTTTATCAGGGACATGATTCATTTGTGCGTCACGAGGTGACACCGTACAGCGTGGCGCTTCTCTTTAAACCGTGAAGCGCACGCCGGTAATGGGGCCAGATAATAACGGCAGGCATCACCTGCAGGGGAGCAGGGAGGCTTCAGAGCTCCCTGGCAGAGTGGAAAATATATTGGAGAGGCTCTCCGGTGCGTAATTAAAGTCTGGTTTGGCTGTAGAGGAGGAATGCAGGCTGCAGTGGGCGAAACCCAGGAGGACGGGAAAATCCATGACGGCCAGAAATGTAAGAGATGAGCAAACCAACTGGAACTAGAACAAAACCAAAGCAAACCTTTCTCCCAGAACATCGCCCAGCTCTGCAGGTCCCTGGCTCTAAATCCCTGTTATCCCATCCCCCGGTCTCCCCAGTGCTAACTGGGATGAGCGACCACCATTCCCTGCAGCTGGGCGTGTGTTGGGGTGTGGGAAGCCCCCCCAGCCGCGGGGCAGGGGTCTGTGGCCGGGTGCCCCGGGGTGGAAGGTGGCACGGAGGCGAGGAGCTGGCAGAGCCGGCTCACGGCATGAGACTCCGCGAGGGTGAGGAGCGGCCAGGCAGCAAACAGGAGTGTAGGGAAACTCAGAGAAATATTTTAATTTCATTTTGTGTCATGTTCAGCTCAAAATAAACCGAGTAAATGGTTTCTTTCCTTTAATTACCTGCCTCTTGTGAATCATACTGGCGTGTCAGCGCCAGGGCACAGGCTGCGTTTGCAGGCCATCCCACAAATAATTACAGAACTTGCCAGCATACTTCCTACTGGATGGGCCCGAGGGAGCGTCTCTGGAACTGGAGCACGGGGGTCAGGACAGGCGGGGGAGGCGGGCGTTTTGGCACCATCGTTCTGATGCAACAGCCCGTAGCCGCCACGGCAGAGCTGCCAGCTGGGGCGAGGGGTGGAACGTGCTCGGCGCGAGCCCGGGCGCCTTTCTGCGGGGTGTGCTGTGTTGTTTTGTGGGCTCCCGCGGCAGCGCGGGCTGGCTCCGCTCGGATGGTGAGAGCTGGCTGGGGCGCGGCACGGCAGCCACCACCGCCGGCTCTCGTACCCCACTTCTGTTCAGCCGGTGTGACGGGGCGGAGGGTGACTGCTCGGGCTTACAAACGGTCTTGCCTGAAGGCTGCGTCTCTCGTGCCTCCAAAACCCATCACCGACTGTCTGTTTTGCAGGGGAATTTATCAAGGCACTGTACGAATCAGATGAAAATTGTGAGGTGGATCCCAGTAAGTGTTCATCTTCAGACCTCCCTGAACATCAGAGCAACCTGAAAATGTGCTGTGAGCTGGCCTTCTGCAAAATCATCAACTCCTACTGGTCAGTATCCCGGAGCGTCGCTCGCCTCCGCGTGCCCTCAGCTCCCGCGGAGGGGGTACAGCTGCTGGGGACAAGGGTGGCAGCAGCCCAGCTGCAGGCTGTTGGTGCCTGTCCCGTAGCTGCACTAACAGGCAGGTCGTCAGAGAGCTTTGGGGGAGAGCTGCGCGGCCCTGCCCGTGCCCTGCAGCCTGTAAGGGGGGCTTGGTGGTCCAGGAGCAAGGGTGGGGATGGCCGGGGGTGAGACAGCAGCTCCTGCTCGGCCAGAGTTTGGAGTGCCCGCTCTGGGGGTGCGACAGCCTCGCTGGTTCCCCGTCACGCTTGTTTTCAGTGGGTGCTGAAGGTTTATAGGGCAGTGGAGTCAAGGAACACAAATGTCTTTGCCAGTGTGACCAGTTCAGAGAGGGCCTTGGTACCAACTGTGTATAAAAGTCTGGGATAAAGGGCAGGAACGCGTGTCCTGGGTCTCCTGCCAGTGGAACGAGTCAGTCTGGATGGGTTTTGAAGCCCTCTCTGCAGCAGGCAGGGGCTGTGGCGCTCCTCCTGCCTGCAAGGGAGCTGCACCAGCGCACGGAGCTCGTGTGGAGGCAGATGTTCCCTTCCTGCAGAGTGCTGGACGGGAGGATGCTGCCCTTACTGCTGGGCTGCTGTTTGGCTAGGCACCCTGCGTTCCTCTGGGTTAACCCCTCTCTCTTGCTGAGGCGGAGATGAGGGGCCCGTTGCCTCCTTGGCCCAAGGCCTGGAATGCAGCGCGAGGCATTTCCTGGTTGTTTGTCTCAGGGTAAAGGTCCTCACAACTAGCTGGGGCAGGCCCGAAGATGCAGAATTGACTGGAGTAAGGTCGTTGTCTCTCGCTGTGGCGGTGGACGTTACTGCTGCTCAGCCCTGGCGACTGGCAGCCAGGATCCGTGGGTCTGTTACGGATGCTGCCTGCAGAGATGACCCGAAAAGGTCAAAAAATGAGCTTGTGACTCTCTCTACTTGGAGAAATAAAAATATTTTCTTTCTGCTGTTGCTACGTACCCAGAGACTCTTGTCCCGATCACAGGAGAGAATGATCATTTTTGCCTTACTGCTGGATTTGCAGTCTCCCTGCTCAGAAGTCTGGGCTTAGTTTTTATTAATGTGTTTGGTAGCAACACTGTTGTAGCAAAACATCAACTAAGGATAATACTGGAGGAAGGAAGGAAGTCTTTGATAGTAAGGATTTCTCATTTTCTCGCCTATCCCAGCTGTTGTGTTGAGGTCTGAAAACTCATTGTATGTAATCTCCCAGCACACTGAGCGTGCCCTCCTGCAAGCCCAGGAAGGGAATTGCTTTTCCTGATGTTGCTCAGGGAGAGAACACGCGGCGGGAGGCTCACTCAGACTTCTTTATCTACCCCAAAAAGGGCAGATTTCTTCCCAGGTATCCTATACCCTATCCTGGGCCAAGCGATAACTCCCTGACTCAGGAATAGCGTTTACCTGCCCTCCCAGACGGGATTCACCACTGGATTGTCAGTGTTTGAATTAATGTCTCCTAAAAATACTCAAAGCAACACTAAAAGGTCACTCTAAAAATAGGCTTGGTAAGTGACCTAAGGGAAGTCGGGAACGCACGGGAAGTTCGCTCCTCCAGTCCTGCCTTTCCAAGGAAAGCGGGAGCGCTTAGCCGCTGCCCTTTGTGCCCAGCGGTTCTTGGGGATTAATTGGGCTGAGGAGTGTTGGGATTGGCCAAGGTATGCTGACAGCTAACGATCTTGCCTTAAATAGCGTGCCAGAGTGTGCATGCTCGTCTACGGAGAGAGTTGGAGAGAGGAAAGAGGTTTACAATAACTGAAAATTGTTATAATTATGACATAATTTGGACATCTGGAAAGTTTCAGTGTAAGCAGAACTGCAGCATGTGGAAGCTCGTTACTGGGAAGCTGGGTAATGAATTACAGGCCCGTTTGTCACATACAGCCAGCTAGCCGAGTTCCGTCCGCTGTTACACAATTAAACTTTTATGGGCTCCCGGGCTGCGACAGCGAGCAGCGCGCGCGGGCTGCCTGCAGCCGGTGCACGCCTGTTCAAGGGTTTACTTTCCAGTAACGGCACAACCTGTCCTGATCATTCAAGCCTTAAATTGCTTAAAGGATTCTTCTGTTTCGGGGCAAATACCGTGAAGTAAAAGGGCTTTGTCCCAATTGTGTGGATCAAGCCAAAGACAGAAGAGAATTTATCCAGCCGAAGGCCTTGGCTGATGTTATTTATAAAGCACAGGGTAAAGCGTGTGAGACCGAAAGCGTGAGGCCAGCGTGGAGCAAAAGCTGAGCACGATGGCAGCATTTGCCATGGAGTCACCACCCCTGGCAGAAGGTCGGAGAGAAACCTGGAAACCCGGGGTGCAGCTCCGCGGGCCTCTGTATGCGGCTGTGCTGCGCGGGGCGCGCTGCCTGGGATGCGAGGTGCGTGGCGGGGTGCCCGCGGGCTGGGATCGACAGCAGCAGCCCCAGACTTGGGGCATGCGGCCGGGCAGTGCAGTCTGCAGCTGGCAGATTGCTGAAATGAGGGGCCAGGGCTCTGCCTGCCGAGCCTGCGTGCTCCTGGCTCCGGAACGGCTGCAGAGATGGAGGCCATGGCTGTTTGGCTGCAGGGTACGTGTGGCTCTGATGGACCACAAACCCCACAGGTCCTGAACCCGCCGGGAAGCAGAGGCTGGAGGACGGGGAGTGCTGGCGGCAGGAGGAGTGCCCTTGTGTTCCCCCAGAGACCTGGCAGCGGGGCCGTGGGGACAGCATGCGCGGGCGGGTTCTTCGCTCCGAGTGCTCCTCTGTTTTTTGAAGCCGCCCAGCTGGTCCTTGCTGCTGTGGGACAGTGGATGGTGTCTCTGGCCATGCAACTCCCATGGTTTTCTCTTCCCAACTCGTGTGAGGTTCAGCTGCAGGACATTCAGTCGCGGAGAGTGGGGCAGGCCCGTGAGAAGACAGCTGGTACCGCTTTGCTTCTCCCAGATAGTCCCTGCAGCAAAACTGGGAAACCGTCCTCTGAAATGGCTGTTTGTTCAAGAGATTTATGGCCTAAAATGGAGCCCGACCCCTCTTCAGTCTGCTTTTGTACCATCCGGCTCTGCCGGTAAACAGCTCCGGTTTGGAAACAAAGCCGGCGGTTGCTGGCCAGGGCAGCCTCCGAGGCGGGTGGGGAGCTGCGTGCCAGGGACCCAGGGGACGGACGGCAGCGCGGTGGGACCCGTTGCCAGCCTGCTCCCACGGGTGGGAGTATCCAGCTGAACAAACAACGCATGCTGGGAACAGGATAAGGTGGGAGCAGGGAGCTGGGGAGGGCCAGGCAGAAACAGGCAGCAGGTTCTCCGGCGATAAGGACTGCTGCGGCGAGCGTCTGCTGGACCCGGGGGAATTCCAGTATCCAGGAAAGCCAGGCTGAGGGCGGTGCAGTTACAAGGCTGGAGTGACTCCTGTGGGGCTCTGCGTTTGTACTGGTCACAGTGGGATTTGATCCAGGTGCTTCAACAGGAGTAGTACAACCTGCACAGCCCCCGTTCCAGGCCAGAGCCCGTGACTGGTGCAGGCAGCGGAGCTGCTGTGGAGCAGCAGGGTGAGAGGCTCTGCCGTTGTGCAGGTCTGGGTGTCGTGCCCCACCGCTGACACGCACCGTGTTCAGTTAGCGCTGCGCGGCAGTTTGAACACCCTGGCCTTGAACTTGCCATCCCTGCGTGTCCTTCTGTCCTTGCAGTGTCTTCCCAAGGGAACTCAAAGAAGTTTTTGCCTCCTGGAGACAAGAATGCAGCAACCGAGGCCGCCCAGACATCAGCGAGCGACTGATCAGCGCCTCCCTGTTCCTCCGGTTCCTCTGTCCGGCCATCATGTCCCCGTCCCTCTTCAGCCTGCTGCAGGAGTACCCGGATGACCGCACTGCGCGCACGTTGACCCTCATTGCCAAGGTCACCCAGAACCTCGCCAACTTCGCCAAGTGAGCCGGGCTGCGGGAGCGGGATGGGGCAGGTCTGGAGAGGGGGAAGGAAACTCCGGGGGCATAGGCAGAGCCGTGGCTCTGGCATCAGCAGTCCCACGCTGGCCGCTCCTTTCCTCCGTGGAAAGGGCCCATTCGTTTCCTGTTGACTTTCCCCCCACGTCTCTCTGGGACCCGTTCCCTCACTGTTAGGTCAGGGAGATCATTTAAGTTTCCAAAACAGGACATGTTTTACGAGCAGGAAAGCAGGCTGTTCTGACCACAGGGACGAGCAGGAACGCCCCGGCGCAGCCAGGCGCTCTGTCCCGTGGCGGCCGTGCGGGGCACGGCTGACGGTGATGCGCTGCCCGCCTCCTGTCACAGGCACCCGCAGGACCAGAACCCCAGCACCAGCAGTGATGTGCACAGCTCAGGAGCTGGTCTTTCCCGTGAGCTCTGGGACCTTCCCTGCTGTTAAAATGCAGCTGTCTGAACTGGGAAGGTATGAAAAGAGAATGGGGACGCTATCAGTTTCTAACTAAGCCCATAGGTTTGGTGGAAACAAAGTGAGAGATTTCTGAAAATCTTTCCACTGGCTGCAGCTCTGAGCTACTTATCCTGAGCTCTGATAACAAAATGATGAGCTTTCTGAAACATGAATGGACAGTTTCTGTCTAAAGCTTCTTAGATTTGAAAACTGGCTTAGTGCGCACACTCACAGTCAGGAACGTGCGTACGTGCACGCAGACGGAGATGGAAGACATACAAGTGTGTTACACTAGATGACAGAAATTCTGTATATTCCTGACCCATCCCTAACTAAAGCGTTTTCAGCTTTTCAGCACTTTGCAGGGAAGACTCTTTAACTAAGCTGACTTTAGTCAAGCCAAGTGATGAAGCAGAGCTGTCCTGCAGACGGCACACGGCCGAGCCTCTCCTCGCAGAGTTGCTGTCGCTGGCACAGCACCAGCCGCTGCTGGTACGGTTGAACCACGAGGCCCTCCCCGTTGCGCTCTAAATAAGACATCTGACTGAGAGCGAAGGCTGGGTGGAGTGCTTGGAGGGCAGAAGCGGGGTGCAGGAAGCCTGAGGGGACAAACGGGCTGGCCCAGCTGCAGGTCCAGCTCCCCCGGGTGATCCCCAGAGCGGCTGTGCCGGGGCGGCAGCGGCTGGCGTGCCTGGAGTGAGCGTCAGTGCCGGTGGAAGAGTGGGAAGAGTGCAGGATTCCTACCACCATCGTTCATTGGGCTTCAGTCGGTTGATGGTGCTCGGTGATACGATTGCTTGATTTCCAGTGACAGGCCCTGTTTCTGGAGGCTGTGCCCTGACCCAGCAGTAAGATGCGCTCCGTTACCCAAACAGCTTTGTTTCTCTGGCTTTCCACCACCTCCATTTCTACTGTGGAGATCCCGCGCTGATGAGGGCTTAGCTGGATTGGGCTGGAGTAGATTTTGGTTCCATGTTCGGTGAGGTACCAGGTGCCTGCTAGCAACCCTATGATCCCAAAGGCTTTGAAGGCTTCAAATTCCAGGGGAAGGCGCTGGCGTTCTTGTCTGCGTATGTCCCTACTCGTTCTGTTGACTGCACTTCTCTTTACAGGATTTGGCTGAAATTCATGTTGCTGTCTTGACAGGTTTGGCAGCAAAGAGGAGTACATGTCCTTCATGAATCAGTTCCTGGAACATGAGTGGACTAACATGCAAAGATTCCTGCTGGAGATTTCCAATCCCGAAACCATCTCAAACACAGCTGGCTTTGAAGGCTACATCGACCTGGGCCGGGAGCTCTCCACCTTGCACTCGCTACTCTGGGAAGTCATTTCTCAACTGGAGCAGGTATCCAGGGGGATTGCAGGGGCGGGCTTTGGGGGAAGCGCTGGGCATATGCACCACACCAGACGCCTCCCTGTGTCCAGCAGATACCAGTCCATCAGCTGTGTCTGTGCACAGCACAGCTGTCAGTAACCCTCAGCACTTCCCCAGCCGTTGCACGTGCTGCAGAAGTAGCTCATTCTTTACGTCCTTCTTTGAGGCAGGTGAGCGTGGCGCTCTCCCTCCTCTGCTCTTTATCTTTGGGAGGATGGAGGAGCCGGTGGGATGAGAAGGCAGAACTGCTGGACACCAGGATTTTATCTGTCCCAGCAGATTCAGAAAGTTTCTTTTTGATTGAAAGGATTTTTGTCAAGAGACCTGGACCAGGCTTGGCTATAGCTCTCATCTTTGTCTGAATTTTGTTAATCACACTCTGCCCCACAGCAGCAAATGCTTTCTAAAGCCACGTGTTCTGGGACATCCCATAGCCTCAGCATTGGGGTAAACGATGGAGAAAGTGAATGTTGTTATGTGATTCACTGAAGAGACTGTCCAGCAGCAGGCAAAGCCCACACTTCTCTAGCAGAAAGACGTTGATAGTAATTCTGCTCTCTTTTCCACGCAGGGCACTGCAACAAAGCTTGGGCCTCTGCCTCGGATCCTGAGGGACGTCAACTCGGCACTGAGCAACCCGGCCTGCGTGCAGGTCTCCGTCACGGCTGATCACGCTGCGTCCACGCCGAATGCTGGCAACAGCATCTCTGCGGGGCTACAGAAAATGGTGATAGAGAATGACTTATCTGGGTAAGAGCATGAAAGGGGACACAGGCCAGGGAAATACTGAATATCCATCTGCTGCCAAAACCTGAGCACCTGCAGGGACAGGCAGGACAGCTGTTGAGATGTGGCCTCAGAAGCAAAACGTTCATCATTTGAGGAGTTGAGGGCTTGTTTGTGCTGACCTCAGAGTGGTGGGCATCGTCATTAAGTTCATTAGGTCTCTAAGTATGCAAGATTTGTAGGATTGACCTTGCCCCTCTTCGTAAGACATAGGGTATGTGCTGCATTCACCGGGATCCAAATCTGGACGTTTGTCTAAGGGGTGCCAAGCTGTAGAGACCTAACAGTCAGTTCCGGTCTACTCTGACCAGTTTTTATAACGCGGGGTGTTTGTAATGATGAGCCGTGACTCACAGGCACAGTCACCTGACATGCTTTTTGGCCTCGTTACCTAAGGAGTTGCATTCATGGGGAAGATGACTCTGTTGCAGACCTATAATGTTTCTGTTTGTGGAAAATGAAATGGAGCTCACACAAATTGAAAGGCTGTGCGAGTAAAATAGTTTCTAAGTGGAAACTGCATAATATTTAAGAGTTTAATTAGGAACGAAAGGCAGCAGTGGCACTGGACTTGCTCTAATCAGAGCTTTCGCCTCTAATGCTTCCCAGCGTGAGGTACAATTATTTCAGTCTGATGCTATGGGGGGACCTCTGACAATATGCTTTCACCCAAATACTTGCTTACAGTGCACCATCTTTGATCAGTGGTGTATTCACGTTAAGCTGCTGCAAAGCTCTTTCTTCCTGTCCCTGAGAAATCAATGCTGCACAAATGTCTGTACAGCGGGAGGAGGGGTGGGTGACCCTCAGCTGCCAGGCTTCAGCTCTGCTGTTAGGGCTCTGTCTGACCCTTGGAGGCCTGGTGTGGATCCGGCGCCCGTGGTGCTCTGTACCAGTGTGCCAGTACAGAGCAGGGGACACGGGAGCGGCGTGGATACGGCCAGTCGGAAGCAGGAAGGGTGACAGGTGCTGTCAGCATGATGAGTAGACCCAGCCGGGGAGGCAGAGCACCCGAAGCGTGTCCATGATGGCTCCCGCGCTGCGCAGGGCTCTCGGCACGCACACACGTGCCCCTCGCTCGCCTGCCCACGCCTGCCCCCTCCTGCAGGGCTCGGCCCTGGGCTCCCCGCACCCCTGCTCCTGCCCGCTCCCCTGGCACTGTCCCTCCCCACAGGCAGACCTGGCCGGGCCAGCCCTGCCCCAGGGGCTGGGTTACGGCCCCGTCCCGCACAGCTGCGCCACGCTGATTTCTTCTGAGTGATTTCGTTTTCCTCCTCTGGTGCAGCATTCACAACTCTTCTTTTTTGTTTTGTTTTCCTCTCCTCTTCCTTACGCACTGACTTCCCCGCAGTCTGATAGATTTCACACGGTTACCATCTCCAACCCCTGAAAACAAGGACTTGTTTTTTGTCACAAGGTCTGCTGGGGCCCAGCCCTCGCCTGCCCGAAGCTCCAGTTACTCAGAGGCCAATGAGCCCGACGTGCAGATGTCTAATGGCAGCAAGAGTTTGTCCATGGTGGACTTGCAGGACAATCGGCTCTTGGACAGTGGGGCCAACGCGTCTGGCACGGCTGACTCCCTCAATGACAGTCAGTCGTCTCTTGGGCAGTTGCAGGGCGTATGGACCGCACGGACTCAGCAGAACAGCGTGACGGGCATGGCCACGGTGCGCCGGGTGGGCCAGACCCCCACCACGCCGAGCGGCGAGAGCGCGCCCGGCCGGCCCCAGCTCCTGGCCCCCCTCTCCTTCCAGAACCCAGTCTACCAGATGGCCGCCGGGCTGCCGCTCTCCCCCCGCGGCCTGGGCGACTCCGGCTCCGAGTGCCACAGCTCGCTCAGCTCCCACAGCAACAGCGAGGAGCTGACGGCCAACAAGCACGGCTTCGCCGCCCCCGCCGCCAGCGAGGACTTCACCCGCCGGACGGGGGAGCTGGCCCGCCGGCAGCTCTCGCTGACGGAGAAGGGCGGCCAGCCCACCATGCCGCGGCAGAACAGCGCGGGACCGCAGAGGCGGATAGACCAGCCGCCCCCGCCGCCCCCGCCTGTCACCCGGGGCCGGACGCCGCCCTCCTTGCTGAACACGGTTCAGTACCAGCGACCTTCCAGCGGCAGCATGATGTCCTCCTCGCCCGACTGGCCTGGCAGCGGGGCCCGTCTCCGGCAGCAGTCCTCTTCCTCCAAGGGTGACAGCCCCGAGATGAAGCAGCGCACGATGCACAAACAGGTGAGTTCGGGGCTGTACGAGCTCCGGGTGTTGAAGGGGCCAGGCAGGAGTCAGCCTGTGGACTTGGAGAAGGAATGGGCCAGTGGGGGTTGCTGCGGTGGGAGGGGACGTCGTTCTGGCTGTGAGTTACCACGTCAGTGCCAGCCCCACGGTGGCATCGCGTGTGGGGCTGTACCTTGGCTCTTGCACCCAGCTCGGCCTGCGACAGAGGCCCTCCATGGCGGGGGACACACACCAGTGTTCATCCTCTGCGTTCCTCCGTTGCGTGGCACGTTGGGCGGCAGAGACACGAGGGCGATGGCAGCCATGCCTCTGTCCTGCGCTACCATCCTGTCACTGCTTTGCCTCATGCCCAGGCTCTCATCCCATGCCATAGTCAACCCCGCGCCATCTCCCAGACTCGGGCCAGGCCCTGATCTTCTCCTGTCACTAAGAGCCTCCTGTCCCAGCAGAGCCTGGCCCTCCTGGACTCTCCGGCTTGGCTGCTCTGTGAGACCCTCCCGTAAGTGGCTCTGGGGAGGGAGAGCGGTAAGGAAGGAGCGCGCTCCCCGCCGAGAGGGAAGTTCCTGCTGTGCGGAGCTCTGCAGTGGTTCAGGTCCCAGACCACGTGCTGGTCTGCACAGAAATAAAAGTCACTATTCATGGTGCTAAAATTGAAAACAGTAGGTCTCGGACCCAGGGCCCTCTGGCTTTCCTAGCATGGATAAATTGTTTTTCTAGTCCTCATTTATTCATTCTACATTTCAGAACTAACCCCGTAGAAAATTAACACGGTAGGGCCTCTCAGTGCCTAAAGGAAGAGTTTTTTAAAGTAACGCAAACCCAGAGAATGTGGACAACGGGCAAGAGCTTGCTGCATCTCGGCGCAGACGCAGCACTGAGGCGCCTTTCAGCAGGACGGTGGCGAAAGAGCAACAGAGTTGGTGTAATGCCTTCTCCTTCCGAGGCAGGCGTGGGGCTGTGCTGCCCGTCAAAGGCTGTTTGGTCAGCCCGGCCTGGAGCTGTTCCGTGCATGCGGTATTGATCCGTATGCGCTGACGTGCCGTGCAGCAGCGTTGGTGTAACGTGGATCGATACTCGTTAGGTGCAGAGGGCACAGAGCTCTGCAGGCAGCAGCTGTTTGGTAGCAGAGTTTCTTGCAGAAGGAGAGAACGCTGAACTTCAGGTCACCATCAGAAAGCCCCCGCCAAGTTGTGTTTGCAGATCTTCCCTCCATCCACCCGTACTGTCCTCTCAGAGTTTCTCTCAAGACCTGCAGCCCTCAGAATGCCTCTCCTACCCTTACTCTGCATATTTTACTTGTCTGTTAGCAGCATCTCTAAGCCATAATGAAACTGCTTGCTCGTAGTTGGTGGTGCTAAATGCTCATTTGAGAGCAAAGGAATCGCATTTGGTGGCCATTTCAGTAGAAGTCCCCAAACCTCGTTCCTGCCAGCCAGAAGCACTTCCTCTACCTCTGTGAGGTCAGCTGCTGAGCTGACTTCCAAACCGTCCCAGGCCAGACCAGGTAGCCTTTCTTACTTCTCAGAGGGGGAAGAAAGAGGCAGAAGGACTCATGCACAGTGGGCTGAGCTCTCTTCATTGACAGCCTTGGACCGGTGGCCTTACCACCGCTGAAACAAACCCGGGTGGCCAGCGCTCCTCAGAGCCAGAAACTCTGAGCAGCCACCGCAAGTGCAGTGCCCGAGCTGGAGATGCAAGGAAAAGCAGAAAGCCGCAAGCCGGGTGAGGATTTATAGCAAGTTACATTCATGAGCCAAGTCTGAAACTTCTGATTTAAAATTCTGGAGGTAGAAGAGCAGACTAGAAGACAGCATGGGAAAGCCCCCAACCGCAGTGAGATGATGAAACCAGTCCCCACTGCTTCCGAGTACAGAACCTCCCGTTCTGGTGCTCGCCGGTGACTGGGTTTCTCTGCTGTTCGGAGGTTTGAATGAAGGGGAAAGTCCCTGACGTTTCTGACTTCCTGACTTGAATTCCTTCGACCAAGTCATCCAGATCCCTTGTGTTCTTCCAAGAAGCTGTTTTCTGCAGTTCATAATGAACCGGGATGGAGGGGAAATAACTGGAGATGCACTTCCTCAGCCTTGCAATGTGGGTGGGAAGTATTCAGGCGGTGCCGTTCGCAGTCCCAGCCCAGGCTGGCACTGAAAAGCAGCAGCCGCGGCTCTGTCTCGCTGACAGTGGGACAGCGCTGCTCCCCAGCTCCTGTAGCTACACGGACAAACCTAGAGATGAACTACGAAGATGTCGAGCATTTAGGCCTCTCCAGCATCGTACGTGTAGTCTCAGCCAAAAACAAACCTTGTATTTTCCAAGAAGATGCCCACACGACCGAAAGTAGCATTTCAGTTGGCAGAGTGGTTTTATCTGTACGAAATCTCCGCAGCAATCGAAAAGACGGCTCAGGAAAAGAGGCTGAGGAGTTGAGTGAAGTCTCTGCGGCGTGAACGGACCACATCAGGCGACTCCGTTTGCCGGCTTCTCAGGTCCTGTCCTCCTGAGGGGCCAGGGCCTGCTCAGAAACCTGGGCCCGTTCCTTTCAGCAGGGCTCCTCTGCCATGCCCTGCTGCGTGTCTGCTCTGTAGGGGTGGCACGGGGAGGAATTTGGCCTCTCAAAGGCTGTTTGACCTAAAATAATGTGAGGTGCCGAACAGGAGTTGTTCCTCCCCCCAGCCCGACTGCTCTGGTAGCTCAGACTTGCTCGTCGCTATTTGAGCAGCGTGGGAGAGGGCTTGCTTGGAAGGAAATTCTGTCTCTCCAGCTTCGTGACCATTTCTGTTACAGGTTTTTCTTTTGTTATGGTTGTATGTTTCATTGTAGGCCCCTTCTCCTGTGAACCCCAATGCCCTGGACCGCACTGCTGCTTGGCTTTTGAATATGAACATGCAGTTTTTAGAAGATGAAAGCATTGACCCAGATTCCAAGCACAGGGATAAGCTCAGGAATAAGGACGAGCTCAGCCAAGCAGAAAAGGTAAAACCTGATTGGATTGAAACAAGTTTCTAAATAGAGAGAGGATTTCCTTGAATGTGGTTCGTCTGAGCGCCCTGGGGACAAGGTGGGCTGTGTGGCACGTCCTTGCCCAGGAGAGAGGGGTGCCAGGTTGCCTCACAGGGCACTTCTGGGGAAGGTTTGGGAGGTTTTCACACACTCAGTGACTGGAATTACCCTCTGACGAGGGTAAATACAGAGACGTGCTGGTTAGATAGCGGCTGACACAAACACGTACACGTTTAGCAGACTCTGTTTGCAGAGGTGTAGAGATCTGCACTGCCCCCTCAGCAGAGACACCAGTAGGCAGCAAATCACAGAGAAGATGTCAGAGTGGGGCATCACCCGCTGGGCTGTCGCTGCATGTAGTCAGAGAAGGGCTCTGGAGCGGCTCGGTGCTCACGGGAGCCTGCAGCAGAGATGAGAGGGGCAAGCTTTGCTGTGGCGGTGGAACTGGAGCGAGGTGAGATGCCGAAGGACCACACGCTACGAAACGCGTGCTGGCTCCAGCTCCACCCGCAGCTCCCGCAGGCGGGCAGATGGCCCTCCGGCGTGGGCGCGGCGCCTGCCAGGCGTTGTCACTCGTCCCCTGCCTGGCTCCCGTTCCTGTGAGGAGGGCTCAGCTTTTACCAGCTGGGCACTCACAGGGGCTGCTCTATTTCCGTGCCGGCCCGAGGGGCCGCTGCACCCCGGTCCCCTGCTGCAGGGTGACGATAGTGGGGTTATGAACTCTGAGGCTATTGCAGCAAACCGGTCCCTGTCCCAAGCTGAGAGGGAGCCCCCAGCCCAGGGCCTGCTGTCTCATTCCCATAGCATCTTCTGTTCCTTTGCTGTCACGTCACTGACATTAAAGATCACCATTAGCATAACCTCTCCCCATCACCGTAAGGCGTGAGTGGTAACCGAGAACCAGCCAAGTGTTGTAGAGACAGGAGCGACTCCTTCGGTCCCTGAGGCCTCTCCTGCTATCATTTGACTCACTTACGCTGCCTCTGTTTTAAGGCTAGGGTAGGTATTTAATCTTTCCTGTTCAAGCACCTCCCTCCTGTCTGACTTCAGTGCTTCTGTGCAAGTGCACGGGTGTTTGTGTTCCCTCATCGCTGCAGGTCACGTGTGCAAACCGTGTCGTTTTGGTGCTGCCGTAAAAGCTTTGCTAAAGGAGAAACAGCGTGATCTGCTGTGCCGATCCCTGCCCGGGCAGAAGGAGCTCGGAGCTCCTGCCCGTCTGCCGTCGGCTCGAACGCTTTGGCAATTCAGGAAGGCCGTCAGCTGACCGGTACGCCCCCTCACCAGGAGCTGGTCTGCTGGTCAGACTCCCCAGCAAGACTCAAACCTGGGACACGACCAAGCCAGTCGGTTGCGTGCTTACACAGGTGGCGATGGCCGAAGGGGAAGGCCGTGTTCACAGCCAGCCAAAGCACCACACAATTAAGCACGTTTCTGTCAGTGAAGAAATCTATCTTTGTCACACGCTTCAGAAGTCTTTTTCCCCATATCTGATGCTTTAAAAGTAGCTTGTCAAATTATCAACTGCTTGCTAATTATTCCAAGGTTATTCTAATCAACATTTTCTCTTAAAGACTATTTCCAAAGATAATTTTTTTTAAATTAAAGTGAGTTTTTTTGTACAGATACACACTGGATTTTCCTTTAGCAAAGCAGGTTGTACTGAATGCTGTGCTTCTGCAATAGCTGAACTCAGTTTTACTGAGTTTACTTAATTTGTTTAAATTGCTTTATGCGATTCTTCTGCTGCTGATTTTTAGCTTCATCTGAATGAACAGTGCAACTGTGGGCTCTTGGCTTCACACAGCAGCTCTTCTTGAATTGAGCCCTGCTTTGACATCTCAAGGCGTTGCTGAAAACGCTGGAGTGCCCCCTGCCCCTGCTCACGCCTGCGAGTTGCCCTCGCCGTGACGAAGGGTGACCGCTTGTGCCGAGACAGCGGTGGCCTACGTCTGTCACCGCTGCCGAGCCTGCAGCGCTAACAGCTCCTGCTTGGCTTCCAGCCGCTCAAAGCGCCCACGTTTATTGCTGCAGCCCGAAGAGCTCGTGTGTAAACCCAAAACCCCACCAGCGCAGCTTCTCCTGCCTGTGTTCAGCCCTGCGCTGTGAGCGTGAGGAAGCTGCCAGCCGCGTTTGCCGTTCGCTCGCCCTAACCTGCGTTCCCCGTGTGAAATGCCAAACTGCTAACAACCCGTTCTCTGAACCTGCCAGTGACCTGCCTGCCCAGCGGAACGCGGCACCGCTCCTAGCGCAGTGTGGAGAAGACTGAAGAGGAGGTGTCGGCGAGCGGGGTTGTCTGACACGGGTTTGCAGCTAGTCTAACGCAAGGAGAGGGGCGTCACTGGGTTACGGGGAAGCCCTGGCAAGGGCACAGCTCTGCTAGGTAACACGCCACATGTTTTCTCCTCCTGTGTCTGTCCTTGCGTGCTGTAGTACCAGCAGGACCTGGTGGTGCTGCAGGACAAGCTTCGCATCTCCAACAAGAAGCTGGAGGAGTACGAGACTCGCTTCAAGTGCCAGGAGGAGACAACACAGAAGCTGATGCTGGAGTACCAGGCCAGGCTGGAGGAGAGCGAGGAGCGGCTCCGGAGACAGCAGGAGGATAAGGAGATCCAGATGAAGGGCATCATCAGCAGGTACGGGGGAGGTGGGAGCGCTGGAGATGAGTGAGGCAGGCGGCCTGGCTGGCGTTAGAGCTTACCCCTGCTCGGGAGAAACGGGTTTCTTTGGAGGTGCGGGCAGGATTCCCATGTGGGTTTTCCAGCCTTTAATCACTTCCTGCTCTTGTGGGTTCCCGTCCCTGGAGGAGGATTCCAAGCCCTGACTCTTTGGGTCCCCCCCATCAGTGTTACCAGGGACAAGAAAACCCCAACATTTTCCTGATTCACAAAGGCAAAACTTCAGGAGAGGAGAGCTGGCAGCCCAGCCCAGTTCTTGGAGGATCTGACAGGCTTGCTTATCTGTTCATACAAGCAATAGATGTCATAATAAAAATGTTCTTTTCCTGGTGTTTAACTAAAGGTCTGTCACCATCCCATTACTCCTAGCTGTAAATCCCTTTCTCCCACCAGTGTGGGGTGGTGTTGACATTTGTCCAGGACATGGTCTGATCCAGTGCAGCTGGCGTCACCTTTACCTGAGCCAAGCCAGCTTAGTGCTTTTAATCAGCCCGCATAAATGGGTCAGCCTTCACTGTTCTGGGTCGCGTAAGCTGTGGGACAGTCTGCTGTAGAGGTCTGTAGAAAAGAGCCAGAAGAAAAGACTGGTTCCAAACTATGGGCTTGTGTGTAAGAAGAGGTGGTGCCCATGACTGCGTCTCCTTTGTGCTCAGATGCACAGCTGCGGGTCCTGGGAGCATCTCGGCGCGTGCCTCAGCGTTGCGGTTTCAGATGAGATGGTTTGACCTGGTGTGGATGATGGGGGCTGCTATGTGAGGCCAGTTCCATCTGTAGTCTAGCTGCTCTGGAATTTCACATCTCCTGCTGTGCGTTTCCGAGATGTGCATCACCCCTTTGCTTCCTTGGTGTCGAGGACTAAGTGAGGCCATCATCTGTACCGTTTTCTGTGGCTGCCTGATGTAAACATGTATGAGGCTGATATCTGGGCTTAGCAGAGCCCAACAAATGGAATTTTTTTTTCTTGTGTGTTTGGCTCCCAGACTGATGTCAGTTGAGGAGGAGTTAAAGAAGGACCATGCAGAAATGCAGGCTGCCGTGGATTCCAAGCAGAAGATTATCGATGCACAGGTGAGTCCCCGATACCAAGGGCTGCAGCACTTTTCAGGGTGTCTGCCGACACGCAGCCTCCCTGCCACGCAGCAGTGCCAGCTCAAACGGTGAGGCTGTGCCCGGGTGAGTCAGCACCAAGCTGCAGTCGGTGGCAGAGCAGGTCAGGCTTCAGCAGGAAGCGATTTATTGTCACAGCATTCGCATTCGTACGGCTATTTCCAGCCTTGGAGCTTGGCAGGCGACACAGAGGATGTGGGGGGTGGCAGTTTGTGGAAGGATCGTGCCCACAATTTAGTCAGTTTGTGGAAAGATCATATCCTCCTTGGCTCAGTCTGAGGTCCCTGGAGCTTTGCTTGGTGTTTCCTGTTCCAGCAACGCTTGCAGGACCGGGATGCAAGGAAGACACAGCCTGGGCAGAGCAAAGCCAACGTGTTTTTTCAGCCTTTGGCTTGTGGCTTACAGGACTGGGAAGCTCAGTTATTGCTATAGCTTATAATGGCAGAGGAGCACAACACTGCTTGGAAAAGAGAATCTGAAAGCACGGTCCTTACTTTGTCTAGGCAGAGATCAGCATCTTCCCAGCAGCCAGGTCTTCCTACAGGCTGTGGCCAGGTGATGGGGTATTCTAGGCTTACTCTTAACAACCGTGTTAATGACTTGTGAGTCACTGCTCATGAGTAATTTACTGTACAGCTAATTAAAACGGAGGTGAGACAGGAGTAACTTTATAAAAAGAATCACTGGTTTTCTGTAGAGTAATCGTTCAAAGCTAGTAAATCATCACGTCCGTCCTGCACTCCGGCAAAGCCCCAATACAGGGGCATCGGTGAGGTGCGAGCGGTGCCGACGGCAGCCTGCCAGCGGCTCTCCACAGGCTCCCTGTCTCCTGCTGTCCTCTGTTAACGCGAGGCTCTTGCTGCCGTTATCTTTTGGCCATCCCAGGCTATACAGTAGCGTTTGACGTGTTTACATAGGGACCTTCAGAGTTGCACACAGGCACACTACTGCGCCCCTGGGAGTTGTTTCTGTTCCCTCCCGCCCAGGGCAGATGGAGAAGGACGATGGCTTGTTCGGTGTCACAAAGAACCGGAGTTGCAGAATCAGGCTGCGACACGGAAGCTCTTGCTCCCATCCTTACCATACTGTAACGGGTGAGAGCTGCCATCAGAGCCATCCTGGGAAGCCACAAGTAATTTAAACTATTAACTTACACTAACAAAATGAATTAAACACTGACAGGAATAACTATCTTGGGAGAGCTTGGTTTTAGAGAAGGAATCTTATCGTCTTTGTAGCAGCTGCAGTTAGAGCAAACAGTACAATGCCTTTCTGTGTAACAGAAGAATTAGCAAAACTGTTATCTCCGTTTTCTTCAGGATGCCCAAATGACTTTAGCTCCCATTGCACAGGCAAAGTACATCTGTGGCCCTGCTAATAGCAGTGGATTTCAGAAAACGCTGTGTAGGACTTAAAAACTCCCCACCTGAGCACACCAAAGTGTGAGGTGCTGGGCTGAGAGCCTCTGGGTCGCTGTTGCGGGCCGAGCCGTGGCATCCCAGAGGGACAGGGCTCCGTGCCTTTGCGCTGACTGTTCCCTCTGCCCGTTTGCTTGCAGGAGAAACGCATTGCTTCACTGGATGCTGCCAACGCACGGTTAATGAGTGCCCTTACTCAGCTGAAAGAGAGGTACAGCATGCAGACACGTAATGGGATCTCCCCCACAAACCCAACTAAATTGCAGATTACAGAGAATGGAGAATTCAGAAACAGCAGTAATTGTTAACCCGCGGAGGGTGCTGCCGCAGGAGAGGAGGCCTGGCCAGAGGGACCGTGCAGCAGCAGGTGTGAGCCGCGGCTTCAGAGAACGGCTGCTCTCTCCCCCAGAGAAACCAGCTCCTTACTGCGGACGGCGCGCGTGACTGAGCCTTTGCGGGCGATGCTAATGCCAGCACACTGAGGGACGGAAAGATGGAGTGTGAGATGAGTGGCATCAGGAATAACCTATCTCTGAGAGTCGCTGTCACTGTTGGATTGCAATCAGTGTTTAATGTTTAAACAAAAGTAACCTTTTCCTTCTAAACTGCCCAAAGGATATGCCTCGCCCCTCCCAGCAAGGAATAACGGCCTTGTCCTTGCAGTAAGCGAAACAAAGGGAGCTGGGCAGAGCCCGCAGCAGGCAGTGGCCCAGTGAGTCCAGTTAAAGTGTGCTGCTGGATGTAGCCGTGCGAGGGACGGCAGCAACGCCCGCTCGCTCCTCCTGTGACTCCGCTGGAGCACAGCCCTCTCCCAGCGCAAACCCCGAGCCCAGCCCAGCCGCCTTTCCCTGCGTGCTTTTGTGAGGCCGCTGACTTTCACGGCGGGCGGCTGTCCGCAGGGCGTTTCTGCAGCTAATTAGTGTTTAATTAACTCCGCCCATAGAGGGGGCACAGTCCAGATGAAAGGTCAGGGCGCACGCTGTGCGATGCGGTAGCCAAACGGGGGCTGCCTGGGGGGCCGCGGTGGCCGGGCAGCGGAGAAGGGCACGACTGGTACTGCTGGGGGTGCTGGGCAGCCCCGGGGAGCAGAGCGAGCCCGCGGCTCTGGCACGCGAGCGAGGGAGCAGCTGGCACCTGGTGAATGGCGACTCGGTTCCTCTCTCCAGCTTCCGCTCCCTCACAAATAACGGGGAAGGGTCTGTAAGCGATAGCCCCGGGGCACGGTCCCACATGCACTTCTAGCCCCAGAATAAAGTAAATGTTGCCTGAGCTTGGTCCCCGAGCTGTCCGTGAGGTGTGGGGCTGGATCTCCTGGTCCCCGTTGTGGTAGAGGGGGAGCGAGGGGCTACGTGAAACGACCAGCTTCTCGCTTGACAAAGGGGTCGTTGTGGGGATGTAATGCTCTGTGCAGAGGTGTTTACTGTTTCTGGGGAGAAAAACAGACAAAGAAGCAAGAAAAAGCCCTGAAGAACCATGAAGATCGGTAATTGTATTTCTTTTCTTTCACAGTATGCATTAGAAAAAAAAAGATCCCATTTTCTGGAATACTGTCCTCTTTAAATTGGGAATGAGCACTGCATGGAAATTAACCGGCTCGAAGAATGTAAAACATGGTCATAAGGGAGTAACCAACAGGAACAGCAGCCACCAGCGAAAGCCCCCCTGTCAGGAGCACTGTGCAGGGATAAGCCAGGATTAGACTGTCCTGACTGCTGCACCACGCAGATCCGGCACACAGACACGCTGCGCTCAGCGGAGGGGTCGCCTCCTTAACGGGGGATTGTGCCGCTGCCCTGCCGCCACGGTGTGTTTGTTGGTTTGTGGTTTTGGTTTTTTTTTTTAAGTTAGTACTTCGTGCCTCCCACTCTCAGAGCAGGTCACTCGGACCGAGAGCCAGAGCTTTCTCTGAGATACGGATGGCAGTGTACAGTGTACAGGACATCTGTCGCTCCCACTAACGTTTAACACGCTGCTCCACGCCTCTCCTAGCTCCTGCTGCCGTGCGTACGCGTGCACAGGGCCCGGGGTGCTCCCCGAGCTCCGCACAGCCTGGGTGCCATCTCCAGCCTCACGCTACCCGGGCTGCCCCGGCGGGACGCTGTGTCCCAGTGAGCTCTGCGCTGCCGTGCTGCCCCACAGCCGTGAGGCTCAGTAACAGCGTTCTTCCACATGCATTTCTTTTCAAAATTAAAGATGCTATTTTTTTTTTTTTTTCCCCTAAACGTTCCCTGGAAGCCCTGGGCCGAGCCCAGTGCGGCTCGGTCCTCGGAGGAGCGAGCGTGTTGCACTGAGGTGTCCGCACCCCGCCACCGCCTGCAGACCCCAAACGGAGCTCCTCAGAGAAAAGTTGTAACTCTTTATGACACGTACGGTCACCTGTGAATGTTGGAGACTAGCACAGCTGGCTCTGAAGAACCTCACTAAACCGCCACGGTTACAACTGGAGAAAGACGCAGGCAGGTTAGGAACACGCAGGGTGCTGGGAACCGCTGGGTGCATACGCTTGCAGCTGCCGTTGGCTCAGAGTCAAACCCATCATTAGAAACCTGCAAAAAAGACTCTCTTAACCGCTGTTGCCCTGAGGTGTGTGTTTAGAGCTGATTGTTTCGGAGATACAAAATATTTGTGTTGCGAGAGACAGAAGTTTGTCAAGAGAGAGGTAACACAGAGGGCTGGAAACGCTGACCGGGTGCCCCAGCAGCAACGCGTTTCCATTCATACACGGAAGTGATTTTGGGATGCAGTCAGTACTCTCCATAAGAGCTGGAGAAAAGAAACACCCACCAAAAAAATTGTTTAGTGCTGAAGCCAAGCACAGTCCGTCTTAACCTTCTCCTCACCCACAAGCCGAGGCACTGTTCCCCCGCCCCGGTCTGTCAGAAACTCCTGGTTCACCTCAAACCTGCGACTCACTGAAATCCTGCCTGTTGAAATCTTAAACGTTCCAGTGCCAACGCCTTCTGCAGTTGTTGCTTAGTTTCCTGAGCCAGTATGGAAAGAAATTCCAATCAGGACGAGGTCTCGTCACAGTAGCGATTCCCCCACGCCCACTTTTCCCCCAGCTCCTTCCCCACAGCCGGCGCAAACGGTGACCCCCTGCCCCAGGTCTGGGGTGGGCTCTAAGCTCCAGACTCTGTTCAGTTCTGTCTCTTCCGTTTGTGTTTCTGTTATTTATAAGCTGTACATTTATAAATGTGTGTGAGTGAGAGTGTGTGTGTGAGCGAGGTCACCGCCGCGCCCTCGGAGCTGGTGTCTGGCGTAGCAATAGCGGAGGCGATCCCGCACCAGAAAAGCCACCACGGCCCGCAACGTTCTGTCAGCAGCTCCGGTTTCTTTTCTTGCGCTTTCTACAGTGAGGGGCTGTTGTAGTGCAAACTTGTCAAAAGTGTAAACAAAATGGAAGAAAAAAAAAAAAAAAAACCACCACATTCAGCTTTTTATCTTAATACAAGTCTTAATATTTTTGGTAAATGTTTTCCGTGTTTACTGTACCGTATCTATCTCACTAACAGCTGTATATAGTAACTTCCTTCTGGTGCTGCTTACTCGGTCAGGATTTGGCTGTGGCTCGCTGCTGTGCTGGAGAGGTGGCCGCAAACCTGCGAAGCTGGATCCGGGCAGAGCCGGTATTTCAGTTTGCGCCCTTTGGGGCTCTGGGGAAGGGGAAGGGAGAGCAGCCAGGGATCCAGCTTTGGGCTTGGGCCGCCTCAAGGGTTCTGTTTTAAGAGGTTTGATTTGGCGTTTTGTTAAACTGTAGTGACCACTTCTGAAAAACGAGCGGAGTGTTGTGTAAAGGGGGAGGACGTGAACTGACCGGTGTCCCAGGGTCTCTGCAGCCTGGAGGTATCATGGCTTTTGGGCGAGGATTAGGGCGTCAGTGCCAAAAGATGGCAGGGACCCAAGTCCTTCCCCACGCCAGCTAACACAACAGCGTAGTCACCTTTTGCACCGGTTTAAGCAAATCCTGCCGCCATCCAAAGAGTCCGGCGTCACTCTGCATTGTCACTGGAGTCTGGTCGGGTTTGTTTTCTGCTTTCGCAGTTGTAGAGCACTGATGGCACCGTAAGACCACGCTGAGCCCGCGGGCCTGGCAGCCAGCCCCGTCGGTCGCCGCAGGGCGCAGGGCACAGGGTCTGCTGCTCCCAATATTCCGAGAGGGAGAAGGGCTTTCGTAGACCTGAGAGAGGCATCACAGGCTCTCCTAGGAAAGCAGTCAGCGAGCAGTCAATCATTTCCAAAGTTCAGAGCACTCGAGGGTTTCCCTGTTACTCTTGTCCCTGCCTGGCTGCAATAGACCACAGACAGGTCTGGGTTTAGGCGCTGCAGAGGGAAGGTGACACTGGTGCATTCAGCCAGGACAGCCCCAAGCTGTGGCTCAGGGGTTTGGGCTGCGAGGGGCTGGGTCCCCCAGTGATCCCGGGGCGGCAGCAGCCCCCCCTTTCGGACAGCGACCCTTTCGGAGTCGCCTTTTGGCCAGCAGCTCCCCACCAGCCCCTGCCCCGTCCCGACCGCGCAGCTTTGCCTGGAGAGCGCAGAGCAGAAAGGCCAAAGGGAACACCTGCGCCTGTCCCCGGCTCCCGTGCCGCGCTCCGTCCTTCCCTTCCCGCCCGCAGGCACTGCTGGGCTCGGCCTCATCCCCAAAGGTTTGCATTCGGAGCAATCCCGGCCTCCAGCCCGGCCAGTGCTGGGACCTGGTGTGGGATAGAGGGCATGGCCTCACGGCCACCAGCAGAGCCCTGGGAGGGGACGCTGCCCGGCTCCAGGTAGGTCTCTGCCTCTTCGGGGCGATTTCGGACGAGACAGCTCAGCCGCAGGGCTTGGTCGGGTGGCAGCTGCCCTGCTCCAGGCCCACCACGCCCTGCCCTCGCCCCGCACAGGTAGCGGTGGCCTTTTCCTTTTCCCGTGGGGAAAATGACCCACGGAGGGCCAGGGCTTGACAAACCAAATCCCATCGGGAGGGCGTTGCACACCATTCAGAAATGACCCCGCTTTGGAGCAGGGGGTCCCGTCCGAGCGCTGGCTTTCTCAGCGGACGTTGCTGTAAATGCCGCGTGGTTCTGCATCAGCTACCCGTGCCCAGCGTGCAGTCTCCATGTCCACGTACTCCTCTGTCATCCATCACTGTGTCTCAAGATATACCTCTCTCTGTATATCTGCTTAGGCTGATACTTGTTCCTGATAAGCAGTCGCTATGTTTTATATCCTCTTATAAAGAAAAACAAATCTTTTTTTTTTTTTTGTAAGTATGTTTAAAAACAAAACAAAACAAAAAAGCAAAGTGGAAGTGTTTGCTGAATCTCCTTCAGCTCCTTTTAAACTATGTAATAATGTACAGAGAAAGTTGTTGGTGTTCAAAGAAATGATGTGGCTGTGCAATTTATGTACATTTGCAATTAGAAATATTAAAGATTTATTTAGATATTTTACGTAAGTGCTCCAGCACCTCTGCTCCGTCATTTCCAGGTTCTAGAGCGTCCAGCGCACGCTGGCCACGTTCACAGACGCGGTTCCCCAGCTTTCTCCCCAGACATCACCTGGGGTGCTGCTCCCCGCAGCGTTTCAGCCTGGCCTGGTCACCCCCCACCCTCCTGCCATGCCCACTGCTCCCTCCAGGCCGCCCTTCTTCTGCCTCGCCAGGAAAAGCAGCAGAAACCTTAGAGGAGACTCATTAAAACCCTGGGCAGCATCAGCACCTCTGCCTCATTAACATCACAGTAATTAGCTCCTCTGAGAGAGGCAGAAGACAGGCTGGCTGCTTCAACATGGCCGGGGCTGCGCAGAGCTCCCGTGGCTGCTCCGTGCTCCGGGGCTCCAGCAGCTCCGCACGGCTCCAGGCCTGGCTGCTCACCAGGGCCGCGGGCTTCCAGAACGGCTCCTGCCGGGAACCCGCAGCTGCCCAAGGAGGGACAGCAAAAGCCACACAGGCCAAAATCCTCCCTCTGGGCCCTGCCTCCCCCTTCGGACCCCTCCTGACCCCCCCGCAGCACTTCAACGGCCACCTGCAGGTAACCACCTCGGGCCTTTGGGGTCGGAGCCCCGCGGCCCTGGATGGGGGTGCATTTCCACAACAGGGTGTCCCCACAGCCCGTCCTGCTCCTGCACTCCTCCCTGCGCCGTCGCAGGGTGACGGTCCCCGGGCCACAGCTCTTCCATCACCTTCCCAGTGCCCAGGCACCGACTGCTCCCGCTGCCCTCCCCACCACGGCTGCGAAGGGCCGAGCATCCTCCACACCACACAAAGTGCTCAACACATTGGTACCCGAGCACTAACGCCTGACCCTTCCCCACGACCCTGGAACTGTGGAAGGTTTGAGCCTTTGGTGCCCACTGCAGATCACCGGAGCCTCAGCCTCCTGCCCGCTGCTGGGCACCGCAGAGACACCATTGTCCGAATCGCGCCCTGTGCCCTGCAGCACGGCCCGCTCGAGGTCCCGCCTGCCCCACCAACATCGCTGCTCCTTGGTGTCACCAGACTGGGATGCGGAGATCGCGTGCCTCCAAGTTTGCCCTTGTCAATTTTGAAAGTTGAGAGGGACAGAAAAAAAAACACCAGCCCAGCAAACGCAGACCTCTCTGAGGCTGCTGCAAGGAGGGGTCAGTCACTAACACCGTGATTTGAACAAAACCTCCTGAGCAGGCTGTCAGGGCTTCATTAGAGCAGAGCTCAGTCCTCAGCTGAAAACGCCCAGCGCATCCCTGTGCACCTCACAGCTTTCAGCGGCTGAGGCTGCAGAGCCCGGCGGCAGCCGCTCCGGGGGTCAGGCGCAGGCGCCGCTCAGCAGCGGGACGAGGCTGGGAGACGCGAGACCCTGAATCGCAGGTCAGCAGCCAGAACAATGGGAATGTGGGGCTGGGAGGCCGGGGATGGCAGATGTGCGTGTGTTTGTGTGTGAGGTGGTTTTTTTTTTTCTAATCTGAAGATCCCCTCAGCCTCCACCTGGCAGCTGCCTCCAACGCGGGGACACCGCAGGCTTCCGGCACCTTCGGAACGGGCCGGCATGGGGGGGGTCCCGCCCAGCACGCGGCTGAGGACAAAGCAACGGCCGGCACGGTGGCCACCACCGACCGCGGGAGTGACAGCGCTGAGTTCGTGCTTGTCAAGCTGGGGCCTCAGTGGCCAGAGAGAGCCTTTCTGTGTGAGCGGGGGGAGGCAGGGAGGCGCAGAGACGGGGCTGGGGAGGGCATGGACAGAAACAGCTTGTGTGAGCTCCTCCGACAGCCATCTCCTCCGCGCTGCTGCCAAGCGCCTTCCACTCACCGCTTCCCAAGCCCTCACAAGCCCTCAGCTCCCACCCGCCCCTGCGCCGGGCGGACGTCAGCATCCTTGTTTGTACGACAGCAGGAGCACAACTTTCCCAAGGCCTCTGTCAAGCTACAAAGCCAAGCAGCTGATTTTCCCTCCCTTCTGCACCCAGGCATCCCACGCAGCAGCCCCAGCCCCAGTGCAGACATCCTCTGGAGAAGCGGTTCAAAGCCAGCCGGTAAACAAAGCTCCAAAGGCTCGGCCCCCGAGACGCGGGGAACGCCGCTCCCTGCCAGAGGAGTCGATAACGACAGGCGAGCAGAAAGGAAGGGGCTGGAAGAACAAGAGTCATTAGTGGAAACTTGTTGTTTGTGCTAATTAGATCATTATCTGGAAACTGCTGTCGATGTTGCTGTTTCAGCTCCTGCTGCTGTTCACAACTTTATTTAATCCACAGCTACCGGCTGCCCACGCTATTCGACATCTGCAGCACAAACCGGCAGTGCTGACCACAGCCGGGCCGGGATGGAGAGGGTCGGATGCTCCAGCCTGAGCCCGCTGCGGCAAGCGCTGAAACCAGGCTGGAGGGTCACAGAGCCCCCGCCCCGTCCCTTCCCTTGCGCCAACGCCTGGCGCCGCGTCCCCGGGCTATTGGCACACGGGCCCACACACGGCTGGGCGTCACAGGGACGCTGGAGGCGGCTTCTGCAGACGATGGAAACCATCCGGTTATGGAAAGCCCTGACCCCTGTTCCTGAGCCGCTGCCGCAGCCTCTTGGTTGTTCAGATCCCTGTGGGGAGCGGCCCCGGCACGGCTGCTGGCCCCCAGACCCCGGTTACATCCAGGGCTGGCTCGCTGCTTGAAGCGACCTCCCGAGGGGCTTTTATACTTCCACTGATGAGGAGGAGGAAGAGGAGGGAAAATGGCATCGCGTTACCGTAACTGGCTTTTGAATCACAGCCATTTCATACCAGTTCTACACTACACCTGCAGTAAAATGTCAAAAATCAGCAATGACATGAGTGAACCTCACTACGAAACGGAAGCGCATTCAGATAAATCACCTCAAACTCAACGGGCGCCGTCAGCCGTTCGCAAACACGGCAGCCCACGGGCGAGGGTAACGCTGTGTGATGCGCTTGGGCTGCAGGGTGATAGGCTTCAGCTGAATCCCACGCGACGGCGTCTCTTCAGCGGGAGGTTAAATGAGGCTGAGACAGAGAGCAGATGGATTTATCTCGGTAGCGCTGATGACTTTTTTTTTTGTGTGTGCTTAAGGTGAAGTGATGGTAAGTAAGGCAGAAATAATCCGAGAGCAAAGCAGGAGCCTGGCTGCGTGCGGCCGGGGCAGGGTTAGCAGGAGGCTGGGGACCTCGTCCTGCCGAGCAAACCGAGGAGCAGGAGGATGCTCACAGGGCAGCACCGACGGAAACGGCCAGACAAAAATAAATATTTCATCAATTCCACCTTACGGAAGACAAGTCCAGCCCAGCTGGGCAGATGTAAACACCCAACTTCTGAGATTTCTGCAGGGCTTAGGAGCCCAGGCGCCGTCCCTCAGCCACCCAGCACCTCTGCAGCCCCCGGAGGAACTGATCCAGCCCCGTGTCCGGGCACAGCCATGCTCTCCCTCTGCATGGAGAAAGCTTCGTAACCCTCACCAGGGCACAGGCGTTTTTCGCCACTGCCTTCTAAATCGCACAGGAGTTGCTGAGATGCGACCACCCCCGAACCTGCACATCCCCCAGGAGCTGTGCGGCAAGGCCTGGGGCAGCACCGCCTACGCAAACCGCAGGGCCTGGGCAGAAGCATCCCGGCGCAGAGCCTGTTCAGAGGAAAGGGTCCCCCAGCACCCCGCGCGTCAGGGAGCCGGGCCTACGGCCGTGCCCTCTGACCGTCTGCTGTCCCTGCCCGGGCAGGCACTGCTGCAGGTGGGCGACAGCGCTTGCCCCAGAGATACCTGTTAGGAGGTTAAACCACAACACCTTCAGGAAAAAAAGGGAGTTTAGAGCATCCAACAAAGCCCCAATCACTCCCTCCCCCCCCCCCCCCGCCCCCGCAATGCTTCCCAATATTTCAGCTGGTCATGAGAACATTGAGTCAAAACACGCTTTTTGCTCAATTTGCTAAAATTTCATCCCAGAGATGCTGAAACACAGATCGTCAGTGCTTGGAGTTGTGGGTCTTTGGCTGAAACCCCCAAGCACCGCCATCATAAACCAGAACTTTCCCACAGGAGGATTTTCCCTTACAACGCAGCAATTCACAGCTCTTGGTCGTTCAAACCGGAACCCGAGCTCGTCCTCAAGCTCCCAACCGTGAGTCAGAAGCTCCGTGCGGAAAGGGAACCAGCTCTGAAGGTTAGCTAGTAAGGCCTCAGGTGCAGTCTGTGTTATTTATTTGGGCTAAGACCCCAGTAATTTTGTTGTAACCCCCACGATCCGGGGACGAGCCACGTCCCCCACAGCACATGCGGCTCCGGCGGTGAGGAACACGACCGTGCCCATCACACGGCAGGCGAACTGGGAGGGGGCAGGCGCTGGCGGGGCGGCCATGCTGGTTTTAAGTGGAGCGGCAGTGCCCTGTGATGCCCCTTGTAACACCGCTGACGCCAATTTTCACGTTTTTATAAACAAGGGAAATGATACCCCAAGTTAAACACAACCGCAGCGAACAGAGGGGACGTTCCCCGGCCCTGGGAGGCCGCAGCGCCCCGGCAGAGCGAGGAGGAGGATGCGAGGTCGATGCGAAGCCAAGCGCTGGGCCGGGAGGGAACAATGCTCTGGCTCTCCCAGCAATCCTCCTTTCCAGCGTTTCCTCTCCAGGCTTCCAAAGCTGGAATGAAACTCCTCAGTTCAGAGCTGAGCGTTCAAGTAAACAAGCTCATTCTTGAGGACAAAAGCCCTTCTCTGTGAAAAGAGAGGTGGCTCAGGGCTGACCCTTACTGCAGATCACCGATCATTCTGCCATTCTTTTGGGGGAAGCCCCATCCCTGGAAACATTCCAGGCCAGGTTGGCCGGGGCTCTGAGCAACCTGATCTGGTCGGGGATGTCCCTGCTCCTGGCAGGGGGTTGGGCTGGGTGGGCTTTGAAGGTCCCTTCCCACCCAAACCATTCTCTGATTCTATGAATGACAGCGTGTTCATCACAGCATTTTAATTGTCAACAGCCATCGTAATTCTTTCTCCCTTACAAGTCAAGAGCAGATGCAAGATTGGACAAAGGCTGTTATGGAAAAAAACAGATGGCAATAAATAAAGTTTAAATTAAACTCCTTGAAATGCGGTGGTGCTGGGCAAACACCAGCACAGGATTTACAGGGCCGCGTCTGGCCGAGAGGGTTTGATCGCTCCTGCGCGGCACCCGCGTTCCCCAGGGAAGCCGCTGCCAGAGGCCTGGGTCCGCAGCCGGCACAGGGGAGGCGACGGGGGCGCTGCCGGGGGGACGGGGGCAGAAGGAGCTGAGCTACCGGATTCCCTGGCCGGGGAGCCGGGCTGCTGCGGGGAGCTCCCAGGTCTTCAGACAAAGCTTCCCTGCAAAGCCGCCCTCCCCACAACTGGAACCGTCAGTAAGAACCGCAGAGTTCAGCGATCAAACTTCTCGGGAACGCTAAAAAAGCAGGACGAGGAGAGGGCAGGGGAGAGAGCTCAGATCTCTCCTCCGTCATGACAATAGGAGAGGGAAAAGTAGGAAGATAAAGGGAAGAGCAGAGGTAAAAACGTGGAAGCTAAAAGCTGTGAGAACAAAAGTTTCAGGGAAAATAAACGAAGTGAAGCCCTTTGATGAAAACACAGAGGGCAACAGGTGAGCAGAGGGGAGGAAAAAAACCCCCCACCGCGTTCCGCTGCAGATCAGCGGCTCTCTGCTTGCTGTGACCCCGGGGGCCGCCGCCGCCCTCCCACCCAGCCGCTGCGGGAGCGGCCGACTCCCAGCTCCTGCTTCTCCACACCGTAATCTCTCCAGGACTCAGTACCAACGTGCTTCCTAACACTATTTACAAATCCCTGCTGAATTTGGGTGCATTTAGCAGTAACTGAACGGAAGCACAGGGGCTCCGGCGGGCACGGGGAGCCAGGCCCCGCTCCTCCCATAACCGAACTGGGCAGGGCTGGCCCTGGAGATTCCCGATGCTCCAGGAAGCCCATGGGGGCTCCACCTGCCAGCGCTGGATGTGACCAAGTAGTAATTCATCACGCGTTTCTGCCCTGAGAAACCAAAAGGCAGCCCACACACTGGAAACCATGATGTCTCGGGCAATGGGCCCGAGAGGAGAGGGAGGGCCAGCACCCACCCAACACAGCTGCAGAGAGCGATCCCCTCACAACACAGAGAAAAGCTCAAATTGCTGCACCGACTCAGCAAAGCTCGATGCGTGGTAACACCTCAGAGACGGCACAGGACAGATTCACCTTCAAAATGAACACACGTCTTCTAGAAGCGGTTGTACAGCGACACAGGAAGCTGAACTAATGGATTCAGCCAAAGCGACCACACCAGTTTATTAGGCAAGCTGAGAAGCAAAACTGTGGAATTAGGAGGAAACACAGCAAAGCATGATGGAAAAGAAAACAAATTAGAGGGAACGGGGTAATATTTAGAAGCAGATTGTCACTGTCCGTCAGACAGAGATCAGAATAAGGTCAGACACAGCGCTGGCTAGATACAAGGAGCTGTGACGGTGACCGAGTCGTTCGTAGCTCATGCCGTAGTAAGGCAGTGCGACGGAGGTGAGACACCGCCCAGGCAGGACGCAGCTGGCACCTGCTCCTCTGTGGCAGCTCTTCCTACCGTCTTTGTGTAGCCCTCGAGGGCTCCCACATCCACAGTGCAGGAGCAACGCCCTTATCAATCCCCCCGAAATCAGCCCCAGCTCCTTCTGGCTCACACGCCCAGAGTACGAGGGGACGCACCTACCTTGCTGTCGATGAACTACGCCAGGCTCAGGCTGGAGGAGCACTAGACCCCTCCTCATCTCGGGGGTTTCCAAACCGCTGTCTCCAGTCTCTGGGAAGGCTGCTGTGACCTCCCGAGGACAGGCTGAAGACAAGACTAACGCACCAGAGGGGCACGGCCAGCAAACAGGAACCACCTGCCACGGCACAGGGGCGGGAGCGCCAGCTGAGAAGACGAATCCTGAAGCAGGAGGACTTGGGTCTCTCACCTGAGCGCTAATTGTGTAATTAGCTAAGTGCCTCCCCTTCCAGCTGCGCTTTAGAAGTGACCCACTCGGTGTACGTTACATGTTCCCAAAATGTTTGGCTCTAAGGGGGTGAGAGTTGGGCATTTGGGCAGAGGGCAATCAAGTTCCAAGAGCCCAACCCAGATCAGGCTGAAGAGAAATTTCTGGTAACTTAGCCTACAACAGCCTTACACAGAAAATGAACCCAAAGGAGGAGCCAGCCAGTGAGTTTGGGCACATTTGGGCTAGACACAAGCCTACAGGGACGGGGGGCGTCTGGATCGAAATTCTGGACTCATTTGCCTCACATCTTCCTTAGATGTTGAAGCGTTTATTCTGGTTTACACCCAGTGAGGTACCGCGACTGACTTCAGGGGTACACACTGTTTGTGTATATGGCATGAATAGAGTAGTGAGTGCTGTGTTTTTATCTGACAAAAAAATACAGAAAAGTACCATCAGAAAACCTGCCATCTTTTATGTATTGCTCCTCTTGCTAGAAAGGCACCCCAGGATTAACAGATTATCAGTACATTAGCATTTGTAGTCTCAATAAAGTGTTTCTGATCATTTTTTTTTGCATGTGGAGACTGGTAACTTAAAGGCGACGTGAAATTGCTTTGGATGCTGAATAACACGCAGAGGAAATTGCACTGGATGGGAGGGGAGAGAAACGTGACCGCCATTAAGTCTCCAAAGTGCACTCCTGTTTTATTCCCCGTCCCCCCGAGAACAATACAGCATTCCATTTCCCAATTACAGAAATGCATGAACACTGGATCACCAGAGGCAGCTAACGGAATATTTAGACTGTTCTACAGGGGACCCTTCACATTTGAAGTGAGAGATAAACAGGGCACACTGCACCAGCCTGGGCACGCACAGGCGATAAAAACCTGAATTAGATCCAGAGAACGTAAAGATCTCCAAACTAGAGAGAGATCTTACCTGTGTTCGTTATATACAGTCGTTAATTTATTCCGCTGATATCAAGGAAACGTACACAACAGCAAAACCTGGACAGTTCAGGCCATAGACTGCACTACTTGAAAGCTGTGAGGAAAGGCATCCGCAGTCGTAGCATTCCAAACCTGACTCTTCGGTAACTCCGTCTTTACAGGACATCAATCACGAGATGAGCGAAACTCCAAGCTATTTTCTAGTAACGCTGCCATCCGCAAGACAAATGTCAGATGTCGCAAAAGGAGAAGTAACCATTTTTCAACTTGCGAATGTCTTCAAATATATTACAATGAAAGTGTGAAAAAACGACCCTTTCAGCTTCATTTGTTCTGACAGATGCCAGACCTTGGAGGGTGGCATTTTGTCTTCGTACTGCAATAATCTTTATGAAACTTAAACAAGGCTGAGGGCAGTGGCATCGGTCTGCAACTGCCCTCTTATGTACAATACATAACATTTCCAACAGTCTAGCCGTTGAACTAAAAAAGATCACCTACTACTGCTCTTACTGGTGCTACAGAGAAAGCCAAAGAGAAGCAGGGACGCCCACATCGATATTACACATGCTGGGTAGCAGTGGGCTCAGCCTGACTTCTGCGTTGTGCTGCCATGCTGCCGGCTGCCACTTAGGAAAAATGCATGCTGCTTAAAACTAACATCAGGAAAATGAACGCTGAACTTTTCCCGAAGGAAAAACTCACTCAATACGGTGCGTGCATGCGGTCCGTGACATGGGACGGGTGGGCTCCCTCTGCACACAGCGTGCTTCCTGCAAGGTCTCCTTTCGGATAGCCCAGCCACGGAACGTAGAGGTTACAAGCTCAGGTGATTTTCTCCAACCCAAAGCTGAATGCCCAGGCGCTGCTCATCTTACAGCTTTGAGATGTTGGACAGTGTGAGGAACACCAGAACATCACCAGATTCATTAACAGTAAAGAACAGAGCAAAGGAGGAAAATCAAATTCAGATGTAGACATACATTATTGTAACAAAATATGAGACCGAAAAGAATTTCACCAAACAGCCCTGAAGTTCCAAGCTATTCCTGCCCTGAAGTTCCAAGTTACTCCTGTCCCTTCCGCCAGTCTCACGTTGTGCTCAGGCCTCCCGCAAGAAGAGCGTGATTACGGAAGTCATGGTTCATTTATTGAAAAATAAAGGCTACTCTGTACAACTTCAGCGGTATAGCCCAGCATTCTTGACAAAATATCCTGTTAAATAATACAGATCTGATTCGTACAGAGTTACGCTGTTATTTAAGGGAAAAAATAAAGCATATGTGCAAAGACAAAAAAAAAAATCTGCTCTAGATGTTACTGCAGGTCCAAATAGGGTGACAAACAGCATAAGGCAAAAAATAAGCAAACCTAGAATGCAATTAGTTTAGCCTAAAGTCAGTGACAGGACTGGTTCCATGGGAAGTTAACTGAACCCTTAGGCTTTACACGATAAAGCTTTTTGCAAAAGCAGTGCTTAGTACCTGAAGACAAAACCACCACTTGATTTGCCAAATTTGACTTAATGAAGTAAATTTTTTCTGTAAGTGTGAGCTTACTGGTTCTGTGGAAGCAAAAGGATAAACATCTTTAGTTTTTCTTTAAAAAATTAACAGTACTTGTCATGGCAAAGACATGTACAAAGAAGTAGAAGCCAAAATATGATTTCAGTGTTTTAAGACTGACTTTAAAAAATAAGTAGATAGACAATGACCAAATCTGTATTGATTCCAAGACGTACAGTCCAAGCCACGGAAAGAAGAGGGCCAAAGCCTGACGGCTGACCACAAGCGTAATTCCAGGTTCCAGTTTTCCAAGGTCCACAACTGGTATTTGGGAGTGCAGCTCCTCACTTGGCTTCCATGCTACATCCAGCGCATATAAAGCCGTGCGATTCCTTTGATACGAGTGTGCCTCTCAATCCACGCAACCAATCCCACGATGCTGGTTATCATCCCACGGTCCTCGTCTCCACAGCCGGTTATCCACATACACGGGATGAAAGCACGGTTCCTCACGTGAGGTGCGCTGCAGGCCCAACAGGTCAATGACCAGCCATGGCCAGGATCGGTATTTGAGAGCGGGAGCTTGCTGTAGACCTTTTGAAGACTGTACATTAAAAAAGCACAAATAAATAATTGTGACTATCAGATGAGGAACTCAAGAGTGTCTCTCCTCCTGCAGTACACACACATGCTTGGTGACTTAGCACCGTTCATAGCGATGATTTCTATAATCTGCAAATTTACTCGCTGCGGCCGTGCGATTCAGGAGGGGTGTATGTGCAGCTGGTGTGAGGTGAAGTCCATCTGTCTGACAAGGAACCACTGCACTTCGGCGCTCCACGATCCCGCGGCCGCAAACCAGGCGCTTTTCATCCAGGGCAGCCAGGTGATACTCACAAAAGTCGATCAGCGATGCCACCTGCTCGTGAAGCGGGAGGGACTTGTATTTTTTCTGAGCCAGGAAGAAGAAAGCTTCCACAAAGGCTTGCAAACACATTCCTGCAAGGAAAAGGTGTTTATAGAACATTCATAGCACAGTGTTCTCTAGCAAACTGCATTCTTTAAACATAATATCTCGTGTTCCTTCAGCACCAAGGTCAACTGTGTATGTGCTGGGCGTGAACGCAAATAACTGTGTTAGTGTGTGTGACCAGCAGCCTGGCAGCCAGAGGCAAACTGGTACGGCAACAAGAGATTTTAAAATGTTGTGCAATTAAATTAACGTACTATCAGCCTTGATTTCTGCTGCCTCAAATATTAAGTTCAAACCAAATCAGACACACAGTAAGATATTGAGCTTCAAGGAAAACAAATCCACCTGGAGAGGAAAACAAGTTCATATTGGCAACTGAATTGGGTCATTCAAACACTCTATTTTTAGAGATGGACCTAAAACAAAAGTTCAAGTGTAGAACTACTGAAGCAGTATGTCATTTCAGTCTGCAGCACTATGCAGATAACCCCATCACCAAGCGTGGCCTTATTCGAAGCGCTGCTGTCCCTCTGTAAAGACAGAACCAGCCATGAATCCTCAGCCTTCCTTTTGAAGGTGAATAGGCCGGTTTTTTTCAGCCATTCCCAGTAACTCTACAATAGTCGTTTTGTTTCAACTGAATGAAAAACAAACAGCTGACGTGTGTATGAAGTGAAAGTGGTGCAGTGCCAGAAAAATCTCTGCTATAACAGAACTCTGCTCTGCCCCTCCACAAACACAAGTCCCCTGCAGAAGCCACACGCTGCAGCACAGACTCTTCAGGTGTTGCGTGATCACATCTCACTAATAACACACTACCACAGCCAGCAGAAAGAGGGGCTGCACGTTGACGCTAATTATTGTATTTAAAGCCTTGAAGTAATACCTACTTCAATTCCTAATTAAGAAGCCAGACCACAATCGGTTTTGCAGAATGCCAGCGACAAGGAAAAGTTGTAACTGCTTTGTGCGCTAACCGGCTCTCCCAATTTGAATACACACTTAAGAAGATTATTTTTGGATGAGATATTGAAAGGTTTGAGTTTTTTAAACTTAATTTGGCTTATTGATGCTGCAGGAAAGCCACCTTTTCAAAATACTACAATTACATTCTGAAGTATAATTTCTCTCAACTAAGGCTGCAAGTGGGGTCGCTTACGGTCTTCGCTGTAAGACGGCTCGCCAAAGAATTGTTGGGTTATCTGAAAGAAGCAGCTGCCAGCTCAGTGAATTATTTTATCAGTCACTGTGAGCTGCAGGCAGGGAAAGCCCCTTCGGTAGCACACACACTTTCTCCCCATAAGCAACACTCATGTGAAGCATTTAATGAAAAAAGTTAGAAGCTGCTGTTTTACAACAGCAGCAAGAGTTACTGTACCGGTTACAGCTGGAAATGGGCTGAACGCAAAGCCAACAGAAATGGTTGGGGTTTTGTGTTTTAACACCTAGTTCATTGAGACTCTCAACAAATCTCTGAATTTCTGAAAGCCTGAAGATCCACTTGCATTTCTGTTATTTTTGCTAGTGAATGTCTATCAGCTAAGCACGTAAATTACTTACACCCACACTGAAATGTTAAATACAAATACTAAAATGTTACATACTTGTGAAACTACGTGACCCTGACCTACCTAAAGTAGTACAGTTCACACATACTGACCCATACCATCTCCTCTGTACTACATCTTCATTCTCTCCCTGCTAATCTTAGGTCTGGACTTACTCATCAGCCACATGAACAGTCTGTTTTACTTATTCTCCTGCTGCCTTACCTTTTCTGACTTCATACACACAGACTCTGCAGGATATTACAGAATAACTATGTTCAAGCAAGACAAAATACTACTTACCTATTTCATACAAATACAACATTTCTGAAGCACGTTCAAATATTAAAAAAAAAAGGTTATATACAAATAATTCTGCTGCTGGCAGACCTGACCACACTTGCACAAATTATTACGTGTATCACTGAGATTCTTGATGCTTATGCAGGAGTGAACTACAGATGTATTGCAGGGGATGTGGGACAACAAATAGAAAAGTCAGTCTCAACTTAGAGACTTTGATTCTTCTGCCATTTTAGCAGTTAAAAAAAATATGCAGGAGTATATACATTGATATCCATGTTCAGCTCCTTATATAAGAATATATTTTGAAACAATTTCTGGGAAGATGCCAGCTTGCAGCTCTGTGACCAGCGCGGTAGTTCATACCAGCGCCATCGAGGTGGGTTTCTTTATCCCACACTGATTTAAATGGAACCGTGACAATCCTCCTGATGGCCATAAGGAACAGTGCAGTAAAACCTTTCAGAATACTCCAAGTGCTGTTTCCCTGCTATAAATGGCTAAAAAAATGTCAGGAACAGGTTTTTTTTGTAGTTGTTGAGATGGGAATATTAGCACAACTGAAATTATTCAGCATTTCACAAAAGCTCCAGAAGAGTCGCCAAATTTAGAAATGTAATAGCAATTTTAGAAATTAAGTGATATATTAAATGGTGTATTTAGGCCATTAATATAACAAGAAAATAATCCCTGAACTCTGCTGTTTGATAGATTACTGTCTCAGTCTAAAAATGTGACCAAAGCAGATGGGGAGGTAATTCACTACTGAAGGCTGGCTGTTTGTTTCTCTAGCAAATTATACAAGGTTTTCTTCATTTTCTTAATTTACAATAGGTTTTCTTCATAAATGTCAATAACAAACTCACCAACTCATTGCGAACACCTCACAAAATGATATCTAAAATCTATGGATCAGGTGCTCCTGAAGCTTTTAAAAATGTATTATGCAAGTTGTTTCTTTGGCTAAAGAAATCATCTCTTCATTCTTTATTATTTCACTGAGAAATTAAAACCATCCTTTTCACTAATAAGGCTGAACATATCATAGGAATGTAGGTAGTCTGGAACTTGCCAAAGCATTTCATCCTCTGACTGGAGAACTTGAAATTGATTTTCATGTTCATGTATAAATCCAGAAAAAATAACCAAACAATGTCATCAAATTTCAAACAAAATCAAACACATGGATGGAATGCTCCCTCTGGCCTGCTTATTAAATTGTGAGAGATTTCTTGTAATAGCTTAATATTCTAAATGCAACTGTGTCATAGGAAAGTATTTATATTCATTTTTGCGACCACTTAACTGCAATATCAAGAAGGTATGCGATGGTAACACAGTAAATCACCAAGGAAGGTAGAATCTGATCATTAACAAACATTCTCCAACCCTAACCATTCTACGATTCTATGATTTTCCTTTTGGCTTTAAACCTGTAGAAAATCCTTATTACTGTTTACCTCTGTTCTTGGCTCTACTTTAACGTAAATGCATATTCCTAAGAGAGAAGCAAGCAGTTCAGATGCATGATTTGCAATGTTTCCCCCAGAGGCTGTTCGGTGGACAGGACCCAGAGTGGCACGCTGTGGTACAGACCTGGCACCTCCTGCAGAAGGTGCCTCTGAGCAGCCGAAGGAAAGAAGTCACCGCACAAGTGAATCCTTGTTGGGGTAGAAGATTTTCTTATCCAAGGCCTTCAGCCATTCTGGGCACACTCTTACACTAAGCATTGCAACCCAAGTTGGATGTAAAAATGTTAAAAGTGATGTAACTGGCTCATGCTCCTGTATGAACAGAGGAACACAATTTCCAGAAAGGGGTGCTTGTAGCAAAAAGCACTGCTACTCACTCTCAGTAAGAGCCTGATTAACAGCTGGGCACAGTGTGAGTTCGAGCAGAAGCCTGTTGTCCTTCCCTTACCTATTACAAAGACAATGATGATGAAAAAAGGGAGTATACTGCTGGGCAGGGGGCGGAGAACTGTCTGGGAAAGGAAAAGTAATACAGGTAGTTTTATTTATCACCAAAGTAACCGTTTTGGGGAACAGAATTAAATCAAAAAGAAAAGCTATGCATATTGATTTCTACCTCCTGCACAGCTTTTTGTTTGCCTGGTTTTCGCCAGGGCACGTTAGCTACGCTAATACGGACGTACCTTCTTACACTGTAAATAACTTGGAGGCTTCAAGGAGAATGTTTTTAAATGCCTCTCTGCAAACAGCAAGAATTACAAGTGCAAAATTGCAACCATAAAAAGGGGCTTGCAGAAGATTTGTTCCAATAAATAAATGGAAAACTAAGCAATCTATTCTACAGATAAAGGGAAACTGCCGTGGAACTAAACAGAAAAATCTGTTGTACGTTTACAGGCCGCAGATGTTCATACCTTGTTCCCATTGCTTTTACTGAATGGCTGAGGTGTGCTTGAGCTACCAGAACTACAAAAAAAACCCCAATTTCCATAGTCTTTAAATACAAACCAGCGTTACCTGATTCTTTGTGGTCAATTCCCATGCTGTTCCACCTTCTTGTGATATCAATGTATAAGATATCTACAGAAGCCATTGAAAAATTGCTGTTACTCAGTTTGCAGTTTCTGTTAAAGACAGACAAAATAAAGAAAAAATTCTGATTATGCCCAAACTTCCAAGTTAGGAAAAATTCTGCAAGGCCAACTGAAAGAACATTGTGAGAAAAGTTTACCCATGTCACATTTACACACCCACTGTAACACACTTGGCCTGGTAAAACACATACAGCAGGTACCTAACGAACCAGTGTTCATTAAGCGTACATATCTGAAATGGTAAAGGCCCTGAATTGTTCATGCGCTGAACATCTGTATGTAAATATTCCTGCTGCCTGTTAGATCATGCAGGCACCAGCTCTGCCAGAGGCGGCTCTGGGCAGGAGGAGCGGCCCACGTAGAGCATGACTCCAAATCTGATCTGCACGTGCAATCTCATGTCAATCAGCCGTCACAAAAAGGCAGCAGGTCAGATTGCAGATTAAGTGGTTTATTTGGGTTTTGCAATAAAGAAAAAAAAAAAAAAAAAAAAAAAAGAAGAAACTGAGTATTTCCATTACAAAGATGAGCTGACTGTGACAGCTTTCTCCCAGGCTATAGCTAGTACTCCTTCTGAGGCCGTAACAGAACGGAATCAATTGGTACGCTGCAAACCCAACACAAACCTGCACAACTACCTACACGAGACAGTTTGCACAGAGAAATACTCCTTTATGTGACTGACTGGTCCTGTTCGAGAAGCGCTGGAGAAAAGCTTTCAGGCACAGAATTACTTCTCCGTGTCTGAGCACTGAACAGGTTTCCCCTGCGCGTTACTGACACTGCATGGAGAACGGCAGCGTCTCTGGATTCATCTGGGGCATTTGGTGATGAGCACGTGTAGGAGATCTGACACTTGTGCGGTCTGAGCCTGCAGCGTAGTGTTGAGCAGTGTATCAGAATTAGCCTCTCTCCAAGATTTCCAGATGTCTGGCAGCCTGGCTGAAACTACCGCACATGCCGAAGAGCTGGCCAAAATTTCTAGCCAGAAAAGAAAAACCCAACAAAACCAAAACCACAAAGAAACCCCAACCCAGAACACCCAAATAATTTAAAAGAATCGTACTCTTAGTAGCCTAAGCAGAGCTCCCTCAAAACAGAGCTAAGGTCTGGCTTAGATAGTCCCCAAAGAATCTTAGGCAGCATCCAAGCAAGGACTAGAGCTACATCTGGCATTTGCCTTTTAGTGATTTCTTAGAATTAAGAAATTATTGAAGGGGAATAATTTTGATTAGCTAAAATTTGAGTGGATACACTCTGCAACCACTTGCCCACACGCACACAGTCACACTTGTGTACCATTTTATTCTTGAAAAGTGATACAGCACACGTTAGAAACATGCCATGATTACTGAAATTAGTAGTAATGACAGCATTTCAGAAAAGTTCCATAGAGTTGGTATAGATCCTCTGGGAAAAAAAAATTAGCAAAACCAAAATATTTGCCAAAATGAAGAAGTTTAATTTAACATGTGTTAGGAAACTGCAAACACTATTTCATTGAGATATGGCAATTTATTTTAAAATTCCTAAAAGCAAATGTTGGCATTTATTCTGTGTTCCTCTGGCAACTGCCAAATTAAGGGTGGACTAAACAATAGAAAATACAGAACTGGAAACAATCCTGTACTAGTCTGTGGATAGAGCAGATGCCTTCAGTCATTTTCTGTATATTGTAGTTTGTATAAATCAAATTGTTTATATTCATTCCTGAACGCTAAATGCATCTGCATAGAAACAGGCTCTGTATTTTAAGAGTACATCTGCTGCTGCTGCTTATTTCTTTTGTCATTGTCAATGAAAGACAGAAAATGAGATATTTGTACCATGACTAGAACAGCTATATCCATAAAAACAATGGAAAAAAACCTCACAAATAAGAAGTATGTGAAAAAATAAATTGAGTTCCTTGCCATTGCAAGTTGCAATTTCACAATGCAAATCCTTAGCGCAGAGTGCATCAGCAACTGGCATTTGGAAATCCTTTCCCGTGGCCCGGGGCACGCCTGTGCCCCCCGAGCCAGCAGAAGCGGATCTCAAGTGACCCAGTTTCGGTTGTCACTTTTTTGCAATGGCATTCCTATGATTTACTAGGAACAGACATGTCGACTCAGGCTGCAACTAGCACCTCCCAAAGCATCGCTGACCTGTGTACAACAAAGACCCAGGCTCCTACCAGACACAGTTCCATAGGTCAGGTATTTGGGGAACTTGGAATGATAAAAATCTATTCTATAAAAAAAATATGCAATGGTTCAGTGGAACTTCTGTGGAAAAGCTTCTTTAGAAGGCATTGCTAAACCCACAAGCTAGGAGGGTACCACTGCTAGGGGCTGCTTTTCTTCAATAAAACCTCAGATAAGCGCAGGGACAGCAGTGCTAGCCCATGGAATCAGGAGTTTCTAAGTTCTCAACTAGGCTTTAAGCAATTCCTAAAGAAAACCCGACTGTACTAACCTTATAAACGTTCGGAAACCTGTTGGCCCCAACTTTGTTGTGCCTTTTACACCAAGAAACCGGATGAACAACACAGCCACCTTGTCCACAAGTCGCAGGTAGTTAAACTGCTTGGAGTACTTGGGAAACACCTGCTTGAGACAAAGGGAGGGGAGGCCAGGCTCTGGACTTCTGCTGGTATCGTACTCCGGTCTGTCCGCCGATCCTGCGTCCAACAGCTCTTCGTGTGCTTCTGGAACATGCTCCAGAGCCTGACATCTGTAACACACAACAAAATTGTATCTTACGTTAACCGTATTCTTACAAGATTCAATATACTGCCTTTCTGGATTTTTTAAATTACAAAACATTGTTTTGTGAGATCTTTACAATAATAAAAACTTAAGAACAGATACTAAAAAGCAAAGCAGAAATCACATTATAGGAGTATTTAAAAGGATAACAAGCTGACAGTTCTCTGATGCCAAAAATAACACCTGACGACTGACAAGGAGATGCCGCATCCTCCCCTTCTTACTTTTCCTTGTCCTAACCAGCACCGCACCTTAGAGCGCTTAATAAAGCGGAGGTAACAACAGGTTGCCAACAAATCAGGCCCCACTGAGTTAACTTCTTCTAAAGCTAAAAGACTTTTTTTAGTCCACATAGTTAAACATTAAAAGTCAAACATTTCAACCTCTCCCCCACAAGACAGAAATTGTTTTTCCTCGATGTAGATTCATTGTTATGCCGTAGAATATCCGTATCACTTTCAAAAGGCCTTTACAACCTCACAAAAGGGAACAGGCCGACTGCTTCCACGTAGACAGGGAAACATCAGATAGTAACTGCACGTTGCTGTTATCAGCATTGAACAAATACAGGTATTTAGAAAAAAAAGACAAGTTTCAGGGAATTTCCTTGAGTATTTCATGGAAATGCTTAGAGATTGTAATAATCTAAGGACATTTAAACTTATTTTCCAATAATGATTAGAAGCTTTTACCTTCCCTGATAAGTAAGGCATAAAAAGTACATTAGGATATATTTACAAAGAAGAAATGCTAACAATACATTCAGAAGCATTACTGCTCACATAAATGCATGCTGGCATACTCAGAAGACAATTTCTGGGCAATCCCATTATTTTTTTCTTCAAATCCTCCGTGCATACTGTCAAGACACATTATTTCATCTTCATTGTTGTTGCCAAATTCCCTGAATAAAGCTGATCAAGATAATGATGTTCCGAAATAAACGTTACACGTTTATTCAGTGTGACATATTTTACTTTTTTTTTCTGCATTTGACGTATCTAGATAAAATTAAAGATCACTATCCCCATAAGTTCAGAATGTCTGATAGCTAACGGTAATTATTGGGCACCCACTAGGCATATGCAGGTTTTCATTTTCTTTCCAGTCATTTTTCTAAGTACCTATCATCAAGAGTAAGTATAATTCACACTGGGTACTAAAAAATTAGTGCTTTTACTACATTGATCTTTTGTGTTCCTGAGTAGATTTAGCACCCTTCATAAAGTTCTGATCCAGCAGAGGATAACAATCAACATCGTTATTACTCACCTGTGGCAGCGTAAAAGTCAAATCGACAGTAAATCTGTACCTCCAACTTGAACCCCAAAAGGCAGCAGATTTCCTTAGCCCTCCTACAACTGTCCCATTGTCACTCATGCATAACAGATATCCCTACGGGATTTGTAGCCTCTCTTTTCTACTAAATTCCCCTGAAAGACCTTAGTCCATTGCCATCCTGTGTCCCCTTTCAGTACAGAATATGTCCAAGTTATACTTTTAACTTCTAGTGAGAGGTACATTGAAAATAAATGCATGGCAACTGCAAGACAAAGGGCAAAAAAATAATAACAATTAAAAGCTTTCAATAAGTATGAATTAAATCATGATCTCTAATTTCTAAAAGACATTTTTGGGGGCCAAGTTCTCAACCCTGCCTGAATCTGGGCTCTGAGCTCATCCCCACCTTCAAGTGACAGCGGCTCCCCATCCACTGCACCGCCTGCCCAAAGCGTGACCGCAGAGGTGACTGCTCAGCGCAGAACTCGGGTGGGAAACTTCTCTCCCTGCACCGAACACCAGCTCCAAGTTTGTTTACATGAACTTTGAACGTCAGCAAAGGCTGCAACAGCTCTTTGTAAACGGCATCCGTGTTCAGCCTCTTCTGGTGTTTCAGTACTCGTAACTGCCAAGGCATTGCTGCTTGGACGGGGCTGTCGCTGCGTTTCACAACGCATCTGTTCTGCTGAGACTGCTGGAACAAACATTTAAAATACATTCATAGATATTGAATATCTGTTAAATGTGGTCATTTTTTTGAGATAAAAGTCTCTAAAGTCTTTTAAAGATAAATAAAAATCTTAGGTAGTGCTCTGGTACTGTTCCTCCTTTCTGCAAATAGGAAAGTAGAAAAATAATGTTATTTTTGTCTTAAGTAAAGCTTAAAGTAATAAAATATTAGTTTTGTTCTTTCTCATGTAAGATTGGATGGTGGTTTCACCACCATAGAATACCCTCCGGCTGCCAAAAGAGCGAGAGTACCTACAGCCAAGAAACAATAAGCATGCAGGCTTCTATTTTTAATCTTAAAAGGTCTGTTCATGAATTTAAAAGTTCAAATCTTCAGCCAGTTGAACTGGACCTTGACCAAATGTGAAACCTCCTACTCAGCAGAAGAGAAGGTTGTGTTGTTTGTAACGTAACTCTTGTTTTAATGACGCCTGGAAGCCCTAAACCCTTTCTCATCCTAAATTCAAGAGTGTTTTGGATTGTACATTGTTCATTAATCATTAATGGTTTTGCTTAAAAAAAAAAATAAAGCTTTACTTTAAAAGATGCAAGCAGAGCTGAGGAAGTTTCACGAGGTTTCATTTTTTACAGAAAATGCTGAAGAGACTGTTAAAGGGATCAGCTTCAGAGGAATTAATTACAGCCCCAGCGCTCTTTGGTGCCTGCGCTACCCCAGCGCAGGAGGGAGCCGGAGCGTGGTCCATCCCCTCTCCGTTACGAGACAGAGGTCTGACCCGTGCAGCAGTGTCCCCCAGCGTGGACTTCATCTGCAAATCTGTACTTGCTCCACAAATCCGTCCCTCCTTCCTGTTGAAGTAACAGTCCCTGGAACTTCTAAAGAAGTACAGTAGTTGAAAATAAGGTTTTTTCAGCCTTCCATTTTTCAAGCCCCATCCTCAAAATAAATGTGAAATGGTCATGGAGAGAACACCCAAACCATAACGGTGAACAAATACTCTGGATACATTACCGCTGGGGGCCACAGAAGCCACTGTCTCTGTGCTTGAGGGGGAATGGACACAGTCAAATTATTACACAGGACTATGTTTGGTTTGTATTAGGGGCATAGAACATTTTGTTCACAGAAAAAAAAAAAAAAACAAAACAAAACAAAAAAACACAACTGTATTATGGTCAAAGTAAAAAAATATCATTGAATATAATGAAGCAGAGGCTCTAAATTACCACCCAGAATTTCCTTCTTCCCCTCCTTCCTATGGAAAAAAGCCTGCAGCCGCCTTTAAGGTCATGGATAAAAACTCAAAACCAGCTTCCCATGAAAATTTTCACTGAAATTGTGCTTAAAACTATATTCCATATTAGAAAAGTATTTCTTAAATCAAACCAGCTTTTTTGTATGCTACTGCATGTCTTGTTACTTTCACATGAAATATCTTATAGACTTTCCTAATGTATAAATCAGAACAAGAAAACTTAATTCTAATATTTATTGCCAAACCTTGTACTTCCATTAAGTAAAAAAAGAGAATATACTTGTTAATTTCCTTTTACGGGTTATTGCTTTCATGAAGTTTAATGATTTGTTTTGCTTCTTTTGCTTCCCCTTGCTCAAGATTTTCTTAGGTTTCCTTTTCCAATGCACTAGACCTTAATTAATCTGATAATCTAAAGTTAGCCTTTGTGCAAATCCGCACAAGACCTTGTCTGTATCTGTAAAACTGAACTGATGCAGAGACTTCTCTACTCTGCACGCTCACCTCAACTGCAAGCATTTTCACTGACTGTATCCAGCGTAAAATTCTCCACTGCTACCAGCCACTACTACAATAAAAGTTTATTTTCTGTAGATCTATTCAACACTTGTATGCACCCACTCTCACTGTGGTCTCAACACAACTAATTAAGAAAAACTGCCTAGCTAGGTGTATTACAGCCAAGACTCGGTGTTCGTAACAACAGAATTTTACTGTGATCTGCACATTTTTGCAAGAATGCAGTGCACAACACATTTTTTGTCCTAGCGCTAGATAAATTACATCCGCTTGCAATGCACCACTACATTTTCTTCTGTGCTTCGCTGCCATCTGCCACCGCCACGCCATAAGGGTGAGCTGGATGACATAACTCCCCAAGGGTCATGCAATCAAAGACCAGTATAAGCACTGGCAGTACAGCTAGAAAAAGCAAAAATACAGCTCAGTGTCCAGCAACAAGGAAAATGTAAGGGGGGGTTTCACCTCCATTCCTACTAACTCATCAGTCAATGGGAAAATACTTAAGTACACATTTTTGTAATGCTGTCAGGTTCAAAGTGCTGCTGAAAACTCCTATCCATATTTACCATCCAGGTCTTTCTTACTGCAGAAAGTGACTTCCAAGAAACATCTTATACGCGGTGTCATTCAGGGAGTCTGGGAGCAATGCACAGAGTCCTCATGCTTGGCCCTGTTCTCCTCGGAAACCTTGCACAACGCCTGTGAGTTGTGGGGATCAGAAATGCCAAGATGCTGAAACAAATCTCCAGCAAGAGAAACTCGCACGGGTTTCCTCCAGTAGCGCCTTTCTCATGGGATTTCCAATGGAAAAAGGGGGGAGAAGCAAGCCCAGCCCTGCACTTTAAAGCTGCTCCTTAGCATTAATTGTTTTGACTGACACAGCTGAGTCAGGCTGAATGAATGAAAGGTCAAATATAAGGTAATGCTTCTGTTGCCATACAGAATAAAAGCAAAGCTTAATTTACATACTTAACGTCTGACCTCAATACATTCATTTCTGTAATTCTGCAGCTCATGATAGATGTCTCTAGAAATGATCAACTGTGGAGAAATTAACTTCATCTTTAAAACAGAATTTCAAATTTAATAAAGCTTCTGGAAACAACATCTAAGACGACTTATCTTTTATAAATGATTACTAATTTATTAATGTTTCCTCCATCTATGTTTTATCCCTTCCATTCTGACTGGTCTTAATCTTTATGCAAATACAAGTTGCTAAGGGACAAACAAATTTGCAACTACTAATTAAAGGCTTCAAAATTCACAACATTTTCTATACCTGTATATAAATTTTAGCTGTCAAGTTCAGAGTAAAATTGGGTAAGAGCTGCAATATTAATATTTCTAAGAATGCTCACGTGATATATTTCACATTTAGGGCATTGCTAGAAGGAAAAATTAAGCAGTTTTTGTATCAGCTGACAACTACTTACCTAATAAAAGAAAATACTACATTCTGGATTCTGAAGCTATAATTATTCCCTCAGCTGAGCCTCTATTCTCCAAGCAAGGACTATGTTAACATAGTTAAAAGCAGAGAGTATTTTGCATGACAAATCTATCCACCCATTTATCACCACAGCGTACGGACCTCCCAAGAAACAGATCCGTGTTTGTTCCTGGAGTTTACATGTTTGTGTGCTCATGCACAGAAGTAAATCATTCAGGAAACCGTACGTCAAAACCAGAACAGTGTCTTTGCATTATCAACCATTCATTAATTTTCTTTTATGAACTAATCCCATTACTTTCCATGAAAACAGAGACTTCTAGCACTCAGTACGTGACAGCGAGAAGTTTCATAGTTTGCTGCACGTTGTGTGAATAATCAGCATCTTCTGTTTTGTACTGGCCACTTGTGTTTCATTTGAAGAAACTGAATATTCATCTCCTCTTTCCCCTCTGGCAAAGTAAAACACATCAATAGCACTAGCATTTCCTCCTTTCAAAATAATAATAAAGTTGCACAAAGAGAAAAGCATGAAAGGAATATTAAACCCTACAGAGTAAGACATTTTTAAAGTTACATTAGAAACATCATTGCTCTTCCATACAGTTTATTTGACACTTGGAGAATGCTTTGGGGCAGTCACAGCAACAGCAGTAGAGAGTCCGTATTTCGAAGAGCAGAATCAATCACATCAAAAATAAGGATTGATAATCAGCATGTTGTTGGCAGTCAACTAACTTCATATCTTCCAAAATACACTTGGAAAATACAGCCGCTATCCTGTCTCCTCAAAGCAGAAAGAGTGCTGAAAGCAGTTAGAATTTCCATTTCTCTAAGAAAAAAGAATCCATAGCTCAATTAGAAGAATAAAGCAGTTAAATCACATTACTTAGATTTTAACCTCATCGTGAGCATAACCGTGTCTAACTTTGCCTGCACCTTCACCAAGGCCTAACGTTGCATTTCTTCTGGAGGGGTGAAAGAAACGGAGCAGCCTAAATCTGTTTCTGGGAATTGGCAAACAGATTTTAAGTGAATTGAAGGATAAATTAAAAATGTATCCCATAGCCTTGCCATTTACTTAACAAAAAACAATTAATTTATCAGATTCTTGAAAAAGTTAAACTGAAGCCCCGGCAGTCTGTCCTGCACAATGACAGCGGCTCTCACCCGCAGCATCCGCTGGTGCAGCTTTCCATCGTCTGTCCCACGTGGGTTGTTTGTTTACCACGCACCGCACTCTGTGAGCTCCAGACATCAGTTCCCTTTGAGAAGCACGCTTCACCGGCCTCTTCAGATTGGGTGGATTTATTATAAAAATAAACACTTCCCATTAAAGATTAAATCGCTTTTGAAAGAAAATAGAAGACTCTGAAAGTTTGCTGCCTTAACATATTGTTAATGAGTGTTTTCAGGATGCAGAAACTTTGTGCAGATCCTGACTTGCTCCACAGCAAGGACACAAAGCAACGGGTGAGAACATTCCTGTCATTTTCGTATCGTATGCAGATAAGACAAGAGCCTCTACTTCAACCTCGAAACCTAAGACGAGCTAATGTGCTGTCCTACACATTTTTTTTTAGGAAGAAATGCAGTTTGTGTCAGGAGACATGTCCGATAGCCACACAAGCAATGAGACACTTACTGCCATTATCAACAAGTATTACCCAAGGATTAACACTTCCCTTTCCAAGGAGTTGTACAGAGCCTCTCCTGTCTGAACTGTGCGTCGACCAGAGGAATTTCTGAAACAAGAGATGGTGCAAAGGCACACTGTGCTCAACTCCCCACTTGAAGCCTACAAAAATAGTCACTCCTGTTCACTCCTAGATGATACCATTCAAGATGCCCTTGTCTACTTTTGTATGGAGAATGCTACAGGAATAATAGCTTTCAGTAGTCCATAATATAAATAAACTTCCAGATTCCATTAAAAAAAAAAAAACAAAACAAACAAAAATCACAGTATGGGCAACAGCTAACACCACTGCAGCAATCTGTAAAACACCAGAGCATAGGAAATGAGAGATTTACATCCTTCCATTGATAACATAGCCACGAAAAGAGTTCAGAAGATGACCCAACCAAGTTGATTCATTCAGTTATTTGAAGAATTATCCATAGTTTGGAATGGATCTTATCTACCCTGATTAAGAAGTAAGGATTTGCTCCACTGTCCTTTAAAAAAATCATTTCTCCTAGACAATGTAGGTGCTGGTGATCTTAGTACCTTCCAGATCAGAAAGGGCTTAATTTCAGGATGTTTTAAAAAGAAACATGTACGAAAACAAGTGTTTAGGTTTTCAACAAGCCTACTACACAAATCAGAGTCAGAAAGGCTATGTTATCTCCCTTGTATTTTGAACTAAAGCTCAATCCAATAAACCATTTCAAACCTGATATCTAACACTGTAAGCGTTCACCAGTGGTTTGGTGATTACATCTCGTTTCGTTAAGCTCCTGCCTTACTAGGTGATGACAGAAACAGTAGAGCAGCACACCAGAGAAAGGAGAGACATCCTTTAGAGATGCAGAGCAGACACTGCGCCCTTGGGATAAGCACCCAGCTGGATGTAGTAGTTGCACTTGACCTCTGCTTTTATTTCTCTAGTGCTCCCTAACACAGAGCTTAAATCATTAAAGGGAAGAAATGCATCTGAGGAGTCTCAGATGCCATGTGCTGAAAAACATCAGCTATTTCCTAATTATTAATTGAGATTCTTTATTTCCAGCTTCCTTTTTAAGAATAATGGTAATATCAGTCTGCATTAGCTAAAGATTTATTACTTTTAATGTAACAGAAGCAGTGAATGCTTATGCTATTACCTGTCATCTATTTGAGTGCTGCAGAAAATATGGCATTACGATAATGAAATAATGCGTAAGCAATGCAAAACCTGCACTGAAGGACTTTGTTCCACTGTAGCAAAAAATTATTATAGAACAAAGATCATTAAATATGGTCCCATTCCTTTATTTTCTATGGAAGTGGCTTTTATTAGTCCTAGTAGATTTATTTGTGTTCACTATTTGCTTTTAAGGTACTTATGTGCCTCATTATTTCTCAAGAGTTTCCTTTGTTTCTTTAGAAAAGTGTGCCTTAAAAATAGTAATATAGGATACTGCAAAGGCAAACCAGTCGTAAAGCCGGAAAATATATTAAAACCAACATTATTTTAGACCACCAAGTGTCTTCCAGTAGAAAAGAAAAAAAATCTAAACCCCGTGGTATTTCTTCCCATGTGGAAATTATTCTTAGAAAGCAGTCATGATTATGCCAGGGCAGAAAAGGAGCTTTACCCTGCCAGCTAATGGAGTAGAAAGCAGCAGCGCAATTGCATTTTATCAGCAGTAATCCTCCTATTAAAGTAGGTGAATTCTACATACACAAAATAACAGTACTGCCGGTTACACTGCTGTTAAGTCACGTGGCTTTATGCTTTTCATTCTGCGGCAACGGGATGCCAAGCAGTTCTACTGCTTTCTAATTTTTTCAGAAACTAGAGACCAATCATTACTTAAAAATAAGCCAATCATCTCTCCTGCTAAAAGATGACTAGCAGCAGAAGTTAAATTATAGAGAACATCACTGCCCCCAATGCATTAATTTCTGTCACTCTGTCAGTGTAAAAATTTACAGCAGATATAATCTCTTTGAAGGAGGATCAAGACACAGAAAATACGAGCCTAGTTTTAAATAGAATTTTAATTTTAATGAAAGCTTCAGGGAATGATGTTTATGCTGCTTATCTTTCATACCTGGTGATTAAGTTAATTTATACTTAATGGAAGAGGATATTTCTAATCCCCAGACAGGCTCCACATCTGTCTGTGACTATGTTTTTGGAAGCCTTAAGCTGCTAGTGATTGATGTAATAAAGCCAGGATTCTGCAGAACTGACACCTGAAGGATATCTGTAAGAGGGGAAAATGTTATTTTTCTGCTCAATGCCTCTGCTTAAGTCAAGCCAAAATCCCAAGCACTTAATTTTGCTGTCCCTTAAAAACCTGCTTTGCACTCCCTGGCCATTATTATCCGAGTATAAACAGGGGAATAGCAAACAGTTCTCAGATCTGGTTATGATCTAATATTCATAGTCATTATGTGCAGTATCTGAGATGCCTAACTTTCTGATGGCCTCAAGCTGATGAGAATAATAAAGCTCCTGCAAAAAAAAAAAAAAAAAAAAAAAAAAATCAGAGAATTAATCTCCATTTTTCCTTCACTTCTCATTCCATGTCTATTTAAGACCAAACGCTAGCATAGTGACTGCTTGTATCTACCCTATAATTACAACAGAAAAAGGCTTGGAAAGTAAATATCTTCCCAGGAGAAGGTATCATTTTCAACTTTGTCCCAGCAAATCACTGTACTCCTGTAGAAGGAAAGAAAACAAACAAACAGAAATGGTATTTCCAGCTGTCATGTATATCCATGTTATTTTAAAGCAATGCTCTTCCAGAGAGGAACGCAGCTACCAGAGATTATTACAAAGCAGTCCATCAATATTGTCACACATTGGAAAAATCTACAGAAGTTCAAAGCAACACGGAATGGAGGGAGGAAGAGCTACAAGGGAAATGGAAGTCAAGTAGCAGAAGAAAAACAAGCATAAAGAAAACTGCAAGTTAGAGGGCTTCATCTAAAACTGTTTCTGCAAAGGAGTAAGACAGTGCCCACAGTTACCCAAATAAGTCTCCCTGGAATAACCAGCATTTACACGTTAACCAGTAACGCCGGGAAGATGTTAAAAGAGTGCGGTAATACTTAAACTCCCATACCTTATCAAGTGTCTTGTAAGAATGTCTGACACGCATTGCTACGATTTCCTCAGGCCTAAAACTCCCTCGTTATATTAAAAATATCCTCAAAAAACTTATTATTTCTCTACCTTTATATTAAATGGTTAGTATAAACGATGGATTTTTCTCTCCAGCAAAGCAGTGGAACACTTAAAACAGTAGCAGTACAAGCTGCTTCTAGCCACTGAATTAATCTAAGGAACAACTTCCAGTTAGGTGTCCATGTGTAAAAGTCTAATTAAGAGGAAATTCTTACATTTCCCTGTTCTATTAGGTTTTATCTTGGGGAATCTCTATCTTATTCACGTGTCCCTATCTTCTACTTCTATGTTCACTTAGGTTGATTTTGCTTCTCCCTCCTCCTGGTTCTCCTCTAAGAACTGTAACACAATGTATATTTTACAGGATATACTTGTTCAGAAACTACCAAGTCTCTAATCCCTCTGGTTTTGGTATTTTCTTGGGAAGGAAAAAGACCCTACATCACATTTTGATATCCCACTTCAGAGGTTATTCGGGTAAAGAAAAACCTAGTGATTCTTTATTTTATTTTAAAGGATGAAAAAGAATTAAGATCAGCAACTTCAGTTGAAAGAAAATTAATGAATGCATGTGAAAATCAGAAAAATTAAATTTGCAACAAAACCCAGATCCTTTCTAGTTCCCTTCCCATATCTTAAAAGGTTTAGTCAAAACTCCTTAAAAGCAAGATGGCTTTTTCAACACAAATAAACTCTTAATACTGAAGAGAATATCATGACCTCATTATTCAAAGAGTATTGTGTCATTTTTAATATTTAGAAATATCTACACAAATTTAAAAAACATGCAGAAAAAAAAAATAGAATTGAGTGGACTTTTTTCAGTGCTCTCCCCAAACCATGCCTCCCAGTCAGCGAAACCAGCTGGCTGAGACATGCTTTGCAGCCAATGGGAAGTACTTTCAGTTACTTCGTCATAAAAAAAAAAAAAAAAAAAAAAGAACGGAACATATTTTGTTCAAACTAACAGCACTAAATTTGGGCTTTCGTGTTGCAGTACAGTGAATTAATGGTTTGCATTAAATGAGAATACATAAATGAATTGTGTTATTTCTTATAATCATGGCGCAATTAGATCGTTAAATTTGCTCTGTAATCCACAGCTGCATCAAGATTGACAACTATTTGCTAAGACTTCTCCCACTCTTAACCTTGACGTTAATCTAAATGCATTGCAGGTAAGTAATTCTTAGAGGGCATGTACATGTAAGAGCTTTCCACCGGTGTTCAGGGACATGATCCATGCCTGTGCATTCATTTATTCCATTTTACTCTCACCTTAATAAAACACTTATGTGGCCCAGGAGCCCTACTCCACAGGAATTATTTGTTTCTTTTATTAGTAAGGTGATGTACCTTAGTATGCCCTTGGCTGATCGATTTGTTATAACATCTTCTAGGCTGCATGAAGTCTTTTTAAAATCAATTTTTTCATGGGCTGTGCCATTCCTGAGAGAACATAAAGCACATACTGCAACTCAGCAGCTGCATGAAGAACTTACAAAGATACCACCGGAAACCAAGACAAAGTATTCAAGGCTTGCTCCACAGGTTCCATGCAATCAAATACTATCACAGCTGGTCAGGTACACATAACATACAGATTGTAGAGATGGCAAGGAGAGTGGTACGAAATAAGATGTCTTTGTACCTTATACAAAGATACACATAGGTGTGCTGTATATACAGACACAAATACACAAGTATATGCTATTGTCGTAGTTCAGCCCCGATCGGGACCAGACTACGCAGTCTCTCTCCCGCTTCCCCCACCCTCCGAGAGAACAGGGGGAGATGATATAAGAAAAACGGCTCAAGGTTTGAGATAAGGACGGGGAGAAATCCTTAAAGTTACCGTCACGGGCAAAACAGACTCGACCTGGGGAAAACTATTCATTTATTTTCTAAAACTAGCAGGAGAATGAGACAGGGAACAAGATAACCTCCCCCCACCCCTCCCTCTTCCCGGGCTTAACATTATCTCTACTACCTTCCCCTCCCGAGCGGCACGGGGGGGGGAAAGGGAATGGGGGTCGCGGTCAGTTCATCACGCGTTGTTTTACGCCGCTGTATCATTGTCAGGGGAAGAACTCCTCGCATTCCTCCTCTGCTCCAGCGTGGGGTCCCTCCCACGGGCCACAGTCCTCCGTGAAACTGCTCCGGCGTGGGTCATCTCTTCCACGGGGTGCAGTCCCTTCAGAACAGCTGTCCCAGCGGGCCCTCCACGGGCCACAGCCTCCTTCAGGCCTCCACCTGCTCTGGCGTGGGGTCCTCCACGAGCTGCAGGTGGATCTCTGCCCCTCCGTGGACCTCCATGGGCTGCAGGGGGACAACCCGCTCCACCATGGTCTTCACCACGAGTTGCAGAGGAATCTTGGCCAGGAGCCATATTACTCCTCCCCCTCCTTCTGAACTGACCTTGGCATCTGCAGCCGTTCCTCACAACAGGCTGGCAGACGCCTCTCAGGATCCTTTTTACATCTTATTCACTTCTCATCTCCTCTCCACTTCTTGCAGCCAGGCCGGGCCGAGTTGGGCCCAGTCGGCTGCCCGGCGGGAGGCCAGAGGGTGAGGCCTGCAAGGCCCATGAGGCTCGCGCCTCCCCCTCTCTGCCCCCCGCTCAGCTGCTTCACATCTTCTCCTCTTTTTCCTGTTTTCCCCTACTTAAATACGTTATCGCAGAGGCGTTATCACGGGACATTCTGCTACCAATTGGCTCGGCCTTGGCCAGCAGCGGGTCCGCCCTAGGCCCGGCCGAGTCCACTGAACAAAGGGGAGCGACTTCTAGCAGTTTCCTACAGAAGCTACCACCTTAGGCCCCCCCCCACTAACAAAACCAGAACAGCTATATATACTAAAGTTTATAGTAAATACTTGCACACTTATTCTATGAAAACCATCTGGTAGGAAGTACAGAAAAGTAGAAGCTACTGGAATTATACATTATAGACCAAGTGGAAAAATTAATTTAAAAGCAGAGTTGCTTCTGTGCAGCATAAACATACATTCAAGAACGTAAAAGGGAAAAAATGTCAAATTAAATAAACACATATCCTTAATTTCAGACAAGGAAATTAAGGTAAGTATTCTAAAAATCAAATTTCTTTCAAGAACTATTTAACTATAGGTTAATAATGTAAATTGTGCCATATACAAAAGCCATGAAAAAGCAAGATACTGAAGAGTGCAGCTGGATCCCTACTCCTGCAGTAACTCAAGACACCACCCGAAAACTAGATTATGTTAGCACACTACAGGGGAAGTAGAGGTGAAGATTATTTTGCTGACAGCAGAAACTCAGCTCAAGTGATTAGCATATTGAAGTGTCAGGAAAAAACCAATTTGCACTCAAGCCTAACTACTAATCACCTTCCCTGTACGAACACGGAAATTCAGTGAACCCACCCGGACAGACAAGGCACGCAGATGGTACCACTGCCCCACACAGAGAGGAAAAAAGTGGTTTTAACTTCAAAACACAACAGCTTTCTTGTATTGAAAACTAAAGAGGAAATTATAGCAAATCAAAAGAAAGAAGATGTAGTACTATCTCTTTAAAATTTACTTTTAAAAATAAAGCAGTTTCCTTAACAAAGGAAGCATCTCTCATTTTCCTCCTCCTCCTCTTTGCATTAGACAGGCTGCGGTTAATAGCCTAGCAGAGGAAGAGAGGAGATGGCATCTGTAGAATGAGTACAGAAGACAGAATAAACTTTCTTTCCCTATATGAGGAACAAATTAGATTTCAATTAAATCAATTTTATAAGCAGAAAGTTACTTTGTTAGTAGAGTGTTGCTGAACAGCCTGCTTCTGCTTAGACAGCACGCTCAGCCCTGGTGCTCTCCTCAGTGGATTCACGAGGCACAAATTCATTTGTTTAGGTTTTACTACACAACCGTTTTGCAACTTAAGAGTACTCCAGATTAACAGACTCTAACCACACGTATTGCTCTTTCAGAGCTGGATGGAGGCCTAGATCACTGAGGCAGAGAAGCCCAAAACAACCTCAGCCAAGTACTGAAAATTAGTTGAAAATTAAGCCCTTGTTCGTTATAAAAACACTAACCCTTTTCAAGCCAAAGAGATGAAGGCTACATATGAGAAGCCCTGAATGACAGAAATACAATCTAAGACCGTCAGCGACTTCTCTACTGTATTATTTTTGCAAGCCAGTGTACCTCTGAAGTAAAAGGAAAAGGGGAATGGCCTTAACAACTACAGGAATTTCACTCTCTCAAAGGTACAGAGGGCTAACTCCGCAAAACACTTAAGTATGCACTTAAGTACTTGCTGAATAATGTCAAAATTCTATTTGTTTTAGATCCTATACCAGGTAACCTGAGCAAATTTCTGACCATGCTTAATCTGAATTTTCACTGGTTTCAGCTGAAGCTTGCCACCAGTAGTGGCTGAATACAGCAGACATCTGTACACAACAGAGTGCCCAGGGATGCTTTGAAGTATTGCTGAGTTTATGCTTTGAAAAAAAAATAAAAGCCAAACCAACCAAACCCAAAATAACACAAAATAAGCTTACTTTGTTAGAATTCAGTCAAAGCAGGAGCGCCAACACCTATGCTGTCAGTTAGGGAGTGAGGCTCGAACGGCCGCTGAGCGCCACGAAGCTGTGCTGTCGGGCTTCTCACTACGGCGCAGTGGGGTCAACGGGACTCCTCTTGCCCCCGCCACTACTGCTGGTTATGAGGAGCGCAAAACGTAGCGTGCCTTACAACAGATTCTGTTTCCGTTAAGACTCACCTACAATCTCTAATCAAATAACCGAATTCAAAGATGTATTTAGCCCCACTGCCTCCACATTCACTTCTTGCCATCTGGAAGGAGACTAAGCAGTCATCCCACTGTACTTCTGAGCTCCCTTCTCTTGGGCAAACCTGGAAGATTACAGCAACTTTAGGGGTTGCACTACAAAGACAAGAGGAAAGTGACATATTCTGATAAAACCTTTCTTGTCTCCACATATTATCACAAAGGTTTTCATTTAAAAATCATCATAAAAGAAAAGAAAGTAAGAAGACTTCTTAATGATCAACTTAAAATGTAATACCGTGTGAATATCTAAGGGATGTAATTGCTACAACAAGTTTTGATATATTAGAATGTTTGGAAAGTTCAGATTGTAAAGAAATAATGATACCATAAAACCAGACTTCAGTTCTCACTGGAGCTAAGGGCACTGCAGCACACCAATTACTGCAACAGCATTCTACGGTTTTGGACCAATTAATTTCACAGTGCTGAAAAGGAAACCTTTTAAAATTCTGCAACCCATATCAATTCTTGTCCATTAAGATTTTTAAATGAACTGGGCCTGTCATCAGCTTGCTTGTTAGCACATTCCAAGCACTTCCAGCTGTCCCTCAATATGGGGTCATTTCAAGAGATTAAAAATAAGATGGAATTCACTCGTTATGTGGCAGTTAAAGTACAGTCTTTACATTCAAGATGTTTGTTCTTAGAATACAATACATGAGCAAACATAAACCAACTCACAAAACTGGACTATGAATAACAGCACTTTTAGTACTGGTGAAGGTTAAAATGGGAATAATCATAAATTAATCTGTTGTCAAGCATGGGGTTATTTAGCGTTGTGTTTGCGTGCATTCCAGTGATATTCCGTAAGTTGTCTATTATATTAGCAAAGGACTGTTATTTTCATCTTCTCTTTTTTTTACAAAGAATGACATTGAGAAAAATCTTCTTAAAAATCCTTATATCCTGAGTATTTAAATAGCACACCATGCACCAAGTTATGATATTGTACAGAAAATGCACCTCTGCGCTACAAGCGCTCTGTATGGGAGAAGGTAAAAGATAAAGAGATGACTAATGACAATCAGGATGGCAAAATGCGAAGAATGTTTTGCAAATCTTAGTAAACACCAGGGATATTTACCGAAGAGTGCAGAATTGCACCTAGAGTCTTCCCCAGAAGAAAGCTGGAGCTCTTCTGTAATACTTTTACATTACAACAACACATAGACTGGCCTCATATACTATTAAGCATAATAACAATGTATCCTGAACACCATAATTCTGAAAGACTGGCAATGCATGGGAGAAGCAAGGCATCATCCTCTTTTCACAGAATGAAAATAGTAGCAGAAGCAAAACGTTTTCTCTAAAGGTCACCGAGCAAACTTGGCTGAATCAGGAACGGAAATTGCATTTTTATGTCCTAGTCCAGAGTTATTGTCACAAAACAAACTTTACCTGTAATGGTTTGATAGATAAAAACACTGCAGTGAGTTACTGAACTCCTACTGTATCTATGCTAGGGATATAGATTTAGCTATTTTTGAAGAAACGTTATTATTGCTCATGTATTTAGGCATTTTTAGTCAACTAAAGCATTTCCGATTACACGTGAAATAGAGCCACTTATAAACTAAATGATCTGACCTCCTTTCTGTCAGCAGATTTTATTTTCTGTTTTATGTTAGGACTGCTGCCACAGCACATTCAAATTTGCCACTGTTCTGCACTCAGTATTGTATTTTCTGGTGTTGTAGTGAACACTCTTGTGGTGTTTTCCTCTGAGTGGCTCTTAAAACCACTGCAGAACTATTCTGCGAGTCAAGCACTACCAGATCCTTCCCTTCCCTTCGTGGATGGATGTCTCACATCGTAGTTCATGGAATTTCCAACAGGGCCTGTCCTAATCAATAGGAGAAAGGTTAAAAGCTCTTAAGGATGAAGCGGAGAGATAATTGGAAAAGCAAGAACAGAGAGCAAAGATCAAGGCACCTCTAACATGTGCTTCACAAAACTGAACAGAGTAGTCGAGGCTAGTTGTTCCTGAGCAGGATGAGAAATAGCAGTAGAAATAAATACTCTCCAACTGCACAACAACAAAGTTAACATTTCGCTAATCTGAACTGAAGTAACATTGACAAACGTCACATTTAGAAGTCTCCCTCACATGTCTAATGCATCAAAAGCCCCATGAGCTAATGTAACAGACGAGAATTGATAGTGGAGTTGGCAGATTGCCTGATGAAGGGATAAACCAAAAAGCCCTCTAGGAAAGAGAAAGGGTCTAATTCAATGTGCTCTCAGCGGACTTTGGCATAATGATCCTGAATATGAATGCTGGGTCATTTTGACTGATGGAGAAAAAAAATTGTGTCAGCCTCCAAAATGAACCAGAGTAGAAAGATCAATCTCAAGAAAGCCACACGTATGAGTTTATATACTCTCCAGCAGAATAAGACTTGGAATTAAGAGATGGTGCTTGAGAAGCATTTGAATAGCTGAAAACCTGACCAGACTCCCAAGTGATAGCAAAGGGATACGGGAATCAACCTAAAGCTCTAGCAGTCAGCTCAAAGTCAACTAGCAAACGGAAACCAAAACACTGATACTACCATAGCTTGGTTTATCACGCGCTTATTTTTATAACTCACCCCCTAGAATGCAAAAGAGACTGACAACCCTGAATAATGAATCCCTGTGGAACACAATAGTTACTCACAGAAGCAGAAACTAAGATCCCTTACAACAAGACTGAAGAAGTCATTATTTTCTGACCAGTGATAGCTGCAACACCAGTATTCTCCCATTCAGTATCTCCATATATTTATGCACCGAGTTTCCGATCCTCTTAAACCACCCTTGCCACACAATCACAGCCTTAGAATATGTATAGTGAGATAAACACAATAATCAATGGCAAGAATGACTTTATCATCACCAAAATCTAGGATAATCATACTCTTGAGACATTTTTGCACAGTACATTTTCATATTTCCACTAAACACGACACAAACATCAGGGGAGGTTATGAAACTGAATTAAAAATATCCAGAAAATAAATGGAATACAGCCACACAGGTGATTTCCTGACTTTTTTTCCTTCTTTTAGGAAGTACAAAATCGCTCCTCAATATCAAGAAATTAAGAGTAGCATTTGGATTTTAAAAATGTCTTTGAAACATACAAAAGAGAAACATTACTGAAAGGGCTGTTTATGCAAAGACGCACATTTCTCTTGCAGTTTAGTGGACGATGTTAGACCCATCAGTCACTAGCACAGCAGCAGACACCTCCTGAAGAAGCCGACACTTTAACATATATTACATTTCAGGCAGAAAGTATGTAAGTAGAAAACATGAATTAATTTCTGGACATGATTTTAACACAGATCACATTCTCCTCCTAGAAACTATTGATTTTGTCCTATATCAGGGAAAGAAATCATTTAAAGTGAGAAAGATGTGTAATCCACACAGTAGAAAAAAATTAACCTTCTTGTTTTGTGCAAAAAGAGAGTAAGATCTTCTGTGTAGTCAAGTTCCACAAAACCTCTGTTAGAATTTCTTCCTAACTACCTAACACGTAGAGAAAACAAGTCAAACTGACACACATTACTATTTGCAGGGTGCTCTCCGAACAGAGTGACATTAGCCAGTGTTTGCATGCTGATCTTGCAAAAATTTGAGAGAGACCACACTGGGGTTCCCCCTGCTCAGATCAGTTAATCTGAATATTTGACATTTGGTAGAGACATAGAATTTGGAGAAGAAAATCATACCTGACATATCTTTAAAAGAAGAAAAAAATAATCAGAATATCACAAATAAATTTCAAGGCTGAAGTAAAATAGAAACACACTGGAGTGGTATGTTGAGAGAATAGCACTGAAAAAAGATAAACTGGCAATGGAACAGCAATACAATAATAGGTAATAAAACAAAACCACTCATTTTTGTAGGCACAATGAATAGGTTGTTTTTATAACAGCCATAGATTAAATTACATTTCACTTCCAAAGTGTTTCAATTCTTTCTTCTGTCAATGGCCGTTTCAGCACTGAATAAAAGTCATTGTATTATTTGGGGGGGCTGCACTTTCATAATCTCTAGCAAGTAAAAAGCAGATTTTATTCCATAAGCAACTCATATTTCTAATGACAAACATGTCATAATACTATGCCTTCTTTGTCAAAAGAATAAAATGCTTATTTTCTGTCTTGAAATATGTAAGAATCTAGGCATGTAAAAGCAAGAGATCATACTGGGACATGGAACAAACAACAGCAATAAAAATATAAAGAAGTCTTATTATCTCTGGATTAATTAGCATTAATAAACTAGGGCACAAATATTTTTGACAGGACAGGAAAGCAGGTCATTAGCATTGATGAGATTATATAAATGATCTTCCTAAGACATTTAGAGCAGACCCGCTCCCAATCACACTCACAGCTTGCAATCACACCCCCAGTCAAAGAGTTTACACCGAACATCCAGTGGAGAATACACAATATTTGCCCACAAGACAGGCTCGTTTTCCCTGTTCAAATCTAATGCAATTTTAAAAAGGATAAATTGCTAATAATTAAACAAACACTGAAATGAAAGCATTTTACTACTATAAAGATTCAAAATTAGGCACAAAAAAATAGACGTTTGCAAAGCCTTTTAAAATGTTTTTTCTGTTGGAGTCACAATATAAACAGAGATTTGCATCAGTGATTATTTTAATTAAACTGCTGTTTACATAAGTAACGTTGATTTACTTTAAATGTTGTTCGGTGTCATTAGACCATTCATTTAATTGTGCAGATTTCCTTTAGCTGACGTCTTCTCCCACCTTCAGCGGGCTGTGAACAGCACCTCTGCTGCAAGAAGTCAACCCAGAGCAAATTTAATACTATGCAAGCTTTATACAAGGTTCTTTGTAGAAACATCACGCAGCACAGTCCAACAGTCCACCCTTACCTTACACTACTACGCGACAAGGATTTCACTTGAAGTTGGGCGTAGCCACGCTTTCTGACCACGTTGCCTGTTACAGACTTGGATAAAAACGCATACTGCGACTGCTTCCCACACCTGCAAAGGGAAACCCGCCACCTCTGCTCTACACGATGCTTTGCATAGGTTAAGTAAAAAAAATCCCACATTTACCCATCTTTTTTTACAGATTTCTCACTCAAGGAGGAAAGCTCCCTCCTGATGATACAATGATCAGCTGGCTAATCTGGTACTGGAGGTATTCACTAGATCAAGTTTAACTTAAAAGAGCTACCATTGCTGACAAAAGCTGGAAAAACCACCACGATAATTCTGAAATTAGCAGTGACAGATGTTCAGAACAGAAATCAAGATTACTGGCCATCACCACCCCCTGAACTCACTGTGTAGTAATGCTAGAAGAAAGTAAGCTTTGTTTGACAATACTTAACAGATTTACTGGGGAGTTCAAAACTCTCTTTCCAAGAAAACAGCTCAGCCACAAATGATTGTGTTTCTTCCAGCGCATCATCAGCCTGGATTGCAACGATCTACTCAAACCTTAAAATCCATGAGAACAGTACTGCCACACAAACAAAATCAAAGAGTTAGTATCTTCCACATTATTTTATTAAGTACTTTAATTTCTTAATTATGAGTGAAACTTGAGTTCCAAATCAAGAATGCCTAAGGAAAAGAGGATTAGTCAAGGAAAAAAAAAGCTAGGGCAAAAAAGGGCTCTACATTTTGGCTCCTGCAAAATTTCATTAGGAAAAATAAAATTTATTTTAAAAAGAAAAAATCTGAAATCCTCCTTTTGTAACCATACCTTTTTATTGGAGGAGAAAAAGAGGAGGAAAAAAAGTAATCAAAACATACAACATGTAGTTGATTAGCTGCCCTCCAATTTCAGGAACGGCTACCCAGGCTCTCCTTGGTCAGGCAGAGCCAGACACCACTCACCTCTGGGTTACAGAATGGCTCGAAAGCAGCCTGACAAAGTATCCCCCAGAGCCACTTTCAGATTCTCCTCTGAGAGGCTCCTAGCCATTGTCATATATCTCCATCCTGTAGAGCAGTACCTGGCTGCCGTCATCGGACTTTGGCTACGACTGCGCTAACGTAGAGGGTTTGGAAGCAGCAAGGAAACTAATGCAGCAAGCAGGACATGAACCTTTATAAGGACACCTACTGCCTTCAGGATCTTGACGTATAGAATAAATCTTCTGCAGAAGAGGTATAGGGGATTTGTCCGGCTGGGCTTGCGTAACGTCAGGGAAAAGCAGGCGCTGTGCAGTACCCACCCTCCTCACCTCCCAAAAGTCTCACATACGCTTGTGTCATTTTTTATTCTATTTTAATTCCTTACGTTCCCTGCATCGCAGAATAACACAAAGACTTCCCTCAGCTCTACAACAAAAGAGATTTCCTCTTCTGTTGGAAAATGAGATTTTCCTCAACAGTGATTAAAAAAAAAAAATCCTTGCATGCATTTGAAGTTTTTGTTTAAACATGTTACATGCACAAAATATTAAACACGTATCTCAGTACTTAAATGGCCAGGACAAATTCTTAAAACTAAGGAAAGATCAGTCATACTGTGGAACAATAGCCACTAAGTATATTCAAGTACATTCATTTGAACCTGTACCACTGCAGATTTTCAATGATTAATTATTGGCAGTGCCAAGATAAGTACCAGTTATTGGTGCATGTAAAGACTAGAATTGTGTTAGAAAAATTAAGAGTTATGTATGTCATGATAAACAGATCTTATTCAACTTAACTTACATTTCAATCACAGAATCATAGAACAGAATCACAGAACAGTTATGGTTGGAAGGTGCCGTTAAAGCCCACCCAGTCCAGCCCCCCTGCCAGGAGCAGGGACATCTCCAACCAGATCAGGTTGCTCAGAGCCCCGGCCAACCTGGCCTGGAATGTTTCCAGGGATGGGGCATCCACCACCTCTCTAAGCAACCTGGGCCAGTGCTCCATCACCCTCAGCGTAACAATTTTTTTTCCTTGTGTCCAGTCTGAATCTGCTTCCCTCTATTTTAAAACCATTACCTCTTGTCCTATCACAACAGGCCCTGGTAAAAAGTTTGTCCCCATCAATGTTATACATCACAGGAAAGGAGAGAAGAAAAAAAAAAACAAAAAACCAAAAAAAACACACTCCATGAAGATGAGGAAAAATTAAACTAAAAAAAAAAAAAAATTGAGCTATTAATCTTTCCTGATAATGAAGTACTTCAGGATGACTTCTAAAACTCACTTTCATTTAGATGCTTCATTTATTTTAATCTGGGAGATAATTAGAAGGAAATCAAATCCATCCCCACAGTAGAATATTTACCTGAGACGCAGCTCAGACTTCTCAGTATTTCCCGTGTTCAAATCCAGATATATATACTTAAAACTTTACTTAAATTAACGTCCATTACCTAATTAGCATCAAAACTAGGGTCTGCAATATTTGCTGCTGGCTAGCTCTCAGAATAGGAATTCTTTCAGGTTTTTTTCCTATTGATAGGCAGAATTTTCCTTTCCCTGCTGCCAGGAGCAATTAGACTAGCAAAACTATTACTATGGATAGATAAAACTACTGCTTTCTATCTCCAGTCAATTATTTAGTTATTTTCTTTGTCCTGCAAACAGAGGAATCATACCATTTCTCTTCAGTTACTGGTAAGAGTGGGACGGAATGTGAGAGTACACACTAGAACTAGTGAAAATGCACTGAAATGAGTGAGGAAGGACACAAAGCGAAAGCATTGCAAAACCTTTGCTAGCGAAGATCAGGCAAAAGCAACTGGTGCTCAGCTCCTCTCTCAAATGCATTTACTTTGGTGTAAATCTCCATAGGTGACCAGAATGAGGTCCTTTACTTGAAGCTCATGGTAAGATCGTGTCTCCTTAAGGACTTCCATGCACCATCTCCAGTTCAATAAGAAGTACTTGGAAGTAGAAGGGGTACAACTCAGCTGAATGGATGGGCAGTTGTCACAAATGAGTTCCAGTATATCCACGCCAAACGTTACTGGAATAGTACCCTTTGCAGTAAGCAATAGGATTGATTTAAGGTGAAGATACATAGATATTCACCAACACCTGCAAAAAGCTGTATCACTGATGAATTCTTGCTCTGAAGAGCCAATGGTTTATCTCATCACCAACTAAGCCTGTTAGAAACCATTTAGTATTCAAAATGTGTCAGAGAAGAATCCTCAGTTGAATCAGTGTTCCACACACACTGGCGTTCTCCAGAAATTTATTTGTAATTATTGTTTGCCTTTTTTTCCATATCTAATACATAGTTAATGAATGCCTGACATAACTTCAGCATTAAAAAAAAAAAATAACTAAAGACATGACTAGTTACATAATTACAGGTTAAAAAAATGATCTTTTTTCAGCTCTATGCACTGAAGTAATCTTAAGGGTGAAGGTTAAGTACAGGCCACACACAGTACAGATTGCTTTGGAAGACATTCTGTACACAGACCACAGCAGCCTCTCTGTGTGGAACTGCCTCTGAAAGAATAGTTTCACCTTATAATAATATTACAGTAATACAGAACTTGTAAGTATTATCAGTTATGTCTTGTTCAGGGGAGTCTGTCTACAAAAGGACAGCAAATTTGCCCTTGAAATCATTATAGAACATGAATAACATATTTAAGCTTGCCACTAAGTGCCAAGAGAAGAACAAAATTGATATTCTAGTATGGAGGCAGGCCAATAAGCAAGAATTTCTAGGGGGAAAAAAAAAAAAAATAAAAAAAATCTCCCTTTCATGTCTCCTAGAAACAAGGCATTTCATCAAAGAAGATACTCTTTCTCTCAGTCTGATCCCACCACAAGTAGTTCCTCTCATTTTTAGATCATAGATTTAACTCTGTTTATCATCACAGATCAAGGAAGGAATTTCTAAGTACAATATTCGTACTTCTCAGCTCCAATGGAGTAATTCATTCAGAGTAATTTGGGACTTTCAGGCAAATTAATACACAAATTTACATCTCATGACTGTTTTGAATAAAAAAGAGGCCTCAAGTAAAAGTACAAAAAATTAAGCTGAGTTACTAAATTGTTTGCAGTTATGAATCAAAGGTGAGTCATTCCAGGGAACTGATAAAGCCTGATTCACTATCAGACACGGACCTTTTCAGTTCCTTGAGCTAGAGCACTTGCACAGCTCCTTCCACACTTCTGCTGTTCCTGTAAGAAAGCAGCACGTGAAGTGGTCTGTGCTGAGCTGTGAGAATGCCATTTGGTGGATTTGCTGCTGCTAAACAGAAAGCATAATGAATTGGGTTTTTTCCCTAACCTTCCCCTGGCAGATCCACAAATCTGAGTACTCTTTTTGTACCGTGCCACCAATTAATATCCTACAAGCTTTTCTGAAAGAGTTAACACTATGGATGTCACACAGACAGTCAAGAACTCATTGTCCTGGATAAACTAACATAATTGGGAAAAAATATTTCATTTTTATAATTACTGCAAGGCACTGATGCAAAAACCAAAGAAGATTAACACACTTACTGGACATCTTTTATCTTTTTTTTCTGAGGGTCCACTAGACGAAGAGTATCTCTGATAACAGCTACTTTCACTTCTTCATCAACAGGGCTTGGGACATTTTCAAATACTCCAGGAGAAAGCTTCGAAGTACAAAGGGATACAGTTATTCAGAACTAAGGATTATTTATTCCACATTTGCTCAGACTTCATGCATGTCTTATGTTTTAAATACACAATGCTAGATTACAAAATGCTTCTGAAAGAATACACAAATACCTTAACTTTTTCAGTATGATACTACAACAATTTTGGCAAGTTTCTCTAGTAAATTGAACTATTAAAAAAAAAAAAAAAAAAAGAAAAGATTGTTGCCAATGTTACCATTTATATTATGCATACAAAAATGAAAAAAAAAGTATTAGCAATCCCCTAAACACAATTAACTGAACTGCAGGGGACGACAAATAAATGTGTTTATGACAAAGATGATGGAAAGCTTTCACAATTCCAATAAGTCACATTTCCAGTGTATAACATTAGCAATGATTTCAAAGCAGAGAATTACAGAGAACCTTGGAGATTTCATATTAGCAGACAGCTCTCATCTTTCAAACAAGGAAAAAGACCAGCAAACTAAACATAAACAATTCCATCCCAATATCACTATCACGTTGAGAAGTCTTACCTCTTGCTCATGTTCTATTCTCATGCTGGGGTTTGCATTTACTTCTAGTAATATGGGCTTCAAGTTTTTCATCAGGAGAATGTCAAACCCTAAAATCTGTGCATAACAAGCAATACGTTACTTCCATTCTACTCACAGTGTTCTTTGAGAGAATGCAATAGTCATCCAAATGTCAACATTCAGGAGAAAGAAACATTTGAAGGACAGAACAGAAATAACCAAGAAATATCTGATATTGCTGAATAACTACTGAAACCACTTCTCTTTGATACTAGTGGCTACTTTCACACTGTCCCCATCTCTAAATACTGCATCTGTCAACATGGACACCTATGACAAGTGGGTCTTAAAATTCCCATCATAATAGCTGCGTTAGGAAGCTGCAAAGCTTTATCATTATAACATCTAGACGACGGAAACTGGAGTGAATGCTGCTACTAACGACTGACACCCATTTGCAATTCTCCAGATATGTTTACGGCTAGTAGTAACAGGTCAGGAGATTGAAATTTGTAAAGTAAAATTTGGGTGAGGAGAATCTAAGCTCTGAGCACACACAATGCTTTTCAGCGGATGCACTACACACTAGTGATCAGCAACATAACTAGAGAAAGCTTTTAGAAAAGGAATGAAACATCCAGAAAATTAATCCATGCACAGAAATCACCGCATTCGTGGCAGAAATTCCAACCTACCTGAAAGCAAGTTGGGCCAGGCTTTCCTGCTGGTATGTCAGACTGATAATAAACTTTAAGTTCTGGTGTCAGTGCAATAATTGTTTTAATCACCAGTGAAATGATATCTGACCACAACTTTTTGACATCAGCTCCTCTGGAAGACAGTCTGCACAGAATGCTTGAAAAAGTCCTCTTGCTGCCAGTGTTTACACTGTCAGAATGGATGAAATTCCCACTATGGATATTCAGTGAGTAGTTGGTTAAGTGCATAAAAACCTGGTGCAAATTCTTTAGAGTGGGTTCTTGATAGGGTTCTGTACAAAATCTAGAAAGTCCATCTTTGGCTATATAAATCTCCAAGGGTTCTAAAGATTTCAGTAAGACATAAAGACGAATATCAAATTTTAGTTTGTCGACAAGGAGTGGTTTGCAAATATATTCCTGGACCACAGCTGGCCGGCTCTGGATGCTTCCCGTCAGCCTGATGTCACTCGGATCTTTAATGAGGTAGATTCCATCCCCCTGGCACCCTCCATCAGGTTTTACAATAAAAGTTGGCTTCCAGGATGGATCGCTGTCTTTCATCATACGAACCTAAAAGGAAAAGAATTACACTGAAAGACACTAATTAGGGGGAAGAGGGGCTGATACTATGAAAGCCAACAAATTGCATTCATAAATAAAATTAAATAAAAATAACATGATCACATCATTATAGTAGTAAACACTGTAAAAAAAAAAGGTAAAAGATAAACAGTGCTGACAGGCACAAAGACAAACGAAAAAGCATGAGTAGGGAGTTACAGGTGCAGGTAAAAGGTCATTTTATTTAACAAGTCATTGTATAAATTATTCCAGGAACTTCTTTTTAATGTTATGTACCAATTTACAGAATGAAATGCTGTCATGAATCTCCTGAGGTCTGTTTTATTAGTCACTAATATATATGATACTGCAAAGTTAAACTTTCATGCTACATTTTGAACAACTACTGACAGATAATTATTAACCTAAGGAAAGCCACCTTATTTATCAAGGTATAAATGCAGACAAACAACAGGAGAAGGAAAGATAAAGTAAAATATTTGGCACTGACAATAGCTTTTTCCTAAATATTTTTCACAATCAGATACTCAGTGCTAGCAAAACTAGAGAATATTGACCCACGTACAGATATTAAGCAAATACCACAAATTTACTGAACAGCATAGAGTTTACGCCTCCAGTGCTACCTACCATCACTCCCCAAAATGAAGGGTTTTCTAAGTTTTACCAGAACTTCCCTCAGGCTTGGCACGCATTTACTACCTTTCTATCTAAAGCAAGATAAAGAAAATTCTATCATGATTTCAACAACTCTTCTCGGAGGCTTTGATTTGTATTGGGAAGATCTGTTCAATAACATGCGATAATTCAGATGCTTTCTTGAGAAAGCTTCCTTCCCAATTCTCTCCCCCATCCCCCTGGGGAGGGTGAGCGAGAAACTGTGTGGTGATTCGGGCTAAACCACCACAGGTACCTAGTGTGAAATCAGGAAAGCTGGCGGAGAATTTGACGGTGTTTAGTACCAAATCAAAACCTTTGGATGAATCTAGAAAGCACTCCATGCCTGGCCTGCTGTTTCCTCAAGCTAGTGCAGATGTTCAGTCTGTGTTCAGGCCTTCAGCAGTGCTGTGCTGGTTCGGTGGGAAACACAGTGCGCTCCGGTGTATGAGCCTGCAAACAGCCAACGCAGCACAATGCAACATCCACACAGCAGAATGCATTTTACCATGCAAAAGGGCTTAGAAAAGGGACTAGACAAGATACTTTTCACTTCTTTCCCAGAGAAACGCTTCCACTTTGCAGATTTCTTAAAAATTACATCAAATACTCTTTACTGCTAACAAATTAATGGACTCATTCCAGAAAACATTTCATTCGCACATTTACAATTGAAGTTACTAAGTACGGGGTGATGGGAGATGACCCCACTAGCAAGGAAATAGCAGACAAGAAATTTTGACAGCTACTAACACTCTGTGAGCATGTCTATAAAAAGCATCAAGTCACAGAAATAGCAAGAAAAAGGCAACAAAAGAAAAGTTAGCAAACCAGAACCTTTCGGTATCTGTTTATTTCCATTGTTTGAAGTGCCTTGCCATGAAAGATCCGTTTGTTAATGTCAACTTTAATACTTTGTAAGAACGTTGCTGGAGGACTAGATGACCTATTTCTGTACTGTTTACAGCAGCCTGGACCTCGATACTCGTGTATCCCGTTCCCTTGCTGCTTTGTGGACATCCATGAGTACAGTATCAGCCATTATACCCATATTGTGAGGTTTTTTTCCACACAGTGCCCTAGAAGGGAAATGGTTTACCACAAACAGGAATTATTGTAACAGTGATGGGAAAGTATCCGTGGTTTGTCAGAACTAACTGACCTACATACCGTATTTTATGAATAGTTTTTTTAATTGTAGACAATTTAGGTGGTGTACTTGCTCTTTTCTCTGACATGAAAAGATTCCCTAGTTGTTTGGTTTTTTTTTTTCCCTCTTTTGAGAGACAGAGTTTTGAGTGAATATATGCTGCTTACAAAAGGGCAGATTTTAACCTGGGGGTTAGTTATCAGTACCATGTTTACTTCTGACTCCCTGTAACCAGCTGGGAAAGACGTTAGCCTCCAAACCTTCCCTGCTAAATTAATGTATCAGTTTAACACGTCCAAAGGCCAAAACAACCTTATTACAATAATCATGTTTTGAACTGCCAACTATTAACAGTCTGTTCCACGTGGGACTATCTAATTTTCTCACAGATAGGATAACTGATTATTTAGGAAAGAAAAAGGGCCGTTTCCCTCCAAAGATACTTATTGTTGCTTCCAAGAAGCTAGTTTCTATAAAAGGCTGTTGTCCGTTACAGTGCCAAGCCCTGTTTATGTCCCAGAAACCAAGCTGCTGATGTCAGTATGTAGAAATGACAGTAGGGTTGAGCAAAACGTTCCGATTCAATTGCATTTTGAATTTGAGACGTTTGGATCTGGACCTGAGTTTCAGAACTCTTTTTTTTTCTTTTTATTCTTTTCACTTTCTGGGTGAGGATGCAGACACCTCTCTCTAATCCTGTTTTTCTCTATAATTCAGTTTTGTGCTTCATCTTACTAAGGCCACATTTGGGAATCTGTACTTGGTTAATCTCAAACCTCCATGACTAAACACACCCTGCTATGGCTCTAACTGTATGTACAAATTACCAATCAAGGCCTACTGGGGCAGAAAGTAATAAAGAACTCTGTGAAACCAGCCAGGGCAATCTGCCTCCCATTCCACATCTGTTGTTCATGCCTCAGGCTACTTCTGCTCTGCTACAGTAGCACCTTTTCGAAAAAGATAATGCTTTCTGGGGACTATTGTTAAAGATACAACAGCAATCTGCTTTTGAAGCCCTGCATTTTAACAATCGTCGGCCTCACAGATCTCAAACTTAACATTTAGTTGGAAAGGAAGTAATTTGCTCTGTCATTTTCTAGTCCATTTTTTGATGGACTAGGCAGTCTATATATTATTCAGACCTTCTAGTCCACCAAAACTTACACATGACAGATGAAGATTGGATGGTGAGGAAAGGGAGACTAGTAATCCAGAGTCAGTCTGTTTTTCAGCAGTTTGACCGTCTTGAACAAAGCAGATGGTTTCGTGATCTTCAAGGAAATTCCTGAGAGTCATCTTCAAATTCTCCACAGTCCCCTCAATTATATTCTTCCAAATTCTCATTATGAGGAAGCTTGTCCAGACTTAGAAAAGTCAGCCATGTAGGAAAACTAGTTCATACTAAATGAGATATTTCTGTGTACTTAGCTTGACAGAAGGAAATTATCTTCAAAAACATGTTAATCATTTGCAGTCAACAGCAGAGGAGAATATGATGTCTAACAGTATGAAAATCTGACCCAGTTGCAGGTTTGCCTTTCATGAGGAAACACAGGCTGAATGAATATAGTGTTCTGAAAAAAATGCGTATAATGGGCTATAAGATTTGACAGCACAAAGACTAGAATATTCATGTCTGTGCCTGAGAGGTATCCAAAAGCTGAAAACCTGATTAAACCACCAAAAATATGCAGTGCTGGAAATGAGACTGTCCAAATTATATTCTTATTAAAAATTAATCATACTAGGTCTATTCATCATCCTCACAGACAGCACAAAGAAGGCAGTATGAGAGCAGTCAAAGCTCTGGTTTGAATCCCAAGCTAGTTCCTTTTCAGAAACTGGAATTTCCTATTAGAAATAAGTTCTTATCACACAGATTTCAACAGATTCTTCTCTGTTAGTGAAGGGGTGATTACTGCAGCACCTGAGAGATTTCCTTGTCTGTAACTCATCTCCTGTTATAGTGACACGTTAGTACACAATATTTTAGAAGATAAAAAAATATTGAAAATAGGCAAATATATATTTACTTTGTAAAAATAACTTTTAAGCCCTTGTTAAAGATACCTATCGCCATTTCAGTTTAATAAAAATGACACCAAGGGAACTACTACTTTGTTGGTATTTCTCAAAATGTAGCTTATGCCCAACAAACTTATGAGTGCAGCTCTCCAATTACTGGCTAACTAATATTAGATTAGCTGCAGTGTTTTCTACCTGGATTTAGGGATGGGGGAAAGTGGAAAAAGCTGACAGCATTTGATTTAGTTATTGATAGAAATGTATGATAAAAGAGTCCTTTGGTTGCAAAGCAAACAGAACCCCTTATGCACAAATAAACAACAGAAGAGACTGGAAAGCTCCTACTGAGAACTCCTGAAACTGCAAGCGAAAAGCGTTTTGAACCATTTACGGTTCACAGTGGATTTTTGTGTTTTCTCTTGTTTGGGAGGGGTTCCATTACAAACTTCTGTTAAGTAGAACATAAACTCTTACAACATAAAAGATTATGTTTGATAACAAGAACTATGCTTTTCTCAAACACAGATGGAAGAACATATGCAAAGGAAACTCCTAGGAGTGTGTTACTGGACATCTGTTATTCTTGGAACAAAAACCGAATCGTTTTCACTTCAGTAACGGTTCAAGCAGAGAAAAGTCTTTATTTGCAGTGCCACCTGCTGACAGCGTGTGTGTCTGTGCATTTAACCTGATGTACAGACCACGCTGCTACGCGCTGCTCAGTTCATCAGCGCCTCGTAAGCGATACAGGCACGATTCCCAAGAGCCATCGATAGAACCCCAGTGCACTCCTTTGAAAGTTTACTTCCAACTTACTTGCACTTCTCCATCTGTCATAGCTAAACTGATTGGCTAATTTACACTCTTTTCACAAATTGGTCTTACATCTAAAGCAATAAAGCTGAAGTACTATTGGGATTTTATTCATTTTTACTGTTACTAGCAGCGCCACGGCAGTGACCTAGCACACCTGAAGAGTATATATTAAAAGATGTTAGTGGATTTCATTGGATTGTGGATATGGTAATTATCTAAAAAGTAACACACAGCATGGAAGTCTACTAAAGTCCATACCTTTTTCTCTCACTTTTCCAAGCAGAGGATACTGTAGAATACAAGAGTGCACTGGGGGAGTCAGACAGGGTTAAAACAAACACAAACAGTATTTTAAAAAATATTTGTAATAACAGAACCAAACACCAACACACAGCATCACAGGCTTTTTCACCCCTTTTTTTTTTTTCTTCAAAGAAAGCTGAAAAAGAATGGCATTTTATTACATTCTTAATATTTAAACAAAGCAACAATCTGAAAAGAAATTGAAACAGACGATCATCCAGGAAGGTGTGAGCATATTTAACAACACACACTACAAGATGCTGTTTTGAAGGATTTGGACAGAACAGGCAGGATGGACTAAAAAGACTTCAGTGACAATGAACCTGGTGGAGTACCACACTCCACACTACCGTACTGGAACTTTAAGTTTATTCTAGCACATAACAAACAAAAGCAGTTCATCCAGACTATGCCTGATCTCAGGCAAAATGAAAAAGATGTCATCTACAGCATCCAAGTGTGATTTTAAATTATCTGGTAGGTATGAAAAACTAAAGAATAACATGGCAACAATATCCAATAAGTTTACTATTCTGAGAGGAAAAGAATCTACCTCATCCACAAAGAGGGGAAATTCTTCTGGCAAAATCCAAGATCGAGGATAGAAGTTATATTCAAGAGGAAACAGATCTTGCATTGTTCGCACTGCCCGACTCAGTGTAATTTTACGTACCATCTCTGTCATGCCTGGGGAGGGAGGAGGAAAAAAAAAAAAAAAAAAAAAGCTATTTTTATGGAAAAGTTTTCAGGTCTTCCTGAAATCCCTTTCAGATTCTTTGAGTCTCTCACGAGTAACTAAGAAGAATATCAAGATCTCTTCTTCAAGAGAAATAATTGAGTAAAACCCAGAATCAAGTTATTGCAGTGTTCCCGGAAACCAGATCTAGTTCTGAAGGACTCTGCTTTTGACTGCTGGGCAGGCCACTCGCTTACCTCGTAGAAGCCAGAATGCAGAGAGGATAACATTCATCTAACACAGATTTAAACCACCAGAAAACTACACCACCTGATACTTGAATATGAACTTCCCACTGACAGGAGAAAGTCAGGGTAAATAAAGTATAAATTTAATATCTGAGGGTTCTTATTCTCACAGCATACTAACAGCAGCACTAAATCTCAAGTAAAGGCTTTATCTAAGTCAATAACTAAGCTCTTAGCTCTTATTTAGAGAGATCTCAACAGGGATTAAATGAGAAAGAAAAAAAAAAAGGAGCTTAAGAAGGCAGAAGAGTCATCATAAGATGAGGGCTGAGATGAACTCTTCAATATTAAAAAATCCATTTAAGGAACTCTGCTTCAAGCTTCTCCCTGAGATAGGCCAGAGTAGAAACCAAAACAGATTCTTTCCGCTTTGAATCAAAACCATATGCAAAGATACAGCACTGTTATCAATGCTAGATAACACACAATAATTGCGCACTTCCTTCACCTAAATTATAGCCTAGCACTCTTATCTTTCCTAAGTTCATACATATGAAGTATTCTTTTCCTCAAAAATACTTTCCCTCCAAAACAACTTTCAGTTCAGAAACTGAGACACCATTCTGATATTCTTACTCCCCTAAGCAGAAATCACCTACCAAAACCAATAATATGCTAAAAATACTGTCAGCTGATTAGGCAGATCATTCACTTTAAAAATGGTAAAACACAAAAACAGTTAAAATAATCATGTTTTCAAGGCATTTGTTTAAACGAGAAACAGAAGTAAGGTACCTGGAAACTTGTTGACTTGACCTGAGAATATATCGTTATCATGAAACGATACCCCATGCCAATAGATATCACACGGCAAGCGTCTGCCAAAAGGAAACTGGAAGAGAGACAGGAGACAAGTTTTGAAGCAAACTGGCAATATCCATTCATTCCTTACTTTTCTAAATGTTCATATTAGGTATAAACCATTGAAGAACAGTCTTCTGACTGTCAAAAGAAAACATGCTCTATAGTTTGGTTGCAAAATTAAGATCATCAGTTCAAGACTCTATAACGTTCAAGATGTTAACAAACCGTGGAAGGTTTCTAGAAACTAAAAACAAATAACCAAGAGGCATGATCTGTACTGAGAGACTCCAAGCTTGTTATCGACCACAATTAAGGCATGACTCATTTGTAATTTAAAATACTATTAAGAGGAATAAAACTTCATTAAGCAGCAGTTAATTCCAGCACACGAAGGCAGAGCAATAGCAAGTGCTACAGCTGGGAAGAAAACAAACTCTGACAGTGCTTCCCCTACCGCAATTCCAGGGGTGATGGCCACTGCCAAGGAAAGAGAGCACCAGAGGTCATGGAGGAATTGTCACTGCTGGCAGTTACTAAACCAACTCCTGTTCTTAAGAAAAGCAGCATTTAATGCCAAGACTCCCATGCCCTGTATTTGCACTCCCCCTCTGCAGCTCGGTTCCCAAATCCCTTTCCCAGACTGCATCCCAGGGTACCCAGGGTGGCCCTTCACCTCCAGCCATGCGGCATCTCCGTGTGCTGCCAGGCTCGCCCGAGCGCAAACCATTTCTGCTCCCTAGTACTTCATTTCAGGGGACACTGAGCAAGCTGATCTGCACTGGTGTCCAAGCTGCAATAAATTTAAAATGGATATTCAGAGCAAGATATCTAATTGACATAATTATATTATTAATGTATGCATTTTCAGTTCTATATATAAAATTATGCAGTATTAATTCCTTTCTGGTACTAATAGGCTGCATTTAAAAGAAAAGCTTATAATTTAATTAATTGTTTGTTGAGCATATATATTTCAACTATTAAGGACTAAAGCAATTATTTCAACAATATTAAGTATTCCAGCAACTTAAGAGCTTCTTTTCCCATTCACACAAGATTTCACCACAAATTGAAAAACTATATAGTTTGTTTTCTATTATCAAAAATATCAATCTTGTGAAGAGCTCTGAAACAGTGCTGCCAATTACTGATACGAACAGTTTCTAATAATAGTGAAGTATTTAAAAAAAAAAAAAAAAAGCTACTACCAGTAAGAACTAAAGCCCCATGAATTACCCGTATCAACAATCCAAAGCAAAACAAATACTGTTAAAAATCACACATTTGTAATCCATGTTATAATAACAATAATTAGTTTTGTGTAACAAAGGTACGCGTTGTCCACAGGTGTTCTCTTAGACATAGTCTCTTTCATCAATCAAAAAACCCATTTCATCCGCCACTCCACGTAGATGCCATTAATTGAATACCATATGGAATATTTTCACAGGAATCTCTTCTATTATTAGATTACATCTTTTTCAAATAAATATGCTATATTTCTGACCACAGCATTTTTAGGACACACTTGTATGAAATATCTACCACCCTCGTCACCCAGTGACTTCAGTACCATTTACTTATTGAAAGAACCACAGTATTTTGCAGAAACTACTTGTTCTTTACTCCAAATGTATTTTTTATTGCTTTAAAACATTTCTTTAAGCACTGGATTTTATTTTTTTTTAATGTGACAGAAAAGAAGAAACTCATAAGGCTTTTGAGCGAATTACTTTATTTGCTACTTTAATTAAAATTTCAGTTTCCTCAGTACATAGCTTTGAAAAATTAATTTCAAATACTAATTGAGCAATGCATCCTTTCTCCTTTTCCTTACTCATACGGATGAGCTACCCAACTTAACAGAGCCAGTGGATTCTTCACTTATTTCATTATTATTCAGCCTGCAAAATCCGTTTTTGTACAAGTGAAAATTAATTCTGTTGGGCTCTGAAAGACAATCAGTGGCCTTAACCTCTCTCCACAGGTATATCCAGAATACAGATGCAGTATTAGGTCTCAGAGCGCCCTTCCCACTAAAACCTGAACAATTTATTTATTTATTAAATGAAATTGAAATGAAAGGAATGAAATTTGCATTTATATAACACCTTTCATCTACAGAGGATATCAAAGCACTTTACAAACACTGCACAGAAATCATTTCACAACAGATGGAGAGAGTGAGCAGCTCTGAACTGGAAAATGGAAGCATTGCACCCCTGCTTCAGCAATTCAGATAGCACAGCAACTTCCCTTCTCCTGACAAGTCAAGATTATGTGGTTTATCCAACAACGGGATCAAACTCGCCTGCTGAATGAGCTGGGAAGGATTCTTTATTGTCTGCACTATACTTTTACACAAGACTAGTGTTTGGGAAGGAACAAAGTCAATTATTTGGCTCCCTCTGGCAGAGCCAGGCAGATATAAATTAATCTTACTGTAGATTAATTTATATATGCCTTCTGCCACCCCCCCAGCTCCTGGTGCAGGGGACTAGCCAAAAAGAAATACGGATGCTTGAAGCAGTTCCCCTGTTCTCATAAAATCTTCTGTCTACAGCTACCTGCTCTCAGCTGGCATAGCCCCAGGTCTGCACTAACCGATACCAAAGCCACGGTGCTCTCAACCCTGGGTCTTGGGGTGCTCACCGCGGCAGAGGTTGTGAGCGTAACTGGAGCCGTCTTTGCCGCTGCATGCCCGTCCCGTGCAGTAAAAGTGAGTCTGGTCCTAGGATCAGCCACTGCAACAGTCACTGCAAACAACTGTCAGGTTGCAATGAACTAACTGTTCAAATATTTTTATTTTTTTTTAAATCTTTTTTATTCAGAGTTGAGGGGCATTTGTCAGAACAAAAAAAAACGCAGAAGCTGCAAAGAGCACAGAATTGTTTTCACAACTTTGACACTATTAACAATCAATCATAGTCAAATTGGTCTGACAGGTCATTTCTACCTTTTGATTGGAAGACAATAATTCAAACTGTCTCATGGGTCACATCAGTCTGTTCCATCACGTTTAATGATGAGGTAAATGACTCGTGTCTTCTAGTCAGCTTTTCCCAGCGTAACGTTTCAAACTATTTCTACACCTCCACACAGCTACTGAACAGCGAGACAAATGAAACCCTTGATGCTGGGATATTTGATGCCTGCGACATCTTCTTCTTCCATTTTCCTGGTAATTGAAAGCTAGGCGAAGAAATAATTTATTAAGTGATGAATAAACTCAGGATGCAAGCTCAATTTGTGTCCATTATTTCATTTGGCATATCATGTTCATTTAAAGAATCTGACACACTAAATCAGATAGTCCAATCTAGTGATGAGAGTAATTGCTTCACTGGCACGCACATTAAAATTCTGCAACGCTTTTTAAGAGGTCCACCCCTGTGCATCACCCCAGGCAGGGCTATCATGTTGATAATTTAATTTACTCAAAATTTCCACAGTTGAAAAAATAAAGGGTTTTTTTCTGTCTTTTGCTTCTGATAACAGAATTTCAGCAGTCAAATTGCTCTCTCTGACTCCTTCACCTCTTCCTCATGTATCAATGCCATAGAATAAACTGCTCACCAATATTAGCCATGTGTAGAGTATTCTAAATTATCAGGGAGAATACTGCAGTAATAGTCTATTACTGAAACAAAGCTCTTACAGCAAGTCAGAGTACCTACAGCAAGGAGATTCAGGAATTTACAACTTAAAACAAACAAAAAAACCCCCAACAAACAAAAACAAAAGCCTGTATGACACTAATAATGCTATCCATTGGATAGGAAAAGTTATGAATAAAAAGATGTCTACTTTTAAAAGCCTACTACAGTGTCTCCTGCCCAACAAAATATTCAAGCCAACACATCCAGCAGCAAACATAGAGAAGAAAAACACAGAGAACAAAACAAAAGCAGCAATGGGAAAAAAAATGTAGAAGTAGTACTGACGGAGAAGGATCAAATACACTAAATCAAAACCCAAGATGCAATCACCTTGAGAAGTGTTATACAAGGGACAACAGTAGAATACCAGCCCCTAAAACATCAGTATTTAAATATATGCATTTCATTACTACTTCCAAGATATTTCTTTCTTCATTTTTTTTTATGGATCCTGCAAAAAACACCACCTGTGTTCCCTCGGCTGGTCCTGCTGTAACAGCGGCACTGTTTCCTGGGCTCTCTGGGCATAATAATAGGTGTTTGAACAAATCCTTCAGTGCTATTTTTATAAACATTTGAAAGTGAGAGCTTTCAAAATTGTATGCAACTTGAATAAAATAATTTTCCTTGGATTTCTCTTCAAATGGATACAAGATCTTGCCTGCTGATTCCCTGTGTCTACTGAAGTCTGCCAGCTTGAAGTCAACAGTTTGTCTTGCTCCCACCCTAGAAGACTTTCATCTTCTTATTTTTCCCAAAGTAAACAGTACCAGTCAAGAGTCATAGCTACTATTGGTTCCCCTTTCCCTACTCTTTCCACCTTCAGGAGGGTGGGAAGAGAGAAAACTGATTTGACACATATGCATTGATATGAGAAATTACTTTCTTAACAGAAGATAATGTCACTTTCATACATTTTAACCTTTTTATTATAAAAAGCTTAAAAATTTACAGAAATACATTACAGTGACTTGCTTACGAGGAGTTAATTACTAGCCACCTAGATGGCACAGCCAAATGGCACAAAATGCCATATTTGGTCTCTTCTTTATTAAGAGTACAAAGTGGCCAGAAAGGAAAGCAACAGACTAAATGAAAAATATTGACTGAACTAAGGGATGGAGGAGAACAGAAATTGAGAGAGACAGCAAACAAAGAAAGATGAAGTAAAGCCAAAAGCGACTGCTGTTGGGGGATGCACAGCAGGAAGGAGAATGCTGATAATGCAGTGCAGAGAGAGGAACAAGACCATACGAAACAAGTCAAGTTGTAGGCCAGAATATCAATGCAGAGAATCCAGGGCACAAGTTATGCAAAACAGTAAAAGCTCAGGAAACAGAACAGACAAAATTAACCAGTGAGCATGGCTCATCACCAACATCATCTGTGAGGGTCACTTAAATCAGTCATTCAGAAGCACTCACTGGAATGGCACCGGGCACTCTGAACACAAAACTTGGTTGTAAGAATGAAGAAATTAAGTCCCCCTTGCTCGGTATGTCCCCGAGTAAAACACAGAGCACAGCTGCTGACAGACACTCCACAGCACACTGAGGGGTAAAAGAAGTAAGAGTAAGATGTTTTAATCTCACACCTCTGGTATTTTGTTACTGTTTTGCTGTAAGAGCAGGAGTTGAGAACTGGAGCTTTTATGCAACGCGATTTTGAAATTCTCCTGCTGGATTTAAATAACAAAAATCTAGAAATAAAATTTTACAAAGGAAGAGAACGAGAAGGCATTATTCTTCCTGGCAAGAAGCATATATGTCTTTGTGATATTAGGCACTTAGGACATTCTGAATAAACACAAGTAATATTTATTGCCACTCAGTCCTCCAGAAAATAAAACTGTAGCATTTAACTCTGAGGTTAGGAACAATACAGAATATACTCCAAATCGTACAAATTTTGTTAAAAAAAAGCATCAGGTGCACAGAAATGTTAGTATCTTGGGAGTGGGCATCCCAAAAGCACCTTTGTAAAGTGGAGCAGGTGCCATAGATCACAGTGCTGCACCCCAGCTCTGCACACAACAAAACAGTTCATCCTCAGGTTCTGTCCTTCCGCTTCACGTCCCCTCCAGCTTCCTTCTTCCAAAGAGATTACAAGTACCCTTTTTCTTACAGGAGTTCCTCAAAAAGCTCCTGCAAGGCATCTCAACTCCTATAAAGCCATTTATAAAGTTACTATGGAAATAAAATCTTTACAATTTGAGAACAATTTAGCATCTATAATAAGATAAATATTAGAAATCTCTTCAGGATTTAAAAAAAAAAAAAAAAAAAAAAGGAGTTGCAAAGCATCAGTTTTGTGTCAGCTCCCATATTCTCAGGACTCTAGCTCAGCACAGACAGGCGGACACTGAACTCCTCTGTTGTGGTTTAACCTCAGCTGGCAACCTAGCACAACACAGCCACTCACTCCCTCTATCCCTCCCCAGGGGTAGGAGGGAAAGACTCAGAAAGAAAGGAAAATTTGTGAGTTGAGATAAAGACAGTTTACTAGGACAGCAAAGGAAGCTATAACAGTAATAATATATATAACAACAACAATAACAACAGACTATACAAAATGAATGATACACAATTTCTCATCACCTGACAACCAACACAGCCATCCCACACAGCAATCATGGAACAGAACCAAAAGTGATCTCAGAACAATCCTGAGAGAAAGAGCAAGAGAGCTGCCCCCTCAGCCAACCCCCCTCATATACCAAGCATGGCCTCTACGGTACAGAATACTTCCTTTGGCCAGTTTGGGTCAGCTGTACCGGCTACACCCCTCCCAGCTACCTGCACTCACAATTAGTGAAACCTGGGAAGCTGAAAAACTCCTTGATCCCTTCTTAACAACTGTTAACATCAGTGTATTATCAGCATTCTTCACCTACCAAATCCTATACTAAATCCAAAACACTGCAGCTACTGGGAAGAAAACTAACTCCATCCCAGTCAAAACCAGGACATCTTCCCACAGCACAGAGGAAAACATATAACTCAAGTTGCAGGGAAAAAGTCATACTTTCTCTATATATAATAATCAAAAAGGCTAAAGCCTGTTATGTATGCTGTATTAGGTGGTTTAATGTTCTTTCATTCATACACAATGCTCTCCGACACGCTTTCAAGATAATCTGTGATGCAGAGGCTTCGCCACTGGATCAGACAGCTGATTTCTCAGGTCATACCTTTTGTCCACTGTCACGAGCCTTACATCACGTACCCATACTATGAGGGAAGGGTGAAAGGAAAGAAACACAAATCGACACAACACATCAAACATTTCTACGTAAAAGTAGGTTTCTTGCCCTTTCCAGTGATTAGTTTAAGCTTTGAAGTAGAATATCCGATTACCCTTATTTCGGCTTGCATAACTGGCAACAGCAATCTTGATCATGAGTCAGATCAGCCTCCAGACTTGACATCTAATTAGAAATAACCCCAACGTCAAGATGACACCAGCCGGGATGACCCCCACCCCGGCCCAGGAGCCTGCTTCGGCGCTAGCTGAGAGAGGCAGGGGGGAGAAGGTGGAGGGAGAAGAAATGCCTTGCCAGAGGCAGAGGGAAGCAGGGGGGAGAAGGCGGAGGGAGAAATACCTTGCCAGAGGCAGACCCCAAGGCAACGGCGGGGAGGTTTCCCCAGCCCCGCCGGCGGAGCAGCGCGGGGAGCGGAGGGAAGGGCCGGAGCTGGGGGGGGGCATGCTGGAGCCGGGGGCGGGCGGGGAAGGGAAAGAGAAAGAGAGCCCCGGGCAGAGCCCTAGGCGAGGCCGAGAGCTGCCGGCCGCCCCGCCGGCCGGGCGGGCGCTCACCTCCCTCCAGTGGAGCTGCCGCAGGCTGATCTTCAGCGCCTCCAGCGAGGTCTTGGCCTTGGAGCTGTCCACCGTGACGCGGGGCCGCCGGGCACCGCGGCCTCCCTCCTCCCCGCCGCGCCGGCCCGGGGCCCGCCGCCCCCTGCCCCGCGCCGCCCGCCCGGGTGGGCCCTGTGGGCCGACACCGCGGCGGCCCCGCTCCCGGCCGGCCGCGGCGGGCAGCGCCGCTTCCACCGGGGGCACTCCGGCGGGCTGGCTGCCCTGTGGCTCCTCGGCGGGGAGGGCCGGGGACCCAGGGGGCTCCTCCGCCTCCCGGGCCGGGGCGCAGCCCTGCGGCGGGGCCCCGGCCGGCTCCATCCCGCGCCGTCCCGCCTCGGCCCCGCCGCCGCCGCCGCCGCCCCCGCTCCCCGCCCGTTGCCATGAGAGCGGAGCTGCGGACGGGGCGCGCGAGGGGCCAATCGCTGCGAGGTGGTAACCGCCCCCCCGCTCGCTCCGCCCCGCCAGCAATGACGTACTGTGGCCGCCTCGGCCATTTTGAGTGCGGGCAAGGCGGCCCGCCCCTTCCGGGGAGGCCATTTCGGAAAGGCGCGGGGCGGCCATCTTGGAAGCGGGCGGCGCCGGGCGGGAAATCACCTTCGTAGGTGACGGCCGTTCCCGCCGCGGCGGTCACAGCCTCAGGCCCGTGGGTCTGGCTGCGTCTGGCAGCCGCTGCCTTTGCACCGAAACCCTTGCCCATGTCGCGGAGAAATTAAATCCATTCCTTACTGCGTAGTGGGGTGATTTTCTCGTGAGGCAGGGGCCCCAGTGCTGTTTATTCCGAGACAAAGCCCCACTTCTCTGCCCCAAACCAGCACCGCAGCTCAGCTCTTGCGTTTCCTCACCCTTGTGAATCTTACCAGCAGTTACGCGAATCCCTCACGGTATTGTTTAAGAGGCAATGAAGTTGACAACATGTGAGTGAACCGGCCATTGTCTGAAGAACAGCAAAACCAGAGATATAGGAAATTGAAAGCGCAGGGAGCAGCGGCAGCGTGGGCAGGCGATGGCGCTGCACCCTGGGAAATGCAGCCTGCAAGGGATTCGGGCTTCGGATGCGAGATTTGAGAAAGGAAACAAAAAAAAGCTGGAATAATCAGGATTCTGTGTGAAGGAGCTGTCACTAGAGTCGTGCTCCTGATACGGAGCAGGGCTGAAACAGGATGTCAGAAGAAAGTTTAAATAAATGCAGCAAAAAGTTGGGACTTAAGGTTAGCTGCAAGTTAAAATGAAAAGGTCATGTCAAGAATAAACTCCTGACTGTGGAACTCCTCAGACCAGGAGGAGATATGAATGTATCTTTTACTCTGCTAGATCAGGTTTTAGCAACACCTGGATTAACACCCCATTTTCACCTCATGTGCTCCCTGGTATTTTACAGAAGCTAAGACACGAGACACACTGTGCCAGTAACTGCGATTCCCTACATGTGGGCCCTGTCCACGAGTCAGCAGCAGTTTATAAAGAAGAAAGTGTAATCTCCAAGATACTGTCTTATCTCAACAGCAAACTACAGCTTCACCTGCAGTCCTAACACTACCCATATTTTTTCAGTGCATCGCCTATCTTTTGCTATTTACCCTCGCAGGCAACAAATAAACTAATTAATTAATTAGTGTTGTGCCTTACAGTGTGAAGTGACCAGGAAGGCTGAGGTCACGTAGCTTGGTCTTGCTTTCTCTCAGGTTGCTATTAAATTATGTGCCTCATATTTTTACAGCTGTGACAATTCTTAATTAAAAACCTGGAAGCGTTTCCCTGTGCCAGCAGGAGCCCAGAGAGCCCTGCAACTTTGGCAAGGATGATCATCGTTTTCTGCGTCCACCCCTGAAGGGCCCATCCTGGTTGTCTCACCAACCACCGCCAGACATTGGTGTCTGCCAACTGGAGCATGCTTTAAAATGTTGACCTGACTCTGACTGTCTCTTATTTTACTGCCAGGCCCCTGGATTAACATTTTTTAACATGTATTAGAGATTTACACTCACCAATGTCAGCAGCAGTGAAGGAAAGCCAGGGAAATAGTTAAGATGGGCCAAAGCATTAAGAGGCTTTGGAGCATGGGAAATACCAAACAAAATGATTGCAAAGGAGAAATATTTGTATGTATAATTATTATATATCCATATTTCTTACAGGCTAATAATGTACTAGTTGTTTCTCTACCAAAGAAGCTGTAATCCATCAGATACCTGGTTTGCCCTGTATTGTAGGGATAAAACCTTCATTTCATGTTGAGATAAATAGAGATGGTCTGTAGCGTGCAGCATGAAGTCAGGCTGCACATGGTATTCAGGTGCTGCAAGGCAGGGGAGTAAAGTATAGGTTGAGCAGTAATAAGGTAGCAAGGTAATGCGGAAGGAGAGTGGATTGCGCTGAATACTGCAAGCTGGATCTAGCAGCAGGAGAGAAAAAAATACAAAACTTTAAATCATCTGTCCCCTGTGAGGAGAGGGGAAATTTAAAGTTACTGTGTGCTCTTAAAGACAAGCTTATTTCCTGAGACCCTTGCTCAGAGGGAGCTGTTGCTAAGATCAAATTGTTAACTGTCTTGTGGTAACAAGTGAACAAGAATGTGTATTCTGTCTAGGAGAACTGTACATCTGTTAGACTGTGCTGGGAAAAATATCAATTTTTTTTTTTCCTGAATCATCTTCTAGTGTCACAGTGGCAATGGTATTTGTAGGCAGGACGGAACAAAGCGTGCTCTCCTACACAGGAGGAATTTGGCAGAGTACTGGTATACATGTCCATTTATCAGCACAGTATCACATGCCTTCAAGAGAGACTTCAGTTCCAACCTTGGAACCAACCTATTTTGGCCTTGTAAGAGCCCTGATCTGACTCCTACTCTAATGTCTCTGTACTTTTATCAGTTAAATTCAGGATATCAAATATAACAGAGGTGCTTGTTTAATTTTATGAGAACAGGGAAGGACACTGGTTCATTGTACAGTATTTTACTCAGCTCTTAGGCCAACAACAACGTCACTGTCATTCATCCTAAATTGTAACTTACTGTGTCATTATACCATGACATCGTTAGCCTGACATTTGTGTGTGCAAATACATGCCTTCCCACGATGTGCATAGGTAACTGTCAGCTCCAAGGATGAGCCTGGTACTAACGCGGTATCAGAGATGCAGACCATTGATGGTAATGTACTGGAGGATCACTCCAGAGACGGGCCCGTTCCCCGAACTGTGCTAGCAGGTACTCTGTGTGTATTTGCAGGAATATTCTCCCTGAAGACCTAAATCTAAGAATTACACTTTCGCAGACAGTAAACTGAACGGTATGGGTTTCACATCATGATAATGTGCTGATCCAAGCAACTCGTACTGCCAACTCATGGTGTACAGAATTCATGAGTCAGACATGTAAACACATCAAGCTTATGACTGTAATAAGTAACATTTTTCTTAAGTAATAATTTGACTTCTTCTAGTAAGCTTTTTGGTTACTGAATCTGGATCAAAATTTCAAGCTTTTATCTAGCATCATAACGACAATAATTGTATTATTTTCTATATATGTATATTTTTAAAGATAGCCAAGACAAGGAAAACATTAAGTAGCCCGTAATTTGCAAAAAGAACATACAATCTTTTTAAAATAGCATATAAAGCAGGCCTCCTGCCAGCAACTAATAATTATTTGCAGAAATACTTCAATGTACCATTTTGAAAAAAAACAAAACAAAAAAAACAAAAAAACCAAAAAAACCGACATTCCTCAAGCTACTATGAAAAAAAAATATCAACAAGTTACTCGTTAAGAACTATCCATCCATGTCTGAAGGTAATAGTTCCTTTTGCAATGATGGTGAGTACCTTCTGTCAGCTGTACTTTCACAAATCAATAAAAAAAAAAAAAAACAATGCTTTATAGAAGTCAGAAGAAAACCTCGCTGGTAAACAGACTCCGCTTGGAAAATGCCAGTGGTGGCGTTATGCTTCATGCTGGGTTTAAATCTGCATCTATCAGCCTACGCTTCCAATGTTTATGTTAGGCCACTGAAGATTTGTGGCTGACCCACATATGCAAACAAAACATTTGCTGCATACTTGGGGTGAGGGGATTTGCATGATAGAAGATGATGAAAATATGCGTAATTGCAGATGACATTTTTCATTCCTGAGTCTTGCTGCACAGAACTTAGGAACCGGCCATGCGTGAAAGAGGCTTGCAATTGTAATGGGCAGATCGCCCGGCTGTGCTGCTAAGCTGAACCTTCAAGACATTAAGCTTCTGTTTCTTCTTGAGCAACACAAATCTGGTGTAATCATCTAACCAAGCAGACGCTGTACTTGCAGAGGACATGTATGACACTGACTGAGGGGGCTGAAACAGTGACAGTTCCACATGTCACAACTGAGTTCACGTCATGTGGCAGCTTCAGAGACTCAACAAGCTTTTGCTTGTGAGTTCTCTGTTTTCTTAAAATCCCCAATACAACAGAGAGTAACATCACACAACTGCAGTCAACAGTATCTAATTTATCTGTTCTTGCCTCCGCATTTCATCACACAGCAGCATTTATAGGACATGGTTGGTGCCCCCAGGGTTCCCTGGCTAAACAAAGATTTTAGTTTATCACCTAGCGATGCTGAGTGATAGGGAGTTATCTGATGTAAAGCAAACACGAGAAACTGCAGGTCAAAACACATTTCTGAACTACTTCATCCATCTTTATTTTAATAATTTACCTAGATAGAAACGTTCAGATTTGGCAATGGCTGGGGTTTCTGATGTGTTTCCATTTTTTTCTGTTAAACTGAAGCTCAAAATCAATTCCTTTAAATGAAGGTTGGGCAGTGACATAGTGGGGAATATAAATCTTTAGCTCCCTTTGCTTCCAGATCTTTTTTTCACCAGGGGAGAGCACAGCTTCCTGGAACAACAGTAGGAAAAACACATACATAACCCTCTGACCTTGCAGTAGCTTTGCATGACAATGTTTCATGGTTGTGGAGAACTCCTGACATGCTGCTCCCCTTAAGCCTGTGTCTTAACACTTGATTGTTGACCGTCTTAAGATACCAAGGAAAGACAACAGACTTTGCTGTGTAGTAATACTGCTTAATTTTGCTTCCTTGAGTAAAGAAAGCAATTGCAAGGGAAGTAGAATGCATCTGAAATTCTGGAAATCCAACTGCAATACACAATTTTTTGCCTCTGCTAGCAGAGAATGTTATTCCCATAATATGCTGTCCTCCCCTTCCCCCACGTCAGCTCATCCTGCTCTGTAGGAGGATGGAACAGAAGCTGGTTGTTAGTATTATGCATAAAAACAACTCCCAAACTCTTAAATGACTTATATATAACTGAGATAAAATCCAGAGTAATTGAAATAAGTGAAAGGTTTTGTTTTATTGCTCTGATGCGCACCCTAGATGATTTACCCATATGCATCTTTCTGTCCTGTAAAGCCATCAGTAAGTCAGTTAAGTCCCTTTGGTCTTAATTGATGAAACTTTACAGCAGTAACTGCCGTTTCTCTGTAACTATAAATGAGGCATACTTCGCTTCATTCTGCCACTTCATTAAATGTATACAGAAAAATGCTGCTTTCAAGCAAATACACGTCTTCTGAAGAACGGCAAGTGACTTCAGCTGCTGAATCTCAAAGGGATGTCCATGGGCACACTGCAAGTCTGCAGGAAGGATAATACACTGGAGACTTTGCTCTAAAAATTGCACCAGCAGAAATAAGTATTAATAATGTTGATAAAATTGCATGATAAAACCAGATCTGCTAAGATAGTAAGCACGCACAGATCTCTCCGATCTTTCAGGTATGATATGGAAGCGATTTCCTGTAACAGAGGTTTTGCCTGCCATTACTGTATGTCTGTCTGGTTGTTCTTGATGTGTCGCATCTTATTCATCATTTAAAATCTTTGCAGCTCTGCCATGCAGAAATAAGTGCTTAAAACAGTTAGCAGAAGGGAGGAAAATTCCTTGGCATCAAGACCAGGTCTCTTTTGGAAAGCATGCAGTGCCTCTGCATCTGCTTTATCAGAGTTGTGAAGGTGAGTTTGGAAGAAACCCGATAGGATCAGACGGGAGAAAGAGCTACCCTCCCTGCAAACCAGCTGACAAAACAGTTAAAGAACATCCTGCATATAATGCCCACTACCTGATTTACAACACATTCAAGGTCTCCCCAAACAACTAAGCTCTATAGCAAGAGAGATTGCCATGCAGAGTAAATGTCAATGCAGACAGAAATGCGCATCCATGTGAGAGAAAGAGGAGGAAAGAAATCTTGGTAGCCTTCGCCTGAAAGAGAAGGCTGATATAAACCTGCAAAAACATTTGAAGCTATGAGCCAAGAAGCTGTCTTTGGTGCTTCACTCCTACTGCGTTCAGAGAAATGGGACTTTCTATGTGTGCTTTGCACATGAAAGGAACAACTAGCTCAGTACCTCCATCTGATGCAAACACCCACTATGAAGTTTGGCTAACTGTTCGCATCAAGAAGGGGTAATGCTAGCAGGGGTTTGTTTATACCAAATCCGGGACTATGTACTGCGTAACTGTTGAATTCCACATGTGCCCAGTTTTATTATCCAGAATAAAGGGCATACAGCTTTCTTACCTGCAGTGGAATCAAAGAATTTTCTTTGCAACAAACTAGAAATTTAAGAGCTTTTTAAGTTTAGCAGCCTTCAAACTCAATAAACACAGATCCAAATCCAACCTTAGAAGAGCTAAGCCTTACAAAAAGTTCACAGAAGTTAATGAACGCGGAATATTAAACACCTCCATTCTGTTGTGATCTAACAGAGTCTGGCACTGCAAGCTTTATTAAATCACAGTTGCCTTATTTTTCTCAGGATTCCCATGAGATGTTTCTTTCCCCCTGCTCAAAGGATTTTATAATCTGTGGGACACTGGAGAGCACCAGAATGGAAATAAAAAGACCATTCTTGTTATTTCATCCTGTTCTTTCTATCAGATTAAAAAAAAATGTAACTATCCCAAGCAAAGTTCATACGCTCCCACTTATATAGGAATGCTCTTGTGGCAGTGGGAGAGTAATGAGGAGGAACTTTCAGCAGCTCAGCACCATGACAGGTTCATGCATGCCTCAGTTAAAATGCAGTATTGCAGAATCAATGTGGAGACTCACCAGTAGTGGCTGTGTTAGGTTTTTTCCCCTTACTAGTTGAGCTTTGCTGGCGTTAGCATCAAAGGAAGCACAAGCATAAGCTGACTGGGTGGCATCTCCTCCCCTTTGAGCTTAGGAGGACCAAAGGACTGAATCTTGCTCAATCAGTCCAAGGACATTTGCACACAAAATCTAGGTTATTCATTCAGGTCAACAGATATTTTAAAAATCAAGATTCCTACATGATAAGAAAAGTGCCATGAAATGTTCTAAGTACACCACAAACAACAGCATAAAGACTACACAAAAAAAATCACCAACAAAGAACTAAACTGATGAATCTGCAGGCAAGATGTGTATCTAGAGGAGCATATTGGACAGAAATCAATTAATATATTTACATACCTGAAACAAAATCCATTTTGCATTCTGCTGTATGAAAGAGGGATTAGCATAAACACCTGAATACTTAAATGGGAGGGTAATACAATGTTATAGCTTGTAAGAAAAAATAAGAAGTCTGTCTGGAAACAGAAAACCTTAGCAAAGACAGGAGGCTGACCACAGAACCCATCCCAGCACGAGTGCTAGAATGAGCTGCTAATACCACAAAATATTTGAACATGTAGGGTCACAGTCAGTGAACCAATATTAATCCTTTGGGCTTTTTCTCCCTCTCTTAATTATAAGTTTCTGAATTTTTGGCTCTTGCCCATCTCTCACTGACTTAAAAGTACTCAGAGATGCCAAGAAACTCAAGATGATTACGCTCCTGAGATGGAGACAGGGAGTTGTGCACTGTCCGCCTGTGGCCAAAATTTTCTCTCTTGCTAATGTGAAAGCCACATAAAAAGCAGCGTCCAACAATGTTCAAGCATCCAGCTGGGAGTTATTTGTATGATAAAAAGTTTAACCAATCACTCAAAAATTAATGCTGGGGAACCCAGATGAGATCAGTTGGAGCACATATAAGCCTCCACTCCTTGGATTCCACGCAATTCCCATTTCTGATCATTCCTGTAAAGGGGAAAGAGCGTGGCTGTACTAACAGTCAGAGGAGAAGTCTTGGGTCTTGCCATCACAGCTGCGCCTGTGCCTCTGCCCCTATCCCCTACCTGTGCTGGTGCTTGCTGAGAGCTCAGGCACGTCGGGCATCCCAGAGCAGCATCCGCAAGGGCTCACCTGCGCGCTGGCGGTGCCTCGCCACCAAGACGAAGCTGGAAGGAAAGAACACCCTGAGTGCACAGGTATGGCAGTGATATCCCGTGCCCACAGCAAAAATCCTGACATATTGAGTCAGTCAGTGGACACCAGCTATGCAAGAGGCTTCTGACAGAGGGCACATACCGAGAGCTGTAAGTCACGTTAACATTGGACATACATAAAGGTGTTAGCCTACCATTCTTGTGCAGGAGCTGCAGTGAGATCTTGGGTCATTGTGTGTGCTTTTTAGGATTCCTAACAGAGGAAATGGAACAGGTGCTGCTGACACAACACAGTGTGACTTACACTACCCAAAAAAGCAAACCCATTAAGATGAGACTCCATCCATAACCCCAGCTGTCAGGAGCACAGTGCTGCAGCTCACAGCCAAGGCAACACCACCTACACCAAGGCGTGCTCAGGACATTTGCTATACGCTTCCAGCCAAGAACCAGGGCTTGGTATTTTTGTGCCCTCAGAGGTTACGACACAGTGGTGTTCCTCTGTATGAAAAAGGCCAGGATAGCGCCTGACGCGCCGGAAGGCAAAACCTCCAGACGCCAAACTTCAAGAAGATGCTTCAGGTGTTTATTGTCAAGCCTACAGAGAAGACTTTGGAGGCGAAACCTCCCTTCCAGATTCACGGGGCTCTGCTCCTTCCAGAGGCCCGGCGCTGGCAGGGCCCGGCAGCCAAGCCAATGCTGAAACCGCGACTGCCACAACGAAGGCGTCCCCGCGGCGTCCGCCTGAGCGAACACCGGTCGCTTCGGAAAACCGCCGGGGTGCCGGAGCCGGGCACGGCCCCGTTGAGGCGGTGCCGCTCCCCGCAGCGAGCGGGCCGAGGCGGGGCGGCCGCGGGCAGGGCGGGCTCCCGCCGCCCCCTCATCACATGAGGGAACTTCGGGCCAATGGCGCCGCGGCGAGGGCCGGGGCCCCGCTCGCACCCGCGGACGCTCATTCAAAACGCGGCCGGGCTCGGGCACCGGCAGCCCCTTACGCCCCGTGCCGCCCGCCCCGGGGCTCCGCGGGGCCGGGCGCCACCGGCGGGGATGCCCGCTGGGGCCGCGGCCTGAGGCGGCCGCCCGCCCGCCGCCATGCCGGTGAAGAACCGGTACAACCTGGTGGACGATGGCTGCGACTCCCGCGTCCCGCTGCACAACGAGGAGGCCTTCCAGCACGGCATCCACTTCCAGGCCAAGGTGAGCCCCGGCCGCGCTCCCCCAGCCCCGGGCCCGGCGGGCCGCAGCAGGGCCCCCCCACCCCTGTCAGAGCCCCTCGCCCCTTCCCGGCTCCGGGGCTTTGGCAGGGGCCGGGGCTTCCCCGGGCGGGCCCCCCACCCCCGCGGCGCGGGGCCCTCTTCGCCCTCCCCTGTTGCAGACCGACCTGAGGTGCGGGGTCTCCGCAGGTGGAGGTCCCGGTCCGGCGGGGCCTGTGCTGGCCACGGGCCGGTGGCACCGCGGGCTCGGGGCTCGCTGTGCCCCCCCAGCCCTGCCCGTGGTGGTTCCTTCAGCTCTGGAACTGCCCCTGCCCGTGAACCGTGTGCCAGATCTCAGGAAGCCTAAAGAAAGCACCAATAAATTAGAAAAGCGTACATTTAATTATCACAATCAAACAGGTTCTTGCTCTTTCCCTAGTATTTTTTTTTTCAGCTGTTTAATCCTTAGAAGCTGCATTGTGCGCTTCATTTGAGAACTGGTCTGGAAAGACCGCTCTTGACAGCAGCGTGGATGCTCCTGAACCAGGTGCATGTCCTTGCTCAACCTGGTGCCTGTCCTGTCCCCCGTGGGGCAGGACCCCGTTCCTGCCACCGCGAGGTAACAGCTCTGTATTCCCCTGGAACCCAGCAGACTGTTACGTGCTGCTTAAAACCATATTCGTGCCTTATTCAGTCTGACCTGTTCCCTGCATGGAAAGCTGGGCAGGCAAGGTCTTCATTTAAATACATGCAATCTTCAGGTATCAGAAAAAAAATACTGGTACTGTCAGAAATTTCATTTTGGTCATGAAGAACAGCCTGGCAGAGCAGCATCGCTCCCAGAAAGTGACTCCATTGGAATTGACATTCTGTAGACAGTGCAGGGAATGGGTTTATAATTCAGCTGACAAGAAGAATTGCATTTTGCTGGAACAACTCTAGGGTTCCCTTCCCCTCTGTGCAGGTGGCCTAACAGAGATTAGAAATGGAATTCACACACGCCATCTCCTGAGCTGGAAAGAAGGGGCATATATATTCAAATAAAGCTTTGAAATGCGGGTTTTGTGCATTTTGGTTTTCCTGCTAAAAGATCTGTAAGATTTAAGCAGGATGTAGAATGGATCTGAGTAGACAGTTAATCACATATTTTTAAAAATCTCTCTTCCTTAGGGGAGAAAGACCATTAATCTTGGATTTTTTTTTTAATTAACATTTGCTATGCCACAGGCTGTGTTGAGAAGAAAAATCCTTATTTTGACTTTTACAAGACGTGAAGCAACTGTACCTTTAACTGAGTGAAATCAGCTTCTTCAGACTGACAGCTTCAGGCATCCAGAGCTATTCAGAGAGCGCATAAGGCACTGCAGGATGTGTGGGTCTGAGATGGGGTTTGCATTACCGTAGTAACGTGCTTGGTTCTGCTCTGAAGTCTGTCTCTTCCAATTAGGACGCTCATTGTGGGCACATCACTCAGCTGCAACTCTGACAATGACAGGGCTGGAACTGGCTGCCAGGTGTCTTGCGCCAGGCAGTCATACTGACCACGTTTAGTCTCTAATCTCCACATACCAAACTGTCTTACTTGCCCTGTAATCTTCACAGACAAACTTCAGGAGGTCAATACTGGGAGCTGCGTGTGGAAAGGTGGCTGTTTGTGCAGAGCTTTGCGAGCTGGCAGGGCTCCGCGTGGGAGCACGAGTACCCAAACTCCGCAGCAAGGCCGAAGCAGGGAGTTTGGGAGAATCTCTTCTGGCTCAGCAGTCTGCAGCTTTCCTCCTGCCTCCCCCTATTAATTAAATCCCTGGTAGCATGGCCTGTTCCCCACTGCAGGTCTGTGGTTCACAGACAAAAGGCCAGCCAGCTGTGCTGAACTGCTCTGGATTACCTGTGACAGTACCAACAGCCACCGCGGAGCAGGGAAGGAGATGCCTGCAAACCAAAGAGACCACAGATCTGGAGCAATACGGGTGCGCCCTCAGCACCAGGGCAGAGGGAGATCCTGGTTCTGGCACTCCCTTCCCTGCTGCCCTCAAGCTCCCGCGGTCTGAGTGGTTTGACTCTTCTGTGGTTTACCAAAGGCTATAGCTGAACTTAACTGCTCTTAAAAATGCCATTTTGCAAAGGCATTTACAGAAGCATTGGAAAAGCCAGATGACCTTTCAGAGTGCTTGTGGTGTTTATTTCAAGGCAGACTAAAGAGCAGTAAATACTGAGCCAGGAGAACTCATCTCTGAAAGCCCTATTAAGTAGAAGCTTTTCAAAATAAACCCATTGCAAGCTGCAAGCGTTCCAGTAGAGAAATAAAACCAGAACTGCTAGTAATAGTGAAAGCTGTGGGCCTGCTCTTGGGGAAGCGTTCTGCCTCTTGGTAGGTGTGTTATCACCCGGAATGCTTGCAGAGGTCTCCTGACTAGCTGCCCCCTCCTCTCTCCACAGGGGAACAACTTAAAAAAACCCAAACCACCAAACCTACCCACAACTTGAAACCACACGCTCAAGCAGACACAATTCATGAACCAAACGCTCTTGAGAGGGGGACTAAGCTTTGTAAACTGCCCACTGCGCCCTGCTAACCAGCCGGTGACAGCCACGCAGAGATGGGCTGCCTTGCAGCAAGGGAGCCGACAAAACCCGCCAGTGCTGAGTCCAACACCCTGCCCTCGGCTGCCAGCGCCACAGCCGCAGGACCGCACCCAGCACCAGCCTGTGCTGGCAGGACGCTGGCGTTTCTCATCGGGCCGCTCGCTCTCTCACTCAGATGGCATTTTTCTTGCCCTAACCACCATACCCTTGACATGCAAGTCTTTCCTCAGAGCTGTGAGCCACACTTTACAACATTAATGGCCTTTTGCTCCCCACACGAGGTGACTGTCCAAAACACCACATGTTTTCCTCATTCCCAAGGCTGAGCTGGCAGCTTTGTGCCTCCCCTCCTTGGCAGCACTGCGGGCAGCACTCCTGTGCCGTGTGTGCTGTCACAGGTACCACCGTCCTGCAGCAGCAGGTGCACAACCAGTCTGCTTTGGCACACAAGCGTTACAACCCAGCATAAGGGGAGAGTACAGACAGCACAGGGAACAGCACACAGGAGGGAAAAACACCAGCAGCAGGAAGCTGTCTGTCTGCAGGTCTTTCCTGACAACCCGCATAGCGCCAGCCCCGTACTGACACTGCGTGTGAGAGAACAGGCAGCCCTCTCGCAGAAAGCTGTAGGTGTGGTGGAGGCGGAGGCGCTGGGAACTCGCCATCCACCCACGCCTCAGCCCCTGGGAAGGGGCACTGCAGCCCTGCTGGGGTGATGCTTACCCTTCTAGAATCATAGAATGGTTAGGGTTGGAAGGGACCTTCAAAGGTCATCTAGTCCAACCCCCCTGCAAGGAGCAGGGACATCTTTGACACCCAATGCCAAGGGCAGGCGCTGTCATCACTCAGCCAGGCAGCTTGTTTAGGAGTGCAGCTCCCATAAGCATAAAACCAACTGGTGTAGGACACAGATTTGAGCAAGTTTACCAGGATTCTGCAGACAGCTGAGCTGGTCCAACCAAGCAGGGACAACGGAGGGAGGATAGTCCCAACTGAATCACGAGCCTTTTCCAAGAAAGCTAGTTGCTGCACATCCTTGCAACCTTCCACCTCTTCTGTGCTTTTAGCTATGAATCTTTTAAAAGCAGGTGTAGTAAGGAATGACAAAGGATGGACAGTCCCCTTATCAGACCCACAGGATCGTGACTTGATTAGCAGACATTGCCCTGCAAAGCACTGGTAAAGGCGCATCCAGGATCTGAATGAAGTCAGAGGCTCACACCTGATGTTAGAAATCCGTGAACTTCTCCCTGGCTCTGATAATATCATCCACAACAGATATTCCTATCACGCCCTGGGTCAAGAGGATCCAACCAAGCAGGAACTAAGTTAACGAGATGCTGTTTGTTTTGAGGAAGCCTACACCATTGATTTGTACATTAATTTACAGACATCTCATTGTTCTGTCTTGCAGTACATCGGTAGCTTGGACGTACCCAGGCCCAACAGCCGCGTGGAGATTGTGGCAGCCATGAGGAGGATTCGGGTAAGTTCAAAAGAGCTGAACCCCACATGGAATAAAAGGTTACGTTCACTGGAGTGACTTGGTTGCAGTGTGCTGTTCTACACTCCCCCCACCCTTCCTTTCTGGAGCTCAAATCTCAGCACAATCAGGATTGTAACAAGCTTCTCCAGAAATTCCCAGGGCATGTTAGGATAGACCCATCCCCTGCTCTTTGCAGAGGGATCAGTTAGCAAAACTCAAACATAAAACCCTAGCCTCTGCTGAGCAGGTATGGGGATTCTCCTTGAACCTAAGAGATTTATTTAGCCTGTTTGGGTTTTTGTGTGTGTGGAAAAAATGGGATGTACACAATCTGCTCCACAAAAGCACTCAAATTCATTGCCAGTTCCAAATATATTATGCTATTATATATTGACATGTCAGTGGCCTGCAGATGTTGTGGATGTAAGTCCCATCAGACTAGACTTTGTGGATTCTGCTGCTCGTGGAATAATTTGCTGCTTTCCTCCATCCTCCAGTACAGTTCTGCAGTTCCTATTTCTCATCATCAAGTCTGTGCTCTTCCTCCTCTATCCCTTTATTCTTCAAAACAGCCTGCAAACAGTCACCAGATTGAGCTATGATTAGCAGGGTGACTAACTTACATCTGCTTCACGTGTAACCAGTTCAAGTGTATCTACCCCAAACGGCAGAGCAGCTGTTGTGCCTGGCTGAAGTTTTGCAGGGGTCTTAATTCTGAGGCTGTTCATATGTCTCCCATCAGCTGAAGCAGGTTTGAGAATCTCCCATTTAAGGCTTTGAAGGGATTATCCTATCCCCCCTCTCCCCCCGCAGTGTTTAACCATCTAACTTTCATTTAGAACAGCGCTTTTTAAACCTAGCCTGTAACTGGCTGGGGAGCTGATGTATTCATCTCCAGCCAAGCTCAGCAACGACATCCCCTGCCTCTGCTCAGACTGTTAGCACAGCTCTTCATCGAACACAGGGCAGCAGCAATCTGAACTGCCTGCTTATTTACGGAACAGGTGACCATCTATAGGAAGCAAAGGCAATAGGTGAGGACTACCAGGGCAGTTTAGATGCTGGCGTAACTATTGGTAATTTTTGATCTGAATCAATATTTAGCATCAGATTTGACACTGCACTTCTGCTGATCTTAGACTGGATAACACCCTTGCAAGAAAAAGCAGACAATATTTTAATATCAGTTTCTAGGAAGTGTTGCATTCTGTTTTCACACCTGCTATTGCCACGATGATATCTAGCTCAGAGTCTTGGCAGCACAATAGCATGCTTGAGTGCTGCATGAATCATAAGCAGCCACTCTGCATTAATGGCTGCCATAAGTTAATCTTATCACACAATATTCTTAAAGTAGGCATCCTGTATTCTATACTGGGTTTTTAATCTTGGAAGCCCTTTCCAAAAAGGGAGGGCTTCCCTTTTCATGTGCGTATTGTACAGCAGGATCTTATTCAGACACTTCCTGGCTGCTGAGCGGAAGATGCTCCTCTATTGAAGATAGTTAATTGGCACTGATCCTTAATTAGAGCATAAAGAATGAACTGGGAGGTCTTTGAAGAGACTTCTAGTGCATAGAGTACACAACCTAGGAACTGAGGGAAGATCGGGGTTATTTATGTAGCGTTCATTTGCATGCAGAGGCCTTGTCTTTACTGGAGTTTTTTCCCATGGACTCTCAGCAGCACCAGTTGCAACTGGGAGGAAACACTGGAAGAAGCTATTGGTGGAAACTAGTATTTTGCTGCCATCTTATTGTGAGGGGTAGTGCCTGTTTGCACTGTAAGAGTGAGAAGGGTCCTGCAGCCCTGCCAAGTGTTGGCAGAGGCACATTTTGCTGAAGCTTTCATCCTTTGTACGCTCCTGTGTTCCACTGGAATTCTCTACTGGAGCAGAAAAGTCACACAGTATAAGCCCCAGCACAAAATTCCTATGCCGCTCCCTGTGCCTTGCAACATGGGAGGAGGCAGCGTGAGCCATCACTGGAGCAGTCAGTGACAGAGCCAGCTGAGCACAGGGGCAGCTCACAGCACAGGCAGGCTGTTACTCACTGCTTCTCCCACTCCAGAAGGGGACCAGGCAGGAGGATGAGGAGCCACCACTCTATTTCCCAGGCTCTGACAGAGCTGGTTACTCTAGTTATTCCTCAGTAAATTGACACAAGCTCTGAAACTGCCTTCCTACTACTATGTCTGATTCTGCTTTCCAGTCTGATTAAAAGCGCTTGTGCCAGGGGAAGAGCCTTGAGCTACGTAGCGCTCAAAGTTGTCCTTAGCGTGTGGGGAGAGAGAAGTTGGTAAGAAAGGTAGCAACTCTGGCTGGCAAGCCTACTCCTTGGCATCTTACTGTCTGGTGTTTCATAGTGGGCTCTTTTGCCAGTTGCATATGAATTATGCCAGGGAACCTGGGAGGAGTTCAGTGGTATTCTCCACACATTAGCAGAGCTGTCTGCTTGCAGACTTCAGGACACGTAGAACACACAGGCTACAAGGACGTTACTCCTGGAGAGCCATGAGTGACACGCTTTAACATTCATCTACTGAAATCGCGATCTGCTCTTTTGCAGTAGGTATTTAAGATGCACTCCCATAGTAAAGCTTAAGTCCATATTCCTGACTGAATGGATGCTTGTAGAATTGCAAGCAATACTCCATTAGTCACACATGAGATTCCCATTTCATAACAGACTGGAAAACCTTGTCTCATCATGTTCTACGCTTCCACTGGAGAGAATGTAAGTGCAATAGGTAGAACAGGGAAGCGGCTGTTCTTAGCTTCCCATTATGCAGAGCTAGACAACTTTAAGTTTGCTAATCCTCCCCGTGGATTATTAGCTGCATACAGCTGCCATGTTATTATATGATCAGAGTTCAAACTAATCCCTCTACCTCCTCTTGCCCTGTCAGGGGAGGTGATAAAATTAGTTTGCTGCTTGAATAAGTACACTGTGCTCTGACAGGCACGTCAAGTTGCTGTTGATGAGAGTCCAATTCATTGTGCAGCTCAGGCACCCAGCGCAGGCAGGCGTTCCTCCACCTCCCAGGGAGCAGCGGCACGCTGCATCTGCCGTCTCCTGCTGCCCGAGGCCGTCCAGGTCTGGGTGTCTGCAGCACCCGCTGGAGCTCCTGCCTTCACAGTCAGCGTTCCGGTGGAGCTGGCTTTCTGCTGAAGTGGATTCATCTGCAGATATTTGAGCCTTCTCAGCACTCTAGGGAGCTTATGTACAGTACAAGATTTTTCTTCCTACAGAAGTCAAGTGGCAGCTAATGTGAAGAATAAGAAAGTCCTTCTTAAGGGCCCAAATAGCTCCCTGATTCAGCAGGGTCACCCTCTCCCTAGACAGAGGCACTACTCCTGGCTGCCTG